>NC_143115.1:1850000-2491250 GCF_061535455.1 Colias philodice
TGCTGGACTGCTTCACCTGTATGTTTGTAATTTTGTATATTACCAACGACTTAGGACTCGATTTCGATCTCAAATGGACAGATTTAATTCAAACTTTGTACACTTAACAAGAATCGGTGACAGTAAAATAATTTCACGAGTTCAAATTATTATTAATACTGAAAAATAGTACTTATTTATAATAAATAAATGAGGGTAATTTTAGTTTATAGTAATTCTAGTCTGTTGACTACCCTCAATTTTTGCTATAGCAAAATCTTACTACGTATACGTAAAAAGGTTTTTTCTGTTTGATATGTTAAGTACCCGCATATTGAAGTTTTATAGTTTTTGATGCATTTAAAATATTGTACGTTATAAACCTGATTATTTAACTACATTTTTCCATGCTGCTAGCGGAAGTGGATTCTACCGGTAAGAGAGTATAATAAACTGAAAACTTTATGTCAAATAAGTAAAAAATATACCGGCCGAATTGATAACCTCCTACTTTTTTGAAGTCGGTTAAAAATATAGCTTTATCCTCCTATAGTTCATATACTTACTTATTTTCTGTTAACTGAGTTATATCGTTTAAGACATAACACAGAGACACAACTTGTATTTATCTCTTAACAACTTTTCTAAGAGCTGATTTTTCAATCCTTGGTTAAAACTTATTCGTCGAATAATGTATAAAACTACCATTTAAAAAACGTATTCTAATTGCCCGTATTTGACAGTTTGCGTGACATTTTAATATTATCGTGTAATACTTTATAGGACGGATAAGTTTTAACCAAGGATTGAAAAATCGGCCCTAAAAGTTTTATCCGATAAAAGGAAAATATGTAAAACTGAAGCATAGATTCTATAACCATAACTTTATTATAGTATAAGTTATGTTAAGTAAAAAGTTATATTTTTATTACCACCATACATAACTATATCCTATTACTTATGTGTGTTTTAATTTATTTATTTATTTAAATGCTTCCCTAATTAAGTTCTTAATTTTCCAGTGACTCCCGCTACGACAGAGTACAATACGAGTGTATAAGATGTCTGTCCGCCATTTTGAATAACACAGTCGGTATTCGAGCCGTGTTCGAGTGTAGAGAAGCTTTACCAGTGTTGGCGCGAAGTTTGGACGCTAGGAAACCGCATTGTGCATTGGAAGCCGCTAAGGTGAGTTCTGGAATGTTCTAGAACGTTCTAGAAGCTTAAAGAATGTTCTAGAAGGTTGGAACAAGAAACATATTCGAGCTTTGTTCGAGTGTAGAGAAGCTTTACCAGTGTTGGCGCGAAGTTTGGACGCTAGGAAACCGCATTGTGCATTGGAAGCCGCTAAGGTGAGTTCTCGAATGTTCTGGAACGTTCTAGAATGTTTTGCAACGTTCTAGAAGCTTCTGGAAGGTTGGATTTAGTAATACAGTGGCTATACGAGCTATGTTTGTGTGCAGAGGCATTGTTAACTTTTACAAAGTCTTCTGTGGTCTTCATAATATTTGAATGGTAAAAATAAAACTTATTTCATCTCTCGGAGAATTCGATTCATTTTTACAGTTCATGATGGCTTGAAGGGCAATAATAAATCAAATATTTCTCCCTATATAATATACTTTTGGACAAAACTGAAGCTCAAACATTTATTTATTCAATTAGACTTCTTCTAGAAGCATTTTTGAGACGTCATAACATATTACACAATTTACCAATACTTTACGAATTGCATTTATTTCTATTTTGTTTAAACACAATTTTACGTATTTTCAACATTGAGGTATTATTACTAGAGAGGGCACCACGAACAAAATCTGATGGCGGCGCGGGGCGGCTAGTGAGTTTGTAGATATTCTGCCTCTTATTACTTATAAATTAAAACCAATCAATATAACAAATAAATATTGAGTTTGAGACGATTGGCTCTTAAAAAAGTGTAGTAGCGATGTCCTTTCTAGTACGTAGTACATGTAACTCAATGATTTTAAACCATGTTTTTCCACATTCCAGGTGTTAGCAGCAATATGTCTTATTCCAAATGGGCACGAGAAAGTTTTAGAAGCTATAACAATGGCGGGCGAGTCGAGTCGAAAGCCTCGATTGTTGCCAATAGTCGAAGGATTGCATCCAAAAGCACCAGAGAGCTTGAAGGTAATTTTATTAGAATGTTCGATCTGGAATGTTCTAGAACGTCCTGGAATGTGTTAGATACAATGGGGAAAAAAAAGAAAACCTTGAAAAGCTTCTAAATACTACGGGGAATTTAATGCTATTGTTTTTCATTTTTTTATTGACAGGTATAGAATATTGATTGAAAATGGCGGACTAAGATGTCAGATTTATTAAGAAATACGTTTAATTCATTAATGTGTACAAAATTAATGACTTAATAAATATGTCGCGACATTTTTGCTTTGTGACAAAAGCTTGAAAGCAAATAGCTTATGCTTTACCAAGTAGAAAACCGAAAAACATACGAATAGTTTTATCTATATATTCATTTATTCACACATACTTACAACTAGACAATTGTAAAACATAATTAAATTATAATATGAAACTAGAATCCTGTTAAACTACATATTTGAAAAACATGACATATAAATAATATTTTAATAAATTTCAGAACGGTTGCATGCAACTGATGAACGCAATAATCACGGAACCCGAAGAATTAGAGTTCCGTATGCATTTGCGAAGCGAGTTCATGAGAACGGGATTGTATGATCTTATTGGTGAGTTGATTTTATGTTTGTTATGCATTGAGATAATATTACTACGTATGGAGGAGACACCACGAACAAAATCTGTGCGTCATTTTTTTGCTCTTACTAAGTTTTAAAAATTATTACATATCTAGTTAGGTACTTACCGATGAAAAGTTATGTTAGTCACTTTTCCGTATTATTTGTGCAATATCGTAACACACACGAAGGCATATTTGATGCGTTTCACTTTAAAACAAATAAAAAATGAGCGTGCAGTTAAGCCATATGGCTTATGTTGAGCGGAACATAAGTGATGTAGGCGGTGTAGTCTCCATATGTATATCTCAATGTTGTTATGCAGGAATATTTGATTTTGGTCCTTCGAGACTTTTAGTTTTAGTCTAATACAGATTTTTAGTTTTAAGAGGAGGCTCCCTAAATTTTATGTGAATTTTCATTAATATTCTGAATCAGTCACACATACAATCAAAATAGAACTTGAGTATATGATTTATTGGGTCTTTTTCTTTCCATGTACAAGTCAGTTACGTAATTGTAACATTTTCGCTTGATTCATTTTTTATTTTGTAAATTGTTAATTTCTGTTTACTATGAAGCATAATGAGAAAAATATAAATATTAATACGTAAAATAAAATATATTTCAGAGGACTTACGAGCGGGTGCGGAAGAAAATGGACGATCTATACAAATGAATGTATTCGATACACACGCGGCGGCTGACCAAGACGAGTTTCTGGCTAAATTTGATGACGTCAGGTATTATTTTAAAAATATCACTACATAGTATAAAACAAAGTCGCTTTCTCTGTCCCTATGTCCCTATGAATGCTAAAATCTTTAAAACTACGCAACGGATTTTGATGCGGATTTTTTTAATACATAGAGATCAAGAGGATGGTTTTAGTATATAATTTATTAAGTTTTAGACAAAGTGGGCGAAGCCGCGAGCGGTAAGCTAGTATGTAATAAGATAAAGACAATACATAAAAGATCGATAATGAACATAGATTTTCTGTGCTGAATATTCACATCAGAATCAAATTTGGGGAAAATATAAGAGTTAAGTATTACTAAATTACGTTTCACCGAATTACCGAATATAGGACAATATTTAGTCTTTACTAGCGGTCCGCCCCGGCTTCGCACGTGGTACATATTTAGAAAGAAAGAAAGAAAGAAAGAAAAGTTTATTTAACACCACACACATAATAAAAGAAAAGAAAATACAAACTAAACAAAAGCAACAAATAAAATAAAAAATAAAACTAGTGATGTTCACACGTGATGCCGTGACAACGCGAAACGGGTTTTTTACGGGCTGTTTACATAATTTTGATTATATTTAATAACTAGGTGGCTGTGCCCGCAACTTGGCTTATATTACTAGCCAGTAGCTATCTGCCAGTGATAGCTCCATCAAAATCGGTCGAGCTAGAACGGGATGACATTAAAAACAAAGAAATATATATGAGTATGTACCGTACATACATAGCGATTATACACATACATATTATTAAATACGTATACAAAGCGATTAATACAAACATACACTTCAATTTTCTATTTGCATAGATAATTGTAAAAATGTGTGACTAAAAATATACATATTGTAAGAAATAAGACGTGAGGCCGGTTTAAATATTAGTTTGAATGTAATAAGAATGTACTGCGATTCTATACAGCTACCTAATTGATGTAGGTAGTTGATAACAAATCGCAGCAAGTCAATGACTATTAGCAAAGTGAGGGTAGTTGGGTCGAACGTCGTATAAACAACGTCCGAGCCCCCCCCCCCCCCCAGGCACGATTCGTACGAAAGCGCCACGAGTCAATGGAACGCGGCAATTTATAGTATTCGACAACTAAGCATGTTCGGACAGGAAACAGTGACAACTATTTATTCACAAAAATATGAAATCAAAAGTTACGTCTAACAATATTATATTACAGAGTGGACTTCCAAGATGTGAACGAATGTTTCGAGCTCGTCAAGAATCTGGTTATGGAAACACCGGCTGAACCGTTTTTGCTGTCAATATTACAGCACTTGTTGTTTATTAGAGACGATGAGTTGATACGGTGAGTTTTTTTAAGTATTATATACTAGTAATTGAAAATTATCTATTCAGTAAAAATTAAAAAAAAAGACGGGAGTGCCGGCAGAAGTGAAAACTTGATTATTAACGTTGAGCATGTTTGATATTTTGGAATGGTATCCGTCTTACGCTTTTTCGATCAGGTCACGTGTCCTGACGCGAGTTTAACATTTTATACCCATTACAGAAAAAGTGCTCAACGCCGCTAAAGAAGTTTTCACTTCAAAAGTGAAAAGAAAGGTATTATAAAAATGATGTATAAAAGTTGAAGAGAATGTAAAAGAGATATGTGCTTCGTACAATTTGCATTGTGGCTATATACAATACCATAGCCTAGTATATTTTCCTACAATAGCATGTTAAGTTAGCCTATTTATCGACACATTAGGTTTGTTAACTGCCACATTGTATGTCTTAAAAAATATATATATTGTCCATATTTTAATAAATAAATAATCTTATCTGAATAATAATAATTTCCAGGCCAGCATATTACAAACTAATAGAAGAATGCGTGACGCAAATAGTCCTACACAAAAATGGCTACGATCCAGATTTTAGGCTGACACAACGTTTCAATATTGATGTGCAACCGTTGATCGATGGCCTTATTGGTGAGTATAGTCTGTGGATTTATTTACTGTGGAACGATAAAGGAAAAAAAATTGTAAAAATAGAATATACCGGCTGAATTGAGGATCTTTTTTCGAAGTCGGTTAAAAAGTTGTTTGTGGATTTTAAAAATATGTAGATGAAAGAAAATTGTGAAAAAAAATTTTTTTTTTTAAATTTTTTATTTTTGTAGTCTGTTGGAAAAATTAAAACGTATGAATTATTATAGCGTCATATGAAGCTGTTTTTACGCACAAATTTAAGTTAAACTCGTAAATATATTGTAGACTATTTAATTTTAATATTATTAATTGTAAAAAATCCTTGTTTTGTATACTAGTGTATACAAAACATGTACATCTTAACTGTGTAATTTTTTGTTACCTTCAAAACATGCACAAACAACATAAAATATTTCATCTACTATATAAAAATAAGTCGGGTTTTCCTTCCTGACGCAATAACTCCAGAACGCACGATTTCCACGGTTTTGCATTCGTTGGAAAATTCTCGGGCTACGTGAGGTTTATAGCAAATAAAAGGTGTCTCTGGTGGCGAAACGGAGTTTGCCCGGTTGGCTAGTTTTTCATAAATTAATATTTTTATTCTAGAAAAATCACGAGCGGAAGAGGAAAAAAAAGTAGAAGAATTAAGATCTAAACTAGAAGCGGCAATAGCAGCAAGACAAGAAGCCGAAGCCAGGGTCACTCACTTGGAGGAAAGGATGAAGAGCATCTCCACACCGAGCGGGCCGGGGGGAGTGTCGCAGGGGAATATAGCTGCTATTGCCAAGGTGTGAAGTGTGAAGTCCCATGTCCCCTAGTGGGGTAAGGGGCAGATGCATTATACATCTGTTTCACTGATCGATTTTCTTTAGGGACAAGGAGGTGATCAGCCTTCTGTGTCCTGCCAGACCGAGACATTTTTTTTTTCTTTGTCACCACCGGGAATCGAACCCAGGACCCCTCGGTTCAACGCTCACGCGTCAACCACTGTACCGAGGAGGCGGTCATTGCCAAGGTCTATTTTTCTAAGCGGGCCGGGGGGAGTGTCGCAGGGGAATATAGCCGCTATTGCTAAGGTGAGAAGGTCTAGATCCACTTCAAAATGTTTATTACGTCGTAATTGGGTGACAGACGGTCTACTTTTGCGTAGAAGTAATAAAAGCATAAATTAATTTCAAAGTAATGCAGGAGATTTTGGTCGCTATTACTTCGGTAAGATGGTCTGTTTTTGCGTGACATTGTAAAATCACAGCGGAATATAGCAGCTACTATAATATAGTTTAAAATGCAGTTCAAATTCAGGGGAAAATCCAACCGAACTTGTGTAGGCTAGAGCGTCTATTTTTGTGTGACATTGCATATGTAATGCAGGCGATTATGGTCGCTATTACCTAAGTGACAGGGTCTATATTCGGTTGAATATCAAACAAAAACAAGCAATTCTCGACTCTAAGAGCGTATACGCACTATGCGGGTAGCCGTCCGGCTGACCGCAAGCACAATTATGTACGTAATATTCATTTCTATGCGCACTGCGATGCGGCTACCGCAGACCGCACAGTGCGCATAGAAATGAATATTACGTACATAATTGTGCTTGCGGTCAGCCGGACGGCTACCCGCAATGCGGCTACCCGCATAGTGCGTATACGCTCTAAATATTTAAACAACAACAAAGGTCCATTTGTTAGTATGTATATCCTTCTAATATTTAAAATATCCTTGTAACTTAAATATTTACATAAAATATAGTTTAGACAACTAAAAAACATCGCTTTCAAGATAGATACAACTAGAAAGTAAAAAATAATTCTTAATCTAGGAATTAAACAATAATACATAAGTAGTATAATTGTGAAAAAAGCGAGGGGCGCTTTTCAAGAGCTACATACATACATGGCACCCCAGTTAGTTGTATCTATCTTGAAAGAGTGTTTTTAGTCTTTGACCGACTTCAAAAAAAGGAGGAGGTTATCAATTCGGCCGGTATATTTTTCAAACTGTATTTATTTATACGAAACTCTAAAACCTAAATATTTTTTGTATATTTTTCAGGCGATAGGCAGTCCCGGTGGTCCAGCGCCACCGCCACCGCCGCCTATGCCTGGAGGTAACAATATTTTATATTATTTTTATTTTAATCAATTAATTATGTATTTAAATGTTTGGTTTTAACATCAAAGGGATTATAATATCACTGAGCATGTAAATAGCACTATGTTAATATCTTATTTGGTGGTTATTTTACGTTATTTTTTGGGACATATAAGTATTAAATTTTGTTGGTTAATATGTGTTTCTGTAAAGTATATATAGGACGGTGCCTATGATAATGAAAATTATGTTTTTGCGCGATAAAATCAATTTTGACAATTTAATGTTATAATAATAGGCATGACGACAGTATCCATAAATTGTCGTATTAGTGTTTTTAAGGGAAAATATATAATAGATAAATTACATATAGTGACTTAGAAATCTTAAAAACATTAAGATTAATGAGATTATCAATAAAATAAAACATTGAAATACTGCAGTTGGCCATTTTGACTAAAACACGCGTGACGTCACGCTTAAGTAAACAACTCAAATCAGATGTTTTTTGTTGTTATGAATATGTTGAGAATGTACGCATTTTTATTTATTTTCTATTGTTTCACGTATGATTTATCGACTCAGAACAGAAATATAATTGCGAATTCACGAATACATGGTTCGGGGTTCTCCGCGCCAACTTTATACAATCATTTCTTATTATTTTCTCGCTTAAAATAATTACTAACACATTTTTGAGCATTATTTTTATGTGGATTCACACTGCAATACTGCACACCACTTATAAACTTTGAAATTCGTTTCTATAACACATATTAAATAAATATTTTTTTTAATTTTCTTCGCAATGCGTACAAATAATTACGTATTTACCAAAATGTGACGTCACGCCTACGCCATGACACCTGCGAGCTGTTTTGGCACAGTTAATAAATATTTTTTGGAAAGTGGCTTTTATTTTCGTTAAATTTAAGTATATTACCGAAATATAGGGTTTTTCTTGTATAGTAAACGTATACACACATTATGGAAGAGGATTTCAAAATCTTTCGTCATGCCTATTGTAAATAACAAGGCCTTTTATTCTTACATTTTGATTATTCCTCTTTCTCTTCTTTTCTCTACTGCACTTTTTTTATCTCTTACTTTTCGTTTAGTGTGAGATAAATTATAATAAATTTTTGATGTTGTTAAAATTATGAATATTCACTCTCATTTATTTTATTATTATTGTCATCTTTTCTTATACAAAACTTAAATTTTCATTACTTTTCTTCAAATATTTATTTAAATGTTTCGGGAAATTTCTAAAACTACAAAAAATCGGTCACTAAACGCAAATAACAGAACACTATCCGTCTCGCTCGCACGCACGCATGTGACTTACGTCTATCTCTTTCTTATTTAGGAGGTCCTCCCCCACCGCCACCACCGCCGTTGCCGTTAGGTAATTTTGATTTTTTTTTTGTTGAAAATGTTGGTTTTTTGTTGTTAAAATATACTATTTCTTAATTTTCGGATGTAAGTTTATTAGTAGTTAAAAATATTTTATGTAATTTATTAAGCTATTGCATAGCTTTTATCTCAGACTTTGAGCGCAGCGAGCGAATGTAAAAATTCCGTAACGAAAAAAGCAAACATCATATAAAATTTTATCAAAATCGGTCCTATATTTTGATCATAAACGTACTTATTACAGACAGATATTTTTCTTTATAATTTCATACTATATTATTATTATATTAACATTTATTTGGGTCTGCATGTGTAACAAAATACAATAACGTATTAAAATGTACGATAAATGATGCATGTTCTATCTCTCTTACTCACACGCACATCACTATGTCTATCTCTTTCTGGTGTGTGTTTCTAGGTGGGGCGATACCACCACCGCCTCCTATGCCAGGTTTGTATATATTTATATGTTTTATAAATTATTTATGTATACTATAAGTACTAGTTTTTTTATAATTGATTTGACGATTATTGAGATTTTCTGCTAATAAAAATATTTATTACTTCTGGTATTTATTTGGTTAAAGAATTTATGTAGTTGTTTGTTTTTTTTATGACAATGAAAATGTTACCATTTGATCATTATAATGAAAAATGACGGGCCCTTAAGCTGATTTTAACAAGGCTAGATTTATGTAAAAATGTATCAAAATTGGTCTATTGATTGGATCATGATTTGCATAAAAGACAAATATATAGACAAAGACAAGTATAATCGTATGTACAAACAGCTTTATATTTTTATATTAACAATAATTAATATTAACGGGTCTGCACTTCGCATGTAAAGAAATATAATAAAAAAGTAATGCATGTTCTATCTTTGTCACTCACAAGCATGGAACTATGTCTGTCTCTTTCTAGGTGGGCCGGCACCACCGCCGCCGCCACCTATGCCAGGTTTGTATATATTTATATATTATATTAAATATTATATGGGTGCCTGCTGTATTAAATACTAATTATTGTTATTATTTCTTGTTAGTAATCTTTATTATTCATATTTTTTTTATGTATACTAGTGTATGCATGTATTAAAAATTGTGGCTGGGGCAAAATTATTAAAAATTATATTGTAGGTACGTAACAAAGCCTCCTTTTTCATTTATAGTTCATCAAGGTAATTGTAAAGCACTTTTAAAAACAGCTGCCAATATACTTTGAATTATGTGACCAACGGCCAATATTACTTTGTTTCTAAATTCGGAAATCAATTCGTTCAAAAGGTTTTATTTTTTGCAATAATAAAAAATTTCAATTGTTTATTTGCAGTTGTTTCCTATTTACAATTACCTTCATTGACACCTCATTGACTATAGCTATTCATTTTTATTTGTCTATTTCTTCCATCAAAATACGAGATAAAAATTAAATTTCATTTATATACCTATTTATTTATCCATTTATTTTATCACTACAGGCGGCGGTCCCCCCCCTCCTCCCATGCCCGGCATGGCTGGTCCCCCCCCACCACCGATGCCCGGCATGGGCCCGCCCCCTCCCCCTCCTCCCCCCGGCATGGGGGGACCGAGGCCCCCACCCCCACCCGGGGGGATGATGATGCCGAGGATGGTGAGTAATAAGTGTTAGATTTTATAAACACACACATGCACGCACACGCACTTACACGAAGACAAACATACACATTACACACATACAATTATTAAACAGCAAGAAAAGACGCTTTTTCAATTATCCATTTGTATAATTATGTAAATTTTGTAAACAGAATAGCAAACTACGCTGTTCTTTTTACTGTGTACATAAGAAATACGAAGTAAGCCCTACTTTTGAAATAAAATCTTGAGTTTTGAAACATAGATTTCTTAAGTTTAATGAAAATACGTACTTAATAATGGTCTATATCTAAATTTTAAGATTCACGATTGAAGTAACAGCTTTTTACGTACTTTGCATTGTAGAAAAGTACAAACATAGACTCGTCTATTTCAAAAATAAATAGATAATGTTATCTGAATAATACATATATACTATTTATGTTTATAAAGTCTATTCCAACGAAAAAGAAAACATATTGTTACGAATGATTTGCTATATAATATTGATTTGTTCCCCACAGCCCCAACCAGATATACTCCCCTATGGTCTGAAGCCGAAAAAGAAGTGGGAAGTAGAGGGACCATTGAAAAGGGCCAATTGGAAAACGATCGTACCACAAAAGATGTCGGAAAAAGCTTTTTGGGTCAACGTAAGTTTATTTATTTATACTAATGTTGTAAAGCAGAAGAATTTGTTTGTTTGTACTAGCTTATCATAGGAACTGTTGCTTCAAATTGAATTATTATTCTTTACTTGAATTTTATCCTGAAAATATAATTATGTAGCTCTGATGTGGTGAAAGATTTTTGTAATATTTAAAAGCTCAGTTTCATTTTGAATTTATTCCTTCATTTTGTAATATGTCTATAATGATATATTTTTATTGCGATAGAAAGAGACAGATATATTAAATAACTAATTTTAGAGTGGTTTGTCCAAACTATTATTTTACTACTAGCTTTCCGCCTGCGGCTTCGCCCGCGTTTTCAAAGAAAAACCCGCATAGTTCCCGTTCCCGTGGGATTTCCGGGATAAAACCTAGCCTATGTTACTCGTGGATAATGTAGCTTTCGAATGGTGAAAGAATTTTTAAAATCGGTCCAGTAGTTTATGAGCCTATTCATTACAATCAAACAAACAAACAAAGTTTTCCTCTTTATAATATTAGTGTAGATTATTTAGAAAGATTTCATAACGTATATGAGATGGTTCAATAGTTTAATTATATATTCCTATATTTAAACTAGCGGTCCGCCCCGGCTTCGCCCGTGGTACCTACATGTTTAAACTATCCTATCTCTCAAGTTTGATCGAACTGCACATGGTGTGCGAATTTTATTATAATCGGTTTAGTGGTTTAGGAGTCCATTGAGGACACACATTGTGACACGAGATTTATATAGGTAAACTAGCGGTCCTCCCCGGCTTCGCCCGTGGTACATATGAAAAATAGATGTTGGCCGATTCTCAGACTTACCCGATATGCACAGAAAATTTCATGAGAATCGGTTCACCCGTTTCGGAGGAGTATGCAGACTAACATTGTGACACGAGAATTTTATATATAAGATTAAGATGTATTTTATTTCCAGGTACAAGAAGACAAACTAGCCTCCCCGGATATATTAAACGGTCTAGCGCTTAAGTTCTCAAGTAAACCGGTCGCTAAGAAAAACGAGGATGCTGTTGATAAGTGAGTTGTTTTTAAAGTATAATCTGTGAAAATCATTCTTTATCATCCTTTGAAATTACTAAAAAAAATTGTTCAAAAATAACCTCTAAAATTTGGATTCCCTTGAAATAAGTAACTAAAAAAACTGTACTTTATACATCTAGAAAATTTGTATATTTCATATTTCGTTGCAGTAATGTTCAAAGTCTATTGTATAGTTCATTAGAAAACTCTGCCTAATACACATAGGCAGAGTTTTGCTTCGGACAAAAGATTAGAGCGTGACTGACTCTTGCAATGTGTGTGGATAAAACGTATTTTTCGAAAAATAAGATGGGATTTTGCAAAATATACAAAAATTTTCAACTATTTACTATATAATATACTAGCGGTCCGCCCCGGCTTCGCCCGTGGTACATATTTCGCAATAAAAGGTAGCCTAGTATGTTCTATCTCAGGATCTATAGATTATCTGTGCCAAATTTCATCAAAATCGGTCCAGTAGTTTATGCGTGAAAACCATACATACATACATACATACAAACCTTTCCTCTTTATAATATTAGTATAGATAGAAAATTGTTGATTTTTTTTAATATACCTATTATATATATACTATATTCCAAGAATCGAATCTGCGACTATCGGTTTAGAAGCTTTTTCTACTGTTATTCACTATTTATTATTCATGATCGAAGATTGAACTGTTCTCATTTACTTTATTAATATTCTTAGGGATTTTAAATTCAACGAAGCAAATTTTATTCCTTACAAAATGTCCTTACAAAATGTTATGTCTACCTTCAACAATAAAATAATAATCGACTAAAATAATAATTAACACAACTAAACACAACCAAAACGACCGTTACGCCCGAGAGCCAAACACCAAGTGTGTCAAATCCGCTGTTCAACTCATTTTTATAACCACCCCCTCGGTTCGGGTTGCCAGTTGGAGATTTGTTTCTAACAATATTTTATTAAATTATCCATACACAGGGTGCACACATTGAAAAAAGTGAAGGATCTCAAAGTTTTAGACTCTAAAGCGGCTCAAAACTTGTCCATTCTTCTTGGCGGTTCATTAAAACACATGTCCTATGAACATATAAGGCAGTGTATACTGAAATGTGATACAACTGTGTTAAACGCTAATGTACTGGATTTGCTTATACAGGTGAGTGGGAAAGTATTATTTATATAAATTTATAAAGAATAGAAAAAATTCGATCACGAGGCGGGACTCGAACCCGCATCCTTTCGCGCCATCCGCGCCGGAATGGCATAAAAATTCTTTTCGCCGGAATTTATAAAGCATAAATTGAATGCCATAAAACCAAAAATATAAATTCAAGTATTATTTATATCAATTTAACTATAGATATGTGGATATATAATTAGTCTGTTATATAAGAAAGAAAAACATTTATTACTAGCGGCCCGCCCGCGTTTTCTCTACATAAGAACCATCCTCTTACTTCAAGGAATATAATAAAAAAGAATTATCGAAATCGGTCCTACCGTTCACGCGTGATGCAGTGACCAAGGGAAACGGGTTTCATTTTTATATATACATATATAGATTATTATAAACAGTGTGAAACAAAAAATAGACAACCAAGAAAAAAGCACATGTAATTAACAAAAAATCGCAATGATTGCTAGCTGTGCTCTGCGGTTTTACCCGCAATGCTCCGCTCCTGTTGGTCGTAGCGTGATGATATATAGCGTATAGCCTTCCTCGATAAACAGTCCATTGAGGGTAAACATTGTGACACGAGAATTTTATATATAAGAAGATAATAATAATAATTTATATTTGCAGTACCTCCCGCCAGCGGATCAAATGAAAAAACTCGCGGAACTAAAGTGCCAAAGCTCCGAACTAACGGAAGCCGAACAATTCGCGGCCACTGTAGCGGATATCAAACGTTTGGGGCCAAGGTTGAGGAGTTTGGCCTTTAGAGAACATTATGCGGAGATTATATCGGAAGTTAAACCTGTAAGTAATTGAATATATTGGAAAATAGATCTTATGTAGTATGAAATAAGGCTCAGAATTGACTGAAGCGAAATAATGAGCAGTTTTAGTGGTACATAGTGGTACACAGTGGCCAACGTTGGCACACAGTGGCTACAGAACACTATACGGAAATCATTGGAGAAGGTTAAAGCCGTGAGTATATATGTTTATAGCTAAATAATTCTTATGTAGTAAGGAATAAAGCTCAGAATTGTGAAGAAGAACAGTTCGCGGCCACTGTAGCGGATATCAAACGTTTGGGGTCAAGGTTGAGGAGTTTGTCCTTTAGAGAACATTATGCGGAGATTATATCGGAAGTTAAACCTGTAAGTAATTGAATATATTGGAAAATAGATCTTATGTAGTATGAAATAAGGCTCAGAATTGACTGAAGCGAAATAATGAGCAGTTTTAGTGGTACATAGTGGTACACAGTGGCCAACGTTGGCACACAGTGGCTACAGAACACTATACGGAAATCATTGGAGAAGGTTAAAGCCGTGAGTAGCCGTGTTTATAGCTAAATAATTCTTATGTAGTAAGGAATAAAGCTCAGAATTGTGAAGAAGAACAGTTCGCGGCCACTGTAGCGGATATCAAACGTTTGGGGTCAAGGTTGAGGAGTTTGTCCTTTAGAGAACATTATGCGGAGATTATATCGGAAGTTAAACCTGTAAGTAACTATATTTATAGGGAAATAGACGTTATTTAGTAAGGGATAAAGCTCAGAATTGATTGAAGCAAAAAATGAGTAGCCATAGTGGAGGACATTGGCCAACAATGGCACACAATGGCTTTAGAACATTATGCGGAGGTTAAACCCGTGAGTATCTATATTTATAGCGAAATAGTTCTTATGTAGTAAGGGATAAAGCTCTGAATCGACTGGAGCGAAAAAATAAGTAGCCAAAGTGAAACATAGTGGTACACAATAGTAAACGTTGGCACACAGTGGCTATAGAACACTATGCGGAGATCATTTCGGAAGTTAAACGTGTAAGTAACTATATTTATAGGGAAATAGACGTTATTTAGTAAGGGATAAAGCTCAGAATAGATTGAAGCGAAAAATGAGTAGCCATAGTGGTGGACATTGGCCGACATTGGCACACTGTGACTATAGGACACCATGCGGAGATCATTTCGGAGGCTAAAGCCGTGAGTATATATTATGTTTATAGCAAAATAATTCTTATGTAGTAAGGAATAAAGCTCAGAATTGTGAAGAAGAACAGTTCGCGGCCACTGTAGCGGATATCAAACGTTTGGGACCAAGGTTGAGGAGTTTGGCCTTTAGAGAACATTATGCGGATATTATTTCGGAGGTTAAACCTGTAAGTAACTAATGTTGGAAAATAGACCTTATGTGTTAACAGTTAAGGCTCAGAATTCAGTGAAGGGTAGCCATAGTGGTAAATATTGGCCAATAGTGGCTCACACTGGCTATAGAACACTATGCGGAGATCATTTCGGAATTTAAACCTGTAAGTAACTATATTTATAGGGAAATAGACGTTATTTAGTAAGGGATAAAGCTCAGAATAGATTGAAGCGAAAAATGAGTAGCCATAGTGGTGGACATTGGCCGACATTGGCACACTGTGACTATAGGACACTATGCGGAGGTTTAACCCGTGAGTATCTATATTTATGGAGACATAGATCTTATGTAATAAGGGATAAAGCTCTGAATCGACTGGAGCGAAATATTAAGTAGCCATAGTGAAACATAGTAGTACACAGTGGCCACGAAGATCATTTTGGAAGTTAAACGTGTAAATAACTATATTTATAGCGAAATAGATCTTCTGCAGTAAGGGATAAAGCTCAGAATTGTTAAGAAGAACAATTCGCCGCCAAAATGAGAAAGAACTGTGTAAAATTCCATTCCATATTTTTATTATAAATGTTATTTTTCCGATAAACACAGTTCTTCTGTTTAGGTTTTCAAGGATTTAGACTAATCTATTTAGGGCCGATTTTTCAATGCTTGGATAAAACTTATCCGTCCAATAAAGTATTACACGATAATATTAAAATGTCACGTAAACTGTCAAATACGGGCAATTAGAAAACGTTTTTAAAATGGTAGTTTTAAACATTATTCGACGAATAAGTTTTAACCATCGATTGAAAAATCGGCCCTTAAATGAACCCGCACATTTTAAATCTTTATTTCCTGAACTAAAATAAGTTTAGGACTTTATAAATAATTCTTTTTTTCTTTTTATTACACGCTTTATATTAGCTTCACCTGTATGTTTGTAACCGACTTCTTTGGGCGCGATTTTGACCCACTTTAAACGGCCAGATTTCGTTCAAACTTTGTAGATTTATTGAGGACCGATGACAATACACTAATTTGATAAAAATTTTCTATTTTTTAGTTCAGTTTTCTATAAAAAGCGTGTTTTTTTAAACTATTATTATTTCTAAAGTATATTATAATTTTTTATTACAGGACATAGTATCAGGTACAGCGGCTTGTGAAGAAGTCAGATCTAGTAAAAAGTTCGCTAAAATACTAGAATTGCTTCTCCTATTGGGCAATTATATGAACACGGGGTCTAATAATGCGGGCGCGTATGGATTTGAGATCAGTTTTCTTACTAAGGTGAGTGAAAAGAACTAACTAAGCCCCGTGGATTTCATCACGTGGACATCTTAATATATATAAATCTCGTGTCACAATGTTTGTCCTCAATGGACTCCTAAACCACTAAACCGATTATAATAAAATTCGCACACCATGTGCAGTTCGATCCAACTTGAGAGATAGGATAGTTTAAACATGTAGGTACCACGGGCGAAGCTGGGACGGACCGCTAGTACATTTATAAAATTACATAATATATTTATATACATATTGTGTTTCAGTTAACTTCAACGAAAGATCTAGAAAACAAACAGACGCTCCTACATTATTTAGTGGATACGATAGAGAGTAAGTTCCCGGATGTGCTCAACTTCGCTGAAGAAATGCCACATATAGACAGGTAAATTATTTGTTTGTTTGTTTTTTTGAAGTAATATTTTATGGTCGCGTCATGGCAATACCGTGACGTCATGGAGTGAGGCGACGATTTTGGTGTCTGGATCTTGGCAAAGAAGTTTCACTTCTGACACGTGTGGTCGGTTCGGTACACACGCACTTTTTTTACTAGCCTCCTTTCATTATGTGATATAATTTTGTCCTATTAAATCCTCTATCATCTGATCAAAGTTCCATTACGAAGTGTTAAGCAGTTTCAAATCAAAACAAATCTCAATTTGACAATCTCACTTTTTAATGTTTTGAAAAACATTAGAGTTATGTGCTATAAGAAAGCATGAATGAAATGAAATAAATTCATGAAAATACTAGGTTTCCGCCCGCGGCTTCGCCCGCGCTGTCAAAGAAAAACCCGCATAGTTCCCGTTCCCGTGGGATTTCCGGGATTGCGTCTTTTTCCCGGGATAAAAAGTAGCCTATGTCCTTTCGCGGGTATCAAAATATCTCCATACCAAATTTCATGAAAATTGGTTCAGTAGTTTAGGCGTGATTGAGTAACAGACAGACAGACAGAGTTACTTTCGCATTTATAATACATATTAAGTATGGATTACGACGAATTAATTTTTCTATCGTTTTCAATCTTTTCTTGTGCCTATCCTATCTTTTTCCACTGAAAAATCATTCTTTTCTACTGAAATGAATAAATGAAAATATTACGACAAATCAATCTATCTATCCTTACAATCTTTTTCTTCTGTCCATTCTATCTTTTTTCCACTAAATCTATCTTTTTTTTCCACAGAGCGGCTCGTGTATCAATGGAGAGTCTGCAAAAGTCACTAAAGAAAATGGAAAATGACATACGTTCGCTAGAAACGGATTTAAACAATTCCCGAGTGCCGCAGAGTCCCGATGACATGTTCCACGAGTGTATGAGTGTATCCTTTTGAATAAAAAATAAATAGTAGGAAATTTTCGAAAAAAAATTTAGTGAAATTGTATAGTATAGAAGTAATAAAGGTATAGATTCTTCTGCAATAGTTATGTGTGTTGAAATGAAAAAAAATCAAAAATAAAGTTTTAAGAAAAAAACGCGATTTAGGCGATAACGCGGGAATATATGCTATTTGTAAATAAATTATGTAGCTGACAATAAACCAATATATGTTTAAAGGAGATTGCCCAAGTGACGATGGCACTTGGTATCGCAATCAAACTTATTGTGTCAAGATGAAATATAGCTCAATTTAAAGCTTGATGTTAGTACTTTTAGATATGACTAAAGTTTTTATGTAAATAAGCCGCAGTTCGCGACAGTAAAAATAAAACAATAGTTTTATTCAACACTTCAAAAAATACTTTATCGAGTTAAAACTAACGAGGAACGTTAAGTTTTACATTTATTACATAGGTAATATTTTAATTTACAAGACAAATGTGAAAAGTAAATCGTAATAAACATTATTTCAAAATAAATAACGTCGAACAATGCGTCGAACACATTCGTTTCATATAGAAACATAATATGACGCTTGCAAGAGAGATAGATATATGTGTCAAAAAAAAAACTTTTACTTTTATTTCTATTTATTCGGTATAATTACGACTTAATAGTGATAAATATGATCATTATAAATACAAATTGGAATTAACAATATCACAAACACGTGACACAACGAATATTTTACCGATTCCAGCCGTGGTCATACGTGTTTCAAAACACAAAGTTTTACTATTATTTCAAATTATCCGGTATAATTAAGACTTAATAGTAATACATATGATCATTATCAATACAAATAGGAATTAACAATATCACGAATAAGTGGCACAACTAAAATTTTACTGATAACACCCGTGGTCATTCTCCTTTCAGATTATAATTCCTAGCTTGAGTAAATTTGTATATGCAAGGGTGTGTATGCTTTTTTTTGTGTTCATGAACGTGTGTGTGTTTGTGTGTGCGTATGTACATCAAGATTCAACGCACACATACACAATATGCTATGATTATAATTTTAATGACACAAAGACGCTATTATTATTAAGCCATAATTAGCTTATTTTTAACCGACTTCAAACAAGGAGGAGGTTTTGCAATTCGACCGTATATATTTTTTTTGTGTGTTCGCGGATAACTTCGTCGTTTATGAACCGATTTTGACAATTTTTTATCTAGCACAGTTCGAGATATAAATAAATGTTTTAATATGCCATAATTAGCTTCTTTTTCTCGCACAATTCGGACTAAAGTGTTTTTTTTTCCTATATAATTTCTAGCGAAGGTCAAATAAATGCTTTTTTATAAAATTGCAATTTCCTCAACAAAACAATACAGAATTTCGCAACAGAAGCGCGGGAACAATGTGACCTACTCCATTCAATGTACCGCAAAATGGATGCACTATACACTGCACTGTCCGAGTACTACGTGTTCGATCCGCGCAAGTACACGCTCGAGGAGTTCTTCGCAGATATAAAGACGTTCAAGGACTCGTTTGCGGTGAGTTTTGGTGCTTTTTTGCGGTTTTTTGGCAGTTTTTCGAGTTTTTTTGCGGTTTTTAGGCATTTTTTCGTAATTTTTAGCGGTTTTTTGTTGGTTTCACGAGCGTAATTTTTTTTGTATGATTGATGTATACAATTTTTCTCTCCCAGACGGCGTACCAGGAGAACCTCACGATACGCGAAGCGGAAGAGAGAGCTAGGAGAGCGAGAGAGACGCGCGCAGCGGCGGAGAGAGAGAGGAGAGACCGACAGCACAGATACAAGCAGTTCGTGGACATCGAGCACGCGCAGGACGGCGTTATGGACAGGTGAGTGAGAGAGAGAGAGATAGAGTGAGAGAGTGAGAGAGAGAGACCGACAGCACAGATACAAGCAGTTCGTGGACATCGAGCACGCGCAGGACGGCGTTATGGACAGGTGAGTGAGAGAGAGAGAGATAGAGTGAGAGAGTGAGAGAGAGAGACCGACAGCACAGATACAAGCAGTTCGTGGACATCGAGCACGCGCAGGACGGCGTTATGGACAGGTGAGTGAGAGAGAGAGAGATAGAGAGAGAGAGGAGAGAGAGAGAGAGGAGAGAGAGAGAGACCTCCAGCACAGATACTCCATAGATACTGCTTTCTACTATTAATTCGATTCAAACATTTTTTAACATTTACCACCAATTCGGAAAGCAGTATCTATGGAGAAGAACAGGCAAGAAACTCCATAGTTGCTCTTTTAAAATCATGTCAATAGTACAATTTAATTTTACATAGTATTATTAATAAAGGTATTATTAATAAATGAATTATTAATAAATTAATTATAATCTATTACAGTTTAATGGAAGCGCTGCAAAGTGGTTCTGCGTTCAGTAGAGAACGGCCGAGGAAGAAAGCGAATCCACGAGTGGCTGGAGGTAATGTATTTTTACGGGTTTAAAACCGGTTTTTTGGCGATTTTTTTATCGTTTTAGTTGTTCAAAATGGTTATTTTGGAATTTTGATACTTTTTAAATTGGTTATTATGATATTTTTTGGTGTGATGATAGTGTTCGTAGGATTAGAATTATTTATTGGACATAGTTTGAAATTTAATTTGGGTAAATAATAAATATCGATCAAAAATTCGATATTTTTTTTTGCAATTATAAATATAATGAACGTAGTTTTATCCAAATTGCTAAAAAAAGCAAATCATTAGAAAAAGCACATTATTATTATTATTTTTTGAATATTTAGATTTTTTCATCAAAATGTATCACTTTCACTAAAAACATAAGCACTGCAAAATAACGTTTATTTCTATCAACTTAAAGTTCAAATTTGCATTATTTATTTCGAACAAAAAAACCTATTTGACAATAAGGTCGATTTTTGCACGCACTCACTATAGAGGAAACGAATGAAGAGGAGGGTTTAGTGCAAGCGATATTGCACCGTATTGCAGGTATATTTAGTATAGAATGTACGAAAATATTATAAAATTAGCTGTGCCCCGCGGTTTTACACGCATTGCTCCGCTCCTGTTGGTCTTAGCGTGATGATTTAAAGCCTATAGCCTTCCTCGATGAATGGGCTATCTAAAACCGAAAGAATTCACAAATCGGACCAGTAGTTCCTGAGATTAGCGCGTTCAAACAAACTGTTCAGCTTTATAATATTAGTATATATTTAGTATAGATTTATATTGTTTATTGTATTAAGGGCCGATTTTTCAATGCTTGGATAAAACTTATCCGTCCAATAAAGTATCACACGATAATATTAAAATGTCACGTAAACTGTCAAATACGGGCAATTAGAATACGTTTTTAAAATGGTAGTTTTATACATTATTTGACGAATAAGTTTTAACCAAGGATTGAAAAATCAGCCCTTATAGGTATACCGTATAACTACATATAATATAAATAAGCAATTTCACTACATATTTTTTTCTTTTTTTTTAGTTTTTGAGTCACTACAAACACATATAAAAAATGTTTTAACACGCTATTATTAGCTTCACCTGTATATTTGTATGTAACCGACTCCTTTAGACTCGATTTTGACGCACTTTAAACGGACAGATTTAATTCAAACTGTACACTTATCAAGGATCGATGACAATACAATAATTTCATGAGTTTATCTTATTAAGGGCCGATTTTTCAAGGCTTGGATAAAACTTATCCGTCCAATAAAGTATTACACGATAATATTAAAATGTCACGAAAACTGTCACATACGGACAATTAGAATACGTTTTTAAATGGTAGTTTTATACATTATTCGACGAATTAGTTTTATCCAAGCATAGAAAAATCTGCCCTAAAGCGTGTTTTTTTTACTGTGTTATTAGGTTAGGGCGTAATGTGTATTTCATAAATTATATTTTTTTGGTGCAAAATATTAATAAATATTTAGTTATTGTATAATGACGTCACAGATTCGGCTATGCGATGCAGAAATCGTAAACGACGCACGTCGTCACCGAAACTAGAGAATTACAGACAAGTTGATTTTTTATTATTATATAGCTAAAACCTTTTTTTCAATTACCATCCAAATATAAGAAAAACATGGACGAAACCACGAGCAAAACTTTGACCCCTTATTTCAAAACGTTAAGAGTAGAAATAACGAAAAAAGAGCGTGTGTGCCGAGTACACGTGTCAGAAGTGAAACTTCTTTGGCAGGATTCAAAGATACCAAACCGTCGCCTTACTCCATGACGTGACGGTATTGCCATGACGCGACCTTGAAATTTTACGTTCAACGCGCCTAAAGAAGTTTCACTTCAAAAAGTACACTGTATTTGACTCTGCGTATTCAACTATTAAAATTTCATCCATATCGGTTCTGTAATTTTGGTCTGAAAGTGTTACAGACAGACTTTTGCATTCATAAAAAAGTATGGATGTATTGCTATCACTCTTTACTCTATACAAAAGAAAGAGATAGATATACAGATGGGATGGTATTGAAAAATAGGCCTTCATGGACTAACATATAGCTTTGAATATTGTGTCGTATGGTTATTGCTTTAAAATTTAATAATAATATTTATTAATTAATTTCTTTCTCTGAATTGTCTATAAAGAAGTTATTTTTTCATAACTGTATAGTCCATATGGGCTATGGGCGTTTCATTTAGTTGTTTTTAACTAGTTTTTTAAAACCTCACTCAAAATTAGCCTGTAAAAATGTAATATTGAAAAAAACTAACATTTATTTGAAGTCTATTAAAGAGTTAAAGAGAAATGGACAGACGCTCACACAAATAATGTTTTTAAAAATACATTGATGTTATAGCAATATTATAATACAAGTGCTTTAGATGTTGTAATGTAATAATATTTATTGTATTATTATTGCATTTTTTATGTATCTCAATGTTCTTATATTTATAGTGTTATTTTAAATATTTTTATTAATATGATGAATTCTCTCAGTTATTTCATACAGCAGAAATAATCATAGCAGTAGCTAGCAAGTTAATTGGCCGTTAAAATCGGTCCAGTCGTTTTAGAGTAGAACGAGAAACATAGACGATATTTTTATTAAAGATATTGTATCTAGAAGAATTAAAAACGTATATTTTCCAGTTATAAATAGGAAAAATATATTAATTAGAGATTAAATAAATCTCTTAAAAAGATGTTCCTTTACCTTTTTCTATGGCAAGAGTTTAGGCAACATTCATGATTTTTTACATATTCTATGAATACATAAGAATTATTGAAGTGAATCTTCTTTATCGGGGTTGGAAAAAAATTTAGTGTAACATTTTTTCGTTACGCGTGACATTTTTCCGTTACGCGCCATCTTTTTCTTTTCCCTACCACGCGTGATTCGACGTATTTATAGTTGCATATAGTTAATCATTTTTTGAAAAATAAGGTCATAAAGAAGTTTCACTTCTTATGTGTGTACACTAGTACACACACACACATTTTTTTTACCTCTCATTTTTATATATAAATAAATACATTGCAGCTGAGCGAAGAGCGCAATTGAACCGATCAAGATCGCGGTCCGGTCTGACGGGACCTCTCACCGCTAGGGAGTTGACGAAGTGAGTGTTTTCATTATTATTATTATAAAAAATAACCTATGTATATTTACAAACACACACACATATACATATACATATACATATACACGCAGACACGCACACACGAACACGCATACAAACATAAATAAGTACGCGCATACGTACGTTACACTAAACTACACACACATTCATGCATTCGCACAAGAATGCACTTGCTAACTATGTGTACATTTTTATATATAACTACTAGTGGTCCCCCCCGGCTTCGCCCGTGGTACCTACATGTTTAAACTATCCTATCTCTCAAGTTGGATCGAACTGCACATGGTGTGCGAATTTTATTATAATCGGTTAAGTGGTTTAGGAGTCCATTGAGGACAAACATTGTGACACGAGATATATATATATATTAAGATGTGTACATAAGCATTTTGTCACAAAGTACAGGTTATTTTATGCATTGCAATGCAATATTTAAATAAAAGTTAAAAAAAAAAGATGAAAATGTACCTGATTTATGGTATATTTGTATTTTGTGTAGGTGTGTGTGTGTTTGCATTTGAAATTAATGTTTTTTCCTTACTAATTTATTTATTTTTCTCCCCAGTGAGTTGCTGAGCAACGCGTGATGTCATCATCAGTGATACTAGTGTATATCTAACGTATAAGTAGGTATATATAATAATTATTAAAAAAAATGTTTTTTACGGCCTAATCGTACTTTGTATCTGTGTGTACGCGGCTTTATTTGTAATGAGTCGGTCTGTGTGAACGTACCTTTATGTTGTTTAATCTGTGCTATTATGATGTTTTTTGTATAATTTTGAAGGAAAATAAGAAATTTGGAAGTTTAATTTAGATAAAAAGGAAATATAGTAGAGCCATTTTAATAGGCAACATTTGACAGTTCAACAAAATTCAACAACGTAACCTAGTAACGACGACATAGAATAACATGATATTTCGTTTTGTTAGAACTGCACATTTGCTTAACTTTTTTCAATTACGATTACATATTTATAATAATAATGACCGATGCAACTAATTTTAAGATTTGATTTTACTGATAAACCATTCTAAACATAATAAACATTTTCTTATTTAAAGAACTGACGTCGCTACAATTTTGTGTCAATAAACCTTTTTTCTTTATAAATACCAGAGACGTTACTCTAAAAATCGAAATCTGACATCTAGAATCGAATGCATTGGTTACTTGGGAATAAAAATCATCATAAATTATTGACATGTGTTTCAAGTTCGATTGACAATTGTTTCAAGTCCGTATCGATTAATTCGCTTTAATCGATGTTTTTAAGCAGGTTACCACCCTATGAAGATAAAATTGATAGACGTCAAATGTTGCCTATTAAATTGGCTCAACTATAATTATATTATTTGTGTAGTAATGTAGTGTTTTAAATATTATTGTTAAAAAATTTTGGTATGTTTTATTGGGTTTGTTCAATTATCTTTATAATGTACGCTATGTTGATTTTGATGAGACTTTTAAATATATTTAATGGTTATTTTATAAAATTAATTAGTTTATCTGCTTGGCCTAAGGCTCAAAATTATGATAAAAAGAGTTTTAATTTTAAACCTACTGTCCGGTATTTTAACAGAAAAAATTGACTTAAAAAAGTCACATTTTAATTATAGAAAAAGTCTCATCGAATTCGATCCAGCAATTTTCACATATCACATCGACGAACAGTCGCGTACACAAGCCAATCGTCAGTCGGCTTCCATCCAAATAGCCTGTATATTATAATATATCATTATTATAATAATAAATAATATTTGTAAATCTCTTTTATATTGTAAAAACGCTTTTTTTTTATATATATATAGATTATAGTCTAGGAGCTGCCTATAAAATTTTATATAATATAAGTATTATTTTTTATATATTTGCGATGCGTTACTCGATTTAATTTTGTAACTTTTATCAAAAGACAAATATATGTTTTTAAAATCCCTATTTGACAGAAACAAATATTTGACAGAAACAAATATTTACTAAATAAATCACATTAAAATCAGCTCATTAGTTCTTGAGATAACAACAAACAGACAGACAAAATAAACATCCATATATTAGCATAGATTCTTCATCCTTCCTCACCTTGTATGTTATAATTGTATTATACACAAAAAATAACTTCTTACAAATCATTATTTATTTTAATGGTTAAAACGAATAGTTAGAAAAAAAATTTAAAAGCCAATTCGGATATTATTTTATAACCAATATTTCTTTTTTCTCCATTTTTCAGTATAAATTTTGCTTTCTTTTAAGAAATTTAAAAAGATTTCTTCAAAATATATCCATTTATCACTTTCTTTTCTTCTCTCTAACTTTTGATTTCTGCCACAAAAATATGTTTTATTGTTATTTTTATTGAAATATTCAAATTAATCATTCACCATTCATACAGTCCATAACTGAGATATAAAAAAAATAATAATATTGAATAAAATTTGATGCAAATGTAACATAAAAAATATTTAAAGTTAAATTTGACTTGATTGAAGAAAATAACTTAAAAAACATAAGCATTTTAACTCATTATCTGGCCAAAATACAAGAAATATACTATGTAAGACTCTAATAAGTACTTATTTTTTAAATAAACACAATCAAATTATGTCCAGCCGTTCAAATAATAATAAAATCGCACAAAATAGAGTGAATTATACATTTTTAAAACTAATACGACAATACTTTTATTGATAGTGTTTTTCGAAAAGATAGATACGTAGTTAAAATCTAACTTATTATACATATGTATTTATTTTATTAATAAATAATTAAACGTAATATATCTATCCTTTTCTTTTAAACTGTGTGAAAACGAGATGCAATAATAGTAATATGACAATACTGATTTACACAAAGTTTATTTATCATGCCATCCTTTTCACTCTCAGTAGGAAAGACAGAGACAGCATGATATTACTTTTATACATTATAACAGTTAATAGTTAATTACAATAGTATGGAAAAATACATTTTAAGCATTTTAATTACGTTTTTACTTAACTTATGCACAATACTTAAATAATTTTGCTCAAGTAAGTTTAATAATTTTTAAGCATTATATAAAGAAGTGTATAATTCACTCTTACAATTTAAACCAATAGTTTTATTGATATTTCTATAGAAAAAAATATTTATTTTTTATCTTTCACTACAAAAACTAACATCGACTATGTTTCTTCAAAAATATAGACTTACTACTACATACTTCATTAGGTATTTTTTTTTCATACAAAAACACAAAACTAAATTGCAAAAAAATCCCAATTCAAATGTAGTTCCTGAGTTTTGCACATTCAAACAAACAAACAAAGTCTTCAGCTTTGCATTCAATTTTAAAATTATATATATTTTTTTTAATTTTTTTATACGTTGATATTATTTACTGTAGTAGTAAATCTATATTACCTTATTTTAGGCAATTTAAACGGATTTTTAAAAGAATTTCTTACGGTTAAATTTTATGCTGTAGTTATGTTTATTTTATTTCAGTATAAAAAAAGCGTAAATTTTAAAGGTTTCGATTATGTGTATAAAAGTGTATTTTTTTCTTTAAATAATTATTATTATAATTTATAAGTAATAATACAAAATCTCAATACATTCAGTTTGTATATGTTATAATTTAATTATGTTTCTCGTTTTAAGTTTTTGTTAAAGAGGTTTAAATGTAATAAGTTTTATGAAATACTAGCTGCGCTCCGCGGTTTCACCCGCGTGGCTCCGCTCCTGTTGGTTCCTCGATGAATGGATTATCTAACACCGAAAGAATTTTTCAAATCGGACCAGTTCCTGAGATTAGCGCGTTCAAACAATCGAAAGAAAAGAAAGAAAAAATATTTATTGCCACATGCTACACACACTTAATAACTACTTATATTACTAAAAAAAAATACACAATAGTTTACATGGCAATCGGATCAGACTCAGCCATGCTGTCGGGCTTTAACACCTGAACAGCGCTGATTTTCAGTCTGCCCGTAAGTTTTTATTTCCGAGGCTCACTAAGTCTACATGTAAATACAAATACCAACCAAAAAACATTATTTACAGTTCTAAAAATCTTTTGCCTTGTTATTATTGATAACAATCGAACTCTTCAGCTTTATTCTTCATCATTCAATCTTCAGTTTTTATAGATTCTATAAGTATTAGCTTTCCGCGCGGCTTCGCCCGCTTTGTCTAAAACTTAATAAACTAAAACCTTCCTCTTGAATCACGCTATCTATTAAAAAAACCTCATCTAACTCAGTTGCGTAGTTTTAAAGATTTAAGCATAAATAATGTCATAGGAATATAGGGACAGAGAAAGCGACTTTGTTTTATACTATGTAGTGATATTTTAAAATCGGTTGAGTTTTTAAGTTATATCGCAACAAACAAATAAACCGACAAATATTATTTTTTCTGTTATGGAATTATGAATTATTTGTTTTTCTAATGGTATTTTTATTATAATTAAAACCTCTTTAATACAATTTTTAACTATTTTATTTCAGCATTCGTTCTCTTACACGACTAATGTT
The DNA here is from genome assembly GCF_061535455.1 of Colias philodice. NCBI lineage: Eukaryota > Metazoa > Arthropoda > Insecta > Lepidoptera > Pieridae > Colias > Colias philodice. The sequence goes on from NC_143115.1 coordinate 1,878,344, forward strand.
TTAAGACACTAAATGCCAGAATTTTAATTATGAATGTGTTAAAAAAATACTGTTTTTTCATCGAAATTGGTTCAGCAGTTTCAACGTGATAGACATTTGTTTTAATGTATTTTTTTAGTAAAGTATTGTATTCAAATAATTAAAATATCTGGTTTTTAAGTTTATCGTTATTATTAAGTGTACGTAGGAAGGTATACTTGTAAATATATTTTTGTAAAATGTTACATTTTTGATTAATTACAATGTTTTAAAAATATGCGTTTTTTTATTTATTTTCTACTCCTTCTCTCCTATATGATAGTCCTATAATGGTATTACGAAGTAACTATTCTCTAATCTGTGGTATTACTGTGTAACTCAAAAGTTTTCGTTTTTTTACTTAGAATAAAGACTTTTTTTATTAGAGTCTGTTTCTACTCACACATTTATTTACGTAAGTTATGAATACAAGTAGCCTATAGGTATAGCTGCTAAAAAGCATATCTTTCCTGCACATATTCTTGTATATCTATAGCATATCCAATACTATCGTTCATAATATTATCCAACAGAGAAATAAAATTTGAAAACAGTCAAGTTGTTCGTGAGATTAGCAAGTTCAAATAAACACTATATTTATAATATCTAATAGCGGCCCGCCCCGGCTTCCCCCGGGGTACATATTTACGTTTTCTTTACATAAGAACCATCCTCGTACTTCAAGGAATATAATAAAAAAAGAATTATCGAAATCGGTCCACCCTTTCACGCGTGATGCAGTGACCAAGGAAAACGGGTTTCATTTGATGTATATATAGATTATTACTAGTATAGATTACTATTCAAAATACGTTCAATAATTAATTAATCTCCGAAAGCACACATATCATTCTTTCGTCAACGTTTCAGGACGTATTGTCGCTTGTCACAACTCATATGTCATTTATCCATCATGGCCGACACGCAAGCAGCTGATTTATTCGCTAGCAAATAATCTAAATGTGTTTGTTTCATGAATGATTTGTTCATTGAATACGATTTTGCTTTTGTTTGTCCTACTTATCCATATATAATTTTAGGTATAACTTAAATATATTTTCCTATATAAAAAACTAGCTAACCGCCCGCGGCTTCGCCCGCTTTGTCTAAAATCTATTACATTATTTATATACTAAACCTTCCTCTTGAATCTCCTCCTCCTCTCTATCTGTTAAAAAAGCCGCATCAAAATCCGTTGCGCAGCTTTAAATATTTAAGCATACAAAGGGACATAGGGACAGAGAAAGCGACTTTGTTTTATACTATGTAGTGATATAAAAAAATAATTGTTACACGCTTAGGTTACACGACATAAAACTGCTTGGACGGTTTGAATGAATTTTTGGTATGATGGATGGATGGATCCGCTTGGAAAACATTATCTTACTCTTAAAACTGTAAAAAATACAAAAATGCTAGGCAGAGGTGGGGCGAACAGCTATTATTATTACCTACAATGTATACTGTATAGTAGAATCTGTAGGTATGTAATTTCGTACCAAGAAAGATCAAGTCTGCTAGAGCCTAGAATCAATTACATAGAATTCAGATATCCTTTTGTATTTGTGATCAGAGGCTCTGGCTTATATAGAGATTGTAATTTTGTAAATCGTAGATACTTAATATTGTTGTTAATGTTGTTGTCGGAAAATTGTGATCCTTGCAATTTGGTTTACAATTATTCAAAAGCTAGATAGATTTTTGTAAACTGCAATAGTTTGCATCCCTACCTCCTGAAAATTTAATACCAATCTGTATTTAAAGTTTTGGTACCTACAGGAATTTACAATTAGTATTCGGAAAAGAACATAACCATTGCATTTTTAGACCCTTTTTTTGACAAATGGGTACTAGTTTTAGTTACATCGAAAATATTGCATTGCAATACCCATTTTAACATAATATCTTAGACACTTTAAATCATAATATAGTACCACGACAATAATAAACAAATCAAGATAAATATAACTTTAATCGCACGAGTAAATCTTAAATCTAGATGCGTTTGCGACGGTAGGCGTGGTTTGGCGATCATACAAGCCACGCCTAAGATCACTTCCTACTTGTCTATCATAATAATATGTACTAGTAAATGTATGTAATTACAAATTGTATGATAAACGTCTGGAAATATTCTAGGAACTATATTTGAGTTTTGAGTGTAGAAATTTTATGTAGAAGTCGAAGTAGGTAGGTAAGTAGGTACATAGTATGTTATGTGTGGATTATGACTTTTCTGATTTTTGATACTAACCTATTTTTTTTTTTTTTTTTATGTTAGGATTAGGCAAGCATTTGACCATCGCTTCGCCTGATGGAAAGCGACAAGCGTGGTCTAGGATGGAGCATGTTTGCCTAATAAGTGTCTATTCACATTTCTCTTGAATAAATTAATTTATAGAGTTAAAATATAAGAAATTATTTAATTTATTTAATTTTATAGAGTTGAAATATAAGAAAAAATCGGTTTAGGCGTCGCGGTCGCCCCGATATGACGAAAGACGCGGTTTCGAATCCCACCCCGTGATCGAATTTCTTTTTATTCTTTAATAATTTATAACTATCTAGTTACTTATTAAGATGTTTCTTTTCTACTGTCCTATGAATTTAAGATCTGTAGAGTATGTGCATGAAATAATTATATATTTTTCATTTTCATTTTCATCTGAAAAGTAATGAAGAGAATTGCTTGAAATTTGATAGGTTAGGTTATAAAATATGATGCACATAAAAGACCGAGCAAAAATATAATAAAAATAACTAGGTACCTACCTCTATATTGTAAAGAGATGAATATGGTATAATTCGTTGATGTGAATTATTGAGCGAGCACCCATCAATATACTGACCGCACCTTACTGTGCTTAACCAGAAAAGTGACAAACAACAATTTTGGATTTTACAACAGTCTTATATTATTATGTAGAAATAAAGTGAAGTCCCATGTCCCCTAGTGGGGTAAGGGGCAGATTCATTATACATATTCTGTTTCACTGATCGATTTTCTTTAGGGACAAGAAGATCAGCTTTCTGTGACCTGCCAGGAGACATTTTTGAAATGAAACTTCTTTAGGCGCGTTGAGAGTAAAATTTCAATTTCGCGTCATGGTATTACCGTCACGTCAGGAGACTTTGGTATCTTTTAATCTTGCCAAAGAAGTTTCACTTCTAACACGTGTACTCGACTCACACATTTTTTTCTTCGTCTTCATCGAGAATCGAACCCAGGACCGGACCACTGTGCCAAGGAGGTTGAAATTAATAGATTTTTAGAAGGTGAAATAAAAAATAGTTTTTCATAAATATACGTTTATTATATCTAGTGAGCAATAAGTTAACTATACAATATAAGCACAGATAATGTAATATTTTCTAGGTAATGGCACAGATTTATTATCCCATATAAATTATATATATCTATACATTTTTATTTTTCAATATTCAGATAATAAATTATTATGTAACTAAATATTTGGTGTAATATTTCAAAAGTTTCGAACAATGGGTAGTTTCGAAAAGGTAGATATAATATAATACAGGTATTTAGGTTTTATAAAATTCTCATGTCACAGTATTTGTAACGAGACTCCTCTGAAACAGCTTGACCGATTTTGATGTTTTTTAAATCCCTGTGATAAGAGTGTATAGGCAGTAGGTATACAACGTTCGGTCGGGTCAACGGTCGGGTATTCAACATAATTATAAAAAAAAACAAGAGTTTTTACGTAGATATATCACAATTTTCGAAATTACCCACATTTATATTACAAATTACAATTCAATTAGGTAAGTACTTACTTAATAATTGATATGAATTTACAATATTATGTATTAGGTACTACCTATATAGTATATATCTTCTCAAATGGTATATTCATCTTCAAGATGTTACATGAATGATGAATTACTTCTAATTTTAACATTCACATAACTAATATAATATAATAAATTATGAGCTATGTAATTAAATACATAATAATTTTTCTAATCGGATCCGTGGTTTCTGAGATTAACGCGTTCAAACAAAGAAACTCTTCAGCTTTATAATATTAGTATAGATAGATAATAGATATCATGACTGTTTACGCGTGAACGGTTGGACCGATTTCGATAATTCTTTTTTTATTATATTCCTTGAAGTACGAGGATGGTTCTTCTATAGAGAAAAAGTAAATATGTACCATGGGCGAAGTCGGGGCGGACCGCTAGTAAATTCCTTGTACCATATAAACATTTTAATAAATTATAATTTAAACAATAGAATTATCTAGATTGTAGCCTATAACAAATGACGTCACGCGTCTTTCGCCAAAGCTTGTACGATGCAACGCAGTCGAGCTAAACTGTTTAGACCACATGGAGATTCACCTGAAACAAATAATATTTTATTATGTGAATACTTCTTGGGTTAACAAATTATTGTAAATAATTGAACACCTACATAATAAAGATATAGGCAATAGGAACTATTTCCTTTACATAGTCATATATTAAACTAGCTGCTCCGCGCGGTTTCACCCCAGTGGCTTCACTCCTGTAGGTCGTAGCGTGATGATATATAGCCTATAGCCTTCGATATATATAGCGATATAGCTATCTGACACTGAAAGAATCGGACGAATCAAATCGGACCAGTAGTTCCCGAGATTAGCGCATTCAAACAAACAAACAAAATAAACTCTTCAGCTTTATAATATTATTAGAATATTACTGTAGATATAAATACGAAAATTGGATTTTAGGTTGCACCAATTAGGTGAAAAAAAAAGCTATTTTAAATAAACAAGAAATTTTGTAAAAGAATCAGTGACACTAAAAATATACTAAAAAATATGTATCGTACCGCGTACGCAACTCTGATTTGTGGGTCATTTGTAACAGGATGGCGGTTCTACAGGGGTCTTAGTATGCAATGACTAAAAGAAAAATGATGGTCAAAACGCTGATACCGGATACCTTAATATTTTATATTACAGTATCTTAAGATAAAATATTTTAGTATCTTCACCGTGTGTGACGCGCTTTAATGTTTATAAGAAGCTTTTTATCTTCTGCTCAAAGAAAATTTTCTTAACCTACTACAACCGACTTTGACTGACCGGTTGGCTTAGTTGACAGTGACCCTGCCTTCCAAGTTCCAAGCCAGAGGTTCCCACCTGGGGCAAATATTTTTGTGATGAACATAGATGTTTGCTCTGTGTCTGGGTGTTAATTATCTATATAAGTATTTATTTAAAATTATATATGTATGTTTATTAGCCAACTGGTTTCCATAACACAAGCGAAAGCTTAGTATGGGATCAGATCGTGCCGTGTGTGAAAGATGTCCTGAAATATTTATTTATTTACTACATACCTAATACATACATAAAAAAATGTGTGCGTGTACTAGTGTACACACGTAAGAAGTGAAAAAAATTACTATATGCAACTTTACAGAAACACGTCGAATCACGCGTGGTAGGGATAAGAAAAAGATGGCGCGTAACAGAAAAATGTCACGCATAACGAAAAAATGTTACACTAAATTTTTTTCCAACCCCGATAAAGAAGTTTCACTTCAAAAAAAAAAATAATAAAATATTGTATAGTTACCATTTAAAAAGGGTTTCTCTCGATCAGCTTTTTCTTTCTCAGTTCGCGAATTTGTAGGCTCCACGTAGTTTTTGCAGCTTTCTGACTCCAACTGGGTACAAAAAAATAATAATTACAACAATACCTACAATTTGAAAAAATATAACGAGCGAATTGATAACCTCCTCCTTTTTTGAAGTCAGTTAAATAGTTCATTGATGTTTGTGGTATGTTATATGGCGTATTTTTTTGAAATAACTCAATCTGTTACCTAAATAAAGTAGATCTACTCAAACTCAAACCACCTCAAACATTAATTTATTCAATACTAGCTTTCCGCCCGCGGCTTCGCCCGCTTTATCTAAAACATAATAAATTATATACTAAAACCTTCCTCTTGAATCACTCTATCTATTAAAAAAAACCGCATCAAAATCCGTTGCGTAGTTTTAAAGATTTAAGCATACATAGGGACATAGGGACAGAGAAAGCGACTTTGTTTTATACTATGTAGTGAAGACTTCTTCTAGAAGAACTTTTGAATCGTCATTACATATTTTCAACATTTACCACCGATTCGGAAAGCAGTTATGGAGAAGAACCGGCAAGAAACTGCATAGTTGCTCTTTTAAAATCATGTCAATATTAATTTCGTTTTACATAATATGTAGAATACATAGAATACTGAAGATATAATACATATATCATCACGCTAAGACCAACAGTTTGTTTTTGCGATGGTAGTAAGATGTTTTATTTAGGGTTTTCAACTTTAAAAGGAAAAAACGCCACCCATAAAGAATCACTTTATTGTCCGTCCGTCTGTCTGTCTGTCAACACCCTTTTTATCAGGAATGCGTGGAGGTATCAAGCTGACATTTATATCGAATACATAATCAAGTCTACGGTCCCGTGATGCTGTGAAAAAATCAAACTTATAAGGCAAAGCAATCAAAATATACAGTCGTTTATGCTGATAAGCATCTTGAATTATTTTTATACTTTATAATCTTTTACAAATAGAGATCCTCGTATTGAAATTAGAAAACGCGAACTTTTTATCGACATTTGATATAAAAAACGTCAACCAATTATAACACGCTCGTGCGGCCATCTTGCCGCGTGTTGCCATAAATCCACGCTGGCGTGGATTAATTGCTGTTTAACATCGCGACATCGCTTTCCGCACGCGCGACCGTCTATTTCTGAACGTCTGCGATCGTCTATAATTACGCGGTTTGTTTTTTATTGAAATTATACGTTTTTGGACGAAAGAGGGTTATGTTAAAAAAATACAGGTTGTATTCACTTTAATCACTTTTCATAGGTTTTTGAAGTGAAACTTCTTTAGGCGCGTTGAGAGAAAAATTTTAAGGTCTCGTCATTGCAATACCGTCACGTCACGGAGTAAGGCGACGATTTTGGTATCTTTTAATCTTGCCAAAGAAGTTTCACTTCTGACACGTGTGCTCGGTACACAGATTTTTTATAAGGTTAATCTGTTTAAAAATATTTGAAAAGTGGCGCTAACGCCATTTACACCTACTCGATGACTATTGTTTTTTGTTAATTATTTTTTGTAAATGTCAATCAATGCGCGAGTGTTCAAATACTGTGTCAATTTGAAACTTTACAGTTATCATTCTAGTTTTTTTTATTCTTTGCAAGGTCTACTATTTTTTTTAATAAATTATAATTTTTATGTTTTAATTCTAGATCACACCTATGAGTCTATTACTCACGTCTTTACTTTTTACACTAAACATAAAGTCTATTCACACATCTATACTATATATAATATTATAAAGCTGAAGAGTTTGTTTGTTTGTTTGTTTGTTTGAACGCGCTAATCTCGGGAACTACTGGTCCGATTTGAAAAATTCTTTCGGTGTAAGATAGCTCATTTATCGAGGAAGGCTATAGGCTATATACCATCACGCTACGACCAACAGGAGAGGAGCCACGGGGGTGAAACCGCGCGGAGCGGCTAGTGTAGAATAAAATGGAATACCTATAGTCTATACTAAAAGACGTGCACGCTCGACGCTCCGTATGAAATGAGCTTTTCAAATAAAACGTCAGCTAATACGCTTGCAAGTATATGTGACAGGTCGCCGTTGATACCTAGAATCTAGATTCTACAAATACTATTTTGTTCCCTTTGTATAGAAATATTTATACACTTGCTGTGCCCGCGGTTTTACCCGCATTACCCGTGATGATAGCCTAAAATATTTTGACCCCACGTGTTAGTAATTCATGCAAAATTTGAAGTAAATCTATGCTGTAATTTTTGAGTTTGGCCTGGACGTAGGTACATACAGACAGACAAAAATTCTAAAAACTATATTTTTGGCTTCTACATATATATCGATTGTAGATCACGCCCTAAGTATTCTTTAAAAAATATGTAATGTGCAGTTTTGACTTTCCTACGATTTTATTTTATGTATAGATGCAATGAAAATTTATTTGTTTATTTTATTATATGTAAATACTAGCTCTCCGCCCGCGAATTCGCTCGCTTTGTCTAAAACCTAATAAATTATACAGGTACCTTCCTCTTTAAATCACTCTATCTATTAAAAAAACCGCATCCATCCGTTGCGTATAGTTTTAAAGATTTAAGCATTACATAGGGACATAGGGACAGAGAAAGCGACTTTGTTTTATACTATGTATTGATATAGTGCATACTATTTTATTCTATTTCTGCGGTATGTTAATATTGCGTGCCTGTTTTATGTGACTTCAAAAGGTGTTTTTTTATTCGACGTGAAATGGGCGTTATGTCTTTAAAACGGATGGATAGGTTTGGATGTAGTTTTTTTAGGATGTTATCTTAAAGATTGTTTTAATGATGAAAGGAAAGACTGTTTGAAGTTATCATTTTAGGGCCGATTTTTCAATGCTTGGTTAAAACTTATCCGCCCAATAAAGTATTACACGATAATATTAAAATGTCACCCGTAAACTGTCAAATACGGCCAAAGAATACATTTTTGAAATGGTAGTTTAGTACGTTATTCGACGAATAAGTAGGTACCTATTAACTAAGGATTGAAAAATCAGCCCTTAGTGTACCTATATGTAATTATGTAGTTACTTCATTTTATCCTACTTCATCTGTTTCACTGATCAAGTTTCTTTACGGGGAAAGTGACTAAGCTATGTAGCTAGACCACTTTTTTAACTTTTCGCCAACTAACCGACTTTTTAATTTTAGTCTGAAATTTTATAAGACAAGAAATATCATTTCTTAATCGCTATCTACTCATTCTTTCTATATTAAAACATATTTAAATAAAAAATAAATACATAATATCAAATATTTACCTAATAATATATCAATGCAATACCTACTCTCTAAAATTCAAATACACATCTACCATTTTATAGTATCCTTGACAATAAGAAAAGAATAATTTGGAAAATCCAAAAGTGCACGCCTCATAATTTTTTTTTAATAAATATTTATTAATTATTATTTTTGTTTATTTAATAACAATTAAACCACATCGAATCAGACCCTGAAAAATGAAAGGGTTCTATTCCTGAGCATACTCAAGCGTAAGAGAAAAAAAAAGACTCGATTAGTAAAGTATTTCGGTCGCTATCGTGTTAACAAGAAAAAGGATCCGCACATACAGACACACGGACGTCCAAGACAGAACTTTTTTAAACTGTTTTTTAACTAGTTTAAATAACAAAAATGACATCAAAAATATCATGAACGTTGAAAATAGTGTTTTTTCTTAATATGTGTGTGTATGTATTATCTTACAAGTGCAATGTATGATACATAAAGACATTTTAAGTTTGAAAAATCAGATGTTTTGCGCGAAGTGACAGTAGTACCCACCTCAACGCTTCGCTTATGAGGCGTGCAAAAGAAAAAGAGAACTTACTACAGCAGCAGCGCGTAGGGCTGCCTGTAACCTCTCTATATGTTGTATTGCAGCCCGTAATATTTCTAACTTTGGAAGTCGCCCGCTGCCAGCCCTGGCGCGTATTCTTAACTCTTCAAATGCTGCGTTTACCTGTAACAAAAAATTGTATTAATTTTGGTTCAATTGTACAGTATAGACGAAGAAACTTTATAAAGGGTAGGTAAGTATCGAGTTTCTTGGCGATTTTACTCGGTAGATTTCATCTTTTCACATTCGAATAGGAAAAAAAGACTAATCATAAACTACTGAAAAAGCTTACTACAGCATATTTTTTTATGAATCCTGTAAGTGAATTTGTTTTTTTTTAAACTAAACAATCATAGGTACCTATTTATTGATTGAAGATCGACTGATATCGACGTAAAAACATGAAAAAATATATGCTACGAATTGACAAACTAAGTCGTTTTTCAGTCGGGGTCGGTTAAAAATCATGTAAATAAATGTTTTTTCTTTCATAAACTGGTAATGTGCTGGTAAGTAGGTAGGTATGTTATGTATATAATGTTTAATGTTTTAACTTATGTAACTACCTAAATTAATATCATTAAGATATTTGATCTTTCTTTCATTTGTTTGTGACGATTTAACTCAAAGAACTGGACCGATTATACTATTTAATAAAAATAACCCAGGTCAAGCCGGGATAGGCGGGAAGAGAATTCGCAGTCTCCTCATACTATATCTAAGTGTCCCCTTCCTGTATCGTGATAAGATCTACATCTGTGATCTACATATTATATTATGGTTTTTGCCGTATGCGTGTCTTTGAAACTACTGGCATTTTTTTTATTTCATATTGATTTATAATATAAATGCCAAATTTTTGTCTGTTATATAATAACACTAGCCGCTCCGCGCGGTTTCACCCCCGTGGCTCCTCTCTTGTTGGTCGTAGCGTGATGGTATATAGCCTATAGCCTTCCTCGATAAATGAGCTATCTAACACCGAAAGAATTTTTCAAATCGGACCAGTAGTTCCCGAGATTAGCGCGTTCAAACAAACAAACAAACTCTTCAGCTTTATAATATTAGTATAGATTCAACACGGTAGATTACATGTAAGGGTGAAACATAGGCTACTTCTTTTACAGAAATCAACCCCTAATCGGACGAAAGGTTCCAGTGTTTTCGTAAGCTTATGAAACCGCAGGGCACAGTTATATTTTGCAGTAATTGACGCCCATCGTAATGGGCTAGTATATAACAGAAACAGTTATTTCTCTTGAAATATATTACTTCCAAGCCATTTCATTCTCGAAGTTAAAAATAATATAATTATACGTGCATGAGTGCCTTCCTTTGATATGGAGCGTGTCTAATAGGCCGAATCTAAATCTAAGCCTATAAATAACAGATTCCATGTGTTTCAGGCATTTGCATGAATTAAATGTTTTTTGAGAAAATAAAAAGTAGGTCACGCTTTTCTGTGTTTTTAGTGAGATTCTGTTTTTCAGGTTCGTAAAATAATTTGTGTTGAAATTGTTTAATTAGGCCATAATATTATTATGTTTCTATTTCTAATTTAGTTTTTAGGGTTCCGTACCTCAAAAGGAAAAAACGGAACCCTTATAGGATCACTTTGTTGTCCGTCTGTCCGTCCGTCCGTCCGTCCGTCTGTCAAGACCCTTTTTCTCAGGAACGCGTGGAGGTATGAAGCTGAAATTTATATCAATTACTCAGGTCTACTGTCCCTTGAAGCTGTGAAAAAATCAAACTTCTAAGCCAACGCAATCAAAAGATACAGCCGTTTATGCCGCAAATTTTCGACACTTGCAAGGGAATCAAAACCTACAGGGTGCTTCCCGTGAACTCAGAATCTTGAAATTTGGTACGAAGCAACGTCTTATAGCATAGATAAAGGAAAAATTACGAAAACCATAAATTTTTAGTTACATCACATACGGAACCCTCGGTGCGCGAGTCCGACTCGCACTTGGCCGGTTTTTTTTTATGTTATACGAAGGCAAACGAGCAGACGCACTGCCTGGTGGAAAGCTGATTGCGTCGCTCATAGACAACAGAGGTTATGGTCGTGATGAGAAATTAGGATGAGAGGGAAGACGGAAATCGGAATCCTACTTAATATTATAAATGCGAAAGTTTGTGAGGATGGATGTGTATGTGTATGTTTGTTACTCTTTCACGCAAATACTACTGAACAGATCACAATGAAATTTAGCACAAATATAGAGGTAGCTTGGGTTAACACATAGGGTAGGTTTTATTCCGAAAATCCCACGGGAACGGGAACTATGCGGGTTTTTCTTTGAAAACGGGCGGAAAGTATTAAACTAATATAAATAATCGATAAGATTTTTTCTTAAAATTTTCCAAATCGTAGCTCCTAGGAAACAGCAGTTGGCAGACTATTCCAGAGCTTACAGGTCCGTGGAAGAAAAGTGCGAGTGAAACGCACTTTAAATAAATATTTACTAATAACTATAATTCATGATTACGTTAATAATTTAAAGACATTACAAATTCGTTAATTAGTCGATATTTAAACTCTATTCTATATATTCGCTCATTTGTAACCATAAAAATTAAAAATGAATTGTTGGTTGTTACTATTTTCAGTATTTTCATTTAAAAATGTACACATTTGGATTAGATAACAATAAAAAAACGCTGTTTTGCAGTACCGTATGTCTACACAATTTTCCAATTTCCAGTAGTAGATATAAATCTCGTGTCACAATGTTTGTTCTCAATGGACTCCTAAACCACTTAACCGATTATAATAAAATTCGCACATTCATGTGCAGTTCGATCCAACTTGAGAGATAGGATAGTATAAACATGTAGGTACCACGGGCGAAGCCGGCGCGGACCGCTAGTAATATACATATATGTGTTTTTACTTTTTTAGTTGAAGCAATATCATCTTTTCCTATCTCCAAATCCTACTAATATTATAAATGCGAAAGTTTGTGAGGATATGTGTGTGTGTGTATGTGTTTGATACTCTTTCACACAAATTCTACTGAACCGATTACAATGAAATTTAGCACACATATAGAGGGTAACCTGGATTAACTTATAGGGTAGGTTTTATTCCGAAAATCCCACGGGAACGGGAACTATGCGGGTTTTCCTTTGAAAACGCGGGCGAAGCCGCGGGCGGAAATCTAGTGTCACATAATATTTCAGGCCTACTTTACGATACATATCTTGAAACAAAAATAGCATTGTCAATAAAGATTCCAATATACGACTACATCTTATTTTCACATAAAAATAAATTTATTATACATTTCAAAGAGATTTTATTTTTTTATCCGTGTACCGTTTTGTAAATGTCGTTAAATATTATGATAGTTGTACATAAATCTGTCAAATCGTATATGAGGCGGGTTATTTAGAGTTTGAGTTATCTGTACGAATAAATAAGTTTATATGTAGTAGGTATGTATGGAAAATAATTTTTATTTAATGTTTTTGAGAGTTTATAAAGAAAAATATGGAAAATACAAAAAAGATTTTTGAATTTTGTCTATTTATGTCTTGCTAAATATTCGAAATGGCTCGACTGATTTTGATGAGAATAAAGATTAAAATGGGAGAGTTCATCAGTTTCGTTAACTTTGATATGACAGCTATTTGATTTAAAATAAAGAATTACTTTTGAAACTTCAATGAAAAAGGAGAGGCAAACAGATTATTAGTAGTGTCTATTGCACGCCTCATAAGCGAAGCGTTGAGGTGGGTACTACTGTCACTTCGCGCAAAACATCTGATTTTTCAAACTTAAAATGTCTTTATGTATCATACATTGCACTTGTAAGATAATAAATACACACACATATTAAGAAAAAACACTATTTTTAACGTTCATGATATTTTTGATGTCATTTTTGTTATTTAAACTAGTTAAAAAACAGTTTAAAAAAGTTCTGTCTTGGACGTCCGTGTGTCTGTATGTGCGGATCCTTTTTCTTGTTAACACGATAGCGACCGAAATACTTTACTAATCGAGTCTTTTTTTTTCTCTTACGCTTGAGTATGCTCAGGAATAGAACCCTTTCATTTTTCAGGGTCTGATTCGATGTGGTTTAAATTTTAATTGTTATTAAATAAACAAAAATAATAATTAATAAATATTTATTAAAAAAAAATTATGAGGCGTGCACTTTTGGATTTTCCAAATTATTTTTATTTATTAGTTAGTGTAGGTAAGTTTTTTAGGGTAGAGACTAGAGTTATTCTAAAATAATAACTATCTTTAAAATTACACAACAGATTCTCATAGGATTTATTCCATAGATAGAGTGATTCAGGAGGAATGTTTTAATGTTCCTTTACCTAGTATAGTATTATATTATACTAGATTTCCGCACGCGGCACCGCCCGCGTTTTCAAAGGAAAACCCACATAGTTCCCGTTCCCGTGGGATTACCGGGATAAAACCTATCCTATGTGTTAATCCAAGTTACCCTCTATATACTACCCACACACACATCCTCACAAACTTTCGCATTTATAATATTAGTAAGATGTGCCTATACTTAATTTATTAATTTATTAAGTTTTAGACAAAGCGAACAAAGCTGCGGGCGGAGACCTGGTAGGTAATATAAATTCATCTCAACAAGCTTAAGATTTATTTTCGACATTAACGAATCCCATATATATGGGATACATTGTATTGCTTTTAAAGTGTCCCTCGGGGCGAAGTGGGACTAATTGCTTACGTATGGGATTGTGACGTCACTTAGCTAACTTGGAGTGACTTATGAAGGAATGTTTTATCTTTAATGGGGTTTAAATTTAGTAGTTTTGAAGTAGATATAAATAGCCATTTATATATATTTTTGAAGTGAAACTTCTTTATCGGGGTTGGAAAAAAATTTAGTGTAACATTTTTTCGTTACGCGTGACATTTTTCCGTTACGCGCCATCTTTTTCTTATCCCTACCACGCGTGATTCGACGTATTTCTTTGTATTGCATATAGTAAATTATTTTTTTAAAAATTAGGTCTTAAAGAAGTTTCACTTCTTACGTGTGTACACTGGTACACGCACACATTTTTCTTTATGTATTTCAAGGTTATCAAATTTAGTTTTTAGAAACGCATATAAACGGTAGTATGTATATATACATACATGTATGTATACAGGGTGTCCCAAAAAGTAGTGATATACTGAAGCTGGGAGGTAGAGGACTTAGAGGGCTATCCGAATCACCCCCATATGTGTTATGCGATTTTTCGTATTTTCGGAGTTATTACATTTTTTTCAATTTTTCATCTATCGCCGAGTACGATGAGATTTTTATTTATGGTGACGTGAATTATTGCGCTAGATGCTTGATTTTTTTTGTGTGCTAAGCTGAAAGATAGGCCAATTCAGTATGGTAACATTTACTATCGTTAGATCTTTGAATGGAATAAAAAAAACAATTAAATGCCAAGAAAGATAAAATTACCCAGTATGTTTATAACTTCAAGGGCCCATAAAAAAATAAAATCACATAAAAAAGGTTTTCCATTTGGCTTTTAAAAACTTGCTCTATCGATCAGGTAGCTACCCTAAAAAATTCATTTTATTATTCTGAAGGCTTCAATCGAAAAATTGAAATCTTAATGTGGTAAGTGCAAAATTTTTATTAACATGATGATCATTAAAACCAATAAATAGGTGTTTAATTACCAGAATTTTTTTAAAATAGCCCCGCTGTTGCTCAATGCAAGTGCGACATCACCGTAAAAAGTTATCTTTTTAATGTCTGAATGTTCTTTTATCATTTTTAATGGTTTCTTCTGCTACTATGAATTTCCGGGTTATTTCGTCCAAATTGTGGCAGTCTCTCGTCTTTGTAGTATCCCCACGGAAAAAATTCAATAGGGTTTATGTCCGGAGACCGTGGAGGTCAGGCTAAAGGGCAAAAATACCCTGAAAGATGGATTGGTCGTTGCAGCCTGCGCATGCGCCGGTGACGCCTACCTTAAAGCCTGGCCTCCACGGTCCCTCGACCTAAACCCCATTGAATTGTTTCAATGGGGATACTAAAAAGACCTCGGCTACTTGAGAGAATGCCCCAATTTGGACGAAATAACCCGGAAATTCATAGTAGCAGAAGAAACCATTAAAAATGATAAAAGAACATTCAGCCATTAAAAAGACAACTTTTTACGGTGATGTCGCACTTGCATTGAGCAACAGCGGGGCTATTTTAAAAAAATTCTGGTAATTAAACACCTATTTATTGGTTTTAATGATCATCATGTTAATAAAAATTTTGCACTTACCACATTAAGATTTCAATTTTTCGATTGAAGCCTTCAGAATAATAAAATGAATTTTTTAGGATAGCTACCTGATCGATAGAGCAAGTTTTTAAAAGCCAAATGGAAAACCTTTTTTATGTGATTTTATTTTTTTATGGGCCCTTGAAGTTATGAACATACTGGGTAATTTTATCTTTCTTGGCATTTAATTGTTTTTTTTATTCCATTCAAAGATCTAACGATAGTAAATGTTACCATACTGAATTGGCCTATCTTTCAGCTTAGCACACAAAAAAAAATCAAGCATCTAGCGCAATAATTCACGTCACCATAAATAAAAATCTCATCGTACTCGGCGATAGATGAAAAATTGAAAAAAATGTAATAACTCCGAAAATACGAAAAATCGCATAACACATATGGGGGTGATTCGGATAGCCCTCTTGGTCCTCTACCTCCCAGCTTCCGTTCATTACTACTTTTTGGGACATCCTGTATATTAAAGTGAAACTTTTATTACATCGTCTCAAACTTTTTAGTCTGTGTAGCGCATGTCGCGTGACGGTCGGCTGCCGAGTAGGTATAAAGCAGTGTTCGGAACCGTACGATAATTATCGTACAAATACTATAATTTTGTGCCTAAGTTTCACTTTTACCGTGGTTTCATAAAACCACACAACATTTTTTTATAGCATTTTGTTTATTTTTACTAATCCTGATATCTATGTACACATACATATACAGGATGTCCCACTATTGGTATACTAAGCGCGAAGGGACTTGTAGTTTTGCACACACTGATCACGTAGAAAATACTTAAATACTTAACAACAAAATTACGTCAAAAATTTTATGCTAAATTTTTCCTGAAAATCCATGTTTTCTTCTCTAGCTTCGCGCAGCCAGCATATACCGCTTTGCTTATATGAGCATTTTGTCTATGAAAACATAATCTTAAACGATAGCTCACGTGCGGGTGGCAAAGTTGGGCGGGTTGCTTGTTATGGGTGTACACATAGAGTTTTAAAAATTCATCTATTTGAAAAAAAATGCGTCTGGAATTTTATAAGTATTTTTTACGAACTCAGCGTATACAAAACTATAACCTCCTTTGAGCTTAGTATACTAACAGTGGGACACCCTGTATAGGAATTAGGGATAACATAATATCTACATATAAAACGGTGGAAGAAAATTTTGTATAATTATCAAGACAAGGTAACTAATTATTATATTTAGGTACTAATATTATTAGGTACCTACCTATATAGAATTATAGAAAATGTTACGACCAATATACAGTGTGTCCGGACATGACATACCGATATTTGAAAGGGCTATTCTCCAGGTATTTTTATCGACAATTCAACCCCTCTACAGTCCCCTACCTCACCCCCCTCAAAACGGCAAACCTATCAATTCGGATAGTGAATTTATGAAAATTGTAATAACTTCGAAAGTGAGTGTCACAAAATACTAAATTTGGTTTTATTTGAACAATAACAAGTTATTCTAGGGACCACTAAACAAATTTAATTGATAAGAGTGATGAAACATACTTTAAAAAATTCGAAAACCATTTTGAGGGGGGTGAGGTAGGGGACTGTAGAGGGGTTGAATTGTCGATAAAAATACCTGGAGAATAGCCCCTTCAAATATCGGTATGTCATGTCCGGACACACTGTATAATAGCAGCGGAGCATTTAAGAAATTTTTACTTTTCAAAGCAGACGAAGTTACGTGTCTACTTATACAAGCGTCTAAATTAAAACGTCACGCAGCATCCCATCAATCCGATAATCCCACCTACGTGACTGAATCCCATTTATACACCTCCGGGTGGATTAACTTTGTCGAAGATTTATAGTGATTGACATGTGACGTAATTGTTGTCTTTGATACGAGTAAAGCTATGTTGCAGAGATATGGTTAAACCAGCTATTTCAATAATAGCCAATAATAATAGGCTCTTTGACTTGAGCAACGTAGTTATGTAGCAAGCTGTCGCGTCGCGTCGGCTGAAATTATGAAGGTATATAGGTATGTCGCAGCTAACTGGTTAAATCAGCCGTTTTATTAAAAGCCTAGTTGATTACTGACGAATTAAGTACGTTAAGTTTAAAATAACAAAACCATTTAAGAAAAAAAAAACTTCTTTCTGATATAGTACCTATATCTAGGTAAGTTTTATAGAATTTCTAATTTGGTTAAACAAATAATTTTACTGCTGCCATGATAATTGTATTATCTTCACATTCCTATTTCCTATTGGAAAGTGTAGAAAAATCTTTTTTTAAAGGGATTTCCTACATCCCGGTATTTTTCAGGTTATAAAAAATATTATGCGATAAATTGATGGCTACTGACAACCCTATTCATTTAACGTAAAAGCAAAATACCTTCAATTAATTATAGCATCAGACAAGACATGTAAAGTTATTTTCAATTAATTGTCAACAGATATAAGGACATCAATTCGGCCCTACATCATGTTTCGAGATTTTAAGATTAACAGGAAATACCAGTGCAATAAATGTGTTTATATTTAAAGCTTCTAGAATTTAAATAGAAGTGAAATCAAAGGGTTGTCACGTTCACTATTTTGTTTATCTATATATAATATATAAAACTCAAAGGTGACTGATATAGTGACCTATCAACGCCCAGCCTAAACCACTGGACGTATCGGGCTAAAATTTGGCATGCAGGTAGATGTTAGGACGTAGGCATCCGCTAAGAAAGGATTTCCCGAAATTCTCGCGGGAACGGGGAAAAACGGGGATGCACGTACAAAGTCGTGGGCGGAAGCTAGTTTTTCTATATAACTGTGCCTCGCGGTTTTACCCGCGTGGCTTCGCTCCTGTTGGTCTTAGCGTGACGATATATAACCTATAGCCTTCCAAGGATCGGTGACAATATAGATAATAACTTCACGAGTTTGCGTGTTTTTTTTATTTTTAGTTTGTTCTTTCATTGTATTATTTAAATTTTAAAATAATAATTAATTTTCGGTGTTAGATTTATCGAGGAAGGCTATAAGGCTATAATAATATCATCACGCTAAGACTAACAGGAGCGGAGCAACGCGGGTAAAACCGCGAAGCACAGCTAGTAAATTATATACTAAAATCTATCAAAAAAAAAGCGCATCAAAATCCGTTGTGTAGTTAAAGATTTAAGCATACATATGGGGATATAGGGACTACTACTACTACACTATTCAGAGAAAGCGACTTTGTTTTATACTATGTAGTGATAAATGTACAATACCACACAAAAATTATTTTTCAATTCGAAGTAGGTAGTACCTACTACTTTCTAATATTCAATGAAACAAACTCTTCAAGTTTGTAATATCAGTATGTAAAGATCGCAGACTCATAGGTTATAATCGCGTTTGGGCTTAGGCACTTTTTAATATACATATTTACAATACGTATAAGTATGCAACAAAATATATTTGGAGATATTTAAAAAGAATTATTTTGGAAACGCGTCGTGGCATTTTTAATACGAAATAGAGGAAACTACTTTCACTGTCGTTATTTTTAAGAAAATTACTTTTCGCTGTATCCTTAATATCAATCATGACTTAATTTTCTTATCCTTATCAAAACACATAGGTAATATTTTAACAAGAAAACTGCAATCTAACTTTTTGCAATCTTTATCTTATTACACATATAGTTACACAGGATTTAAGAATTAGCCCTAAGAAAACTTCAAACTCACTTTCCGTAACCGCCGCCTCTCTCTCAACGTGGCTGCCTTCCGCCGATCAACCGCCGCGGTTTTCCGCTTACAAGCCTTACAGGCCCACGCCAAGCACCGCCTACTAGGCCCCAACACGTGCTGCACATGTTCATCCTCTTCCCGCTCACTTTTAACGTCACAACAATTCGAATCCTTATTTTTTTTAATTTCGTACCTGTCAAAATTGTCAAACATGGCCGCCGCGTAACTCATTTTGACATTGACAGTTATGTTTTCGCGCGCATCGCGCCGCGACACGCGACACACTGAAACAGGGATGATACACGCGGGATTTACAAAATATGCTCACTATTAATAAACTCCGCTTGTGTGTGTCTAATGTCGTTGAGAGATGCCAATTTATTAGTGTTTGGATCAAAATTGATGCCGACAATATTTTTTCTTTCAATTTGTGAGCTGAAAGCGCCGTGTTTTATGCGTTCGTTCAAATCCGAATTGATTTTTAATGGCCGATTCGGTGACATTTCAGATGTTTCTTTTTTTAAGTGGACGGTTTATTATTTTTAATTTGCTGTACCTATTCTTAGAAAAAATCCTAAAATTTAAAAAAATTGCTACTTTTCTACGCTATTTTCTTGCTACGTCAATTTAATCCAATGATTTCGTTTCGAATGAAGTTCTTTTTATATCTGTAGTTAGATACAATGTTTTAAAAAATTTAAAGATTTTTAGTATATACCAGCGGTCCGCCCCGGTTTCGCCCGTGGTACCTACATGTTTAAACAGTTTAAGGATAGTTACTACCTATCCTATCTCTCAAGTTGGATCGAACTGCACATGGTGTGCGAATTTTATTATAATCGGTTAAGTGGTTTAGGAGTCCATTGAAGACAAACATTGTGACACGAGATTTATATAGGTATGCAGGTAAAAATAAAACACTCAACAGGGAGAGTAGGTACGGTAATAACATAAACTAGGTACTTATGTGTGAAGTTTGAATTTTTAGTTTCTAATTTATAATGTACCTTTATAAATTAGAAACTAAAAATTCGTGTCAACATTACAAAGTATTGAGCGATTCGTGCCACATTTTGACTAAACATTGTGAAAGGTTTACAACTGGGATAAATTAAATAATTAATTAATGCAAATTTATACTATAATATTATAAAGCTGTTTGTTTGTTTGTTTGAACGCGTTAATCTCGGGAACTGAACTGATTTGAAAAATTCTTTCAGTGTTAGATAGCCCATTTATCGAGGACGGCAGGCTATATAATATCATCACGCTAAGATCAACAGGAGCAGAGCACAGCTAGTACTGAATATAATGGATACGCGCTACAGAAATATAATCACAATTTTTCATAGGAAACGATCATACAATGAAGTCAAGAGCACGCAGGTAAATCCGCGGGCCTTGTTTATGTACACTAACATAATTATTTTGCGTAATAAGTAATCATGTTTTAAAAACTACTGAACTGATTTTGAACATGCGTTCATCATGCATACTTACCACGGAAACGGTAGCTTGAAATAAAGAGCATGCTAAGTACTTTGCTACCGTGAACGTCAATCATAATAATATACGATTAATACATCAGGTAGGTAAAAATCTAATTCGTTTTTCTTTGATTACAAAAATATTGGTCATTTGTGTTTTTTCACTTTAGACATACTGAATTAAATGTTGAAAATGCTATAGAGGCATAAGGTTCTTGGAAAGCTTCACTAGGTACTTATGACTGTCAAATAAAGTTACGTAAATAAGGAAACACATATTAAAACAGATTTACATGTAAACACAACAAAGCTATATATTAATATATTATAAATTAAATTTAATCAAATTTGAAAAACAGGTAAGTATTTGAGGTTATAGTTTTTAGTTGTTACTAAAAATTTTAGGTAAATAAATAAGGTATTAAAGTACTTACTGAATATCCAGAAAGTGCCCCGATTTTCAATAGCTCCGATTTCCAGTAAATAGACGAACTAATATTTAACAACAACAGAGAAACTTTGTCGAATGTCACACAATGCACAGGCACACAATGGAAAAATAGTGAAAAAGTTGGTGTGAATTCGAAATTCAAAATTTAACTTTTTCTGCATCCTAGACGTTGGAATGAATATTTTTTTTTTTTACTTTGAGACGTCAAAACAAAAATCGTATGACAGGTTATTAATTTTTTATAAACTTTTTAAAATATGTACCTAATACAAAGTTTTCAGGAACATTACATGTTCTTAACGTAGCATATTATTATAAGTTGTTATACTGGTATTTGTATCGTTTCTTACTTCCATAATTTAAATCTGAAAAATGTAAGTTCAGTAAAATTTATTATGAAAATTAAATTCATGTTTTTTTTTATGGATACTTACATATTATTTTAAATATAATTATCATATTTTGTAATTCCCGCTTTTCATTCCCAATTTTATTTATACTCTATAGTCTGTGGCCAAGATGACGAAAGTGCCATAGACAAGAAATATACCGACACATGTGTGTGTAAATGAAATGTGTTTGTGTTGTGTCGATTCTGTTCGCGCATGCGCTGTACTCTCGCGTAGAGGGATAGAGGGATGCTGGGAACAAAGAAGATGTGGAGTCGCGTTTGGTACACCATTTTTTTGGATAAAAATATGTGGGTTGATATTATTCCTAATTTGTAGGAAATATATGAATATTGGAGATGAAAATAAGATATTGTTTATAATATTTATTTAAACGAGTCGGCACTTACAAAAACTACAAGAAATAAAAAAAAATCAAAACAACAGCAAAGTTAGTCAGAAATTTTATAGGTAGGTACATAAAAAAATAACGATAATTAATAATTATTACACTGCATCTACTGCGTCTATAATAAAACACATATAGTAGCAGAGATAATTAACCATTAAGTAGCAGAGAAAAAAATATTTAAATGTTAACAACCGCCACTCCACACATTTCTCTGTTCCTCTGCACAACAACCCACAGTGCGGGGTGTGCTCTCTAGTCTTAACAAGGACATTCATAAAATTAACACCAAAAACGGGAAAAACAAACTCATTTATGCATATAAAACGATCAATCGATAATTCGTGACAACACTATCAGGATTGTGTAGAACCTCATTTAAAAAACTGTGAGTAACGATTTTTTTTATTTTTAACTTCGAACGAAACCAGCCAGACCGTTTTAGAATATAGGCTATAGGTTATCTGTTTTTTCTAATTTAAATTTAGAATAGAATCGATTTTGAAATTTTTCATTAGTATTTGATCAGCGAAAGATATACTACGTAGTTATAAAGAGTGAGTAAGCATTTTGTCTTTTTTTAAAGTTGATTATTTTAATAATGAAAATTAACCTTGACATAGACTTTTTACGTTAATGAATTTTTAACCTTATTAATTATAATATTCTGTGTGTGTGATAAAATAAAGGAAGAGAATGGTATCATTCTTTTGGATAAAATGAGATTATTCGATATAAGTATTATTAAGGTATGAATTGTTTTATTTAAACATTTTATTATAATTTATAAGCATTACAATATAAGAAACACAACATTATATTAGTACTGGGTGTTTATTCATATTTTTACTGTCGTTGTTATAATTTTATATTTTAAACTATATAATATCTCATTTATACAGAAGTCATAATATGAATTTTATGTTATAATTTATAAATTTATATATTAGAATTTAGAAATAAATCTATTTTCTTTATAAAAGCTATATAAATTCGAATTTTTCAATGTATGCGTATTAATTATCTTAAAACTACTAAACCTGAGACTCATAAGGATGTAGGCCACAGCTCTTTTGTTCAGTATTGACCTAGAAAGCCTTAACCGACTAGCCCAGAAGGAGGGTATTGTTTTACGTGTGCGTAACATGTTTGTTCTAGATTTTGGTTTGTAGGATTTAATTTTAAAGTTGCTGTAGGCACAGATAATATAAAAATGTAGTATAATTAGCTTACCGCCCGCGGCTTCGCCCGCTTTGTCTAAAACCTAATAAATTATATACTACCTTCCTCTTGAATCACTCTATCTATTAAAAAAACCGCATCAAAATCCGTTGCGTAGTTTTAAAGATAGGGACATAGGGACAGAGAAAAGGACAGTTTTTGTTTTATACTAGGTATGTAGTGATTATTATTGCATTTGCATTTGTTTTGAATTAAATTAAAATGCTATTTTTATTGAAAAATCAATTGTCAATTGTTTAATATAAATAGGCATGATGTATTAAATATTTATACTAATTGTGCGCCCGGGGTTCTTTATAAAGACATAGAAAATAGACTTATAAATTAAATGAAATAAATGCAAAACATTTGTCAATAACATAAATGCAAAACAAAAAAAAATGAAATAAATGCAAAACATTTGTCACGAAAAGACAGACAAACTCACTTTTCTTAAAAATAAGTAAATTTCAGGTAATTTTTCATTAAAATCACGTGTCGTAAGTAGTTACCAATTATTTCAACTGCGTATTATAGTAGGTATTTAGTAAGTACCTATGTACCTATTTCCACCGTCTCATTGGTACAGTGGCTGACGCGTGAGCGTAGCGCCGAGGGGTTTGATTCCCGGTGGAGACGAAAAAAAATGTCTCGGTCTGGTAGGACACTGAAGGCTGATCACCTACTTGTCCCTAAAGAAAATCGATCAGTGAAACAGATGTATGAATAATGCATCTGTCCCTTACCCCACTAGGGGACATGGGACTTCACTTTTATGTACCTATTTGCATATTATATTACAGTTTAATGTTCATGTAGTGATAATACTTA
Organism: Colias philodice; assembly: GCF_061535455.1. Taxonomy (NCBI): domain Eukaryota; kingdom Metazoa; phylum Arthropoda; class Insecta; order Lepidoptera; family Pieridae; genus Colias; species Colias philodice. The sequence continues at coordinate 1,902,640 of NC_143115.1, forward strand.
ACTTAAAGAAGTATTGAATTTATATAACTACTTACTTTAGTACTTATTTATTAGACGCCAATCGTACTTAAATAAATCCGAATCTTAATACTATTATAAAGGCGAAAGTTTGTAAGGATGTATGGATGTTTGTTACTCTTTCACGTAAAAACTACTGAACCGATTACAATGAAATTTAGCACACATATAGAGGGTAACTTGGATTAACACATAGGATAGGTTTTATCCCGGAAATCCCACGGGAACGGGAACTATGCGGGTTTTCCTTTGAAAACGCGGGCGAAGCCGCGGGCGGAAATCTAGTAAATAATAAATAAAATCTTTCTTTTGCCAAAAACTTTACAAAAATATGTACGCTGACTCTTAAACTAGAGGAACTCTGTGTCGTCTGTGTCTTGAAGAATATACAGTAGGTATAAAAAAATGTATGCGTGTACTAGAGTACACACGTAATAAGTGAAACTTCTTTATGACCTTAAAAATGTCACGAGTATGGCGTAACGCAAAAATGTCACGCGTACGGCGTAACGCAAAAATGTCACGCGTACGGCGTAACGCAAAAATGTCACGCGTATGGCGTAACGCAAAAATGTCACGCGTACGGCGTAACGCAAAAATGTTACACTAAATTTTGTCCAACCCCGATAAAGAAGTTTCACTTCAAAAATATGTAGGTATGTATAAGAAATGTTATTGAAGTGATACTTCTTTATCGGGGTTGGAAAAAAATTTAGTGTAGGTAACATTTTTTCGTTACGCATGACATTTTTCCGATACGCGCCATCTTTCCCTACCAATAATATATGTAGTAAATTATTTTTTGAAAAATAACTTCATAAAGAAGTTTCACTTCTTACATGTGTACACTAGTACACGCACACTTTTTTTTATTTTTTTTATCAAAACTATTGAATTGATTTCGTTAATATTTTGTAAACAAATAGAATATTATTGAATATATAATCCGGCACCGGCAATTTTTCCTCTATGCCGGATTGTCGGAAATGCCGGATTATCGAATTACTATAGGAAATAAGACTTCATATTATTTATTTATTTATTTATTATTTATTTATTTATATTTAAAATGGTAAGTTGAATTTATTATAAAAAAATACATAAATTAATTAAAATATTAATTAATTATGTATTAAAATTACATATTAGGTTCATCATTTGTGACGTTTTCGTTCAGTAATCCGGCGTTCAGCTATGTAAAATGCCGGATTATAGAGCGGGCTGTCTGAGTCCCGAAGTGCCGGACTACTGAGCGTGCCGGATTGGCGAGCGCCGGATTATCGAGCGCCTACTGTATTTGCTTCATTGATTATAGGTACTTAATATAATGTGGCATGGACAATGGACATTGTTACAATATTAATATTTAGGTGAAAAAAAAGTAACGAATGTCGATAGTCAATACGCTAGCGGCTAGACATTTGAAATTTCATATACTTAGAGCTTTAAGAGCTTTTTGTCCGGTATAATTGATAACTTGGTCCGTAAATTTACAAAGTATGTATCTACATATAAATAATTATAAATAATCATCAAAATAAAAGTTGCGTATTAATAAAAAAATCGCTTTCGTACTAACACTTTATTAAAATACTTTAACAATAGGTACAGGTAATGATAATTTTAATTTTATACTAAGGAAAACTCCACACCATAATAAGAAATATTGAAATCTATACTAATATTATAAAGCTGAAGAGTTTGTTTGTTTGTTTGTTTGTTTGTTTGTTTGTTTGTTTGTTTGAACGCACTAATCTCGGGAACTACTGGTCCGATTTGAAAAATTCTTTCGGTGTTAGATAGCCCATTTATCGAGGAAGGTTATAGGCTATATTTCATCACGCTACGGGCAACAGGAGTGGAGCCACGGGGGTGAAACCGCGCGGAGCAGCTAGTACATAATATATATTCAAACTAGCTTTCCACCCGCGGCCTCGCCCGCGTGTTCAAAGAAAACCCGCATAGTTCCCGTTCCCGTGGGATTTCCGGGATAAAACCTACCCTATGTGTTAATCCAAGTTACCCTCTATATGTGTGCTGAATTTCATTGTAATCGGTTCAGTAGTATTTGCGTGAAAGAGTAACAAACACACACATACACATCCTCACAACTTTCGTATTTATAATATTAGTAGGATATTAGTAGGATAGTAGGATTAGTAGGATAAAAAAACTAAGTTAAAAATGGCTTTACCTGTATGGGGTTGGGACAGATGCATTATACATCTATTTCACTGATCGATTTTCTTTACGGACAAGTAGGTGATTAGCCTTCAATATAATATTTTTAGATGATTTCCGCGGAAATCGAACCCACGATTTCTCTATGTATCTACTCGGAATAAGTTGATTTCCTTCATTGTAACTTGACGGAAAAATAACGTAAACAGATAAATGAATTTCGAAGAAGTCTCGCGTATTTGAACACCATGTTTAAGAGGAGAAACAGGTTGAGAAAAAATATGTCAGTATAAAATATATTAACATAGTGTGTAGACAACCTTACAGAAACAGTCAGCATTAAATATCGATATATATAACTTTGTTCATCGTAACCACCTAAAATAATAAACATAATTTAATGCAACTCAGTTCGGTAGACTACAACACAGAATACAAAATGATTTTTTTCACTGTACCTACACTAAAAGACGCAGATTTTTTTCCGTTCTTATTTTTTCCTCGCCGTACGGTACTCAGGTTTGATTACCGCCTCATGAACTTTTTCTTCTCCTAAAAACATTAAAGTAAAACCATATCATCCTTTACGCAGTCGGTAAACTTCGCAATAGTACATATACATTATACATTATCTAAAGGTGCGCTGACCCGTTTTCAGTGACATTTACTAGATGTTCCGACCTAAATCAGGCTCAGCTAATAAGGCACTAGGTTTTACAGCTAGATTGAGCTGTGTAGTTTTAAATTTTATAGTAGGTATATTTTGTATAGGGTCATGGAAAATGTAATAGTTTTGATTCAGCGTTGGTTGGTTATAATTATTATGTGTATCAAAAGATATTTGTTTATAATCTAAGACAGATTCAGTTTAAAATTCACGCGCTTGTTTTTACGTTAATCAACCCTGGATACTAAAATAAACTCAGTAATGGACGTTTACCCTTTCGGTACGGATCTCTAAAAATTAGTAAAATAATAATAATAGTTTAAAAATAAAAAAAGCTAAAAAACACGCTTTTTATAGAAAACCGAACTAAAAAATAGAAAATTTTATCAAATTAGTGTACCTATTGTCATCGGTCCTCAATAAATCTACAAAGTTTGAACGAAATCTGGCCGTTTAAAGTGGGTCAAAATCGCGCCCAAAGAAGTCGGTTACAAACAAACAAACATACAGGTGAAGCTAATATAAAGCGTGTAAAAATGCTCAAGCTCTAAATTCTTTTGATGCAAATGCACCAAAGCAAGATATAAATTAATATATTGTATAGGTTATGTGGAGAAAGGAGTGCGCAATGCACCCGGCCAGCAGGTGACCCTGCCGCCGCCACCCGCGGACCATGTCATGGGATTCACTCGAGTCCCGAGACTTTCTTGGGTAAGTCATAGTTTCTAATATTTTACAATATTTCTTCTGTTTGCTTTGGCGCAATCAACCTTTGTATTAAATAGCTTTCCCCCAGTGGCTTCGCGTAGTCAAAGAAAAACTCGCATAGTTCCGTTCCCGTGAGATTTCCGAGATAAAAATTAGCATATGTCTTATTCTAGGTCTTCAGCTACCTACATATCAAATTTCATTGTAATCCCTTAGTAGTATTTGCGTGAAAGAGTAACAACCATACATCCATCTTCACAAACTTTCGCATTTATGATATTGTAATAGGATGACGCGGCAGTCCCCGAGTGCCACACGTCTTTTTATTTCTTTAAACAATCATCTAGATAAATAAATAAAACACCAGTAATTAAAGTTATTTTAAATTCCAGCGGGGCGCCAGCTCATCAGCTGTCAGCATCGAGGCTGATCAGCTCGCCAGATCCTCAACGACACCGTCTCGATGACCCGCCAGGTGACGAAATTAGTATGTGTTTTGTGTATTCTTGTATGGGTTGTGTACGGTGTGATAATAGGTCATGTTCGAATATAAAATAAGAAAAATTGTCTTTTAATATTCTTTTCATTCCGTTCTCTTTCGTAATTGGAATTTTTCAAATAAGTGTTGTAGCTAACTACCTATTACGTGTAGTAATATTATCTCAATGTTACGTATATAAAATTTAGATAAGCAATGTTCGTAAAATGACCTACGAGATTTCTGTTTCTCGTATTGATATACAAATGTTATAACGAACATGTTTAGTCGAATGCAATTTTAATTTAGCTTATATTATATTACTTATGAGCTTTTTTCGATTATTAATAATTATTCTAAAAATACCTATATATTTGTCGTCGTACTTGAAAAATAATCTTATCTTATAAAGGAGAATGGCGAAACTGGGCCTAACTGTTACAGAAATCATACTTAATATATTTAAAATTCATTATGTTAATTTTAATAATTATTTGTAAAATATTGACTTCTGATTCTATGGGAAAACAAATCTTTGAAAAAAAAAGATAATTCGTTCACTACCGGTCTTATCAAGCAGAGATGTCAGTGTTGTCAGGAGTAAAATAGTCAAATGTATAGATTAATACGAATGAATGTTTATTTTTCATTTTTAGTTTTATTGAATTCAAATGCTATAAAAATCAGAAGCAAAACTTAACTTTTTTTAACACACATCTTTAGGTATTTATTTAGGTCATTCTATAAAATAAAAACATATTTTACTTAATCAATAGTAATTAAAACCTTTTTATTTAGGTAGCTGGCAATTGTAAATGTCAAATTATTAAATTTTAACAAATTAAAATTATAAATAAGTCAGTGATGATTGATTGTTGATGTTTGTTGTTTGACTTTTGAGTGAAGTTTTAGTAACGTTATATTCAAAATTGCCATAATCGTCTATTTTTACTCTAAAGAATATTATTTGAATTGATTAGTCTTATTATAAAATCGAATCCTGATTCATCCATTTATAAAGATATAAGAAATGTATCTACCTAGTGATTGTTGATGTTTTGGTAAGTTAAAATGTGTGTTGAATAATATGTGTTGGATCCAATATTTCTATTACCTGACTGTTCTTCTGTTACTCTCTTATTAGCTAGACAATGTAGATAGAAAATAAACTTACTTGGACATAGAAAAAGGCAATGCTATTCATTTAACTCAAGCAAACTAACTTTTATTTTTGTTAATTTACACCTCAATATCTCTGTTATCCCATAGAACAGATCTATAACTATTATATTTATAGAATCTGTATATTTTTATCAATTTAATCCCCCATTAATCATCAGTGTAACGATCAGGCTCAGAGGTCCTATGGGAGTTTGCCATTCTCCTTTAAGTCTTTAGATTCTTAAATTTTCAGTTGTGCAAAAGTTCTTTCAAAGTTCAGTTGTTAAAATTTAAGAATTTCACAAACTATGCGATTATTTACTAATTACAAAAACATATTACATAACATTTCTTTTTTACAAAAATTCTCACTACGTCTTTAGACTATACCCAAACGCTGCAAAAACTAGCTTAAATCAACGTAAGCTTTTACCGAAAACAAAAACTGTAAAGTATATTCAGTATTCCTTCCAAACAGAGAAAACTTATAAAATATTCCAGAAATAAATAGCTTATTAAACATTCCAGAACTATACTCGTTCTCGGAGGAGTACCCCACAGAGGGCGGGCGATGGGGCGCGCGCTTCGGGCCCGCGCACCGCCCCGCGCCCGGCTGGCTCGAGTGCTTCCGTGTTGTGAGCTCGAGGATCGACCAGTATCTGGCTAGGAGGAAGGTTAGATACTATTCCAGGGCTGCTAGGTTTTCATGAGAAGAGTATCCTGTTTATGACGACATCTTAGCTAACGGAAAGTGGGAAACGATTAACAAGGTTAAGTACCTTCAAGAGAAAGGGTGCCTTCTGGAAACCGGGCTAACAAATAGTAGCAAGGCGAAAGTGCGAAGATATTACAGGGCAACTAGGGGCCTCAAAGATGACTACTACGACTAGGGGATCAAAAGATGTAAGAACCATATTGCAGGGGTATTCAAGAGAAGAGTGAACAGGTAACTTCTAGAAAGCGCGCTTCGTATTAAGTGACATCTTTCCTAACCAAAAGCAGCTTGGTGGAAGATGAGAATATTCCAGGGGTCTTAAAGAGAACAGTGTTCCAATTTAGTTGACCAGCAGGGAGATAGTGGTCATATGATACCATTTTGTCCAATAAACAGGCTATAGATAGTAATTAAAGCTATAGGTACTCGTGCACTGTCCCGCGCCCAGCTGGCTCGAGTGCTTCCGTGTTGTGAGCTCTAGGATTGACCAGTATCTGGCTAGGAGGAAGGTGAGAATCAATTAACAGGGTTAAGTGTCTTCAATAGAAAAGTGAACAAGTACCATATCGTGATAAAAACAAAACTAAAAGTGCAAACCAAAATGCTTTGACAACGATCTTGCAAATCTTATATATAAAAATGAATCGCAAAATGTGTTGGTAAGCGCATAACTCGAGAACGGCTGAACCGATTTCGATAATTATTTTTTTATTATATTCCTTGAAGTACGAGGATGGTTTTTATGTAGAGAAAACGTAAACATGTACCACGGGCGAAGCCGGGGCGGACCGCTAGTGTTTTAATATAATTGTTTATAATCTATATTGAATTTTAACATTACATCTTTTTATAATTAGATATAAAAAAAGGTGTCGCTGAAAATCTGCTCTGCAGTGAAAGTCTATGCTTTCACTGTAAAATGCTGAGCGGCATTTCTTTTAGCTTGTAGGTTTAGTAATTAAGTTTGTAAGTACACATATTGTTAATTTTTAATGTACCTGGCCTGCTTGCTAATAAGTATTTATTTATTACTAGAGGTCCGCCCCGGCTTCGCCCGTGGTACATATTTCGCAATAAAAGGTAGCCTATGTCCTTTCTCGGGTATCAAAATATCTCCATACCAAATTTCATGAAAATTGGTTTAGTAGTTTAGGCGTGATTGAGTAACAGACAGACAGACAGAGTTACTTTCGCATTTATAATATTACTATGGATGTATATGGAATTTTAACATTACATCTTTTTATAATTAGATATAAAATAAGGTGTCGCTGAAAATCTGCTCTGCAGTGAAAGTCTATGCTTTCACTGTAAAATGCTGAGCGGCATTTCTTTTAGCTTGTAGTTTTAGTAATTAAGTTTGTAAGTACACGTATTGTTAATTTTTAATGTACCTGGCCTGCTTGCTAATAAGTATTTATTTATTACTAGATTTCCGCCCGCGGCTTCGCCCGCGTTTGCAAAGGAAAACCCGCATAGTTCCCGTTCCCGTGGGATTTCCGGGATAAAAACTATCCTATGTGTTAATCCAAGTTACCCTCTATATGTGTGCTAAATTTCATTGTAATCGGTTCAGTAGTTTTTACGTGAAAGAGTAACAAACATCCATACATCCATACATCCTTACAAACTTTCGCCTTTATAATATATATATTAGATTAGATTTATATTTATTTATATTATATCAGATCGAGCGTGGAGTGCGTCTATACAGTCAGAATGAACAACGCCAAGCGGTTAAAATATGGCTGTCTGCGTTACGTGGTGTTCGGCATCGGAGTGATAAGTTCGCGTTGTTGGGGCATTTGTACCAGGCTTTCATGGATTTTGGGAAGTATAGGTAAGAAATAATCTATTTAATAGTAATAGTAGATTTGTCTCTATTATCTACACTAATATTATAAAGAGGAAAACTTTGTTTGTTTGTTTGTTTGTTTGTTTGATTGTAATGAATAGGCTCATAAACTACTGGACCGATTTTAAAAATTCTTTCACCATTCGAAAGCTACATTATCCACGAGTAACATAGGCTAGGTTTTATCCCGGAAATCCCACGGGAACGGGAACTATGCGGGTTTTTCTTTGAAAACGTGGGCGAAGCCGCAGGCGGAAAGCTAGTAAGTAATAAATAAATAAATATTTCGGGACAACTTTCACACACGGCGCGATCTGATCCCATACTAGGCTTTCGCTTGTGTTATGGAAACTAGATGGCTGATAAACATACATATATAATTTTAAATAAACACTTATATAGATAATATTATAGCTGATTTAATGGATTTATCATTGAATCTTTTTAAAAGTATCTATATAGACATTTTTATTTTTGGCAAATATAAGTAAGAAATAGATCTATTTAATAGTAGATAGCTTTTTTATATTCATAACAGTCTGGTCCATACAACATACAACAGTCTGGCTTTTGGCAAATTTTAGTGAAAGAAAATCTAACTATTTGATAGTAACTTTTTGACAATTTTATCAGACTTTTAGATTTCGGCAATTTTTTTTCGGTAGAATAGTTTGGATATAATCTACACTAATATTATAAAGAGGAAAACTTTGTTTGTTTGTTGGTTTGTTTGATTGTAATGAATAGGCTCATAAACTACTGGACCGATTTTAAAAATTCTTTCACCATTCGAAAGCTACATTATCCACGAGTAACATAGGCTAGGTTTTATCCCGGAAATCCCACGGGAACGGGAACTATGCGGGTTTTTCTTTGAAAACGCGGGCGAAGCCGCAGGCGGAAAGCTAGTATTAAATAAATGATACAAGGTTCAGATACGTACGTTCGCACTTAAGTGGTAAAATACTTTAAAATTGTTCAACCAATGATAACCTTACTAGAAAACCAAAATACTAGCATGGTGACCATTTTTTTAGATTATAAATCATCCAAATCTATACATTTATTGAAGTGAAACTTCTTTATCGGGGTTGGAAAAAAATTTAGTGTAACATTTTTTCGTTACGCGTGACATTTTTCCGTTACGCGCCATCTTTTTCTTATCCCTACCACGCGTGATTCGAAGTATTTCTGTAAAGTTGCATATAGTAAATTATTTTTTGAAAAATAAGGTCATAAAGAAGTTTCACTTCATACGTGTGTACACTAGTACATGCACACAATTTTTAATTTATACTACATTTTAATTTTCAGAGAATCGCTAGAATTCGCAAACCGTCAACTAGGCATATCAGAAGAACTAGATTCAGCTCCAATGAGAGCTGAGTCTTATCTAAATCTAGCAAGAGCACATCAAACTTTAGGAGGATTAGACAGGTAAAGTATGAATGAATAATTGAATAAAAGTTTTATTGTACACACAAAAATAAAGAAATAACATTCAAAAAAATATACTTTTAGAAATGTACACGGGGCTGGGTTAAATGTTAATTTGAATGTAATAAGTATGTACTGCGATTCTACACAACTGCTTAATTGATGTTGACAGTTGATAACAAATCACAGCAAGTCAACGAATATTAACAAAGTGAGGGTAACATTTATAAAGAATAGAAAAAATTCGATCACGAGGCGGGACTAGAACCCGCATCCTTTTGCGCCATTCGCATGACCAATTCAGCCACTCGTGACCCGCCAGAGCAATCGAATTCATTCTATTCTTTCAGTTTTATGTGTCTAAGGGACACACCGCGCAGGTTGAAGATTTAAGCATACAAAGGGGACATAGGGACAGAGAAAGCGACTTTGTTTAATACTATGTAGTGATAGAGATATAAATAATTCGTAGAGCGCTATCGTACGCCCGGCACGCGCTGTACAACGACTGCGGCGGCGGCTCGACGGCCGGCTGCGTGCAGCTCACCGTCGCGAGCGTTAGCCTCGAACTGGGCGCGTTCTCCAAAGCGATGGACAGCTTCCAGAAAGCGCTCGCTGTGGCGCAGGCGCAGAATGATAATACGCTGCTGTTGCAGGTCAGTTTTTTTGTAAAAAAAATTTTTTTAACTGTTGAGGGTAGTCGAAAAAATTTCTGTGTAAATAAATGGGATTTTGTAGGGTAGTCGCAAATTAAAAAAAAAGTTTTTTTTGCGTAAACGGATTTTTTGGAGTTGTTTTGTTTGGTAATTGATTTGATTTTGTGTAAATGTGTTTAACTAAAAATATCTATTTTTGTGTGTATGTTAATTGCTTGCTTTTTGTGTGAATGTGTAGTAAAAAAAGGGTTGTTGTGTGTTCATTGGTGGTTTTATTTGTGTAGTAATTTGAAAATGCGATGTTGAAAATATGAGGGTAGTTGTTAACTTCTATGTCATACTATATTTTATTTAAAATAAAAAGACAGTTGCTTCTGCATGCTTTTTCGTATTTTTAAATACATTAAGTCTTTAAAACATTAATTATTATAATATAACCATTAATATTCATGATTTTGATTAAAAGTAAACGTATTTTTCGTATTAATCTGTCTGAATAAATGACATAGAAATCCATCAAATCATTTGTTACTCCGATCAAATCATTCGTTAGTTTTAGTATTGTTATCTACTTCATAAACATTCCCTTACTAAAAGCAATAATTCCAACCATTCCAGGTATACGTAGGCCTGTCCGAACTATGGCGTCGTCTCCGCGACACAGAACGCGCGGTCGCTTGTGCGGCGCGCGCGTGTGACCTCGGCCGCGGTCCGCGCTCGACTGACCTGAATACACGACATCACAGGATCGCGCTATTGCAAATGGCGGCCGCTTTACGTGCTAGAGGGGAACTTGGGGATGCATATGATTATTGTAATGTAAGATATTTTTTATTTTGTCGAGTTAGTTAAAAGCAGAATTAAAAATGTTACGAACCTATATTAGCATCTATTAAGAAATATAGTGTCTAGATAAAAAAATATTCGTACCATAAAATGCTTTCGGCCGCGGACGGCGCTTGACTGCACGCAACACGCGACATCATAGATAATTAAATATACTAGTTATAGAAGACTACCCGCATTAAAAAAACAATACGTCAAACACGTTAGTTGGACCGTTGTATTTATTTTAACTTGTTACAACTGTTGCGTTCGAGCCACATTAGGTACAAGTTTATACATCAATAGTCAGTTTAAGATCTCCAAAGTCATACCTAATTAAGGATATTTTTTAATAATTTTATACCTTTTTAGGAAGCGTTACGTTTATCGACCGTGGCGGGTGATCAAGGAAGCTTCGCTCGTGCAGTTCGAATAGCGGGTGACGTGTATCGACGGAAATGTGACTTTAATAAAGCTTTAAGGTAAGTAACTCTTCGTAATTACACTTATATTATGTAGTTAGTATACTATTTGAACACATGTTTTGATGGTTATATTTTTTAAAACTTGTTGTTACCAAGTCGTATTTGAAAAATCAATTTTGTGGAAAGGAAATAATTAAATCAAGCGTTTAAACATTGGTGTTCCTCAAGGATCATACTTTGGACCAAGTATTTATGATACAGAAAATTATTCGTACTTTTTAATATTCGCTTAGTTTATCGAAAATGTATAAACCATGACCAATACTTTTCAGCAATATATTTTTAAATTTAACTTTTTTAAATTTTAACCTTTTTAAATAACACTGCTTTTAAGATACCGTGGCATGGCTTTAAATCATTATGTTAGTTGATTTAAGTTTTATAATTAAATTTCAGACATTACGAAGTAGCAATGGGCGCTGGTCAATCGTTAGGAGATCGTTTAGCTCAAATGGAAGCCATGGACGGAGCGGCTCGTTGTCTAGAAGCGCTAAGGGTTCAGGGGAGGATCTGTAATTGTAGACCTTTGGAGTTTAATACGAGATTACTAGAGGTGGCGACTTCTGTAGGGTCTAAGGTATGTATTTCTATAGTAATAGAAGGAATAATTATAGTTAGAAAAAAAAGTCTTAGAAGTGTCAGAACTAGACAAAATTGAAATGGGACCCACCAAAAGGCATCTAAATTCCAATAAAAAAGGTCATATTATAGTCTAAATTTCTGAGTTAATAACACGAAAAATACAGACGTATTTTTTGGGCTTGTTAGATAGTCCTCCTTTTTTGAACTCGGTTGAAAAATAAAGTTTAGTTTGTTAGGATTTAAATAGTTAGGTCTTAATAAAATGGAAGCCATGGACGGAGCGGCTCGTTGTCTAGAAGCGCTAAGGGTTCAGGGGAGGATCTGTAATTGTAGACCTTTGGAGTTTAATACGAGATTACTGGAAGTTGCTACGTCTGTGGGGTCTAAGGTGTGTATTTCCATAGAAAAAAAAAAATAACAAAAAATGAAGGTTTTCAAAGTGAGAAGAACTATGGGCAAAAATAATGGGACCAACCGGAAGGCATCTAAATTCCAAAGAATCTCCTACTCTCGTTTGTAAGTCTGCGTTTTTGTGTACGTATCAAATATTAATGTACACCACGCGATCACTGTAGGGTTGAACAAAATATTATCTTGACGACGCGGTTGGCGCAGTGGTAAAGTAACTGCCTACTGAGCCGACGGTCCCGGGTTCGATCCCCGGTCAGGGCAAATATTTTTGTGATGAACTCAATTATTTGTTCTTGGGTCTGGGTGTTATCTATATATATGTATTTATTAAATATTATATTTATCGTCGCCTAGTACCCACAACACAAGCCTTAATTGAGCTTACTGTAGGACTAGGTCGATTTGTGTAATGATGTCCTATAATATATATATATTTTTTATATTTGGTCCGCTATAACTGGACGTTCAAACATTTAGAAATAGTGAGAATACAATCATAATCTTTATTACTTTTAGTTGGACGGCCTTCTAAGAGCGAACACAACATGCAACAATTATAAACCTACACTTATAACAATAATTAAAAATAACAATTAAAACATATTAGTTACATATTTGTTAGAGAAAAGAAAATTTTTTTGATTGTACTGAACGATGTATTAAACAAGTCGAGCTCATGGCAGTGTTATGCTACGGCCACACCACCTTACCGTCTACCGGGCTGTTACCGCAATAATTATGGCATTAAATTACCGTCTAAATTACTGCATGAACTGGTGTGGTTACATTACAGTTTACCTAGATATGTCGGTAATTATTGGCATTTACCGCAGCAAAAAAAATTAGTTAATAATTAATATATAATATGGTTTCTGTAATAATTCATCAAGGATTCTTTCTTTTTAAAAAGGATTTTTTTCTTTTTCAAATCATCTATTGTACTTGGAAATGATAAATTTTGTTTGATTCGACGCCACGCATCATTGTGTACACTGCGATGTTTATAGTTCTTCTGTTGGGTATCCCCAAGATCCCAAAGAGAAGAATTCCAAGAATTCCAAAAATTTGCGCCATCGAGCGCTTTTTCATTTGACCACTCCATGTCGGTCGATACGTGCGTCGCCGGTGAGCTCATATTGCACACTGGAAAAACGGTAGTGTGGCCGCATACGCAATAATTACGGCGGTAATCTTCTTTGATGTGCGAAAGAATACCGCCGCCGGAGCTATTGCCTACCGCCATTTGTCATATTGATTGGCATTGTAGAATTATGGCCATAAGTCGTGGCATAGTTGTGGCAATAATTATTGGCATATCACGGTAGTGTGGCCGTAGTATTATAAGTGGTACACATACGGTTGATAGGTGAATTTTGGCCGTATTTAGTGCGACAGAGATTATTATTATTTATTTATTTATTTATCTATTGATCAGATGCTAGTCCGCCGCGTGCGGCTCCGCCTAGCCGACATATACACAGCGCTGGGCGACAACAACGCGGCCGCTCGCCAGCGCAAGGCGGCCGCCGCGTGGGCCGCGCCCGCGTGCGCCAAGTGCCGCGAGCCGCTCGCTGATCGCGCCGAGCCGCTCGCTTCACTGCCCTGCGCGCACATTGTGCACCACGCGTGAGTACACACACACACACACACATACGTATACACATACACGTAAATACGTATACACACACAAGCATTCATATATACACACACACATATATACGACTTCACATGGTTATACGTGTGTTCATATACATAATATGTCTATGTCCTTTTTTATTTATTTTTCTATAATATCTAGTACATAAAGTGTAAACTACATTTAAAACATTATATTTTAACTTTCGGCACACACAGACATTAAATATTATGCACAAGTTTACATATTATGTATATATACTTAAACCACACAGTGATAGAAAAACAAACAACGAAGTGAAAGTCAAAAGAAAAAACAAATTTGCACCTTTTTAAGAAGCTTTATATCTGTACTATTCATGTACATGTGTTATATTATTATGTGCATAAATGCATAATATACGTTGTATTAAACAACCTATAGTAGAGCCATTTTAATAGGCAACATTTGACAGTTCAACAAAATTCAACAACGTAACCTAGTAACGACAACATAGAATAACATGATATTTCTTTCTGTTAGATCTGCACAATTGCTTAACTTTTTTCAATAACGATTACATATTTATAATAATAATGACCGATACAAGTAATTTTAAGATTTCATTTTACTGATGAACCATTCTAAACATAATAAACAATTTCTGAATTGAAGAACTGACGTCGCTACAATTTTGTGTCAATAAACCTTTTTTCTTTTTAAATACCAGAGACGTTACTCTAAAAATCGAGATCTGACATCTAGAATCGAATGCATTGATTACTTGTGAACAAAAATCATCATAAATTAATAAATTCGATTTACAAATGTTTCAAATCCGTATCGATTAATTCACTTTAATCGATGTTTTTAAGCAGGTTACCTCTCTTCGAAGATAAAATTGATAGACGTCAAATGTTGCCTATTAAATTGGCTCGATTATAGATTACAATAAACATAATATTATTATGTATCACGCAAATTGTTTAATGTCTTGCGACATTAAGGACGCGTTTACGAATGTGACAAAAATATGCAGTTTTTCGGTGCATTTTGCGGCGAAATAGTACAAAACCAAATTTAACTAATAATTACCATAAATAGATTACTCCTTAATCTTTAAATGGTACTATATTTTAAGTCGAAAATTTTGGTTTATAATATTGAAAAAAATAATTTCCGTTGCCTCTTCACCCAAAATTGACAATATCGTGCTGAATAAACGAACATTTTTCTTGTATTTAATAAAACAAATTGATTTATTTAAAAATATTTTAAGTAAGTAGACATGTCTAACTCAAAAAGGTACTAGATAAAACTATCAAAATGTTACAAATAGGCTGAGAAAAAAATTAAAATCAAATCTTATTTTTTCACATATTTAGCTGTAACGCGTGATACTTATTGCATTGAAATAAGGGTTATTTTATTTGTCACTACCTTGAATTATTGCAACACAATTTGTAATGAAATATTTTAGTAATTTAGTCTGCGCCAGGGGGTGATCACTTCCCTGTAGGTGAGAACTCACGCACACAGAGACAATTTATGATAGTTGATCTAGTTTAAGTGTGGCCGCTATTTGTAAAATTGAGTGCATGGTAGATTTAAAAAATCACAAAAAATATTGTGACTGTTAAAATTTTCACTACTATGACTCAAATTTACAATAATAAAAACACACACACACATTTATTTGTATAAAAACAATAAGTTACGTTTTTCCTTTTGTACAATAAAATATTTAGTAGAAATTTAAGATTATAAGTAGAATTTCCTAGTTCTTACTGGCAACATCGTTATTTTATCCGATGTGACATTTGTTTTGAATAAAAACAGTTGTGAGAAAGTTTTATCGGGTTTATAACTTTTAAGTTTTGCTCGGTTTCTCTCAATTTCTTCATCTTGCAATCCTCAAGCAGCAGCAATACGTCGAGTCAAGCATCTGCGTCTCCTCCGTATTTGTTCTTTGGGTGATTCAAGGCTCATGTACCACCATACGGTATTGTGTTGTGAATTTGTGAGTGACTAGTTTTGTGCCAGTTTTACTGAGACACTTAGTGAGAAATAGACTCCTATAGTTTTTAAGTACCTAATCTGTGTGTTATTTACTTCGTTCACCATGTCTCATGTGTACCGGAGGTTAGTAAAAGTTCTTATTATTTTGTGAGTAAATATCATTAGGTCTGTCAATGAAGGCTCATGCGATGTAATTTTTCAGATGCTCCAAGTGTGGTGCTAATCAGGTATCAAACCCTGAGTTGAGGATGCACAGGTTCCCGACTCTTGGAAAAAATAAAGAAAATGTTTACCAGTAAGTTCGTAAAACTACATAATGTTTTAATTTGGATAAAGATTATTTAAAATAATGCTTTATTAATTGACATTAGCAATTTTTTTTCAGATTGATGTCATGGGCAATGTTTTGTTACCCAGACAAAGACTGGTTTGACTTTCAAGCTCTAGCCGATTTGCAAAAATCATGTAAGGTTATTTGCAGTAAGCATTTTGCAGATTCTGCTTACACAACACCAGCAAAAATACGTCTTCATAAATCTGCCACTCCATCCATAGATGAAAATGAAGAAAATCTTCATTCACCAAGAGCTGGACCGTCTCATAGTAATATCTGTAATGTTCTAAGGGTAAGAATTCCTTATTTGAAAACTTTGTTTACCATGTTTGATATAAATGATTACTCTGACTCATTACTAATAAATGATTACAGAGAGCAGAACAATTAAAGTGGTAACTAAAATATTTGCATTTTGCTTCCGCAGACCCAGTCCCATACGGTTATGTCAGTCACTGAGGAACCAACTGCTGAGATTAAAACTGAGTCAGTAACTTCAGGGTCTTTTGCGGTAAGTGGTATAATATGGAATAAACATAATATAAGTTCAAACATTATAAGTACAAACATTTTTTTTTATCATTATGAATAAAATTTTTGCGACTTAAAAGTTAAATTCTTAACCAAAAATATTGTTTTTTTGCTTCTGCAGGCCCGATCCCAAACAGTTACAGAGGAATTAAGTGCGGATACAAAAACTGAATCAGTACCCTCAGTATCATTTTTGGTAAGTAAAATAACCATTACTGAGTAACCTACCTTGCCTAATAATTATAAATAAATAAATAACCTTAATGAATGTTTCAGAAAAAAGAATCTTCGCAGAACAAAGAGAAGCTGTCAGCTTCTGAGAATAAAGTTTACAACAAATGTAAATACTTGTTGAAGCAAGTTAACAAACTCAAAACTGCTTTAAAACAGAAGAAAGGGAGTGATGTTCTGCAAGTTCTGCATAAGTTAACATAAGTTAGCCAGTAAAAATATGATCGAGCAATCAGTGGCTATAATATTAATTCGACGATTTTGTTTATTAGAGAACAGAAAATTCTCCATTGAATCTGCCAAGAAAAAGCTGGCAAAAAAAAATAAAAATATTGAAAAATTCTTATCATTGTTTTATTTTATTGAAGCAGTCTGGCAAAGGTTCATTCATTTTGTTTCGAGCAAGATGGTGCAGTTTGGCCTAATTAATAACATTTTATTCTTCAAAACTTCGTAATTTAATGCACTTGATGTTGCTCGAAATAAAATGAATGAATGAATAAAACTTGAAAATATTGGAACCCTATGGCCCGTATAGCAGATTTTTAAATTTCCCGCCGAATGGTAGAATTTCTAAATTCCCGCCAAAAATTTACATTGCGACAGTAGCGCAGTCTGTCCCTACTTCGCAGGAACTAAAATTGACAGATAACGTAGGGGTACATTTTTTTGTTCGCAGTGGCGCTTCTTCTCTTTTTTAGAGTATAAGTATTCTTTGGTCTGCGCTCAGCCGCCGTTGTGAGTAGACACTGTGACGCTTGTAAGCAGCTCCTCGTTTATGAAAAGATCACTGTACGAATACAAAATATTTCACCTAATAAACTTGATCCTTCACGCATTTATTTTATTTATAGATTTTATACTTATGGGATTATAAATATCATATTTAGTTTCTGACTTGATGGAGTGACCTGAACGTGTACTTCGAAGACTGCTACTGGAACTAATAAACGATTAGAGCTAGGTATGCCGAGTTTGGGCTCGTTTTGTTAGTTACGTTGAGACCTTACCTCCGGACTTGATGGAGTGACCTGAAGGTGTACTTCGAAGACGGCTACTGGAACTAATAGACGAGTAGAGCTAGGTATGCCGAGTTTGGGCTCGTTTTGTTAGTTACGTTGAGACCTTACCTCC
Organism: Colias philodice; assembly: GCF_061535455.1. Lineage (NCBI taxonomy): Eukaryota > Metazoa > Arthropoda > Insecta > Lepidoptera > Pieridae > Colias > Colias philodice. The sequence goes on from NC_143115.1 coordinate 1,920,683, forward strand.
GGACTTGATGGAGTGACCTGAAGGTGTACTTCGAAGACGGCTACTGGAACTAATAGACGAGTAGAGCTAAGTATGCCGAGTTTGGGCTCGTTTTGTTAGTAACGTTGAGACCTTACCTCCGGACTTGATGGAGTGACCTGAAGGTGTACTTCGAAGACGGCTACTGGAACTAATAGACGAGTAGAGCTAGGTATGCCGAGTTTGGGCTCGTTTTGTTAGTTATGTTGAGACCTTACCTCCGGACTTGATGGAGTGACCTGAAGGTGTACTTCGAAGACGGCTACTGGAACTAATAGACGAGTAGAGCTAGGTATGCCGAGTTTGGGCTCGTTTTGTTAGTTACGTTGAGACCTTACCTCCGGACTTGATGGAGTGACCTGAAGGTGTACTTCGAAGACGGCTACTGGAACTAATAGACGAGTAGAGCTAGGTATGCCGAGTTTGGGCTCGTTTTGTTAGTTACGTTGAGACCTTACCTCCGGACTTGATGGAGTGACCTGAAGGTGTACTTCGAAGACGGCTACTGGAACTAATAGACGAGTAGAGCTAAGTATGCCGAGTTTGGGCTCGTTTTGTTAGTTACGTTGAGACCTTACCTCCGGACTTGATGGAGTGACCTGAAGGTGTACTTCGAAGACGGCTACTGGAACTAATAGACGAGTAGAGCTAAGTATGCCGAGTTTGGGCTCGTTTTGTTAGTAACGTTGAGACCTTACCTCCGGACTTGATGGAGTGACCTGAAGGTGTACTTCGAAGACGGCTACTGGAACTAATAGACGAGTAGAGCTAGGTATGCCGAGTTTGGGCTCGTTTTGTTAGTTATGTTGAGACCTTACCTCCGGACTTGATGGAGTGACCTGAAGGTGTACTTCGAAGACGGCTACTGGAACTAATAGACGAGTAGAGCTAGGTATGCCGAGTTTGGGCTCGTTTTGTTAGTTACGTTGAGACCTTACCTCCGGACTTGATGGAGTGACCTGAAGGTGTACTTCGAAGACGGCTACTGGAACTAATAGACGAGTAGAGCTAAGTATGCCGAGTTTGGGCTCGTTTTGTTAGTTACGTTGAGACCTTACCTCCGGACTTGATGGAGTGACCTGAAGGTGTACTTCGAAGACGGCTACTGGAACTAATAGACGAGTAGAGCTAAGTATGCCGAGTTTGGGCTCGTTTTGTTAGTAACGTTGAGACCTTACCTCCGGACTTGATGGAGTGACCTGAAGGTGTACTTCGAAGACGGCTACTGGAACTAATAGACGAGTAGAGCTAGGTATGCCGAGTTTGGGCTCGTTTTGTTAGTTACGTTGAGACCTTACCTCCGGACTTGATGGAGTGACCTGAAGGTGTACTTCGAAGACGGCTACTGGAACTAATAGACGAGTAGAGCTAGGTATGCCGAGTTTAGGCTCATTTTGTTAGTTATGTTGAGACCTTACCTCCAGACTTGATGGAGTGACCTGCAGGTGTACTTCGAAGACGGCTACTGGGACTAATAGACGATTAGAGCTACGTGAAGGTAGTCGTGATGATACACCCGAAGGGCAACCGGAAAGATATGACGATCAATTTTTGAAGGAGAACATGAAGACACATTTAATTCGATTTTATAAGAACAGCCTCCTTCCAGAATTGACCGATCCAAGATTCAAAAGAAATATGGAACTACAGGAACATTCATCAAATTGCCATAGTAATATAATGAAAACTAAGAATTAATTAAAAAGAATTGTTTTTCTTGAGTTTTATCCATTTTTTTATCTTTTACCCTACATAACCCTACCCTATCTATCCTACCCTACACTACTCTACTCTACACTACTTTACCCTATTCTACCATACTATACACTTCTCTACCTTACCAAACTTCACATAAACCATGTACTTAATAGTCTGAAAAAAGCCTAAACATTTTGTTTGGATAGGTGAGCCTGTTCTTGAGTTATAAAATTACAACGCAAAGTGGCATCACTACATAGTATAAAACAAAGTCGCTTTCCCTGTCCCTATGTCCCTATGTCCCTTTGTACGCTTAAATCTTTGAAACTACGCAACGGATTTTGATGCGGTTTTTTTTAATAGATAGAGTGATTCAAGAGGAAGGTTTATATGTATAATAAGATCCATTAAGTAGTGGAGAAGTACTGTTATTTTTGAGGTTTCTAATGTGATGTCGTAAAAAATTACATTTATTCCGCTTACATTGCAAACGCAGGCTGAACCCTACGAGTTTTATCAAAATAATGTACTAAGTATTATACACATTGAAAAGGTCTACAGAAAAGTCCGTGATGGTATATGTCTATCTCTTATGGATAACCCACAATTACTTTTTTTGTCATTTACTTTTTACGACAAATAATGGCTAATTTTCGAAGCGATTTTAACCAATACAGCATTAATCCTTAAGCAATTAAATACCATGGATACATTGTTCATTTAATATAAATCTATATGGCCCTTTACACCGCATGATTTAAGTGAATATTTTCGAAGATATTACAGATTTAAAAATTGCGGGACGTAGCGTTTGCGGCCGCCCGGCTATGTATTTTATACCCGTGCGAATTGCGATGCCGGAGCGGGCCGCTATATTTTTATACCTATACAACGTTCACAATTTTTCTGTAGTGTATTTAGTATCAGCATTGCACCCGTGCGAAGCCGGGGCGGGTCGCTAGTATTATTATAAAGAGGAAAGGTTTGTATGTATGTATGGTTTTCACGCATAAACTACTGGATCGATTTTGATGAAATTTGGCACAGATAATCTTTAGACCCTGAGAAAGAACATAGGCTATGTTTTATATTTATTGCGAAATATGTACCACGGGCGAAGCCGGGGCGGACCGCTAGTTGATTATAAATAGATAGATACATTATATTATCACTATCATCACTACATAGTACATATAAAACAAAGTCGCTTTCTCTGTCCCTATGTCCCTTTGTACGCTTAAATATTTGAAACTACGCAACGGATTTTGATGTGGTTTTTTTTTTAATAGATAGAGTGATTCAAGAGGAAGGTTTATATGTATAATAACATCCATTAAATAGTGGAAAAGTACTGTTATTTTTGAGGTTTCTAATGTGATGTCGTAAATAATAACATTTATTCCGCTTACATTGCAAACGCAGGCTGAACCCTACGAGTTCTATCAAAATAATGTACTAAGTATTGTACACATTGAAAAAGTCTACGGAAAAGTCCGTGATGGTATATGTCTATCTCTTATGGATAACCCACAATTACTTTTTTTTGTCATTTACTTTTTACGACAAATAATGGCTAATTTTCGAAGCGATTTTAACCAATACAGCATTAATTCTTAACCAATTAAATACCTTAAATACATTGTTCATTTAATATAGATCTATATGGCCCTTTACACCGTATGATTTAAGTGAATATTTTCGAAGATATTACAGATTTAAAAATTGCGGGACGTAGCGTTTGCGGCGGTACCGGCCGGCCGCCGCGGCCGTGCCATTGCACCCATGCGAAGCATGGGCGGGTCGCTAGTTAGATATAAATAAAGATACATATTATATACGTATGATATAAGATTTTTGATAGATTTTATTAAAGTGAAACTTTTATTACATCGTCTCAAACTTTTTGGTCTGTGTAGCGCATGTCGCGTGTATCGCGGCTGCCGAGTAGGTATACCTACTCGGCACGCGACATGCGCTACACAAAGCAGTGTTCGGAACCGTTTGAACAGTTTCACTTTTACCGTGGTTTCATAAAACCACACAACATTTTATTTATAGTAATGTTTCAGTATATTGGAACTTAAAAAGTATTTGCAAGTACCTATCAGTAGTATATGTATGTGCCAAATAAAAGTATTTTCTTTCTAGTTTTCGAAAACCCACTTGCATTTGATACCACAACAAAATTATATACTAAAAAAACGAGCCCAAACTCGGCACACCTAGCTCAGCTCGTATATTAGTTCCAGTAGCAGTCTTCGAAATATACCTTCAGGTCACTCCATCAAGTCCGGAGGTAAGGTCTCGACATAACTAACAAAACGAGCCCAAACTCGGCACACCTAGCTCTACTCGTCTGTTAGTTCCAGTTGCCGTCTTCGAAGTACACCTGCAGGTCACTTTATCAATTGCGGAGGTAAGGTCTCAATATAACTAACAAAATGAGCCCAAACTCGGCACACCTAGCTCAAATCGTCTAGTAGTTCCAGTAGCCGTCTTCGAAGTACACCTGCAGGTCACTCCATCAAGTCTGGAGGTAAGGTCTCAACATAACTAACAAAATGAGCCTAAACTCGGCATACCTAGCTCTACTCGTCTATTAGTTCCAGTAGCCGTCTTCGAAGTACACCTTCAGGTCACTCCATCAAGTCCGGAGGTAAGGTCTCAACGTAACTAACAAAACGAGCCCAAACTCGGCATACCTAGCTCTACTCGTCTATTAGTTCCAGTAGCCGTCTTCGAAGTACACCTTCAGGTCACTCCATCAAGTCCGGAGGTAAGGTCTCAACGTAACTAACAAAACGAGCCCAAACTCGGCATACCTAGCTCTACTCGTCTATTAGTTCCAGTAGCCGTCTTCGAAGTACACCTTCAGGTCACTCCATCAAGTCCGGAGGTAAGGTCTCAACATAACTAACAAAATGAGCCCAAACTTGGTACACGTAGCTCTAATCATCTATTAGTTCCAGTAGCCGTCTTCGAAGTACACTTTGGCAAGTACTTGTTTACCAATCAATCACTGTCCAATGAAATTAGGTAAATGGTATCTACTTTTGTGACCATTCAACGTTACAAACAAATCAAAGTAAATTAAAAAAAAAAACATGGCAATAAAAATAAGTTCAATTATCAAGTCGTGTCAGTTTAGTCATAATTTCGTCGTTTCTCGCATTTCGCTGTGTGTGTGAGCCGTGCACGTGTAGTAGTAAGACTCAAAACGTAAAATTGATGCGCGTCAATTTGTATATGCGTCCTTAAGGTGATGAATTCATTTTTCTAACATTTACGGCCCTTTTTAAACCTTCGTAATTTTTATATTATTAAAGTTGTCGTGATGAAAATTCTTGACAAGAAAGTTCAATAGTAACACAATACGTCTACCGTTTTAGAAACATGATTCCATGATATTTTCTCGATAGAAAAAAAATACAAAGTTCTCATTGTTATTTTTTTTTAATCTCTGGCATCTTCAAAATAACAAACGTAAAGTTACGACTTTTTGGATATTAACTATAAAATATAAAACCTATACGTCTACCGATTTAGAATTTTGAAATATGCGATGGTTTTGAAATAAACAAGAAATACTTGAAATTAGCGCGCGACCAGCCAATATAGCGAGAGCCGCCCTGTACCTTCCTACCCCGATCGCTGCACGAGTCATTCCCGCTACGGCCGTCACACGGGGAACTTGTGTCGCTCGCGCAATCGTAACAAAGGGTGACAACACGATAAGACAAAATGAGACAAATGGGGACAATAAAGAAAATAAGAAGAAGAAACATAAAGGTTGGAGGAAAAAGAATGCTTACAATTGGAACAAATTAATGGAGTATGTTGGTTTTATTTTAAATTTGATGATAATTGTATTAAAGACGATGTTTGATATGTACCCCTGTTTTAAGTACATAACGAATGTGTAAGATTTTTTCATTTATAGCATAGATAATCTTTTCAGAAATCCGGAATCCAGAAGGAAAATAAACCCACTGATTGTTCACAATGTGAACCCACTCCTTCGTAAGTACCTTTATTCAGTCAAAAATGTATGTTATCAACGCTCTACTGGTTTTATCGCATGATTCCATTTTTACCAAAAAGCAACAAAGTGCAAAGAAATAAAAAATCATGGTGAACTTAGTGGAAGTATGGTGGATGTAATATGGAACAGGAGCTCATTGGAGTAGTATTATATTTAAAAAAATACGAAAAAATTTCAAGAATTACATTTCTTAGTATGTGGTAGATAAGTATGTTGTATAAAGAATTTGATGTTGATATTTATTTCATTTATACTTACTACACCTGTGCGGGAAATTGCTTAGTACTAAAACAGGTTTATATTCATATTAACATAGTAATGTGAGTTTTCATTTCGAAAAATTTTGTGTAAGTATATTAATCCATCAGTCCTCGGAATCACAGACACAATAGAAAATCTATTGTGTCGCGCCCCGATCGGGCCTTACGGTGGTCAATGGGTTAAATTGAGTTCCTGGGTGATCTGGAAACACGATTGGGCCCGGAAGATGGCGCTGCAGTCACTCCTCCTAATCACATGAACCGATTAGGATGAATATTTGTGTGCACATTTCATTGTTGTGGGATGATTGGCTGATTCGTTTTCACATTAGCTAATATTATGTATTTTTGTTGTAAACTTAATTTAATGTTTATAATACATTATTATTGGTATAAATAAGCCAGTGTTCGTCTCACATTGCTGTACCTGCCTACCTACCCTACCAGGGCCTAACTTTGTTCTGGCTATTTTATTTTGATTATTTGTAATGAATAATTACAATTATAATAGAGTGCAAAAAATAAATACATGCGTCAATATATTTTGTGTTTTTTTTTAAACAATTTTTTTATTTAAAAAAATATCATTCCGACCGCGGCGTTGCCCGCGTGGAATTAGGTTATGTATATCGTGAATCCTGTTTTATCCCACAGAAGTGTTCAGTTCGGATAAAAAGTATCCTATGTGTAAATCCAGGCAATTAGCTATATTTTATCAAAATTGGTAATTTAGTCTTGACGTGATTAAGTAACAACTAACAAAAAAATATACAAATTAACGTCCAAAGTTTCGCATCAGTTTTACTGTATTAGTGATATCTTCCACTCTTGACTTTGACTGAGAAGAATTAGGGTTTATAACTTCTTTCAGAAATAGTACCTTTCATTTCTGGGCATGATGTAATATCTACGTCAGCATCAAATTCTATCTAAATCAATTCAGTAGTCCGCGTTATTGAGTACCATTTCATTTTTTCAGAGTAACAATATTTTTTGTTATTTTAAAGATTATTTATAACCTGTATTATTTTGTAATAAAGTAAACATTACGAAATAATAATAATTATTAATAATGTCTAAGTAGTTGTTAAAAAGAAGATTATTTGTTTATAAGCAAGAAAATAAAACCAATAAATCAACAATTAAATAAATGTTACATAACAATATTATAACTGTATGACGACTCCATACATGTTTGTCCCGAGTCGGCCAGCGGCAGCGCGGCGAGTTTGCAAGAATGACTTCGCGCACACCCGCGTTCGCGATAGCGAGCTATTAGACTCCGCCCGCCAAGCAGTGGATTTTTTTTTGTGTATCGTCTTAAACAATTTTTACTATAGGCGTTCTTCTGTCGTTTACAACTTGCCGTTCGTCTGTTAGATCTCTTACTGTGGAACTCTAATGCTAGGCGTCCATTAGAGACGGATCGGGGCGGGTCGCATCGCAACGGGCCGTCTCTAATGGACGCGCTGTTTGCTCCTGCGTCCACCTGTACGGGGCGCGGCGGACCGCCTAGGCGGATTTTATCTAACAGACGCTCGCCGCTCACATCCGCCTGCCTGCGTCCACTAGACGGGTCGGGGCGGGCCGGGCCGCAGCGCACCGCCGGCAGAAATCCGCCTGCGAAGCGATATCCGCCAATGCGTTGCGGCCCGCCCCGGCCCGATCCGTCGCTAATGGACGATGTTTCATACAAAACATAGGCCGGCGTATTTTTGCGTTGCGATGCGGCCCGGCCCGATCCGCCTAGTGGACGCCTAGCATTAGAACTCTAAAGTGGAAACATAATCACAAAAGCTCAATGTTCAACAGCTGCATGCCCGAGTCGTGGTCGCGTCGCTCCACACTGCGCGCGGGCGGGTGCGCGGAGTGCGCGTCGCCCCGCGCGCCGCGCGACCCGCCCCCCGCGCCGCCCGCCCCCAGACACGCGCCCCACCAGGTGTGCCCCGCACTCCGCTCCTGTTGCTCTGAAGTCTGAGCGTGATGATATATAGCCTATAACCTTCCTCGATAAATGGGCTATCTAACACCGAAAGAATTTTTCAAATCGGACCAGTAGTTCCCGAGATTAGCGCGTTCAAACAAACAAACTCTTCAGCTTTATAATATTAGTATAGATTATAAAGCTGCAGAGTTTCTCTATTTGTTGCGTCCGTTAAAATTGTTACTTGTGTTCGTTAAAATCCGTTTAATTCTTAATTTTTTTGTAACATAATAATAATAATGTAGTTTCAATGAATAGTTTAATTTTCTCTTACAGGATTTTCCATTCGGCTCCCCCCCTCCCCTACGGGACCCAGACATAAATTCCGTAAGATCAGACCAAAGCAGCCAAGAAGAAAGTGTCTAGAAATTTCTACACATTACCTACGACATTTTGTTTTTTTTTATTAACATGTCAATGTGAGGTTTGTATGAAAAATAAACGTATGATTTTTTTTTATTTTGTGAAAAAAATGTTCAAAAAAGATTTTGTAGTTATATTTGTAATAATTTATTTATCACTTATTTTAAATTTGACTTTAAATATAATAGTTTTTAAAATAATAAAAAGGCAATGTTTTTTATGGTAAGTATTCTTTTAAAATTATGTATGATTATTTTTATGTGTCTAAATTCGTTGTTTAATATCAAAATTGGATATGAATATGAAAAAAAGTAAATACTAAGTAACGAATACTCGTTAAATTTGTGATCTACTTTATATGAATAATATAGTCGACATTTGACAAAAGGAAAAAAAAATCTGGTTATTAAAATCAGAGATATTTACATATTGTCAAAAACCAAAAAAATTAACCTACAATATTAACAATCTATTAGAAAAAACATTTTTCTTGATAAAGACACAAAAAGTGTGCGTGTACTAGTGTACACACGTATGAAGTGGAACTTCTTTATGGCCTTATTTTTCGTATAAGTCGAATCACGCGTGGTAGGGATAAGAAAAAGATGGCGCGTAACGGAAAAATGTCACGCGTAATGAAAAAATGTTACATCAAATTCTTTTCCAACCCCGATAAAGAAGTTTCACTTCAAAAAATTGTTTTGGAATATCAAAAAAGAAAAAAAAATAGAACAACGTAAAATTTACATAATATTTAAAATATTTACGATAAGATTCCAAATGATATATAAATAAATTATTTATCTAACTTTGGGCCGATTGTGTTCATCTTTAGTTTGCAAATATCATTTTATATAAAAATTAATAAATATATAAATACATAATTATAAAAAAAAGATCCCAGTCGCTTTTATAGTGTCGGAAATAAAATACATGTAGACTTGTAAGGGTGCTTTTCCACCAATAATGTGCGAGGATGTGTATCGAGGAATGTGTTTGTAAATAACCAATCATATCGCTTCATTTAGTTTGAAGTTTGAAGCGATTCTATTGGTTATTTAAAAACACATTCCTCGCACATTATTGGTGGAAAAGCAGCCTTAATGATAAGTCTTGTAAATTATTGCCATCATGTTTACGAGAAAAATAAAGTTCTAAATGAACCATTAAATAGATGAAGGTACTTTTAAATATTTTAACGGGATTTATGAAAAAAAGGGAGTATCAATTCCTTTGTATTAAAGTTTTAATATTTTGCCTCCGACACTTTGTTATAATGAATTAGGTACATCGTATTATAAAAAAGGAAAGGAAAATATTAAATAAATAAATATGGACACTTTTCATAATGCCCACAGCTATGCTTGAACTATAACATCTAGAAAATCCGTATAATAATGATGTATCTCAATGCAATACAAAAATATACTCTAAACTACAAAGCAATACTACATATTATAATAGTATTTGAATACGCTTTATAATTTTTTATTTTATCTATTGTTATAATAATATATTATTGTCTGTTGATGTATAAATGTATAAAAAATATATTATAATTATATACACATCAAATTTTTGTATAATTATAATATTATAAGCTTGTATCGTGATATACTTACGTTGCAAATTAACCAATATTCTATAAAACATTAAATATATTCATAAATTTTAAATATAAATCGTAAATAATTTTAAAAAGAATCGGTGTTGTCACAACATTAATGTAAGCACATAATATTTAAAAAATAAATCATGACATATTAAAAAAAGTTTAAACTCTATGGTCCATGTAAATTATCTATAATATATTATCTGTACTGCCAAAAATATAGTTGTCAATTAGGTGTTAACAGCATTAAAAATATGCACTAGTTTGAGATCAAAGCACACAAAATACACGGCAGCTATTTATATTGTTAAGAATTTAATTAAAGACATGAATATTTATTTAATTCTAGTTAAAAAATGGTGTAATTTTATTTGCAATTACGAGAATCATAACTATAACTTAAGAATCTTAATTATTATTAGTAGTTAATCAAATGATTTGACTATAATTTCATTCAGAGAGTCATTTTTGTTCAAACTAAATAAGTAATTCAACTATCTGTTATTTTATGTGTTACAACAATAATTTTATTTACCAAAGCTATGTTTACTGCCTTTTTATAATTAGAAAGGGACTGACCGATTTGACAAAAACCGACCCAACTCTACTTATTATGAAAGTAATTTGCAACCTTACTCAATCATCATTAGGTTAAAAAGTTCATTTAAATTTCAAAAGGTTTCTTCCATTTTAATAATCTTCATGATAAGGGTTTTTGGCTGTAAATTTATAGTACAATTTATTTCTTATAGCAATAACCTACAGTCACGAATGAACAGTTAGTATAATTTAATTTCATTAAAATAATAATTAATATTGCAGTAAAGTGGTTTTCAGTTTAGCCTGGGTATAAAGTTACATTACCTTTCCTAAAAAGATGAAAAAGAAAGATAACCTACCTTTCTTTTGATTTCAATCAACACAGTTGAATGATCTGTCTCGGTCATTCCATTTATAATAATTTCTCAACTAATTATAATTTATTATCTACTTGTACCTTAACAAAAATTACCAGTAAGTATTATAGAATACATTTTTCATATATTTTCGTTCGTTGTTCATAAAATTAAACATATTTTAGCTAAAAATAAGAATATAGATAGCAAAAAATAATAAAGGTACTTTTATTCTTATATAAATATATAAAATATATCTTTCAAATGTCTATCTATTGTTGTGTCGTGGTAGATATTTATTTTACTTCACCAGATTATATTTACACGTTTATGACTTATAAATTTATGTCTATCGGCTGTTAGAGTTTATGTAAGTACTTCACAGACCATAGACAATTCTTGGCAAATTAAGAGACCATAGACACACTAGATGTGAATGAAGTGTCACCATTTGTGGCATAAATATGCGAAACGCTCCAACAACGATTTTCGCTTCATTTTCCTTTTGGCAGGCATTGCATAAAATGCAATGCTTTCTGAACAAGTTACGCCACGTTCAGGATATAATTTTCATTGACATAATAACAGGTAAATTATTTACACCTCTTGATATTTGTATGGTCTGTGAAGTACGGTTAGAATCATTATATTGTGTTTAAAAACGATTTAAATAGGGTATTTGATATTTCTGTAAGCACTTGTGTACATTTTTGAATGCAATTTTATTTTATGTATATTTCTGTACGCAATCGGTGAAGTTGTTTGGGTAGTAATTGCGATTTTCAGGAAAAATAAATTCAACATAAATAATGCACTGAAAGTGAGTTGTGTGATAAACTGTACCTGAATTATTATAATTTAGACTTATTATTTGTATCAAATAACCTAATAACGTTTTTAAATGCATTCCTTCTTGTGTTGTTAAACTAAATCTCCAAGTATGCTCTAAGGATTATAATAAAATTAAACAAAAAGAGGATTGGAAAACGGTAGTTAAACAGAAATGTATATAAAATTAGACATGCACTTACAATCAAAATAAATAATAATATGCCTACTTAGTGTGATTTTATTTCTTTAATTTATGCGCATAGACAAAATATCTTAACATAGCAATACTTAAAAGCGCGGGACAGCATTCTCAAACGTCATTGACAAAAAAAAAACAATTGCGCGCCGAATTCATTTGTTATTTTGTTTCAAATTAGGTATAATGATTTTTTATTGTTTTTCAGTATGTTTTTCAGTAAATCATATTCAAAGTGCATGCCTTAATTGAAAAAAAGATCTGTTTTCTATAGAATTCTATACCTACCTACTTAAAAACAATTCCAAATCCTTAAAGTAAGTATGTAGATATAACTCGTAATTCCTTTTATTTATTTTGTCAATTTCTAGCCTTAGTACTAAATTAAAAGCACTACGTTTAGGTGTAGTATGCACAGTCTATTAGATTTATTTTTGTTGTATCCTAGAGTAAAATTGGTGAATTAGTATTTATTAGGAATCCTCAATTTTCTTTAAAAATAAAATATTTGTCGACATAATAATATCTTTTCATTTATTCTGAAATACACATTATATTGCGGTTATTTAAGTTTTCAATAAGTATTAAGAGAATATATTGAAATATAGTTACAGTAACTAAACGTTCGTAAAAATACCTGTTTGTACCTTTAGGTACTGGATATTAAATATTATGAACCCTTGTTTGTCAATGATATCTTATGTACTTAAAAAGGTGTAGATAGGTAACCAACACAATATTCGATCTTCAGAAACGGCACACTAACGCACACATGATTAGATGTCACAGTGAGATGGCATGATTCAATAATTATTGTTAGAGAAAAAAAGACAACTGAAGTAAAATGCGGCTAATTAGCCTAGTATTTCGATGAATCACTGCTGGAGCGCTAATAACCTATCTACACCTTTTAATAATAAATTGCTTGTTTGTATTATTAAAAAAAAAGTGTCAGAAGTGAAACTTCTTTGGCAAGATTCAATGATACCAAAGCCTTACTCCATGACGCGACCTTGAAATTTAACTCTCAACGCCCCTAAAGAAGAATTTCACTTCAAAAAGTAATTTTTCTAAGTTCATACTAATTCACCAAACGAGTTAAAATTAATAAAATGGTCCTGTCTCAACTTGTTCCTATTCCTTTCGGCCATTCTTCTAACTTCTACTTTAAAATATCTATATTTTCGATAATATTCTAAAATATCTTCTGAATTATGTTTCGCTATGTATTTTTTAATAATTGTTAAAATTATTTTGCTATCGTGCAATATTATGAGGTTTGTAAATATTATTGTAAATTGTGTGCTATGTATTATTTGATTGAAAGTTCTATTTATTTTCTTATGAACATTTAAATTACTATATTTGAAAAGATGATTAATTTATTTTCGTTCTAAAAATTAACCAATTCTCTAACACTCCATTAATTATTTACAAAAATCAAAGAAATACCACTAAGTAATTAGTATGTAAATAATTGGTAATGGATCTCTATTGCAAAAAGCAATAAATATTAAAATATTATAATGAATATTCTGTCAAATAATACATAGTTCATATTATCTATTTATATTTCGCTACGATTATATGAAAAGGGCGTAGATATTATATTCAGGTACAATTCGAAACTTTCTAATTTAAAATTATATCTGAAAAAAAAAAGCTAAAAGAATGTAAACAGTGATAATAGTTTTGCTTTCCACCGCAGTGGAGCTAGCGTCGGGAAATTAAAGTTAGTAATTACCTTTGTTTTCTGAATTATAATAATACTAGCGACCCGCCCCGGCTTCGCACGGATGCAATGCTGATACTAAATACACTACAGAAAAACTGTGAACGTTGTATATAAAAACATAGCGACCCGCTCCGGCTTCGCACGGGTATAAAATAGATAGCCGGGCGGCCGGCCGGTACCGCCGCAAACGCTACGTCCCGCAATTTTTAAATCTGTAATATCTTCGAAAATATTCACTTAAATCATACGGTGTAAAGGGCCATATAGATCTATATTAAATGAACAATGTATTTAAGGTATTTAATTGGTTAAGGATTAATGCTGTATTGGTTAAAATCGCATCGAAAATTAGCCATTATTTGTCGTAAAAAGTAAATGACAAAAAAAAGTTATTGTGGGTTATCCATAAGAGATAGACATATACTATCGCGGACTTTTCTGTAGACCTTTTCAATGTGTATAATACTTTGTACATTATTTTGATAAAACTCGTAGGGTTCAGCCTGCGTTTGCAATGTAAGCGGAAAAAATGTAATTTTTTACGACATCACATTAGAAACCTCAAAAATAACAGTACTTCTCCACTATTTAATGGATGTTATTATACATATAAACCTTCCTCTTAAATCACTCTATCTATTAAAAAAAACCGCATCAAAATCCGTTGCGTAGTTTCAAAGATTTAAGCGTACAAAGGGACATAGGGACATAGGGACAGGGAAAGCGACTTTGTTTTATACTATGTAGTGATAAAAGATCGATTATTCTTTGTATCATAACTATACAAAAATATGTGTTTCTCTGAAATAGGTATATATGTACCATGTAACTATAACCATTATAATTTTGAACCTTCGGATCAAAATTATTGTCTGTATTTTTAACTAGTTTTAAGGCTATTTTGTGAATGTATGCAATATCTACGCCATTTTATTTATATGTAATTGTATAATTCGTTTGATTTATGCTATTTATTAATATTGTTATAGTAACGTAGTTGTGAGATTGGCGTTGTGTTTCCATCGTAAAGTGTAAGAATATAAAATATTATTGTTCGTTATATTTTAAAATTTTAATTGAAATATATCAATATGAGAATAACGTGTGTTTTATTTCTTCTCCTCTATTTAATATCAGAATCTACTTATTAAGAAATTACTCTTATTTGTATTGAATAGTCAAGAACTATATACGAATACGAACTATATACGTATTTACGAAATATTTAAAATTGCCAGTGTAGCAAACCCAGCTTTTGTGGGAATAGATACTCCGATTCCATTGATCTTATATATAAATATTTTTATTACAAGTACATATTAAAAAACATGCGGGTTCGAATCCCGCCTCATGATGAAAGACAAACTGACAAACTTGTTACCAACCTACCTATATTATCTAAATCGCATTTAATTTCTCTATAATATAAAAATCTCGTATCACAGTGTTAGTTTCCATACTCCTTCGCAAAGGTTCAACGGAAATATTCTCTTGAAATTTGTATTGCCTATTGAGTAGGTAGATTAGAAAATCGGCCAACTTTTAGGTATTTTTCACTTATAGGTGATAACTTGATAAGAGTAAGGCAGCAAAACGTTTGCAGGGATAGCATGAACAAGTCTCTATTACATTAAAAAGATCATTGGAGTACAAGGTAAGGAGCAAACAGAATTTCAGTAAGTCTTAACGACGATACGGTAGCAATGTAGCATAGTCTTTAGGTTGCTTCTTTTTAAATACTAATTTATTGGACCATGTTAATATGTATTTCTATCAGACTCTCACACGTGGAAATTCATCCGTTGCAATTTTAAATATCGATGCCAAAGGAAAGTATTGTGAACTAGCGGTCCGCCCCGGCTTCGCCCGTGGTACATATTTACGTTTTCTCTACATAATAACCATCCTCGTACTTCAAGGAATATAATAAAAAAAGAATTATCGAAATCGGTTCAGCCGTTCTCGAGTTATGCGCTTACCAACACATTTTGCGATTCATTTTTATAGCAATAATAAGCATATTTTGAATAGAGCTTAGAAAAAAATCGTGTAACTATCTACACATAGATAATATTATGCAGTATGTATTTCTTTCGTAGTGGTGTCCACGTACCGCTCGGCTACACATACCGTGATCCCGCAGCACAATGCGAGTGTCGAGTGTGTTCCATCGCGATACGTGTAGTCGAACGATTAAGTTTTTACAAATGGTAAAATTGAAGCTAGCAAATTCTTTACATAATTTTGTAGTTGAGACGAAACTAAGTGCATTATGCAATGCTTATTATGTCGGTGCATTCACATCAAATGAACATAGAGCTAGAGCAAGAGCATTCTTTCGTGATCTTTTAGTGTAAACGAAAATTCGTTTTCAGTGTTGTTCAGTATTAGAACATTTCATAGAATATTTTCGAACGCACTAAGAACAACGAAAGAATGTTCTACGCCTGTTTACACTAAAAGAATTTGATATAGTGGGGTTAGAATGAGCATTCGCTCGTTTGATGTAAATGCAACGTGTGGCGAACGTTATTATTGTGGCGATAGGTTCTTTCTGTTCCGGTTTAATATTTACTTAGGTACTATAAGATCAGTGACACAGATGTGAAATAGAAGAATATTGAAAAAATGACTGCTTGAGTTCGAGTTCGTGAAATTCAAGGAAAACTTATTAGCATAAATGTTATAGATTATTTTGTTGTGCTAATGCTCTTAGTGGTACATGGCCAAGTTTTATTAAAATCCGTTCTGTAGTTTTTGCGATTAAGTAACAAATTTATCTTTATAACTTCTGAATTTATAATAATCGGTATAATACCTGGTTACTGGTAACAAATAAAAATACTTTATAATAATAATGCTTAGTGTAAAGGAAAATAACAGATAAATAAAACACATTTTCTTAATCTAAATATTTATTCTTAATAACACATTGAACATCATATTTTGGCAACCGTGATGTAAGTAGCAATATAAGTACGCAAGTACAGTCAGAAAAAAAATTCTAATATTAATATATCTATTGTATGAAATTCCTTGTACTTTTGTGATGAAATTTTGATCATCACACCATTTTGTATAATGAGATATACATATAGTAGGTACACCTAGATATTTTTGAAGTGAAACTTCTTTAGGCGCGATGATAGTGAATTTTCAAGGTCGCGTTATGGCAATACGGTCACGTCATGTAGTAAGGCGACGATTTTGGTATCTTTGAATCTTGCCGCAGAAGTTTTACTTCTGACACGTGTGCTCAGACGCTCTTTTTAACTATTTCGGCTTAATCCAAACAAAATTCAAAATTTCGATAAGTTATTGCTAAAAACCACGAAATAAGAAATTTGGATTAAACCATAAAAGCAATGATGATCATACAATTGAATGCCCTAAGTTATTTTAAAATAATACACCAAAAAACTACAACTAAATTATTAAATAAATGCTAACATTTTCAAACCATACTTAATATTAGTACTTAACTCTCTAAGACTATGCTCTGCAACTGTCTTTACTTGTAAAATTTAATTCATCTTATAATGCGTTTCAAATAAAAATGTGTGTCTTCTTTCAAAGATGGATAAAAATATTTGAACGACAAATTTTTGGATACCTTTTCTTTTTAACAAGCTTATATTAGCTTCACCTGTATGTTTGTATGTAACCGACTACTTTAGACTCGATTTTGACGCACTTTAAACGGACAGATTTAATTCAAACTTTGTACACTTATCAAGGATCTTTTACCATTACTTAGAGGGATTCTTCCGAATCCGTATAGGCTTTTTTTATCCCGGAAAACGTAAATATGTACCACGGGCGAAGCCGGGGCGGACTGCTAGTACAATATAGTTTCATGAGTTTACCATAGCAGTTTTTCTTTAATTATTTTTTTAACTACATATTTTTATTTATTTATTTATATTTAGTGAATAATTTGTCTTTAAACTACATACTTTATTTTGATGAACCATAATATACATATTTTTCGATTTGAAAGCAATGACGTCACAATAATTATGACGATGCACATTTTTGTTTGAAACGCATTGTAGTATTCTTTAACCAATAAAGGTGTCTCTTTCGCTCTTACATCAAATAAATTGAGATAGAAAGAGACAAAACTATATTTAGATGTACGATGTATTAATTTGTGACCTTTTCTTTTATATTTGCTCTAAAAAATACTTTTTTTTTTGTAAAAAAAATGCCTTTTTTGCTAGCTGTACTACGTCCAAATATAAATTATTAGTACATAATTAGCTGTAGTTTCTATTTATTTTAGATATTTTCATAAACACTTTGATATATTTAAATTACATTTTTCTAAATACATTTAGCAAAATAGTATAATAGTTTTTCTTGGTATAGAATTAAATTACTTGCACTAAACTTTTTAATCAAATTTGGAATTAGCGATTTAATGAAAAAAAAAACTTTTTCCTCTTTCTTTCCTTGTTAAGTAAATATGACTAAAAAAACCTTATTTTAAATCAATTAAAACAACAAAAACAAAGTTTTAGTACGATTAATTTAATTCATGTGAAAATCATTATCACTACATATTTTTTACAAAACTATACGCCCATATTTTTTTTAATACACACTAATATTTTAAATGGACGGTTATTACATAAATTTGCAAAACATAAACGAAAAGCAATCTAATATAATATTATTATTTTAATTCACATATCAGACAAAAAGTAGGAATAACTAAAAGTTTTCTTTGAAAATTTCTCTTTTTTGTGTTTAAATTTAAGCAAAATTTTCGTGTACTTTGTTTAATGGTTTATTATGATATTACTCCCGTAAGTACATAATATATAGTATAGTAATAATAAATATATATATAATGCATTGATTTTGCGTATAAATTGACGTGCGTTATTTGAAAAATCTCAAATATTAATGATTTTTTGAGCGTAAGGCGTTGTTCACAACCTTAATTATTTGTTTATTTTTCTTAATATTAGTTATTTTTATATAAATTTGCGTGACCTATAAAAGGACAGAGGACATAATATTGAAATATAGATTTTCTATACATATATTATTTAAGCTAGATAGATCAGTATAAGGACATTTTAAACAATATTCCAATAATTTACAAAAAAATTGCAACCCTAAATCGAATATAAAATAAAATAAAAATTTGCACTGATGAAATTACTTACAAAATACAAAAAAGACAAAAAACTAATTATTATACATATATAATGTATAAAAATAACTAATAAAGCATTATACAATACATATTTAATATAAATAAAACAAAAAATTGCAAAAAAACTACAAAAAATAATCTACGTATGGAAATACGTATACAATCATACCCTCTCTTTCACTCTAACCAAAAACTGTGACATTTGTGTGATGCTATCCCTTTCGCACGTTGGTCAAAATTAAATTTAGTTTTAGTGAAACTAAATTACAATAAAAACCCAAAAAACGTTATTTTCTATCTATTCCCAGATTTCACCGCTAGGTGGCGCTCTTTAATTATAGGAAATATATAACTTTTGTTATTGTTTCTACTTGCGAATTCTGAAAAAAAAAATGAAACATAATTATAAGTATTGTATGATTTTTTTTTTAATTATACTCAACTTATAGGACACTTCTTGTTAGCATTGCTAATAAATTTAGCCCTTATGCTTTATATTTTGATGATTTTGACTATAGTATATTAATTTAACGATATTTTTGTCAAAATCCACAAGTATTAAAAATAAGGTATTTATCAAATAAAAAAAACAATGTAAAAGAAGTGAGAAAAAGCACTACTTATTTGTAACTTATTATTAATTGTGCAATATTAATATAATTAATTATATGTATATTATAATTAAATTATAATTATATTATAATAGGTATAACAACTCCATTTCGAAAAAAGGATTCAGACATTTTTGCATGAAAATGCAAGCACGATGTGAGAAAAATTCAAAATAATTGAATTCTTCATTATATGATTTTTATCTTATTTTTAGATCCATATCTAAATAATTAGCCAAAATAAGCAATAATTTTAATACTGTTAATTTATTATAACACAAAACAAAAATTTGTATTTTAATTTTACTTAGATCAAAAAAATCTATTACAAAAATAATATATTTTTAGCTAATTATTAAGAATGTACTCATACAAAAGCATATTTTTTGTATATAATTATATTTATTACACCATATTCTAATTTTACTTTACCCCTAATTATATTAAGCACCTACTTTATTCCTTCTCTTGTTCAAAAGTGAATTGTTACTCTGCTCCAGCGCTTTGATTTGAACCTGGAAGCGAAAAAAAATATCATTAATATTATTTTCAAATTCAGAATATCAGATAGATAAAATAAATAAATAAGAATTTAAATATAATGAATACTGGTCAGTTGTACCTAAATCAACTGACCAGAGGCAAAAATATAAAAAACGCATTTAAATTCAGAATCAAATTCCAATCGCACCTGCGTCGTTGCCTCGTGCGTCCAAAATCAACCGATAAAGGAAACAAACCAACACCGCGACCTCCATCAAATTCATACTGGCCAGTTAATATAAGAAAGTAAATATTACAATACATACGCTCAATGGCAGTCGACAGCTACACTAGCCCTAATTTCGCTTTTAAAAAAAAACACACTGGCCACTAACAAAAAAAACACAATCCACAATCCACATTTTGACATTTGACAACTTCACAAGCCAAATTTTCGTCATAAAAACCCCTGGCCATTAACAAAAAATAAAAAATGTGTGCGTGTACTAGTCTATACACGTAAGAAGTGAAACTTCTTTATGACCTTATTTTTCAAAAAATAATTTCCTATATGCAACTTTACAGAAATACGTCGAATCACGCGTGTTAGGGATAAGAAAAAGATGGCGCGTAACGGAAAAACGTCACGCGTAACGAAAAAATGTTACACTAAATTTTTTTCCAACCCCGATAAAGAAGTTTCACTTCAAAAAACCCTGGCCATCAACAAAAAAAAAACACATCCACACTGTGACATTTGACAGCTGCCACATGACGTTTGACAGCTGACGTTTGACACTTGACAGCTGTCACCTGTCGCTACACGCGCGCACCTGGTCGTAGTCGACGCGCATGGTGGCGAGCGAGCGCGTCATCTCGTCCTGCACGTCCGCCCACGCGTCGCCCGCGTCGCGCAGCACCGCGTGCGTGTGCAGCGGCGTCTGCGGGACCTGCGCGTGCTGCCGCACCCACGGGCTGGACATCACCTGTGGAACATCAAATCAAATCATTTATTGAAGTGAAAACTTCGTTACCGGCGTCGAGCACTGTTTCTGTAATGGGTATAAAATGTTAAACTCGCGTCAGGACACGTGACCTGATCGAAAAAGCGTAGCGATACCATTCCAAAATATCAAACATGCTCAACGTTAAAAAAAAGTTTTCACTTCTGCCGGCACTCCCGGAGTGCAGCCCGTCTTTTATTATATAAAAAACACAAAATAAAACCTGCTTTCCGCCCGCTTTTATCTATTGATATAAATTAAGATGCATTATTAATTATTGTGAATATAAAGCTTAGAAGATAAAGCCACTTATATTCATACATAATCATTTTTAAAATGATTGTCCCTTGTTGAGATTTATCTAAAATAAAAGCATTAATGTCATAGTTATAATATTATATTAGTAAATTAAGTCAATTCTACACTATTATAATATTACTAGTAATATTATAATAGTCTCGTCTAGCTTTCCGCCAGCGTTTTCAAAGAAAAACCCGCATAGTTCCCGTTTCCGTGGGATTTCCGGGTTAAAACCTGTGTGTTAATCCAAATTACCCTCTTTAAGTAGCTAAATTTCATTGTAGTCGTTTCAATAGTATTTACTTGAAAGGGGAACAAGCAAACACATACACATCGTCACAAACTTTCGCATTTATAATATTAGTAAGATTGACGTACTATGAACAACTAGACTCATAATATTAATTATTAAGGGTGCTATTACCGTTTTTTAACAAAAAACGCTATTTTACGGTACCATTTTAACTCAACACGTGAGAACAAAGTCGTCGAAACTAATAAAAGTAACAAAATGAATTTTTAAAGTTCCCAGTAATCTTCTGGAATCAATTTCAATAAAAATATAAAAAATAATAATATCAAGTATGAAGATGATCTATAAAATGGATTGCGCTATGTTTACGTGAGCGCAATGTCCCGCGAACCACGTTGCGACGTTAAATACCTAAATTTGAGTAGCGCAGATTCGCAAGCGCGAGCGGCGTTATGATAAAAAAAAAATATTTGAAATTATCATCTCATTTCGTGATCAATAATCACATATTTACATTTATAATATTGGTAAAAAATATAAGGATGCATTTGTTAAATACGCAAACCTTATCAAAATTCAGCACCATTTCGTCCAAAACACGAAATCATACTATGATGACGTATACAGGGTGTCCCACTGTTGGTATGTGGTTGGTATACTAAGTTCAAAGGAGGTTATAGTTTTGCATACGCTGAGTTCGTAAAAAATACTTATAAAATTCCAGACGCATTTTTTTTTCAAATAGATGAATTCTTAAAACTCTATGTGTACACCCATAACAAGCAACCCGCCCAGCTTTGCTACCAGCACGTGAGCTATCGTTAAGATTATGTTTTCATAGACAAAATGCTCACATTAGCGAAGCGGTACATGCCGGCTGCAGAGAAGAAAACATGGATTTTCAGGAAAAATTTAGCAAAAAATTTTTGTTATTTAAGTGTTTTTTACGTGATCAGTGCATCTTAAACTACAAGTTCCTTCACGCTTAGTATACCATTAGTGGGACACCCTGTATACATAATTTATTACTTTATTAGAATTCCGCCATTGAGATAATATTACTACGTATGGAGGAGACACCACGAACAAAATCTGTGCGCCATTTTTTTGCTCTAACTAAGTTTTAAAATTATTATTTAGTTAGGTACTTAACGATGAAAGTTATTCCTTTGCACTTTTCCGTATTATTTGTATTATTTGTGCAATATCGTAACACACACGAAGGCATGTTTGATGCGTTTCACTTTAAAACCATTAAAAAATACCGCTCAACATACGTCACATGACGTATGTTGAGTGGAACATAAGTGATGTAGGCGGTGTCGTCTCCTATTAATATTATCTCAATGAATTCCGCCCGCGTTTTTAAATAAAACCTGTATAGTTCCCAATCCTGTGGGATTTCAAAAAAGTGGCCTTCTTCTGTATCTTCAGCTACCAACATACCAAAATTTCATTGTAATCGATTCAGTAGTATTTGAGTGAAAGAGTAACAAATACACACACACATCCTCACAAACTTTCGCATTTATATTAGTAGTATTTACCTGGTGTATAGTAAGCCGTTTCGCTGGATCAACAGACAGCATGCCGCGGATCAAATTTTTTGCATCAGCTGAGACGTTCGACCATTCAGGTTCGGGGAAATCGTATTGGCCTAGTCTAATGCGCTGAAAAAATATAGAAAATCTAAAAAATATATTGGTAAAATGTGGCTGAATTAACAAAAAAAAGGACTAAAAAGACTGAAACAAAATTGAGATGAAGCAATATTTATAGAAAGTTAATTTACCGTATTTAAAGTTTCATAAATATGACTAAAATTAAGATGTAATAAATGTAATTTCGAAGGTTCATCTTTTTAGTCAGGAAGATTTAAAATATTTTTTGTAATGGAGAAAGATGCAAGAAAAAAATATTACTTATCATATTTTCAAATTATATAGTAGTATTTGTAGCTTTCCAAGAATTTTTAAAATATATAGGGTAGTTTTTGAATAAAATATGTAAGGCGTGATAAAGACTATTCTACTGACAAAATAACTTTTGAAATTGATCAAGAACTTTTTGAGTTAAATTAATAAACCCTGTTCACAATGGACAGTGTTTGGCGAGTAGAGGCAATCACGATAGTGTTTCTTCATAATCGCCGTAATGGCGGCAAACATCGACGATCATTTGTTGGGCCAACGCTGCCCATAATATTTGTTCGAATATATTTTCCATACCTTTTTCATCCCTGGCGATATAGCGAGTCCATGGTTCGAGTAGAATGGCGGGAAACCACACAGCAGGATATACATAACAACTCCAAGTGACCAAATGTCGCAGGATTTGTCGTATTTCTCTGGCCCTAGCACCTGTAAGGAAGGAATATTATTTATTTACGATATCAAAAAAATTAAAGCACATTATCAGAACAGACACAGAATTATATAAAAAATAAAGAGGACCGAAAGGAAGGCAGCTTTCATATAAAAAAATGTGTGTTTGTACTAGTGTACACACGTATGAAGTGAAACTTCTTCATGACCTTATTTTTAAAAAAATAATTTACTATATGCAACTTTACAGAAATACGTCGAATCACGCGTGGTAGGGATAAGAAAAAGATGGCGTGTAACGGAAAAATGTCACGCGTAACGAAAAAATGTTACACTAAATTTTTTTACGACCCCGATAAAGAAGTTTCACTTCAATAAACTGTAGTTTATGACATTGTTGATTATATTGATGTTACTGATGTTTCTAATGTTTTCGACATCATTTTTGTTCCTGATGTTTCTAAAAAGACAACTTACCTCAGGCGCCACATAGTATGGCGTGTAGCACGGCGTCTGCAGCGTGTCTGTGTGACTCAATGTCTCCTTCGCGAAACCGAAGTCTGTCAGTTTTAGTATTGCGTTCGGAGCCATACTCGTGTATAAAAGGTTTTCAGGTTTGATATCGCGGTGGGCAATGTTAGAGTCGTGTAAGTGACGCACGGCGACGCATATTGAGTGCATTATCTGTGGAAGGAATATGTTTTTTGTATAAAAGGGAAACACATGTGTCAGAAGTGAAACTTCTTCGTCAGAAGTGAAGACGTAACGGTATTGCCATGACGCGGCCCAGAAATTTTACTCTCAATTCGCCAAAAAGTTTTACTTCAATAAATAGTCATGGCTCTGAAGAAGTATACTAGATAGTTCCCACTAAAATTATAAATGGGAAAGTTTGTATGTTTATAACTCCTTCACGCAAAAACTGCTGAACCGATTTTATTTTTATTAAAATTGGCACACACATAGAGGGTAATTTAGATTAACACATAAAAAAATTAAAATTATAGGATAGTTTTTATCTCGAAAATCTCATGGGAACGCCCACTATGCTGGTTTTCTTTTGACTACACGAAAAGCTACTAAAATAGAAAGATAAAGTATTTTTTTAAAGATGGAGAAGGAATGAAGAAATAAATTTGGAAATAATTAGATGCCAGTTTCAAAAGGGAAACTAGAAAACACTTATCAGCATTTGATACTATAAAAATGACATATATAATAATTAGATTGTTCAGTGATATGGTTAATTAGATAAGGTTTAAATGGATTAAACTCATTAACTTGATTATATTTTATGTTAGATGGAATTCATAGTTATCTTTTGAAAATTAATGACTTTTGAATTTGCTGTATTCTTGGTAGATATAGATATTTTCATTCATTCAATGACGCAATTATAAGACACTAGCTGTGCTCCGCGGTTACACCCGCAGTGCTCCGCTCCTGTTGGTCTTAGCGTGATGATATATAGCCTATAGCCTTCCTCGATAAATGGACTATCTTATACTGAAATAATTTTTCAAATCGGACCAGTAGTTCCTGAGATTAGCGCGTTCAAACAAACAAACTTTTCAGCTTTATAATATACTAGCAGACCGCCCCGGCTTCGCCCGTGGTACATATTTCGCAATAAAAGGTAGCCTATGTTCTTTCTCAGGGTCTAAAGATTGTCTGTGCCAAATTTCATCAAAATCGGTCCAGTAGTTTATGCGTGAAAACCATACATTCATACATAATTACAAACCTTTCCTCTTTATAATATTAGTATAGATAAGTATAGATTTACTAAATTCATGCATTGAATAATGTTTAGCAAAAATTTTATTCATTCATTCTTCATCCCTCTCCCTATTCCCACATACCTCAGCAGCCTGTCGCTCAGTGAAAGCACCCTCTCTATTGTCCTGTATCCGCTGAAACAATTCCCCACCGTCCACACACTCTATCACCACGAGAACACTTTAGCACTCCAAAACACCTTTAATCATACCTCTTTTCATCCATTTACATCCCTTACAACATACTTAAGCCACCTGTTAGTCAGTTAAGGCACTATTGCATTCCAAAATACCTGAATTCATCTCTTTCTTTCATTAACACTTACCTCAGCAGCCTGTCGCTCAGTGAAAGCACCCTCTCTATTGTCCTGTATCCGCTGAAACAATTCCCCACCGTCCATACACTCCATGACCACGAGGAGACATCTCTTACCCCCGTAGGTGTTGTCGTATACGTCTGTGATCTGAAATGATGATGCAAATTGATATAAAATGGTTACATTTTATAAATTACCTATAGAATAATAGACAATCGATCAAGGACGACAAGACGACAGACGTGGGTTCGAATCCCGCGTCTTGATAGAATTTCTAAAGCGTTTGAATGCTAAAACTTGACATGAAATGGCAACTTTTTGTATAATGTTACATCTGTTGGATTCAAAATGTATTGTATTCTATTAATAAGTTAAAAATTAAGTGTATAACTCGTGCGAGTTAACTTGACACCTGAAAAATGGTCCTGTCCCTTTCACTCCATTCTATTATCACGTGAGAGTGAAAGAGACGGGTATAGGTAGCAGGTCTCAAGTTGACTCGCCCGAGTTGTATGTAACAATATTTCTCAATGATAAATAAATACAAAGAAAAAGTAAATACCGTAGGAATGATTGTTATCCGTAAAAATAACCCATCCATAAATAGATACTACGTTGGACTACTAAGAAATTTAATCTAAAAACGTAGGCTTCTAAGAATAAATTTTAATCTAAACAAGTTATTGATTGAAACTAAAATTAGAGCTATGAATAAAATGCACAACAAAAAGATGAAGTTTTGCGCTATAGAGCTCTTTTCAATTTGGTGTGACTGTGACGTGAATTTACACAGTAAATTGGTAATACATTTTTTTTTAATGTCCATAGTATATTATCACATTAACACATGATTTTTTTATTTTAAGGTATTGCATAGCTTCTATCGCGGGCCTTGAGCGCGGAGACCGAATCGAGAAATTCCGTAACGAAAAAACCTCACGCTCCCCACTCCGACGGGCTCGGAGGTGTGGCTTGAAGGCATGCTTGATGCTATGCAATAGCTTTACCGCGGCAGTCCCCGAGTGCCACACGTCTTTTATTTTTAAACTAGCGGTCCGCCCCGGCTTCGCCCGTGGTACATAATATTTACGTTTTCTCTACATAAAAACCATCCTCGTACTTCAAGGAATATAATAAAAAAAGAATTATCGAAATCGGTTCAGCCATTCTCGAGTTATGCGCTTACCAACACATTTTGCGATTCATTTTTATATTTTTAAATAAATAAAGTAAATATTCTTATATTGTGTAATCATAACATGTGTACATAAACTTGCCACTGGATTATAACTTCCGGGATTAAAAAAAAATAGGCTGTATGTATTTAAAATTATCAAATGATAATTTGAAGATTGAAAAACGCAAAGCTCTACGTACGCAAAGTCTAATTTAAAATAGTACAGCATTTCAATAAAGTGTTTAGTTTGAAGTTTGAAGCGTTTAGCGTTTGAAGCGATGCTATTTACAAACACATTCCTCGCTACACATCCTCGCACATTATTTGCCGCAAAGCACCATTCTTTTAAAATCAATATTTTTCACTAAATTCATATTCTAGTTTTAGGGTTCCGTACTCAAACTAGCTAGTTCCGTATATAATCCTATTAATCCTATTAATATTATAAATGTGAAAGTTTGTATGGATGTTTGTTACTCTTTCACGCAAAAACTACTGAACCGATTACAATGAATTTTAGCACACATATAGAGGGTAACTTGGATTAACACATAGGATAGGTTTTATCCCGGAAATCCCACGGGAACGGGAACTATGCAGGTTTATCTTTGAAAATGCGGGCGAAGCCGCGGGCGGAAAGCTAGTTAATCTATAATCTCACCTCAACAATATGCATGCAGCCGCTCGCCCTCCAATGCAGTTCCACTTCCCGCCTGGCTTTTGGACTGTCGTGCAGAACCTTCAACGCACGACGCATGCCTGTACGCTTTTCCTTGCATTCTACCACCTGAAATTACATACAGGGGAAATTATAGAAGATAAATTAACATTACACCTATACATATATTGATTTATCTATACATATCTATAGACTATAGGTAGTTTTATAATACTTGAAATCACATAGAGATAAGTTGAGTCTGTTTAAACGCGCTTATTTCAGAAACTGCTGGACATATTTCAAAAATACTTTCTCCATTAGATATGAACGTGATCTGTGAGTGTTATAGGCTATTTATTTATATAATTACTAGGTTTCCGCCCGCGGCTTCGCACGCGCAGTCAAAGAAAAACCCGCATAGTTCCCGTTCCCGTGGGATTTCCGGGTTTGCGTCATTTTCCCGGGATAAAAAGTAGCCTATGTCCTTTCTCGGGTATCAAAATATCTCCATACCAAATTTCATGAAAATTGGTTCAGTAGTTTAGGCGTGATTGAGTAACAGACAGACAGAGTTACTTTCGCATTTATAATATTAGTATGGATGTACCACATAACTTGATAAACAGCCAATTATAGAAGCTTGTGGTCACCCTGTGGTTGAAATTCGACCATAACTATAAAATGTATTGTAGTGTGTGTAATGTTTTTTTTATCTATTAAATTTATTTTTTATGAATTAATTTAAAAAGAGAAATAAAGTTTGTTAGCATATGCATGCATGTCAGATCAGTCTGCATAGCATATCATTTACATTGATACCTACTTGTAGGTACATATAGTATCTTCAATCGATCAGTGAAACAAATGTGTAATGCATACTTAGTGTCAGAGATATGGGAATCCACATTGAATATTCGGGTTTCTAATCTATAGTTCTATACTATATAATATTATAAAGCTGAAGAGTTTGTTTGTTTGTTTGAACGCACCAATCTCAGGAACCCCGGGCCCGGTTTGAAAAATTATTTCAGTGTTAGATAGCCTATTTATCGAAGCTAGTATATTAATAATACAAGAGTTTGTTCGAACGCGCTATCTTCAGGAACTACAGAACCAATTTAAAACATTCTTTCACTGTTGAACTACAGAACCAATTTAAAACATTCTTTCACTTTTGGTTATGAACGTGGAGTAATATGTACAGGCGAAGACGGTGAGGACCGCTAGTTAGTAATTAACATTATACAAAAAAACGTATACCTAGAACTGGGAATCGGTAGAAGTTTAGGTACCTATTTCAAAATTTTTTACGCAAATGAACTTTTTTAAGGATACATTGTACAATAGGTACGCAAATAAAATAATTATTTACTAGTACCTACACTTACAATTTCGAAGAACTGTTTAGTACGAGAATTTACTATCGCTTCTCGGAATGTAAACAGCTTGTCTGTTTATTGCTTGTTTGATTGATCTCAACGTTTTTGTATATGTACAACACTGAATGTAGTTACCTATTTGCATCTGATTTTCTTGAATCTAATGATAAACTACCAAAAGCTGTCTCCTTCTATTGGCCAAAGTTAAATAAAAATTTGATAATCAACATATTGCAAATTAAAATACATTTTTGGAAAAATCAAAATATTAAGCTTGGCAGAGTTACGATATGATTAGTCCTATAATTAAATGCATTTTAACGATGAATATTTTCAGTAAGAAATTATTACTATCACGGTCCATAAAGCAACGAAAATTACATCATTCCAAAGTACCTTAATTTTCACGTATTTTTTTTTATTTTTCCACCCATCGTGGAACCTTCCCATCGTTCCACGAACCTTCTAGACCTACCTTTTTATCAACTATTCTACAATTAGGTACCTAAACCTTTGTAAACACGGACAAACCCACAGCAAAAGGCTTGTACACGTAAACACTGACTCTTATCTTATCAGATGTCAGTACACAAACACGTGGGGTGTCACGAGTACACACTTATCGGTTACCGTTATTTAATTAACATTAGCGTCAAATACATGCGCAAAATTATGGCTGAAAAAGTTCCATCACATCTTTCCTATAAGCATTTATCACCCCCGTACTAGCGTTAGCTACTAGTATTCTGCGCCCGTACCATGTCTTGAAGCAGTATTATTTTAAATGTGGAAAAGTGACAGCGCTATATACGTCGTCTAGCGCTATCCCTTTCCAACACTGGCGATAATACTGCTTTAATACTGCTTAGGTTATTTCAATTTAAATAAAGTGGAATCCGTTTATAATGACATCGAAGGGAATCGACAAACACGTCATAATAAGCGGACGTGCTCTGGGCGAATCAAATTGGATTTATAGAGAAGTAGCCGATTTAATTGATTATTAATGCTATAAATCTAAGGCTATAAGTGATGCACTAAAATCAACATTGAACTTTTAACTTGATTTGTCAAATAGTTCGGCAGTAGGTACAAAACATTTGGAAATACTGCCTATTGTATTTTCAAGCTAAAATTCGCTATTTCGAGCATAAAACAGTGCGCGCACGAGCAACTTTGTCTCCGCAACTATTTTGTCTCCGCAACTATTTTGTCTCTCCCACCTATGGGCTAGTATGAAAGTGCGCGCACGTAGCGACGCAACTCCCCATACAAATTGATGGGAGAGACAAAATAGTTGCGGAGACAAAGTTGCTCGTGTGCGCCAGCTCTAAAACTATTAACCATGATAAAACCCGCATTCATCGGTTTAAGTAAATCGATTCGTAATGACTGCGGCGACCGGCAAGCAATTTTAACTATAGCAAGCTACTAGTTATTATTCTGTGAACAGTCACAGTAGGTAAGAAATAATAGTTACCTAATAGTTAATACAGACTATAACTATTATTTCTTACCTACTAGTCGCTATTTATATTTATAAAGCATTTGAATGCCATAAAAAATTCAAATTATGGTGCATTTACATTGCTCATTCTAACCCTACTATGTTATGATATAGATTCTTTAAGTGTAAACAGGCGTAGAGCATTTTTTCGTTGTTCTTAGTGCGTTCGAATAGATTCTACGCAATGTTCTAATACTGCCCCCCTATGCAAGTGGCTTTCTGTTAGCGTAGCGTTCAATAGAATATACTACGAATGTATGAGATTGACGTAAGCTACGTCAATCTCATAACTGAACAACACTGATTACGAGCTTTCGTTTACACTAAAAGATCACGATATAATGCTCTTGCTCTAGCTCTATGTTCGTTTGATGTAAATGTTCCGATACATTCAAACACACAGAAATAATTCATAAGTACGAATAGGTTTGATATGTCGTAAATTATTTTATACATCCCTAAGTAATAAGGATTTCCTGGCGAAACAATGTTGCCGGGTCACCTAGTATATCCATACTAATATTATAAATGCGAAAGTAACTCTATCTGTCTGTCTGTTACTCAATCACGCCTGAACTGCTGAACCAATTTGCATGAAATTTGGTATAGATATATTTTGATACCCGAGAAAGGACATAGGATAGGTTTTATCCCAGAAATCCTACGGGAACGGGTTTTTCTCTGAAAACGCGGGCGAAGCCGCGGGCGGAAAGCTAGTTTAAAATAAATATATCAATCAATATATGTATCAAAAATAGCTCATTACATACGCTTAATCAAACGAAAACCACATGTAAAAGATTCACATAACTATTTAAAATAAACCCATTCATTTCACTAGAATGAGTTTATCAAATAAAACCGACTAAGTGCGAGTCGGACGCGCTCACAATGGGTTCCGTACTATCATCTATAATAAAAAAATCATTTAATGTATACCCTTCAATATTTATTTTTTTAATTTTTAGTATTTGTTATTATAGCGGCAACGGAAATACATCATTTGTGAATATTTTAGCTTTCTAGCTATCACGGTTTATGAGATACAGCCTGGTTACAATCAGACAGCGGAGGCTTAGTAATAGTGTCTCGTTTTACGCTTTGGATACGGAACCCTAAAAACATTAAAAACAACGTATAATCCTGGGAAATCCGACATCAAAGTTGCAACGCATGAGTTGATATTATTTATAGATTTATACGGACGAAACCGTGCCGCTTATAAATAGATTAACGCGTAATAAAAACATTGATTTATAATGAAATATAAACTTCACTGTACACATGTGGTAATGTGGTAATAATGCCTAGAAGTTTTTTTCATAAGAAAAATGTATTATTTCAAACATTCATATTTCATACAGCGAGAATTCTTTTAAAAGTTCATTTGAATGCTCATGTTACAGAAATAAGTTATATATTATATGTAGGGCATGCACCCGGGTTTACCCGGTTCCGAAAAACCCGGGTAAACCCGGGTTTTTTGATGATCTTGAGAACCGGGTCTGAATAGTATGGAACCCGGTTCTCCCGGTTCCGACCAAAATATTAAAATATAAAGTATTATTTATATTTTGCTGCATTATTTTAACAAATTTATTGTACCTATCTGGCAACGTCAGACTCACGTGATTCGCGAATTTTCGTGCCACGCCTCAAGCGTGGCTCCGATTGGTTGTCTAACCTTAGATGCTATAAGTTTCCTACGGTTGTATTACCAAAAAAAATTAGGCTTCGAAAATGACAAAAATTAGGCTACAGAAATATTTTTATTAGATTTCTCGTGAATTTGAAAAGCTGTTAATTTTACTGATTCATATAATGATCCAGTCATGTTTTTGTTTTTGGTATCAAGCTGTTTATATCGAATACTCAAGTCTTCGGTCCCTTTTATGTGAAAAAGTCGAACTCACAAGCCAACGCATCTAAAGATACAGCCGAAATGCTGAAAATTTTCGCAAATTTCGACATTCGCATGGGACTCAAAACCTACAGCTGGGTACTTTTCATGTTTTTATGTGATATTATGATAACAAGAGCGCCGAGACAACCGTCAAAACGCTAAATACGCTATCGATACAAATTTACATAAGCGTATGATGTTTTGCCTAAGGATTCGGTCACACTACCAACGACGACGACGACCACGAACAAAATTTTCATCCAGTCGAAATTAAATAAATTGTGCAAAACACAATTAAAAAAATTTTTTCGAGATCAATGGTTAAAAAAATAGGTTTTTCGTAGAAACGGTAGCTCCTAGGAAAAAATGTATTTAACCTTTTTTATAGATAATTTTATGATGTACAATTTTGGTTCCAGGTGATTGTATGATAAACTTACCGTCTCGGCGAAAATCGCAAAAAAAACTATTCTTTTATTAATTGACCTCGAATTAATTTTTTTTTTCCGCGTACCGTAATGACGGGAGATTTAAATATTTTATTTTGAATAAATTTTGGCAAGATTTGAATTTTGGTCGTGGTCGTCATCGTCGTTGGTAGTTTGACCGAACCATTACCAAAATATCATGAGCTTATGTCAATAATTAGCGTTAGCAATTTCTATTCCATGGCGATACTGACGTTTGACTAAGGGCCAAGGTACTTTTATAAGACTGATAAATAAAGAGAAGTATTGAAATTTTGTTTCTTTATTAATTTAATAAAATAAGACACAAGCCGCGTAAAATAAAAGGCCTATCTACTTTTACAGTTACTTTTGTTTAATTTAGTATTTTTTCCGAAGTATTATAAAAGAACCGGGTAACCCGGTTCTACCCGGTTCTGAGCTCGATTTGGAACCGGGTTTCAGAAACTTGGAACCGGATCCGGTTCTGCATGCCCTAATTATATGTTGTGACCCGCGGTTTTACCCGCGGCCGCGTTGCTCTGCTCCTATTGGTCTTAGCGTGATGGTAAATAGCCTATGGACTTCTTCGATAAATAAGCTAGGACCTGTAGTTTACCAGGACCTTATAATATCTCGTTCAAACGAACAAATTCTTCAGTC
Organism: Colias philodice; assembly: GCF_061535455.1. NCBI lineage: Eukaryota > Metazoa > Arthropoda > Insecta > Lepidoptera > Pieridae > Colias > Colias philodice. The sequence goes on from NC_143115.1 coordinate 1,954,291, forward strand.
ATAGTATAGATTTACTACCAGTTAGAAAAGCAGTTACAGAGAAGAAACGGAAACAAACTTTAGTCTATTAACGATTCTGTGCTTTAGTACCTAGTTACCGATAAATACTTACTAGCACAGTTAGTAAGAAAAATTGTTGTTAAAATAGTTGATGAATCATGATTAAACATAAGTAACATAAGTATAGTAAAAATACAACTCAATATCGATATAATTGCTATAGGAGACGATAGTTGATTCCTTAGGACACAAAAACTATCTGGGAAATACCTAAGGCTTAGGTATTTCCCACAAGGTAGGAACATACCTCCAATTTATAAAAACAGCTATTTTATTTCGACGACGCGGCGACGCTTTCGTCGACGACGCGGTTGGCGCAGTGGTAAAGTAACTGCCTACTGAGCCGACGGTCCCGGGTTCGATCCCCGATCAGGGAAAATATTTAAGTGTGATGAACTCAATTATTTGTTCTTGGGTCTGGGTGTTATTATCTATATATATATGTATTTATTAAATATTCGTATCTACAGGTTACGTCAATCTCATACATTCGTAGTCTATTCTATTGAACGCTACGCTAACAGAAAGCCACTTGACTAGGGGGGTAGGTCGATTTGTGTAATAATGTCCTATAATATTTATTTATTTATTTAATATTTATACAACACGAACCAAAAACCTTCCAGCTATGACGATCATATGCTAACTATTTCGCCAAGGGTAAGTCCGAAGTAAGTCATTGGCCTAATGTCATCATCATCTTATTATGATTTGGTAGGAAAGTTTGTATCAAAGTGATAATATTTATTATTTACGCAAAGCAAGTTAACTAATTTTGATGAAATATACTTTATCTACAACTGGGAACTAAAAGTTATTTTTATTTACGGGAAATCATGAAAACTAAAGTCTATTTACGAAAGACAGCTCATGGTGAGTCGTGGTCATTATCAAACACCTACATATAAATTCGTGTAGTAAAATAGTTGCATTAAACAAAGTAGTTTCCAATATAGGTATTTAATACAAATTTGCAAAAAAAAAACACGCTAAAACTCATATAAAATTATTGTATAGTCTTCGATCCTTGATAAGTGAACGAAGTCTAAATTCAATCTACATATTACAAATTTCGTCTAAAGGAGTCTGTTACGTATCGCAGGCCAAGCTAAAAAAATCGTGTTAAAAAATTAATCGTTAATTTAATTACTAACTACCTTAAAAGGTAGTTAGGTACTATCATTCATACAATATGTACAATAAAAATTATCACAAACGTCTTTCACAACCAATATATTAGTCATATTCATACATAACATTATGTAAGAATGAAGATAATAAATTCCTTCATCTATAGGTAGACCGTGTACCTACTAATATTATAAAGCTGAAGAATTTGTTTGTTTGTTTAAACGCGCTAATCTCAGGAATTACTGGTACCATTTGAGAAATTCTATCAGTGTTAGATAGCCCATTTATAGAGGAAGCTGCTATCCTATCCTACTAATATTAAAAATGTGAAAGTTTGTGAGGATATCCATCCATCACACATTCATCATATAACTACATTCATCACATACGTGTATGTGTGTTACTGTATGTATGTTTGTTACTCTTTCACGCAAATACTACTGAACCGATTACAATTAAATTTAGCACACATAGACGGTAACTTGGATGAACACATAGGATAGGTTTTATTCCGGAAATCCCACGGGAACGGGAACTATGCGGGTTTTTCTTTGAAAACGCGGGCGAAGCCGCGGGCGGAAAGCTAGTTCCTTAATATTTCATACTATTTCACCTCTTCTGAATCACAAGGACTTACCTAACCACACATAAAATTAGCGATAATTGCACATTCAGTCAGCTTATCAGCGTAACTCGTTGATAACGATAAAAAATATCCGCGTCATGGCGCCGGCGTATCCGACTATCAAATACATCCTTGCTAATGATAATACTAGCTGTGCCTCGCGGTTTCACCCGCGGGCAAAATCAAGCATTTCTACAGCTCATATTATGTTATTAATTTAAGTCACTGCCAACTGCCAAGTATCATCATAATATTATGTTCAGTAGTTTAACAAACATACATAATGCATTCATCGTTACCAACGTCTGCGTTAAAATTATCTTTTTCTGTTCTTGTTAGACAGCGTGATGATATATTATAACCTAGCCTGCTTCGATAAATGGACTATTAGCAGTTTAAATCTTTTTCTAATCGAAACAGTAGTTCCTGAGATTAGCGCTTTCAACCGAAAAAAAAAAACTTTAGCTTTAGCTTAGCATATAAGATTAGTTCAAATTATTGATACTTTGGACCTTTATCTAGATTTACAAAAATACCTATTGTAGCTTTTTACTGGTGATTTCTTCAAGTTAGTTTGTTGCTAATCTTTTTATGTTTAGCACAAATAAACATATAACTATTTTGATTTTGAGTATAAAATGCATCAATTTTGGTTTAGCAAAAACAAACACAACTATATATCTATAGATTTTCTCACTTACTATAAATTTCAGCATTACTTAAGTTACATGTACCAGCAAGCCATTCATACTGCAGTCACGAGTTTATTAATTGCTTCAAAATTGTAAACAATAAATACCTACTAACAAAGATTTTCCTTAAACAGCATACAATATCCGTACAAATATTTAGCTCTAATCACGTCATAATGACGTGATTTAAAAGCAATAATATCTGTTTTGTAATTTTTATTGCTTCATTTATTAATTGTATTTAAAAAAATCTATATAATAAAAATGTATTGAGTACACCTCGAGAATGGCTTGCGCAATTCGGCATTTTTTACGTTAATTGTTAAGGCACAAGGAATGTTCTTATGGAGAGAAAACATAACAGGACAATAGGGCAGTACAGCAGTGCAGTCTACAGGGGCAGCTAGGAATACAGTATACTCGCATAGATATTAGTACATGTGAAACATAATTCCGATAATACTGAGGAAATATGATAACAATTCGACATACAAGTAAGTATTTAATCTATGTATTCAATGTTAAAACTATAAAGAACTAGCAAACCGGGCGAACTCCGTTTCGCCACCAGAGACACCTTTTCTTTGCTAAAAACCTCACGGAGCCCGAGACTTTTCCAACGAATGCAAAACCGTGGAAATCGGTTCGTGCATTCTGGAGTTATAGCGTCAGGAACGAAAACCCGACTTATTTTTATATTATAAAAGAATAACTTAACCGAAAATCAACTTTTTATCATACCAGAAACACTAAAATTTTGATAAACTAATTACAGAAGCGTTTATTTGTAAAATCACTTCCTATAGGTTTCCTACATCCTTGATAGAGTATTATAATTTAATCATTATCAGCTGAGAGATTAAGGGATTTCCAATTGGGGAATCAACATAAAATATATTTTATTGGTAAATACTAAATTCCTATCCTGTAGGCATAGTATACACTACTTGATTATGCTTGAGCCCTTTTTGAAAATATTTGTTAGGACAAGAGAGTTATAGTTTGAAAGATGTTTTCCATATATTTTTGAAGTGAAACTGCTTTATCGGGGTTGGAAAAAAATTTAGTGTAACATTTTTTCGTTACGCGTGACATTTTTTTGTTACGCGCCTATTTTTTTCTTATCCCTACCACGCGTGATTCGACGTATTTCTGTAAAGTTGCATATAGTTAGTAAATTATTTTTTGAAAAATAAGGTCATAAAGAAGTTTCACTTCTTACGTGTGTACCTACACTATATAGTACATGCACACATTTTTTACTTTACAATATGCAGTCACCACTATACCCAGATTTAATATAATTTTTAGATCAAATAACATAAGTCACTACGTTGACATCGTGATGAGATTGCATGTGCACAAAAAATCTTTGGAGGAGGTAATTGGTCATCATGGTGACTGATGTTTCGTGACCTAAACCCCGCATGGGATGAATGTATAATGTCGCCGTTATCTGGTTAAATATGCCATTTGTCTGAATGACGAGAGAAAGACAAAGGGCTATGTTACAACCTGCTAACTAGTTGGACATTGAGTGACGCTTGTAAAATCAATGTTCGGCCTAGTCATTCAATTAAATATCGTCATTCAATCAAGGCACTAGTCATTCAATCAAATAGAAAATTCAAACAGATGACTGCAACATAGATAAAGTTAAAACTTATAAGTCAAACATTGAAAACTTTTGTCTTAAAACCACTCTAGTTTACACATAAACTTCCTTCCTCTACAAAACGAAAATAATGATAAAATATTCATTAGTATTACATCATAGAGATGTCATTTTTGACATACCAATGTTTGTGCCGTGATTCACATTGTATGTGCCAAGTCGTTGAACTTATGTAATCACTTACTGTGTACTGTAAATCATATAGATTATTTTTACAGTATATTTCATCACCTTTATATATAAAAAGTTTATTTATACTACTTCTAAGTATTAATAAAACATAGTTGTAAGCACAAATATAGAGGGTAACTTGGATTAACACATAGGATATGTTTTATCCCGGAAAACCCACGGGAACGGGAAATATGCGGGTTTTTTTTAAAACGCGGGCGGAAAGCTAGAGATAACAAAATATTGGCGGACTATTTATAATCTAAAGAATGTTTATGATTTTAGATTTGTAGAATTTGTTCATGTAATAATAACAAGAATAAATTCAAGAGCGGAAACATCTTAGCCAACTTGATTTCTAGGTAATAATGTGAGCAATCAGCAATAATAAGAGTAAGTATAATAAACAAGATTTAAAACCAATCTATACTAAAATTATAAAGCTGAAGAGTTTTTTGTTCAGTTCAACATGCTAATCTCAGGAACTACGGGACTAATTTGAAAAATTCTTTCACTGTTAGATAGTCCATTTAATGAGGAAGGCTATAGGCTATATAATATCATCAAGATAAAACCAATAGGAGCAGAGCAATACAGGTAAAACCGCAGGGAATAGCTTGTAACTTATAGTATAAAAAATAAAAATGCATACACATTTAGAGGTCAGAGTTGGGCAAGGCAATACTTTAAACTGCTATATAATTTATTTTTTGTTCATGACACAAATAAACAAACAAGTATATCAAGTTGAGTTCAACATTTTTTTTTGATTTTTCATATAAAAAATTATTTATCAACTTGACGTTAAAAAGCAACAAAATTACACATTGGAAATGGAAAAAAACAGTTGTTAATCTATACTAATATTATAATACTAGTCCGATTTGAAAATTATTTCGCTGTTAAATAGCCCATTTATCGAGGAAGTCTATATATCATCATGTTTAGGAGCGGATCCACACGGGTAAAACCGTAGGGCCCAGCTAGTGAATGATAATTTGTTTGTCTGTTTCTTAAATACTTACCTACTAGTACACTGAGTCACTATTTAGAGTGATCTAGTATATTCAAGTATTTAAATATTGCTTTGAAATAATGACTTGCTATATTTAAAAAAATACATTACTATCAATTTCATAAAGTTTGGAAACTAAAATATATGTATATGAGTCTAATATCAATATTGTTGCATCAAGCTATTGTTTTTAGGACTGAAATGTATTCTTTATAAAGAAATGATGTGGTAAGAGCTGCAAAAACTGCAACCCACTTAGTGGTTAATAAATGAAATATGTTCAAAAGTTACTTCAATTTCACAAAATTTATATTTATTTACAATGTGCCCCAGCAGATATTGATCTGCTCTATTGCCCCTGTTTTGTGTTTTCTCTCCATAAGAAAATTCATTATGTCTTAACAAAAAAATTTAAAAAATCCCAATTTTCGAGTTAAAAGGTTAGCCACACATTTCGCGATTCTATATTATTTAATGTATCGAAAATTGGATGCAAATACTACATTTAACTTTTTGTCAAATCTTCTAAATTAATATCTGGCCAGGTGGCGTATCAACAAAATTGTATTTTTTGTATAGATAAATAAAACTATTTCCTATTTGATATTTTGCATTTATCTAAGCAATCTATCCTTCTCACTATATTGTTAATTAATATTTACACTACGTCAGTTTTTTAATTAATTATGAACTAACAGTAATGTCTTTTTTTTTATTTTTTGTGTGGTGTCTCTCAATGTTAGCCAGAAGGGCTTCTACATTTTAACGCGGACGCGGGGGTGAACTGAAGGTTCACCCTGGTAGCGACATGCACAAGGGCGTCCCCCCTTGACGGGGACCACGAACCTCAGCTTGAGCTGTCGCTTGAGTGGAGGAGGCCAGAAGGGCCCTAATTGGACGGGGACAGTAATGTCATAAACAAACTTTATATTATGGGGTGTTAAATATTATTCAAATGGTTTAAGGGCGACCATACATGGACCGCTTCAAGCAGTTGAGACTGCTTGAAACCGCAACCGTGCGGTGAACTATAGACATTTATTCACTGCCATACACAGACTGCTTGAGCAGTTGCGACCACTTCAAGCCATCAACTGTGCGGTTTGTAGCAACAGCTCGAGCAGTTAACGACCGACCGCTCAAGCAGTCTGTGTACGGCCGGACTAATGGCTGGTTCACACTTTGATTAGTGCGAGTGCAGGTGATTAGTGCGAGTGCAGGTGATTAGTGCGAGTGCAGGTGTGTAGTGCGAGTAGTGTCCAATTGACTGCGAGTGCAGGTGTGTAGTGCGAGTAGTGTCCAATTCACTGCGAGTGCAGGCACGCTGCGAGTGAGGGGGAAGGGAGGGCGCGCGGGACGTGGCTACTCGCAGTCCACTCGCAAAAAAATAGAACACGCTTCTATTCACTTTACTACACAGCCTACTAAACACTCGCACTAAACAGTCGCTGTCCACACGTAGTTACTAAACACCTGCACTCATCACCTGCACTCGCACTAATCAAAGTGTGAACCAGCCATAAGAGTCATGATGTTGTTTAATCGCAGTTTACAACAGTTTGGATATTTATATAATCCAGATACATTTTCAGTTGTTACTTAGGTATTTTAGAAGATTAAGTTTGAAACATATTATGCATTATTTTGTGTATGTCTGATTAGGAAGATATTTCAGAAAACTGTAGGTACTACTTTTAGTTAATATTACCTATTGTAAAATAACACAGTAGATTTGTATGAACAATAATTTTTATGCATGTTGAACAACTTATATCCATAATTTGTTTTAAAGTGCCATTGCCCATTGCATACCTGTTATATCAGAAAATACCTATATAATTTCGTTTTAAAATGAACTTTTAACTTTAACATAATTCTTGAAAACAGGGGGTTGACTTTAGAAACGTGCGGCACGAATTTCGGCGCGATTTTAATTTTTATCGATCGATAATGATGCCCCGAAACATACATTAGCGGCTTTTCGTGCGGAAACGTGTAATTACAGAGAAATCTTTTTTTTAATTTTTGAGATTATGTTCAAAATTGTTTGAGTTACATTGACAAAACTACAAGAATTGTGTTTGAAAGAGATAACAAATGTCTTAATGTACATATTAAAAACCATAGTTCATTCAAAAGCATGTTCACAGACATAGATAGACTACGCAAGTACCGCGATCTGTATGAAAACCAAGCGTGTCATATTTTTTGTACTGACCTTGACGCGTTATGACGTCACGAGCGCTTTTTAGTGATGGTAATTTCATTTTACGCTAAATCGATTAGGACGCCACTCGCGCGGCGATTCTAGTATCGTCCTATCCCATCGAAGTAAATCGAAAGAAATCAGATCAAACTAGATCTATGTCTAAGAGGTAATTAAATAAATGAATCGTAATCGATTACTAAATCGATTCAAGACAGAAAAATGATAATTACCATAGACAGAGGAATGATAAAATAAATTTATAAACCTTTTAATATTCTAACAAGTAAACTAATGTGTTTTAGCTTTTTCTTACATATGCCCATTGAGTTACCGTGTACTACGTACTAGAGAGGCCATCGAAAGAAAGTAATGAAACTGTCAATCAATCAATCTTTATGTCCCGTTGCATCAATCCATTTTTCTTTTATGTTCGGGTTACTTGGAAAACTGAAAAAACAAACATAGTCTAAGCAATAAGGAGTTTTGACAAAAAAAATCTATGCCTTTTTTTCTGAAAAATTGCTCCTTCAAATTATCATTTTTCTGTTCGATTATAAAATCGATTAGAATCGAGAACTGTTGCATCAAATGAACATCACTAACCACAAAATTGGACAGAAAAATGAGAACAGAAAAATGAGAAGACGCTATACATTGCTTGTTATCATACGACTCGATCTTTACCGTGCCAAGTAAAAGCCGCAATGTATTCCGAATCATTTCGTATGATTTGGTATCCGTGTTTGTCACGATCGTTTTCCACAGATATTCTTTATTTGATTTTAAAATAAATAGTGCATATTCTGATTAGAAAATTACTTACCGGTGGAAGGAAACATCTCTGCTAACTCGGCCACTCACAGCTGTGGAGTTTCTACAGTTTATAACGGCGTAATTCGGCATTTTACTTTATTCAGCTTCACGTCTTTCCTTGGCGAACTGCAAGCGCGGACTGAGTGTAGGCCAGCGTCAAGTAAGTTTCATAATCTTAGTTTGGACACGGGAAGTACATACACTCGCTTAGTCTATCTTGATACATGTCCGTGAGCATGTTGCTGAGGGGACAACAATTCATACGGGTTATTGGCGAGCATAGCATATGATTGTTTGGGGCAATATGGGTATGTTCATAAAAAAGTTAATCACTCAGACCCAGACAACCCATTTGTTGCCTCTGACCCATTTGAGTCCCAGTGGCATGTTGTAAAAAGATTTTTTTAAAAAGATTACTATAACCACCCAGCAAACTTCGGTGATAATATTATAGAATATGTGGAGACGATGGGTGGAAATAAATAAAATGGATCCATTCATTGCCATTGTAAATTTTATCAAACATGTATACAAGATTTGAAAAATAATTATTTAAAAAAAATGTTTTTATTGTATGTAAGTATATTGCACACAAATTGTTAATCACAGAACCGAATCTGTCCACCCCGATTCCACGTGGTACTTGTCTGTCATACACTAGAGTGTATTTAAAAAGTCGGAGGCGCGGAGGAGCGTGGCGCCCGCGTGTGCTGAGGAGCAGGCAGAGTCAAGCGAGCCGGAGTGGCTGAGGCTGGTCGCCAAAGGCGACCAAAAAGCCGAAGCTACGAAGGCGAGTGAAGACTCCTGCCTGCAACGAGGTACACGGGGGCAAGCGCCACGTTCTGCAGCGCCGGAGCAGTCAAGAAAGCCCATAATCTTCGTTATATTTCTAACTACATCACTACATAGTATAAAACAAAGTCACTTTCTCTATCCCTATGTCCCTTTGTATGCTTAAATCTTTCAAACTACGCAACGGATTTTGATGCGGTTTTTTTTAATAAATAGAGTGATTCAAGAGGAAGGTTTTAGTATATAATTTATTAGGTTTAAGTCAAAGCGGGCGAAGCCGCGGGCGGTAAGCTAGTATAAATATAATCTCAAAAAAAATTAAAAAAAAAATAGAAGGGGGGGTTTCCTCACCCCCCCACTTTATAGGGGGTCTCCTCTTACCTCCCCCCTCCCTTTCCCTCCCCTCCCCCCCCTTAATTCGTGCCGCAAATTTCTAAAGAAATACCAAAACAGGTATCAAAATGTTGAACGATTAAAACGCATTGCTCATTTCTATAAATAAAACTTTTTTGCACAAACGGCATTGAAATTTTAAGAATTCGAGATTAAATTTGTCGCGCGACCACAAAAACTCATCAGCCGTCAGCGTAAGTATATTTTTGAACTTTACGTCATGCATGTAAACAATAAATGTGTAACAGAGGTTTCCCAAAAATTTGAAAAATCCCCAGTTTAATTGATGACAAACCTACCTTTCCGTTGATTCCAAGGCCAAGGACTGTGTTGGAGATATCATAATCATCTGTTATCGGCGTAGTTTTCGGTGTTTTAGTAAAATTATTCATCTTGATTCACAAATTTTGAGCGCACTTCACATAAACACAATGCCCAGTTGTTTGAATTTAAACTTCGAACGCAAAAAAGGTTCCGAAGAACCCTTACACACACAATACACACACTATTCACATGAACAAACGAATAAATTGTAATTTTTATCTAAAATCCCGGGCGAGTGCGTCACAGTTCTTTCACGGAGTTGAGCAATCTGACAGTGATGTCAGCCTAAAAAAATATGTTATATTGTTGACTGTTGACGTTTTCACAGTGTTTTCACATTGTTTTCATAATTATTGTTGTTATTATAATTTAAATTAAAAGTATAGTAGTATATATAATACAGTAGTATATTTAATACAGTTTACAACATTTAAAATAAAATTAAAAATTAATATTGCGTTTTATTTTCTGTTATGGCAAGAAGAATATTGATAAGTAGAATGTAATTATTCCTAAAACTCAACAACAGATGGCGCTTTTACGAGTCAGATATAATTGCTATTTGTGTACAGATGGCGTCAGTATTGTAAAAAGTTATTTAATTCGGCTTGAAGGTAGAAAGTAGAAACTTCTAATAATACAGCAAAATAAAACTTTCAAAATGTTAAAAAATATGTTGTGTCGATTCAAAAGTGCTACTAAGAAGACTAATTGAATACATAAATGTTCGTGTTTGAGTATAGTAAATGACAAAACAGCACGGCCAGGCTGTTGGACTTGGATTTGAATTACTGTTGATTGCTTTTTGAAGGTAGGTAAGGAATGTAATATTAAATAATTAACTAAAAATAATATTATATAAACATAATGAAGAGGAAATCGTTCCGATAGGCGATACTAGGTATAGTAATTTGTCCTAGAATATGGTCCCTCATTGTGTTATTAACTTATTAGTTGTTGTAAAGTGTAAACCTATAAGGAATAGCTGGTGCATCTCTTATTACTGAACAATGAATACCTAGTTCAGTATCTATGTTTTGTGCTTGATTTAACAGTATAAGCACAGATAAGGTTAGTTACTACATAAGTACTTATAAGGCCCGATATTTCAAAGCTTGTATAAAACTTATTCGTCGAATAATGTATAAAACTACCATTTTAAAAACGTATTCTAATTGCCCGTATTTGACAGTTTACGTGACATTTTAATATTATTGTGTAATACTTTATTGGACGGATAAGTTTTATCCAAGCATTGAAAAAACGGCCCTAAGTGTGGTATAAGCCCAATATAAGTTTAAGCATAAGTGTCATTATATTTTCACGCTCATAAATCTTGTTATACCTTGACTCTGATATTCACTAGCTATGACTACCATAATTAAAAAACATATTTTCATCATCTCAAAGGAAGTTTATGGAGGTTGTTCTCTTTTTTTTAATGTTCTTAGCCTCTTTTGTTGTGACCAAAGATAATACAAAATATGTACTGTATACTTATAGTCCTTTCCACCAGATGATTTCTGTGACACATCGATTTTTGACACGTGTAGAGATGTCTTTACTATAATCGTATCAATTGTTTCCGATAATCGATAATATTTTATATGGAAATGAAATCGATTTGAATAAAGTACCAAAATTAGTTTTTTTGGCATTTCGCCAACAATTAACTAAGGAAACTTAGCAAACAACATCAACAAAAAGTCAACAATAACAATTAGTAACAATAACAGAATACCACGTAAAGTATCAATATAAAAATGCAACTTGTATACAAGGCTGACGCACTCGTACAGACGATTGACTCGATTGACAAACGATCACAAGATGGGCGCCGATTATATGATTTTCCAACTCTATGATTTTTCAACGATCCATTTCATGTACACGAATTGCGTAGGTATTATATTTTTGTGTTATTTTATTTTATTTTTCATTATATTAAACTAAACAATACTGTTTTTGATTTATAAGCTTAAGATGTTTCATTTTTATATTTTTGGTAATAATGCCGCCATAAAATAAAAATATTATGCACTAAAATTATTTTGGAGTTTTTAAACATAAAATACGTAATTCGGAACACTATGAAGTGTCACAGGAATCATCATAGGTGAAAAGGACTATAACTACGGCTACCTTGCTAACTACATACATGAGCTTGATTAACTAGAAGTTATTGAACGTCTGTAAAGCTATAGATTGGTCAGAAATCAGAAAGTTATGTAAACACTGCTGCTCGTCACTATTGTTAAAGATTCAAGTTGAAATGGCTCAGAAACGTTGTTACCTCTTATAATATATTATATAAAGTCCATATATAAAATTTTATTATAAATATAAGGTAAGAAATTAAACACATAATCTTTATTTGTGCATGATCAATATAATTGTCCAATTTGCATGCGTACATTCAGTTGCGTAATTTCATTCGTGAATATATTACTTTAATAAATAATTCTTGAATATATAATTAAATAAATACCTAATTGTTCTTTTAACAAGATTGTTGAGGATGTGATTATGAGGAGGAAGAGGATGCGGATGAGGAAACGGAAGAGGAAGCGCATGAGGAGGCGGAAGAGAATGCGGATGAGGAAGCGGAAGAGGAAGCGTATGAGGAAGCGGAAGAGGAAGCGGGTGAGGAAGACGATAGAACTTTTAAAACTAAAAATTAAAATAAAAGCTATAAACAAGATGAAGTGAGTTAATGATACAAATTTATTTAGGAATTTGAAATGAAAATAAGAATGCAGTCTCTATTTCTATTTTATAACTATTTTTATAATTATTTAAATTGAATATTATTAATAAAAAAATAAAAGAATTGAATACTAATAATCAAAGTTAATTATAGGTAGGTTCATTTTTATAAAAATTAATTTGGACGCTGTTTCCCCTGACAGCCGGTTTCTTAGCTCATCGTATACCAATCCAGCATTGCTAAAAAGTCGTTCTCTGGGGACACTCGATGGAGGAGAAGATAGGTATTGCCGTACAGCTCCGTATAGCATCGAATATTTCGGATTATTTTTCCACCAAAGAAGACTGTCTTCATGCATATTAATTCGTTTTTCTTTAACGTAGTTATTTAATAGTGACTTTAGTACCAGGCATTTATCTTCTGGTAAAGTTTCAAATTCATCGTCACTATTTGGTTCAGAGGCTAGCATTTCGGCTAACATTGAATCTATAGTATTTCCCGTGGAAGCGGCGGCTGTGGGGCACGATGTGTAAACTCCATAACTAGTGGATGGTTGATTGTCGACTTTCATGACGACGTTATCTATTGGGCGTTGGCTGGTTGATGTACTAACTTCAGTTAATAGTGCTAATTCAATGCGTTCTTTAGTTAATTCATTAAAAAATTTCGTTTTGTATTTTGGATCCAAATAAGTAGAGATAGCGTAGAGATTATTATTATGAAGCTCACCGAAGCGGTTGTTAATCTCTCCTATAAGTTTTTGGATGACATTTTTGCAATCGTGGTCATTACCGATGTTATCTTCTCTCAAATATTTTTGCATTGTACATGTTAAGACATGAATCAGTGGTATAACAGAGGATATGCATGCCTCAGTGCTGCTCAAAGTTTTAGTTACCTCTTCAAAGGGTTTCAGAATCCTTGTACAATTTTCAAGTTTCAACCAATCACTTGGTACAAGTTGCGGCAAATTTGGATGTAGCGATGTATATAGTATGATAGCATCCTTTATCTTAATTAGTCGCTCAATCATATAAAAAATGCTGTTCCACCGAATATCACATTCCTGTATAACTGACAGCTGAGGTAAACCCAGGCATTCTTGAAAGTCGTTCAATTCTTTTTGTCCAGTTATAGAATGATTGAAGTGCGTTGAAATCTGTTTACATTTAGCCAACAGCGTTGAGAAATGTTCATTACCCGCCAAAGCTGAACGTATACACAACTGCATTTGATGTAAGGTGCAATCTATATCGTTTTGCGGGATACAGGCAGCACGTCTCATATCAGATCCAACGTTACGGACCATTGCATGTAGCTTTTGCCGTGGAATGTTCCATTCCTCTCGTATTTCGTCAAGCTTTTGAGCTACCAGATCGCCCGTGTATTTTTCTTCGAGCGTGACACATTTAAGAACTAAAGACACTCTTTTGAAATCATCATTAATGCCGTGGGCTGTAAAACTAAGCAGAGAAACATCAGCTCCAGGCTCTGTCCATATGTCAGTAGTGAAAGATACGTGTTGCAAATCTTTTATCATGTTTTTAATCTTCACATAAAGTTTAGGATAAATGTAATTACACAAATGAGAAGTATAATAGTGAGGTTCTTTTAAATCATATTCAGGCTGTGCGGCATGGACAAAACGTCTAAAACCAATACCTTTTACGAAATTGAAAGGCAAATCTTGCAACGCGATCATTTCGCAGATTAATGTATCTAGCTCTCGACTTTTTTCGTGTGACGAATCCCAGCACTGGAATTTCATTAATGACTCTTGTTGAACTTGCCTCTTGACCAACTGAAGAGAAGGTTCTTCTGTGCACTTACGTTTTTGCACTTCACCCTTTTTCGAAGCCTCAGCGCATTTTTCATACTCAGCATATTCCGTTTTATGCCGCGACTTGAGATGACTTCGTAGCCCAGAAGTCCCGCGCCCTTTTCTTGAGTAAGTTTGATTGCACAAGTTACAACGCACAGTATCACCGTCTACTTCATTAAAGTACACCCATATAGCACTACACTTCGCTCTCATTTCGGTTTGGTTAGATATAAAAGAATATTAGATTATTTGCGTGCGTAGTTACGTTAACAACACAACTGTTATGTTGTTATGTCACTAAAATTAAACAAGGAGAAACAAGCAAAGAACAAATCAAATTATTAAATTATTATTCGCACTGCATGCGTAGTTGCGTCATGCGTGCGCGCGTTATCAAAACGACGACTGTTATGTCACTAAAATTAAAATAAACAAGTAGAAACAAGCAAGGAACAGCGCGGCGCGGGAGGGGAGGCCGCTCGTCGCTCGCTCGGGCGATCCCGGCCGCGGCCTCGCGCTTCAGTGAGTGCGTTGCCATAGAAACGGGGCGCGCATGCGCAGTAGATATTCCTCATAAATTTCCCCTTAATTTTGAGGAAGCGATAGCGGAAGAGGAATCTTAAACATTACCCTACTTTTAACCAACTTACCAAAAATACGTGCAATTTTGGAATAAATGTACTTAATTACTTCGTACTTTAAAAAATTACTTAACTAGTTACATTTTTGTAAGTAATTATAGTCACTGATTTTTCATAATGTAAATGTTTCGGATTTGCGATAAATTATTGCTTTTAAATTATTAGTTTTAATATCATGTTCGTACTAATAGTAATAATTAATTTAATAATTTTAAATAATAATTAATTTTAAAAATTAATTTCGTTTAATGTAGGTAACATTACGAGTTAAAAAAAATAAAGGCCATGTCTTCCGAATCAATCAAATCTCTTTAATATTGTAGTTAGATCTTCCAAAAATTTTGGCATAGGTACACCGTTCATTATAACGAGTGGGTAAACTATTACATATTTCTGTCACATTTAAGCTCAAACCTACATCATAATTCAAGCATTTCCACTTAGCAGTTCGCGTTAAAACACACAGACAGAGATACTAATAATTCGTTGTTATATTGAATGAAATCACGTTGCACAGACAACACTCAACTCATTATGTAAAACATGGCAATTAATCTACATAGTTATATGTACATTTGCTTATATTGTGTAATGTAGAAAGCCAACGTTTTAAAACAGATATGTTCGTATCAAGTTCGTATCTTTTTAACGTGGAATCTTGGAATAAACAAATAACAAATGTATATTGTATGATTTTGTTTAAATATTTAGTTAATTTAATTTTTGACGGATTTAAAACGTCAAGCATTTTGTCAAAGACTTTATAAAAAGTATTTAAGCAAATAAAATTTAAATACACATTATTTTATAATCTACATTAGTAATTTTATTTCCTACAGCACCGATAACATTTATATTATTATTATTTCAAATTTTTAAACCCTTTGCTCAAGCAACCAAAATTAAAAAAAAACGAAACTTCTTGATGACGTCATAGACGCCCATACAATAGGGGTATTGTTACCACAGATATTATATTACTATTTATAGTTAAATTCAATATTTATATTGTGACGTCACATCACAAGGAAGGACCACACTTGATGCGTGGGAGTCGAACTATATATACAGTGACATTTATTGTATGTCGATGTGTATTGATGTCGTCATACGCTTTCACTGTGACTCATTGTGTGGCTATGAAACGAGCGGAATATAAAAAGAATAAAAATAAATATATCTACGCTATTGGAAACCTTCCGTCGTGTTGGTAAACTGCAATAAAGGTACGTAATTATACCACTTTAAAACTACATCTACTCTATAAAAAGCAGCATGTTGCAAAATTTCAAATGGTTTGGGCTTTGCTGGATATAATCTAATTCCTTCATTGTCTTAATTCAGATAAAAAGTAGGTATTTTTTAACCTGCTTAGTGCTTACCTATGTTTTATGTCACGTTTGTAAGCGGGTATAGTTTTTATCCGATCAAAATCGGTTTAGATAGTATCATCTAAACCGGTTCAGCAATTCTGGGTCTTACTAAGTTAACTCTATAACATAAATCACAACATATAAACAAACTATCGAACCATTTCATTCATAATATAAAAGTCAGCTTCCCGCTCCGTTTATGATAAAATCGCTTTACGCTTATAAAACCACTTTTCATGGCCCACAATGCTTGTAGTTAAGTAATAATAATTATAAATCTTTTTTGCAATATTTTAATTTTATTTCCATGAAGCTCTTAGGATGTTTAAATGTCACAAAAACCGCGTCATCAGGTTATGTGACATCGCATCATAAAAACTTGCTAATATGATGATTTAGTTTACATCTAGCTAGTTATTATTCTATGCTTAAATGTAGAGCTATCTGTTCGCTAAATTATATCCAAATCGAATCAGCCGCTTTTGATTGGCAGACATAAAAAATACTTATTTCCTCGACTGTTACAATTTCGGATGGAAATTACGCAACCAAAAAATCGTGTTTTGCACGCCTCATAAGCGAAGCGTTGAGGTGGGTACTACTGTCACTTCGCGCAAAACATCTGATTTTTCAAACTTAAAATGTCTTTATGTACATACATTGCACTTGTAAGATAATACATACACACACATATTAAGAAAAAACACTATTTTTAACGTTCATGATATTTTTGATGTCATTTTTGTTATTTAAACTAGTTAAAAAACAGTTTAAAAAAGTTCTGTCTTGGACGTCCGTGTGTCTGTATGTGCGGATCCTTTTTCTTGTTAACACGATAGCGACCGAAATACATTACTAATCGAGTCTTTTTTTTTCTCTTACGCTTGAGTATGCTCAGGAATAGAACCCTTTCATTTTTCAGGGTCTGATTCGATGTGGTTTAATTGTTATTAAATAAACAAAAATAATTATTAATAAATATTTATTAAAAAAAAATTATGAGGCGTGCACTTTTGGATTTTCCAAATTATTTAATTTTATAAGTCTTATCAAAATATATTGAGCGGGCACTATTCTCATTTTTGTATGTAGATTATGTAAATTAGTTGCTTATTAGTTTTTTTCGTTACTAGTTTATGTGTGGTTTATCGTGTTGATGACAATAAATTCATCTTTCTTATTCCTTTTAGTTTTGTAAAGATAAAGGACAGTATAAATATCTCGATATCTACACTAGACTTGGAATATCTAGTCTTATTAGTCACTAGCTTTCCGCCCGCGGCTTCGCCCGCGTTTTCAAAGAAAAACCCGTTCCCGTAGAATTTCCGGGATAAAACCTATCCTATGTCCTTTCTCGGGTATCAAAATATCTCTATACCAAATTTCATGCAAATTGGTTCAGTAGTTAAGGCGTGATTGAGTAACAGACAGACAGACAGAGTTACTTTCGCATTTATAATATTAGTATGGATTAGTATGGTCTATAAACTAAATACCTTGTCATGTACAGGTAATGATTGCTTTTATTTAGAGATCCTTACTGTTAACTGCATAGGACCATTTGTAAGTAAAAAATCTAAATTAAACTACTGTTAATAAAATGTGATAGAATTAAAGCTACTGGAACTAAACATATTGTAAAGAAAATTTGGTCTTATATACCTCTACAATATCGCCTATGTTTCTGATAAAAACGCCATCAAAAGCAGTCCATTAGTTTTAGAGCTACCATAAACATAGATAGAGCTGTATATTATGTTACAGAGATAGTCGATCTATTCCCATAAATATTTCTATTTATTTTATTCTACTCAAACAAGTTATAATTCTGTGACGTATTAAGTCAATACCATTTGTAGTCATTCCTACTGCATTTATTATATTGTATGCAAAGCAAAGAAATAATGAATTGCTTTCGAGCAATAATGATTCATATGTATTATGAAAAAAGATAAAGAAAATATTATAATTTAATAACTTTCAACAATAAATCTTATATATAAAAATGAATCGCAAAATGTGTTGGTAAGCGCATAACTCGAGAACTGCTGAACCGATTTCGATAATTCTTTTTTTATTATATTCCTTGAAGTACGAGGATGGTTCTTATGTAGAGAAAACGTAAACATGTACCACGGGCGAAGCCGGGGCGGACCGCTAGTTCATTATAAATCTATCGATACTAATATTATAAAGCTGAAGACATTGTTTGAACGCGCTTATCTAACTATCGACTGGTCTGATTTGAAAAATTATTTCGGTATTACATAGCCCATTCATCGAGGAAGGCTATAGGCTATATATATCATCTCGCTAAGACCAACAGGAGCGGAGCAATGCGGGTAAAACCGCGGAGCACAGCTAGTTATCACTACATAGTATAAAACAAAGTCGCATTCTCTGTCCCTATTTCCCTATGTCCCTATGTCCCTTTGTACGCTTAAATCTTTGAAACTACGCAACGGATTTTGATGCGGTTTTTTTTAATAGATAGAGTGATTCAAGAGGAAGGTTTATATGTATAATAACATCCATTAAATAGTGGAGAGGTACTGTTATTTTTGAGGTTTCTAATGTGATGTCGTAAATAATTACATTTTTTTCCGCTTACATTGCAAACGCAGGCTGAACCCTACGAGTTTTATCAAAATAATGTACTAAGTATTGTACACATTGAAAAGGTCTACAGAAAAGTCCGCGATGGCATATGTCTATCTCTTATGGATAACCCACAATAACTTTTTTTTGTCATTTACTTTTTACGACAAATAATGGCTAATTTTCGAAGCGATTTTAACCAATACAGCATTAATCCTTAACCAATTAAATACCTTGAATACATTGTTCATTTAATATAGATCTATATGGCCCTTTACACCGTATGATTTAAGAGAATATTTTCGAAGATATTACAGATTTAAAAATTGCGGGACGTACCGTTTGCGGCGGTACCGGCCGGCCGGGCCGCTATGTTTTTATATACAACGTTAAAAGTTTTTCTGTAGTGTATTTAGTATCAGCATTGCACCCGTGCGAAGCCGGGGCGGGTCGCTAGTTATAAATAACTGAAATAATAGTCAGAAATACGGAATCACTATGCTGCCTACACACTCTTATCTACTATTTTATAATTATGCACACTACAAACAATGAATTGCAAGGAAATCCCATAGGAATCACGATTACGAGTGACTCATTATGTAATAGGGAAATCTATTATTTACTGTCTAATGTCTATAAATGTCTAGACGAGCCTGCCTTGTTTAGTATGATGATACAGTGATACTATAATAGTCCAACTAATATAATAGATGCTCAAGTTTGTTCGTTTGTTGCTTCCTGCACGCGATTCTGCTGAACCGATTTTTATGAAATTTAGCACACACATAGAGGGTAACTTGGAACGAAAAGCTAATTCACAGTCTATTTAGGCTTTATAAAAGTACTAACGGTTATACCATCTAGGCTTTATAAAAGTACTAGCGTTCCGTCCGCGGCTTCGCCCACGTTTTCTAAGATAAACCCGCATAGTGCCCGTTCATGTGGGATTTCCGGGATAAAAAGTAGGCTAAGGTTGGGTCGCCTAAGATCGGACGCATATGCCGAAAATTTTATACGTACTGTATTTTTTATTTTATTTCTCATGATTCGATGTCGTTTTTCTGTTGCGGTCAACTGTAAATTGATGACAAAAAAATATTGTTTAACCCCTAATTTTTTGGTTTGCGTAGATGCTATCTATCTAAGCAAATTTAGAGCCTAAAAAGTAGACTTTTTTCGACTTACCATAGTGAAGAAAATAACAGTTCGGCCGAAGATCGGACTATGTAGTATCTTCACTTCTATGCGTTTAATAATAATGTTAACATTAGGAAAACATCCGGACTTACGTCCATACATTGAGCATCAATGATTGAGTCAGGAAATTCCTCAAAAAATTTGACAAAGAAGTTTTTTTTTTTATTGCGTTTTTTTAGTCCGGTCTTCCCTCCTCATCCTAATTAAGTTTCTCAAACTTTTATCCTCCGTGTTCTAGGACTAAATAATGAAAATGTACCTAAGGTCTGATAGTCATAGCGTCATTGGATAGTTAAATATATTAAAAGTTAATAATTATTGCGCATTATTGCATAAGGCGCAGTCAAGAGCTAAACTTCGGTCCGATCTTCGGCATTGGGAGGGAAGATCGGATCTTGGGTTGTGAACGTCCTAGGCGTAATCAAAGTATACAGATGGAAAGAGGATTCGCTAATTCTGCCCCAAAATAATTAATTACATTATTTCAATGAAAGTACTCTCCACAATGAGCCATCAAAATTTTGTAGGTAAGATCGGATCGACGATTTTCGCCACAAAATACACCTTTTCTGCTGAATCACCTGTGTACACGTCCCGTCTGGTCGCTGGCCGGCCGCAGAGTGAAGAGAGGGGCAGAACAAAATGGCGGATCTAGTAGTGTTGGTAGCAGTAGAGAATATTGCCTAGTTTGCGAGTTATTCCATGCATCCGATCTTATGTCACATCCGATCTTAGGCGACCCAACCTTATATCATCACCCTAAGAAGACCAACAGGAGCGGAGCAATGCGGGTAATACCGCAGGGCACAGCTAGCAGTAGACACATTTGCCCCATGGGTCACGACCAGATTTCATCTTAAAATTCGAAAGTGTTAGATATAAACCCCTATACGGGAGCCGACATTTGAAACGGGGAAACATTAATTGTTCATACTGTATAATTAGCTTCATAAATATTAATTCAGTGGGGGTAGATGCGCCTTGCACGCGATTTCGATACTTTATCGTGTACAGGGTGCTCTAAAAATGTTGTTATTGTTGTTATAAGATAAAGGAGTGTAATTGTTACGTTATATACCTACAAATAATTATTAAGAACGAAATAATCATTTAATGGTGATGCACACAGACCTTTATTTTCTTGTGTTCGAAATGTCGGGATAATCTACAGTCTACACTAATGTTATAAAGAGGAAAACTTTGTTTGTTTGATTGTAATGAATAGGCTCATAAACTACTGGACCGATTTTGATGAAATTTGGCATAGATAATCTTTAGACCCTGAGAAAGAACATAGGCTACCTTTTATTGCGAAATATTTACCACGGGCGAAGCCGGGGCGGACCGCTAGTAATACATATAATAAAACGCGTTTAAAATTTTAATTTCTAAACAGACCGTTTTAATAATAATGAACGTAACCATTCAAATGTTAAAATAACAAGCAGAAATTTAAAAGTTCATCAAGTTTTATTTTGATTTTGAGCGTGTTCTCTGTGAGCAAATAAAAATAAATGTGATGTTTACTTCCTAATTTGTTAATCGTGTGTTATTTATATAAATTTATTGTACAATACCTACTTCTATTTATTCTTCAAAGTAACACATTAATGCAGTATATTTTTTGCTAAAATCTTGCAAGTAGGTACGCACAATGCCTTTTACTTTTAATTATATGTATAGATGTTATAATTAATTGTGTTAATACATTTTTAATATTCTTCATTTAGGTACGCAACTTATATAGCTAAAACAAATGATTAAGAGAACACCCTGTATAATCCATTAGGCACTAAACAGATACCTAGGGCGTTAATTAATTACTTGAATCTGAGCTATCAGACCTTATACATGACACGATTGCATCATAGTATATACACCGGATTTGAAGATCATTACACAAATTGTTTTTAAATTTGGAAGATTTCCGAATAATAATTATTATTGTTTAAAAGATCATTGTTCTAATGATTAATTGATTTGATTTTAATTATTATTATTGGAAGAATTATGAAGTAAAAATATTTGTTATCTGAAAAGTCTTTATTAAAATAAATGTTGTCT
Source organism: Colias philodice (assembly GCF_061535455.1). Lineage (NCBI taxonomy): Eukaryota > Metazoa > Arthropoda > Insecta > Lepidoptera > Pieridae > Colias > Colias philodice. The sequence goes on from NC_143115.1 coordinate 1,976,596, forward strand.
TGTTGTAAGAAATTCCATTCACTGACAAAACAATTTTTTTTAATAATAATTATCTTTGGTTTAAGAATCATAAAAAATTTTGATAATAATTTCTACGGATATCTTAAAAAACTTTTGGCACTAAATATTTTATTATTATTATAAAATAAATTATTTATTTATACATCGTTGGTAAGTTACGATAGGCAAAAATAGTCCGATATTTTTTCTTCTTAATTTCATTACAAGAACAAGGCAATAAATATCAAGAAGCTTATATCTAATACACTGGAGATTTTAGTATGAACATGAACTTGTACCTAACAAGAAAATATGACGTTGAATGACGCCTGTATGTTTTTTTATCCCTTTCACACCTAGGTAGTTAGTTAGCAATATCTATTTTGAGCACGGACAATTAAAAATTTTGATATACTAGTGGAATAGAAATTCTATAAAAAACAATATAGGTCCAGCATATACAGGGTGTCCCACTATTGGTATACTAAGCGCGAAGGGACTTATAGTTTTGCATGCACTGATCACGAAAAAAATACTTAAACAACAAAATTACGTCAATAATTTTTTGCTAAATTTTTCCTGAAAATCCATGTTTTCTTCTCTAGCTTCGCGCACCCGGCATAATATACCGCTTTTAGTGTGTACTGTGTGTAGAGCATTTTGTCTATGAAAACATAAACTTAAACGATAGCTCACGTGCGGGTGGCAAAGTTGGGCGGGTTGCTTCGCTTGTTATGGGTATACGTTGTTTACCAAAGGTGCAAAAAGTCAATGGCTTGTAAAATCTTGTAGCATGCACACAGCGTATGCCTGGCATACGGCAAGCGTTCGTTTGATTACGACTGAATGAACTCAGATAATCCATACTAATATTATAAATGCGAAAGTAACTCTGTCTGTCTGTCTGTTACTCAATCACGCCTAAACTACTGAACCAATTTGCATTAAATTTGGTATGGAGATATTTTGATACCCGAGAAAGGACATAGGCTACCTTTTATTGCGAAATATGTACCACGGGCGAAGCCGGGGCGGACCTCTAGTATTATATATGTATTGATGACATAAAACTAGTAGGTATATACATAATATAATCATGTATAGAAACAAATAATTTTTAAGTAAGTAATCTGGGTATTTTGATAACATCACCCCTGCTTGAACGGTGAGGGAAAACATCGTGAGAAAACCGACATGTCGAAGAATCAAAAGTTCGACGACATGTGACATCTATCGACCCGCACTTGTCCAGTGTGGTGGGTGGTTTTCCAGTTACATTTGTGCCGAATTTAATCCAAATCGGTTCAGTGTTTTTGGAAAAATATTGTTTAATAATTAATCAACGTACTGGACGTCGCAGTGTGGGACGGCCTTCAACGAGGTGGACAGACGACGATCAAAGTGGCGGGGAGCCGCTGGAGATCGGTCGTTATGGAAATCTTTGGGGAGGCCTATGTCCTGCAGTCCGGAAAGGCTGGAATGAGGATGATCATGATGATTGTATAATTATTTAAAACCTTTCAGTTTCGCGTAAATATATTAATCACAATCTTGTAATTATATAATATAAAGTAAATTTTTAGAAAAAAAACAAAAACCGACTTCAAGACTATATACCTATATGTACATTGTACAAATTTAAATAATTTCTGATAAACAGTGTATATGCCTACAAAATTTGAGGGTTTCCCTCGATTTTCCCGGGATCCCATCATCAGATCCTGACCTGGTGCCAATGGGACCACCTCTGACGTATGACCTACCAAATAATAAAAGAATTATTCAAATCGGTTTATAATTGCCGGAGTAATCGCGTAACAAATATACAAAAAAAAAAAATACTGTCGAATTGAGAACCTCCTCCTTTTTTGAAGTCGGTTAAAAACAGACGAGCGCATTATGATAATATTTTTATTCAGGAAATATATAACAATGCGTATCTTCGAAGCAATTACATGTTTTAATTAATCATTATGTTCTGCTATTTTATTGTTCATGACAATATCCTTGAAAGTTTTGCATTTATTTTTTATTTTTTTAGTTACTGTTTCCGTGATTTTATTTTATTTGGTTATGATGAAACAATAAAAATATTCATAATATTTCTTCCATGATTTACTAGCTCTCCGCCTGCGGCGTGACCCACGTTTTCAAAGAAAAACCAGCATAGTTCCTGTTCCCGTTGGATTTCCGGGATAAAACTTATCCTATGTGTTAATCCAAGTTACCCTCTATATGTGTGCTTAATTTCATTGTAATTGGTTCAGTTGTATTTGCCTGAAAGAGTAACAAACACACACATACACATCCATCCTCACAAACTTTCGCATTTATAATATTAGTAGGATTGGTAGGACGAGTAGGATTAGTAGGATAGGATAGGATAGGAATATGATAACCACGCAACGCAAAAGATTTTTAAACACATTATTACTTTCGTTTCAACTGTATGTATTTTAGTATTTTTTTTCTGTTATTAGTGCACTTTGCCCTGTTTTTTTATTACTTTTGCACTGCGTCTCCCAAGTTGTCTGGAAGAGATCGCTGTCTGAGCGATAAGACCGCTTGTTGTGCTCTTTTATTAAATATTGTATTGTGTCCTTACTTGTACTTCTCTCTGTGGTGCACAATAAAGTATTTTTGTTTGTTTTGTTTGTTTGTATGTATATTGTATACGACTCCTGTTGACTTTGACCCACTTTAGACAGATTGTTTGTACTCTTATCAAGGATCGGTGACAATGCAATAAAGTTTTAGTTCTTTTTTGTAACTATTTTTACCTATCATTATTTTTGCTCCGTTCCTTCTAGTTTAAGTGTGATTTTATTTAAATTAATACATTAATATTTCTGAATAATTGGACTTCTTTATTCAACATAAAAAAAATCCAAGTATTAAAAATTCTATGTACCAGTAGTTCCAGGTTAGATCATTGAAACAGTCAAAAAATATTACTTCAGTTTATTATTTGTTCAGAATTAGTATCGCATTTGTAACATTATTTAAATCTTAACCTACATTAATCTATATATATTAATTATAGAAATATTAAGTGTTAAATGGTTTAAACTATTGCAGAAATTCGTATAAATTTACTACGATGCAATGGATAAACGAGTCAAACCCACTAAAATGTATAAAAATCTAAATTTTTATTAATGTATGTATACCGCTATATCTAACAAAAGGTAATTATTGTATACTGTTACAATGTGAGCGACCATTGTCATAGTTACAATGGTGTTCCACAAGGCAATGTACTGGGTCCTTTGTTCTATATTTTATATGAAAGTGATGTTCATGTGTTTTTGTGTAATTAAAAAATTGAACTCAATCGTAGATTTTAGATTCTACACTTACAATTAATATTAAATAGTTAAAATATGTTGGAAAGTAAACCAATTAATTGATATAAATGATTACAAGTAGGTTATGTAGTAAAGCCCAGAAATAATATACTAAATAGTACGAAATAGTAATGTTCATGAGTAAGATCAGTATTTTCATAATATAGTGGATCGATGAAAATTGTGATTTTCAACTACATCAACTGCTAGAGTATCAATATAATTTGTACATACATCATAATATAATTTAATCTACCTTAATCTACACGGAATACTAAAAACAAACACTGTGGAATAGGTACCTACCTACCTACGAGAAGACTACTTATTCTAAGAAATTTATATTTTACTAGCGGTCCGTCCCGGCTTCGCCCGTGGTACATAATATTTCTAAATAAAAGGTAGCCTATGTTCTTTCTCAGGGTCTAAAGATTGTGTGCGAAATTTCATCAAAATCGGTTGAGAGGTATAAACGGGAAAGCGTAACAGACAGACAGAGTTACTTTCGCATTTATAATATTAGTAGGGATTGTACGTCGATATTATACCTACCTATAGGATTTTGTAGCATGTAAAACGTACATAATATCTTATATATAAAATTCTCGTGTCACAATGTTAGTCTGCATACTCCTCCGAAACGGGTGGACCGATTCTCATGAAATTTTCTGTGCATATCGGGTAAGTCTGAGAATCGGCCAACATCTATTTTTCATATGTACCACGGGCGAAGCCGGGGCGGACCGCTAGTTATAATATAGAAGTAACATTGAATGCGGTTGAGAAGAAATATAATATTACATAATAAATATATCGTGGTGGTCTGTTAACCACGGTGTAAAGAAGAATGATTTTATCATATAACTAGCTTACCGCCCGTGGCTTCGCCCGCTTTGTCTAAAACCTAATAAATTATAATATATACTAAAACCTTCCTCTTGAATCACTCGTTCTATTAAAAAAAACCGCATCAAAATCCGTTGCGTAGTTTTAAAGATTTAAGCATACATAGGGACATATAGGGACAGAGAAAGCGACTTTGTTTTATACTATGTAGTGATAATATTATTATATGTAAGTAGTTGATTTGTTTGTTTTCACTCTAATTCAGATAAGTTTCTTATTAGATTGTAGTTTATAATAGCCATATAAAATTATGGGGCTTATAGCAAATTTATTCGTTCATTTAAAACGATGAGTTGAACTTTTTTATAGTTACTGTGATGAGCTATTTATGGATATAAATTAATAGACCTGCGAAATTGCAGTTATTTACCTTCTAGCCCAATGAACGCAAATACTTTGACCGCCTCCTTGGTACCATGGTCGACACGTGAGCGTAGCACCGAGGGGTTCTGGGTTCGATTCCCGGTGGAGACGAATAAAAAAAAGAAACAGATGTATAATGCATCTACCCCTAGGACATGGAGACATGTCACATGGGTCTTGCTAGGCTCGCTTTTCTAGCCCAACGCGTCTGCCCCATACCCCTCTAGGGCACATATATTTAGTTTGGCTGTCTATATTTAAATTTTTTCGAAACCTTCATCAAAATAGTCAAATTAGGTTTCAGTGCATGAAACAATCGAAGTCACGGGCGGAAGCTAGTATGAATAAAGTGTCATTAAAATAACAAAGAAAAATCAGTGAACTTAAAACAATTGTTTTTGGAATTTATGGTTAGGGAGCCAGGTGCAAATTTGGTTAACTATTTCCTCTCAAGAGATAATTCGTCAGACGCATGAGAGTATAGTATTATAAAGCCTCGTGAACGTCAGCTGGCGCTCGGTTGGGGGGGTGAGCGGTTGTAGCCTCCCACGCACATAGGAAAAAAAATACATTCATTCATTCATTTCCTCTCAGCTAAAAATTTGTCAAATTGTAGCTAACCCAATATCTCAACGAAAAAAAATAGTCAGCTGGTTACAATATGGTGTTTTATACGTCAGCTGGTGTCTCGAACATGAAAGTTAAATTTAAAGAAAAATTTATTTTCCGTTATTTCCTCTCAAACAAAAATTTACCTGATGATAGCTTATATGTAACTGTGGATAAATATATATGTCAGCTGGCTGTATCTTGGTGGAAAAACCGTCAGCTGATACGGGAGGCTACAACCGCTCTTCCCCCCAACCGAGCTCCAGCTGACGTTCACGAGGCTTCATAATACTATACTTTGATGCATTTTACTAATTACCGCTTGAGAGGAACTTGGTCATAAAATCTGCTGCTGGCTCCCGGACATTACCTGTACGCATATTCTGTTTCCCATGACCTTAGTTACAGCCTTTTATTATCTGTGATGACGTAAATATTTATATTTAAATTTATTAAGTTTATTTTAACAAACACTAGTTACATTTTTTAACCTATAGCGCTCAGGGATTACGTACAATATAGGTTCATATCCAATGTAGAGGGAATTTTGGAAATCGGTTCTGTAGTTCCTGAGATTATCACACTAAAAATAACAACTCTTCGTGCCATGCAATTTTACCCGCATAAATAGCCTATATAGCCTTTCTCGATAAATGGGCTATCTGACAACAAAATAATTTTTTAAATTGGACCAGTAGTTCCTGAGATTGGCGCGTTCAAACAAACAAACAAACTCTTCAGCTTTATTTTATTAGTATAGATGAGTCAAGATTTAAAATTTTGGGCACCGCAGCAGACGAAGGATGCAGAACGCAGTGGGACTTGAAAAAGATAGTGTAAGGTGAGAATTGTTCCATTTTTGTAAGACATAATTAAAAATGTTTTAATTTTACGCCTAAAAGCATCTACAGACGCTCCGATTCGGTTGGTGCCAACCATCCGACCACGACCAAATCGGAAAGTGAAGAGAGCGGTCGGTCCGACATAATTATTATTAATATTGGTTTGACGTGGTCGTATGCACCGGCGATACCGACCAAACCAACTTCCTATCCGATCCGACCAAATTGGAACGTTTGGAAGCTTTGTTCCGACCAAATCGGCTCATTCCATAGAGTAATATAGGTAATTGGCTCATTCGCATTCGCAACGCCGCGGCCGCCGGTGTAGGACGTCAACATGAACGCCGAGGGAGTTACGGTCACCGAACGTGACATAATAATAAAATTACTGGAACTATATAAAGACTTTCCCTGTTTGTGGGACTTAAGTAACAAAGATTACGCAAATAGATTATTTATTTGTTATTCATTTATTTGTCGTAAAACGTAAATGACAAAAAAAAGTTATTGTGGGTTATCCATATACCATCGCGGACTTTTCTGTAGACCTTTTCAATGTTTACAATACTTAGTACATTATTTTGATAAAACTCGTAGGGTTCAGCCTGCGTTTGCAATGTAAGCGGAAAAAATGTAATTATTTACGACATCACATTAGAAACCTCAAAAATAACAGTACTTCTCCACTATTTAATGGATTTTATTATACATATAAACTTTCCTCTTGAATCACTCTATCTATTAAAAAAACCGCATCAAAATCCGTTGCGTAGTTTCAAAGATTTAAGCGTACAAAGGGACATAGGGACATAGGGACAGAGAAAGCGACTTTGTTTTATACTATGTAGTGATAGTGATGGTCAACTGACAGCTGGAAGGCCAACCGTCGGACAATCTGTAGCAATGTTGGAATGGTTGCCATGTCGGTTCCAATATGGTTGGCACCAACCAAATCGGAGCGTCTGTAGATGCTATTAAAGTTTCTTGTCTGAAGCCTATCTATAATATACTAATATTATAAAGAGGAAAGGTTTGTAATTATGTATGTATGGTTTTCACGCATAAACTACTGGACCGATTTCAAAAATTCTTTCACCATTAGAAAGCTGCATCTTCACTGAGCAACATAGGCAGGGGCGTGCACAGAGTTTTTGGACAGGGTAGGCAGAAATATTGTAATGATATTAAGTCATAAAAACTAATATTTCATATTGCAGTACTGATATTTGATTGGAGATACATAGTATTTCCGAAAAATAATGGAAAACATATCACGAACATAGGTCATATTATTATCTATAAAATAATTGTCAAAGTAGGTATGATATCCTAACTAGTATTCTATATTATGAAATTAATGATTAACTTTACCTTTGTGTATTACAAATTCCGGTATAGATCCATTTATAGATCGGCCTTTTTCCTATCACTCTCTGTTTGATAAAAGTTTATTCATAAAACAAAAATTTTTCGTTAAATTAGGTACATGCCTTATTATCTTACAAAATACACTGATGATATACATAATCTATTTAGTTACTCTAAAACACTTCACTTGCAAATTGTCGTAGTAAACATTATTAATTTTTTCAAAAAACAAATTTAACCTCAAAGTAAACGTTTGTTATTTCCAAAACAAAACAAACGAATAATGATAATATTTGCAGATGGTCTTAACCGCTACAAAATTGTATACATTATCACACTTCTTAAATTGGTCGCATATTCAACTTCAGTTTCGACTTTCGATGTAGTTCCGAATTCGGTTCGTACGGCGTACCTAATTCGTATATCTTCGTAAAAAGACACTGCCTACCTTGTGTGTTTGTGTGCGTGGTTTTATTACATCAGTGTGCCGTGTTTATAGGCACGCACACATATAAAATATGCGTAGACACGCAGAGCACACATATAAAAACTTAGACACGGATAGTTTGTGTCTTTGCCGTCCCGTGACGTACTGGGTCCCGTGGCGGCGCTAGTGCAGCGCATGAATAGTGACTTGAGCCGAGCCGGTGTTATAGAAATTAGATAATAATGCTACCAAAATACCGATAGATGGATCTAAAATATATTTGAAATATATTTTTATTTCATATCTACATTGCGCAATTAAGACGATACACAAAAAAAAATCCACTGCTTGGCGGGCGGAGTCTATAATAGCTCGCTATCGCGAACGCGGGTGTGCGCGAAGTCATTCTTGCATACTCGCCGCGCTGCCGCTGGCCGACTCGGGACAAACATGTATGGAGTCGTCATACAGTTATAATATTGTTATACATATATTTAATTGTTGATTTATTGGTTTTATTTTCTTGCTTATAAACACAAAATTATCTTCTTTTTAACAACTACTTAGACATTATTAATTATTATTATTTCGTAATGTTTACTTTATTACAAAATAATACAGGTTATAAATAATCTTTAAAATAACAAAAAATATTGTTACTCTGAAAAAATGAAATGGTACCTAATTACGCGGACTACTGAATTGATTTAGATAGAATTTGATGCTGACGTAGATATTACATCATGCCCAGAAATGAAAGGTACTATTTCTGAAAGAAGTTATAAACCCTAATTCTTCTCAGTCAAAGTCAAGAGTGGAAGATATCACTAATACAGTAAAACTGATGCGAAACTTTGGATGTTAATTTGTATATTTTTTTGTTAGTTGTTACTTAATCACGTCAAGACTACATTACCAATTTTGATAAAATATAGCTAATTGCCTGGATTTACACATAGGATACTTTTTATCCGAACTAAACACTTCTGTGGGATAAAACAGGATTCACGATATAACCTAATTCCACACGGGCAAAGCCGCGGTCGGATTGATATTTTTTTAAATAAAAAAATTGTTTTAAAAAAAACACAAAATATATTGACGCATGTATTTATTTTTTGCACTCTATTATAATTGTAATTATTCATTACAAATAATCAAAATAAAATAGCCAGAACAAAGTTAGGCCCTGGTAGGATAGGTAGGCAGGTACAGCAATGTGAGACGAACACTGGCTTATTTATACCAATAATAATGTATTATAAACATTAAATTAAGTTTACTTTCTAACAACAAAAATACATAATATTAGCTAATGTGAAAACGAATCAACCAATCATCCCACAACAATGAAATGTGCACACAAATATTCATCCAAATCGGTTCATGTGATTAGGAGGAGTGACTACAGCGCCATCCTCCGGGCCCAATTGTGTTTCCAGATCACCCAGGAACTCAATTTAATATACTTACACAAAATTTTTCGAAAAGAAAACTCACATTACTATGTAAATATGAATATAAACCTGTTTTAGTACTAAGCAATTTCCCGCACAGGTGTAGTAAGTATAAATGAAATAAATATCAACATCAAATTCTTTATACAACATACTTATCTACCACCTACTAAGAAATTCTTGAAATTTTTTCGTATTTTTTTTAAATATAATACTACTCCAACGAGCTCCTGTTCCATAATTCCATATTACGTCCACCATACTTCCACTAAGTTCACCATGATTTTTTATTTCTTTGCACTTTGTTGCTTTTTGCTAAAAATGGAATCATGCGATAAAACCAGTAGAGCGTTGATAACATACATTTTTGACTGAATAAAGGTACTTACGAAGGAGTGGGTTCACATTGTGAACAATCAGTGGGTTTATTTTCCTTCTGGATTCCGGATTTCTGAAAAGATTATTTATTCTATAAATGAAAAAATCTTACACATTCGTTATGTACTTAAAACAGGGGTACATATCAAACATCGTCTATAATACAATTATCATCAAATTTAAAATAAAACATACAATTGTAAACATTCTTTTTCCTCCAACCTTTATGTTTCTTCTTCTTATTTTCTTTATTGTCCCCATTTGTCTCATTTTGTCTTATCGTGTTGTCACCCTTTTTTACGATTGCGCAAGCGACACAAGTTCCCCGTGTGACGGCCGTAGCGGGAATGACTCGTGCAGCGATCGGGGTAGGAAGGTACAGGGCGGCTCTCGCTATATTGGCTGGTCAGGCGCTAATTTCAAGTATTTCTTGTTTATTTCAAAACCATCGCATATTTCAAAATTCTAACACGGTAGACGTATAGGTTGTATATTTTATAGTTAATATCCAAAAAGTCGTAACTTTACGTTTGTTATTTTGAAGATGCCAGAGATTAAAAAAAAATAACAATGAGAACTTTGTATTTTTTTTCTATCGAGAAAATATCATGGAATCATGTTTCTAAAACGGTAGACGTATTACGTTACTATTGAACTTTCTTGTCAAGAATTTTCATCACGACAACTTTAATAATATAAAAATTACGAAGGTTTAAAAAGGGCCGTAAATGTTAGAAAAATTAATTCATCACCTTAATAAAATTTAATGACGCTGTGAATTTCATTTATGCATATTAAATATTGATCAGAGTTTGGTAAATGGTAGGGTAGGCAGTGTCTTTATGTCTTTATGGAATGCACGCCACTGAACATAGGCTAGGTTTTATCCCGGAAATCCCACGGGAACGGGAACTATGCGGGTTTTTCTTTGAAAACGCCGGCGAGGCCGCAGTCGGAAAGCTAGTCTTTAATATTTTGTAGCCAAGTTAAAGAATAACTAGTCAACGCCTGGCTAAATAAAAATAGATACAACTTAGTGTCCTAGCAGTTGCGTTAGATGGCTAAATCATTCAGAATAAACGTCGCCTTTTAATAAAGAGGCTAGGCTTCTACTTAAAAATATGGTCAATGAGGCAATGAGGCAACTCATTTTTTAACAGTTCTAGGTCAAAATCGAAGGATTTAACATTAGCGTATTAATTGATCGACAAAGAGGTTTTATAGAGTGCTCTAGTTTATATAACATATACTTATATTAGCTTCACCTGTATGTTTGTTTGTAACCAATTCCTTTAGACTTGAATTTTACGTCAAACGGACAGATTTAATTCAATCTTCGTCCACTTAGCAAGGATTTATGACAATACAATAATATCATCTTATTAAAGTGTTTTTTTAACTATATTTATTTATTTAATATAAATATTTAAATATTTCAGGACAATTTTCACACATAGCACGATCTGATCCCATACTATGCTTTCGCTTGTGTTGTGGAAACCAGATGCGCCAGATGGCTGATAAACATACATATATATAATTTTAAATAAATACTTATATAGATAATTAACACCCAGACACAGAGCAAACATCTATGTTCATCACACAAATATTTGCTCCGGGTGGGAATCGAACCCACGACCTCTGATGGCTTGGAAGGCAAGGTCACTACCAAACAAGCCAACCGGTCAGTCATACAATATAATATTATGTAGATTGACGTTTTCAACTTCAATACATTGCAGTTTCGAGACGGAAAAATGATGTGTACATAATGCACATCTAATCTACGAAAGAAATCCTTTTGAAGGATCTGTCAACAAAGAAACAAAAGTTTGACATATTGTGACGTTGGCATTATCTATACTAATCTATACTATAGTAATATTATAAAGCTGAAGAGTTTGTTGGTTTGAACGAGCTAATATCAGCAACTACTTTTCCGATTTGAAAAATTCTTTCATTGTTATATAGCCCATTTATCGAGGAATACTATAGGCTATATTATAACATCACGCTTTTGCCAACAGGAGCGGAGCAATGCGGGTGAAACTGCGGGATTTCACGATTCCAATAATTAAAAAATGGAGCATTCAAAATATAAAATACATGTACGTACATAATATATACATTCTAGAAAGGCAAAAAGCGATATAATATCATCACCAGCCCATATATGTTCCCACTGCAGGGACACGGGCCTCCTATGAGGGTAGGTACAGGCCATAATCCACCACGCTGGCCAAGTGCGGGTTGGCGGATGACACATATCGTCGAACTTTTGATTCTTCGACATGTCGGTTTCCTCACGATGTTTTCCTTCACCGTTCGAGCAGTGGTGATGTTACAACATGCGCAGATAAATTGAAAAATCAATTTATTTCCTGCGCGCTCGCCCGGTCTCGAACCCCGGACTTATCGATTTGAAGTCCGAGGTCTCACGACTGAGTGTGGATAATTAATTAATAGTTAATTTAAATACTACTTAATTTAAAAACTGATTTAGTGTATGCTGTGTGCGTTTTACCCGCGTTACTACTATTGGCCTTAGCGCGAGTGTAACCTCGAAAAATAGGCTATTTAACACAGATGTTTTTTTTTCAAATCAGACTCGAGATTGACATGATCAACCAAACAAGAAATCTACAACCTTATCTTAGTAAGTTTAGATACGTATCCTTGATCAAAATATGTTTGGTTACTATAGTATAGAACCTAAAAAACATAGGCATATAATTTATAGCGTAATACCTAGTAAATAAGTTAAAATAAAATAGATACTGCAGAATAATTTAATTTATTTAGGAATTAACTCATTCGTAATTAACATTGTTAGAATACCGCCTGTTTAAGGAAATACAATTTTAATTACTTCGGTTGAAGTGAATTGATTTATTTCTGAACGCTAAATTTTTAGTTACAATTAGTCAGAAGGCCGTTCTCAATTTGCTGTTTAATTTCCAGAAGTCTATGACTAGGTAAATGCACTGTTTTGAATGTTGTATATATTTTTTACGTGATTCATAAGTTGAAATGAAGAAGGTAACTATTAATTAAATAAATAAAAAGAACACATATTTGAAATCTAAGTGGATCCACGAAAGAAGCGTCACTTTTCAAAATTGTTTTACCCTGAAAATGTTATGCGGATGTAAAATTAAAGTGTAAAAAAAATACTTAGTTATGTACAGCAAAAAAAAAAGGAAACAATATCAACTTTTTAAATCTCGAAAAAAAAAGTAATTATCACAATGTCATAACAGCCAGTTTGCATATTTCACGAGCTTTTGGAGTGACCCAATTTTAAAGCCCTGTCGACAGCGAGGTATGATGAACTCGGCCATGTACCTAATAAATATTTAGTTATCTGTGCAACTAATTAGTAACCTGTGTCCTGTGGTATTAACAATTAATTATTGAGTTTTACCGCTTCTCCTTATTTATTTATTTAAAAAACATCACTTGCCATTACACTCTTAACAGTTTAGACACAGTTTAGGTTCATTATTTTCAGGAGGTTGTTGGAGCCTTGACATATTTTTATTTTCGTCAGAAATGTTAAAAAAAAAGTATTATTTCTTTTATGAAATACTATTAAACCTACATCATCTAAGTTCTTACTAGGTACGGTCTACATATTCTATCTTTAATATAATTTTCTTTCATAATATTATGTAAATTTGAAAGCATCCATAATATACTGCATAATGCAGTAGTGCAATGCATATTAACTTACATAAACCTACTTTATACAGAATTATGAATAATAATTCATTGTATTACAACAAATTCAATTAAAAGTATTTAGCATTTCTCGTAATATGTGTATAAAATAATATATAAGTTACTAGGTGTGCCCCGCGGTTTCACCCGCTCCTGTGAACGCGCTAATCTCAGGAATTTGAAAAATTCTTTCGGTGTTAGGTAGCCCATTTATCGAGCAAGGCTACCTATAGGCTTTATATCATTACGCTAAGACCAACAGGAGCGGAGCCACGCGGGTAAAACCGCGAAGTGCAGCTAGTGTATAATATGTTAATATACTTCATAATTATCATATAAGTTTATTAGGTATATAAATGTAAATTAAAATGTAAACGAATGACTCATCATATTTAGTAACATTCATATGGAGATGTTATTAATGGAAGTTTTAATAATTAGTTTTTGAAAACTTCTTTATCCTAAAAAAAATAGATATAGAATTATAACAAATGTTGTTACTTATGATGTTAGCTATCTTGTCCTGCGAGGTTGCTGGTGTTTTACAAGTAACCCTGTATATGTACAATTTAAATTATCAACTATCTTTTTTCCCGCGGATTTGCTCCCGTATTATTTTTGTACAGTCTAATTTATGTAATGTAAAAATATCATAAAAAAACAACACTATAGAGTATATAGATAATTAAAAAATTGCCCTAAGAAGTCTACTCCTTTTTTGAAGTCGGTAAACATAGATTTTCTATGATAGTATAATATTATTTAACACTGTGATATTATCTTCACTTATGTATTTAGAAGTGCATACAGTGCACTTAACTTACCTTTCTCTTCGATAGGTATGTGCAATATAACGTGGCCTTTGATTTTATTTGGCTCTCGATATTTAACAAGTATGTCTATATTTATATACATTTATGTAAATTGTAAACATTTATCTACGTCTAAATACGTATGAGCTGAACGGAATTTGATTAATTTTACAAGATGGAAAAATTAAACCTTAGAGAAGGATATAATATGATTTTTAATACGACAAGAATACTAGAGTAGAAAGCATTTTTTGTGTATTTTCACTTCAAAAGGAGGAGGTTCTCAATTTGACCGTATATATTTTTATACGTTCACTCAAGAGAAGCCATAGCAAAAAGTTAGTTATAGACAGATCATTTCTAGGATTTAAAATAATAATTTTATACATACATCTGGCCTAATACAGGAAAAATAGAACGGACAGTCGTGGGTATAGTATCTCATGACCACTCGCGTTGTTCGCCACCTGTCGACGGCATTCATCGACACGTCGACGGCAGCATTCAATATGTCGACGGCTCTAAGTTTTCAAAACGTCGTGTCTGCTTTGTTTTTAAAAATTTACATATTATAATATACTGAAACCTTCCTCGAGAAGCACTCGATTAAAAAATAACCGCATCAAAATCCATTGCCTACGCAACAATGCAAAATTTTAAAGATTAGAGCATACACGGACATAAGGACAGAATAAGCGACTTTGTTTTATACTATGTAGTGATAAATCGCGTTTGAAATTCGTTTAAAGTTGATAGGGATACAATTATATTACGAAACACTTTCAAAGTGCCAAACTTTAAAATTTGGCAAGCGTTTTCCTTATCAGACAATCAGTGACGATATGGAGAGAAAGGATTATGTACCGTTAGCATATAAATTGATATATTATAATTTTTGTTTTAAATTTTGATTTAAGTATGTAAAGTTTTGTTGATGTAATTTGAGAGGAGAGTATTTTTTGTTGTAAATTAGTTAGTTTTTGGGGAAGTGAAATCAGGAAGTTACAGGTAAAGTGACAACACTATATAGGTCGTTAACGCCATCATTTTCCCACACTGGAAATAATACTGCTATAAGAAATCATGGAGCGGGGTTGTGCTTCTAGTATTTAATATGGAATGAAGAAAAGAACTGAATATGACAGAAATCTTGATGAATATTAATGTATAATCGACTACAATAAAAGGAACCGATACAAGGTGGAGTCAGCATATAAGAATAAATAATTAAAAAAGTTTGTTACTAAATAAAGCATAAATAGAAATTGAAATGGAATGGATTCGTATAAATTTGATGACTCATGACCTGAATTTAAACGTCAATAAATCTAGAAACTGGTTTTTACAGTGCATTTACATCAAACGAACATAAAGCTAGAGCTAGGGCAAGAACATTCTTTCGTGATCTTTTAGTGTAAACGAAAACTCGTATTCAGTGTTGTTCAGTATTAGAACATTGCATTGAATCTTTTCAACGCACTAATAACAACGAAAGAAGCTCTACACCTGTTTACAATAAAATAATTTGATATAGTGGGGTTAGAATGAGCATTCGCTCGTTTGATGTAAATTCAACAATTCAATTCAATTCAACCGATGTATGAATTTCAGATTTTCCACAGTATACATTAAGCCTCATTCTTCTTGAAACCATGCTTCTTGAAACTGTGTTCCCCGACGAATACAATATGGGGGTCTTCAAGCGTAGAGTGAACACGAACAGGTACCTACTTGGAAAGCGCGTACCTTAGGCCACATCTTAGCTTACCATCAGGCGGGATTGTGGTCAATCACTTATCAACATTAAATAATACAATGCGGATTTGGGGCAAACACTCTCCAAGAATCGCAATGAAATAAATAGGTAAAAATAAAATGAAAATTTAATGAGATATGAAATGTAAAGATCCAATATTATTTATACCTATCTATTAATTATACCTACCTACTACAATACGTTATTTGATGAAATATCTGAAATTATTAAGTACCTAATTATCTGGATTACCTATTTTGTGTTTTGAAATTGTGTTAGTACAATATACTCCATAGGTACATGTCTGTGGGTACATTAATCTAATACCTAATAATCACGCATAATATACTCGTAAAATTTGAATGATCTAAGGTCCTTTTATCACTTCGACTAATATTGTTTACATTTTATTGAAAGCTCTACCAATATGATAATCAGGTGAAAGTTTAGAATTTGATTTATATATTTGTATGTTTGTGTTTATATGTGAAATGGAAAGACGAATAATAATAGTGTTGTATGTTATGTGACTAACCTCTGTCATGTGTTTGTCTTGAAGATACTCAAACATTCATTTATTTAAATAGACTTCTAGAAGCATTTTGGATTCGTCATATCATAGATTTATCATTTACCACGCCACGGGTAGAAGCACTTTTTACAGAGAAGAGCCGGCAAGAAACTCTGAAAATATCCTGCCAATGTGATAAATGCGAAAGTTTTATGGATGAGATCATGATGAGATTTATTATTTAGTCCCATGACATAAACAGTCCCTGTACCATTACAGGGACTGTTTATGATAAAAAAATTAAATTTTATATGGACTTAAGCTTTATAATATTCGTATAGATTTAACAGTATATAACAATATTTTTAAAATAACAATAAATCTATAAATAAATGAAATATAAACAAGATTTGGCAAGCGTTCGCTTTATCGGCGAATCAATGACGTTGAAGAAGAGAAAGGACCTGTAGCGTCAGCAGACAAACATCCATACTAATATTATAAATGCGAAAGTAACTCTGTCTGTCTGTCTGTTACTCAATCACGCCTTAACTACTGAACCAATTTGCATGAAATTTGGTATGGAGATATTTTGATACCCGAGAAAAGACATAGGCTACCTTTTATTGCGAAATATGTACCACGGGCGAAGCCGGGGCGGACCTCTAGTATTAAATAAAACTTTATAAATAAAAAAATAAATAAAACATGTGTCCTTACGATATATTACAGTTAACTAATACCTTATTTATCGAAGAAAATATTTTATTGATTAAAAATATTTGTTTGTTTTAGAATGTGAAAGTATGTTTATTTGTTTGTCCTTCACTTAGCAACAGAACTAATAATAGACATGGTTTTTCACAGTATTAGTTCTCTTTATACCTACTATGGTATTAGGAAAAGTACCAAATAATTATTTATGAGTAATTTTTTAAAACGTTTCTTCATGCTTCGAGTGAAGTCACGATAAAAAACTAGAATTAAGATAACATGTACTCTTATTTACTTTGAGTAGTTAAATAATATTTATTTACTAAATTACAATTAACATTTGAAATTAAAATACGCAAATAAATTACGTATACTTATAAGTAAAAACATATTTCTGAATACATAACCTATAGACTACCTATAGTATTATCGTATTATGTTATCTGTGACAAAACTTTATAAAGTGTCTTTTATCTATTAAGTAATAATATTATCTAAGTAAATCGATACCGAATTTAATTCTACATCCTTCACTTAGTTTTTTTACTTAGTGTTATTCACTGAACTTTATTTTCGGTAAAACAATACCTACCTACGTCAAGTGAAAGGATCTTAAAACATGTTATCGAAAGGTTGACTCACCTTGTACTATTCGGTAGTATTCATGATTAAATATGAGAATAAATAATTATTGAAATAAATTTATTTCCTATTTAAAAAATACTGAAAGCATTAATGTAGGTATATGTTTAGGTATTTATAGGTAGATAATTTTCGTGTAAAAATAACACTATATACATCAATTTTATTATATGGTAACTAGTGTTCCATATACAGGGATCACGTACATATCCAACGGTGAAGGAATTTTTGAAATCGGTCAATAGTTCTTGAGATTGGTGTGTTCAAACAATCAAATTCTTCAACTTTGTATTATTTATAGGAGTAGGTATTAAGTTCCTATAAAATATAATAAAATAATTCTGAACACGCTTAAAATATGTACACAGAAATAATGTTTTCTTTCAAAATGTAGTTACAATTTATGATAATGAAAAAGCATACAAAAAGTATCTGGATTTAATAAATTAATGTTGTATTTTGAATTCAAAATTAAATTCGATCTTTTTCTGCTGACGCGTCTGTGAAAGTTTGTCAATTTGTCACAAGAATCGCAAAAATTATGTTTCTAAAATTGATAAATTATAACACACATTAAGATTTATTATTTATAATAAATAAATAATAAGGTTAGAGAGGTGTGGTTCAGTAGTTAATGCCTATAGTTACATATTATTATTGAAATGTCTTAGATTCGATTCCGTAAAGGTTTGATATGGTGAGTTCACAAGGTTAAGGTTATAGTTAGCCACACGCTAAGGGCTTCAGAATGTCATATTATAAGTAAAAAAATAAGTATAATATTACATTTTTAACCACATATTAGGTATACAACAAAACCACAGCCAAACAGCCGCGTTTTTCTGCTGTTCGCAATAAACTCAAAAACTACTGTACCGATTTTGATTCTACTTTCACCAATGGATAGATTGTTTCTCGAGGAAGGTTTTAATGTGTGTGGTTTTAATATATTGATATTTTGCATCTTTTTGACAATGTTTGCGAAGGCCTCATATAAATATCACACTCTACCAGTCGATTATTTCCAATATAATGTTGAAACATAAGTAATAATATATTAATTTTACTAGATTTTCGCCCGCGGCTTCGCCCACATTTTCAAAAAAAAAGAACTTGCATAGTTCCCGGTCCTGTGGGATTTCCGGGATAAAAAGTAGTACCTATATACCAAATTTCATCAATCCATCCTCACAAACTTTCGCATTTATAATATTATGAGTAGGATAATAATATATTTTAACATCTTATATGTAAATCTAGAAGTTTCGGTGAATGTCCGTTAAATAGCTTCGTATGCACTATTTCCTATACACGCCTATTTCCTGAACACTTGTATGGGCATATCAACTTAAGGCTGCTCATTTCGCGTCTGATTGTGTCATAAATGTTAATGAACTCAAACTCAGGATATGTAACTCAAACTTAAACTGTGGTGAGTTTGAGTTTAAAACTCAAATGAAACTAAAACTCATATTTTCGAGCAAACACATTAATTAGTAGTTAAGCTATTGCATAGCTTCTATCGCGGACCTTGAGCGCGGGGACCGAATCGAGAAGTTCCGTAACGAAAAAACCTCACGCTCCCCACTCCGACGGGCTCGGAGGTGTGGCTTGAAGGCTGCTATGCAATAGCGGCAGTCCCCGAGTGCCACACGTCTTTTTTTATTTTATTTTTTAATTGCAAGTAAACTTTTAGGATACTTATTCAAGCATTTTAATACATACAAATTCTTTACCACTAGGTCGGAAAGCAGTTTCTACAATCTACAAAGTATAAGAGAACCTTTAAAATTATATCTCTTGGAGTAATGTAGAGTCTGGCAAAGCTAACTGCTAAGCTAATATTCATTTTTCGATTTTAATTTTTGTGACTATTTCCCGAAAGACTATAATATACTGTGAGCTGTGTATAGCTGAGCAGCAGTAAAAATTACACGCGAAAATAATTATTCTCATAATATTTTGAATTAAATTCACTTGAACCATACTTTAATGTATGCATATTGTTAACTTTATATTAAGTACCAAATAAGCAACAACAAACGAAACCCTAAAAAGTTCTAGTTTCCGTGGGATTTCCATAATGGCGATCATATCCATTGTCCGTGTTCAGGTCTCAAACTATCTTTACGTGTACAAAATATCATTCAAATCAGTTCAATGGTTTCGGCGTGAGGAATAGATAGATAGAGTTACTTTCGCAATAAAATAATATTTGTAGGTAAGTATTATTGATAATAACTGTAGCAATATGTATGCGATTTATATTTTAGTTATAGGTTTTTGTCTATTTATAAAATGGTAGACTTACTTTCGAAGGTGAGAAGTTGAACTCTACATCACTACATAGTATAAAACAAAGTCGCCATCTCTGTCCCTATGTCCCTTTGTATGCTTAAATCTTTAAAACTACGCAACGGATTTTGATGCGGTTTTTTTTAATAGATAGAGTGATTCAAGAGGAAGGGTTTAGTAAATAATTTATTAGGTTTTAGACAAAGCGGGCGAAGCCGCGAGCGGTAAGCTCTTATTTTATAAAATAGTAGACTTACTTTCGAAGGTGAAAAGGTGAACTCTACATTAGTAATAAATATAAAAATCTATTGTTTTCAATATGTGCTTTAATTTCAGTATTGTTTTGTATGCATATTATTAAGGCTTCCGTTTATCAGATTATGTCTACTTTAAAATAAATTAATTGAATTATTATTCTTTAACAAAAGTCTTTTGTTACATATACGATGACAAAGTTGCCTTTTACTTTTCCCTTCTACATATTCATACATGTCAATAGTGCAGTAGAATTTTCAAAAACATGAATAGGAGTTAAATAACTTTTACATTTAACAACTTATATTCGATCGATTTCCCGATTCTAATCCGTAACAGCGAACTTAGCTGTTAGCCTCTACCAATCCATAACAGTCATGATTACATTCAGTTAATATAACACATTACATCAATGTTTCTAGAAAGATCCCCACAAAGTTCAGCCTGACCCACTATAAGCCGACCAAAAATGAGCATCACTTACGATGTACCATTAAGCGCATATCAACAACAATGGAAAAAACACTGAATTTTGCAACAATGCCAACCCTGAGACATCAGTAAATAAAAATAAATACCCTGTTGGATCCGCCATTTTGATTCCATTCACTCCCCGCCTGTAAACTTCGAATAAAACGAAGCGAAAGGTGTGCGCGCAACTCAGTTGTCGCCTGACGCGGAGCTGTCAAACGAAAAGCGCGCGAACTTTGACATTTTTTTTTCTTAAATTTTTTTAATCGCGTGGCACTCGTAAGGTGTTAATATGAAGTACCTGGTTGTTTTGGCTGTATTCGCTCTGGCTTTTGCCGCAGAAGAGAAGAAAGAAAATGACGCCCCTAAGACTTTTCAGCGGTTGATCCCTGCTGATGTTCTTAGAGGTATGTTTTATTTCATAATTGGATGAATTTTGGGGTGTGTTACATTATTATTTTGAAGAAGAATGTTTAGAGCCGGTGTTGAAGTATTTATTCTGTTGCATAATTTCTTTTTTGAATAGTAATTCAATGTTTTAATAGAGCCTTAAAAATTAAATATTTTGGCGTTAAATTGATAAAAAAAGAATCACATTTTTGAGTAAACTCGATGTAAAAATTTTTACGTTCCTATGTTTTGAAAGCTTAAATTGTATTTTTTGTTTTTTTTAAGCCAAAAGTGTAAAGTTTAAAAAAGCTCTAGCTTTTTATTGTCTTTGAACTGTCTATGATAATAAATATTACATACAAACAAAAAACAAAAACAAATACATAGTTACGAGGTAATAGAGAAATCTAGATAAATAATTGGTGTATGAAGTAATTACATATTTGCATATTGCGTGCAACTAAATTATTACGTTTAATTAACTATGCACTTATTTCGTAATACGAGATGGTTATTTTTCTAATTATTCCACAATTGCGTTATGTCTGTTGGCGGTTCCGTTAGCTCTTTTTGTTTCGTAATTTTTTCATTTTTTTGTAAAAAAATATTTAGTTTTTGCGGAAAAATTAAAATAACTCGTATCTTCTATCATCTCTATAAATATAGAGTTATGCCATCTAAATAAATGAAAATGTATAATTTATCTTAGTAATTTCAGTACTTTATATTATCTTAGTAAGGTTATTTTATAAATTTTGTATACATTTATATAATATACTTAGAGCGTTTATACATTTTTAGTATTTTATAAATATACTAAAAATGTATAAACGCTCTCGGACCCTGGACCTGAAAGTAGTAACGATAAAATAAAGAAATCGATACTTTATTATACTTACTGGATCAATAATTTATATTACAAAATAATTATATTCGTGATAATGTAACATTAATCATTAACAATGACATTATTATAAAAGAAACCGGTATCTTGATGTACTGGTTTATAAAAATCAGGTCTTAAAACCGGTATGATGTTATAATTTTAGCAAATCTTACGTAAATGTCGGTTTTTAGGTTTATTGGTGTTAATCGATATAGTGATGTAAAACACGAGAGAAATGGAAAATGGTTTTCGATTTTTTTTGTTTTTTTTAGAAAGAAGATTTGTTTGATTTTTTTCTTTTTTTATGCAAATGTAGGATTTTGATTTTATTAATTACAATATATTATGTTAATACTGCTAATATGTATATATTGAGATAAATAAATGAAAATTAGTTTTGATAGTCTCTACATTACGATTAAGCATATCAGAAAAAAATGTTTAGGCTTGTAAAAAATATGTCGTTCATATTTTTTATATCGATTGATATAGCTTTTTTGTTACCTCAATAAAAAAAACATATTTCTATGTTATTTTTAGCCTTGACCTTGGCCTTAATGGCCTGCTCTAATTAATTATGTAATAAATATTAAATATCAAGAAGCAGAAAACCATTTTATTTTATGTTTTTGACAAAATATTACCTATAGCATAGGCATTTTCAGCTTTAGGGTATTCTTATGAACAGACAAACTAACCAAAGTTTTCAAAATATTTCTTGATTGCATTTTGTATTTGAAAGTTTCAGGCTTAATGTACTTTGAAGTAAGATTTAGATAATTTTATTTTGAAGATATGTATTTATAATATGTCTCTCTATATTATGTCTCATGGTTATAGATGTGTTTAGAAATATTGTGAAAAGTAAAAACCGATGAAAGAATTTTCAAAATCAGTAAAGTAGTTTCAGTTCATCCATATTATATAATTGTAATCATCTCTATTTAAATGTAGTTTATTTCTTAAAAACACAAATGCTTTTACGCACGGCTGACTACGACCATCAAAGAGTATTAGTCATGGAGGTCAGATATTATATTTTTTTAATAAAACTTACGCACTGCTTTGTCCTTTATGTAAGGAAATTGATATACTTATTATAATATATGTATTGTGTTTTGCTGGTTTTCCTGTTATCTCATATTACATAGAACCTAAAGAAGTAATTTACACATATACGTTGTTAATTTTATTATCTGTGTTTAATTTGATGTTTTAGTTACAATTTAATACAAACAATTACATTTAAACTTACAAAAGTACATAGTTATGTTACCTTACTTAATAAAATTGTATCTTTGCAACGCTCAAATAATGAAGAAATTATTTCTAATTGAATGCAATTGTAAAATATTTATGTAAATATAATATTTTAATTCATTTAAATAAGATAACTTTGATCATAATTCATAATGGTTTTTTGTAAAATAATTATACATAAATATTATGCTCCTGTCTGTATATGAGTCACATTAAATCTACAGATAATTCAACACAAAAGGTTAGGTCTTGTTCGATGACCTAATATCCTGCTGTGAAATCGTGCACTTTCAAAAACCTTTCACAATTACTAAAGACTTTCACGTGGTTTACAGTTAAATGCTGGTCATTTGGCTCAATGATACAAAATTAAATTTAATTATGCACAACGCCTGTGAAATAACGCATCGTATGAATAATTTCGTCATTAATTAATAACAAAACAAATAAAAATAAATGTTCTCGCTATAATATTAATGACGTTATAAAAATTTACCCGCCTTTTTTAAATTTTGGAGCGAATGTGAACAATGTCAAAAGCTTCCATATTTAAAAAAAGCTTTTTGGGGGACCCAATTTTAATTTAAATAAAAAAAAATGTAAAGCGATTTTGTTTACAATAAGCTGATTAAATTACTATAGCTCAGTGATTTCATAACAAGGCCTCTCACCACTTAGTTATACATAATGCAATAATTTAAAATGACAGTATTGCCATATAGTTACAGTAAAAACTTGTATTTATGTCTAATGTGGTAGTTTTTCGCAATCCACGGATATGTAGCAACTCGTAACTCGATGGTATCCGTTGGGAAATCAAATTGCATGCATTATACCTTTTTATCCGATTACAGTAAATAACATTTTAATTGTTCCTAATGGCATGGAGCGGTTATTGTGTTTAAAAACCTTGAAATTGGTATTTTGGAATTCTTTAACGTTATCATTGGGTTCTTTCAAGATAAATTGAGATACGTATTATAGAAAAATTAAATGATGATTAAATGTCTATTATAATCAAATTTAAAAATAATTAATTGTAGTTTAATAAACAATGATAGAAATGACAATAATTAATTATTGTTTAATGTGTTTTTAAAAACACTTTAAACAATACGTCATGTGAATATTATTTAATTAAATATTTTTCATTGGTGCTATTAAAAACAAATCTTTTTGAATGATGGTATATATAGTACGTATTCTAAAAGTTGTGTGACCATACTTTAATTAATTATGACTCATTATTTGTAAAACCATGCAATGATAATCACAATTGACATTTACAATAGTAACATAAATAAACCTTTATTTAGATTACTTCCTGGTGTCCTTTAAATGTAACAGGTATAAGAAAAATGACTCATACATAATCAAATGACATGATTATACAGCCTTGGACAGTTCTAGAATCTAATGAAAGTAGGTTGTTTTAAAAAGTAAGCCGCTCCATGCGTCCGCTGTTCGCTTTGGCTGTTGTAACATTTGAACCATATTATAGAGTTTGAACTGAGTATCATCGTCTTTTGTTTGACATAAGTGTAGAACAGAAAAAGCTTTAGAGTAGATTTTTTTGTTTTTAAATGACCGTTTAAAAGTCTATCAATACGCTTTTATTAGCTTTACCGGTCACCTATATGTTTGTGTGTAACCGAATCGTTTAGACTCGATTTAGACCCACTTTAAACTTATGAAAAACTTATGAAGAATCGGTGACAATACAATAATTTCATAAGTTTGTCTTCCTAAAGCGTGTTTTAACCGACTCCAAAAAAGGAGGAGGTTCTCAATTCGAGCGGTATATTTTTAACTATATTTATATTTGTTTGTTTTGAAATCTTCGTTTAAAGTAAATTGTTACGCATCACGATTGGAAAGTAGTTTAAACTTGGCTCGATCTGCGATGTCACTAACATTAGCATTTTAAATACGTGATGTGATGACAGCGTTATGTAACTTTTTATTGCTTGTTTTTTAAATTAGGCTTGTAGCTTTCCTTGCTGTTTAGCCTTCCGTTGTAAATCTACACTAATAGAGGAAAACTTTGTTTGTTTATTTGTTTGATTGTAATGAATAGGCTCATAAACTACTGGACCGATTTTGATGAAATTTGGCACAGATAATCTTTAGACCCTCAGAAAGAATATAGGCTACCTTTTATTGCGAAATATGTACCACGGGCGAAGCCGGGGCGGACCGCTAAATTTGTAAATATATAGATTTTTATTTCAGAAAAAATATATTAATATTAAAATACGTTAATATTTATGTGATAATTATTACATACTGTAATGGCCGCTCCATGTATTTTTTGTGTTGTTTAAAAATACATGGACAAAGTTTTCGAAGCAGAGACATTAAGCAAAAAAATAGAGTCATTTTGTAATAAATTTGATGATAATAAAAAAGCCTTTAAACCTTAGAGCGTAGACGCACTATGCGGGTAGCCGCATTGCGGGTAGCCGTCCGGCTGACCGCAAGCACTTATGCACGTAATATTAATTTCTATGCGCACTGCGATGCGGCTACCGCAGACCGCACAGTGCGCCGGACGGCTACCCGCAATGCGGCTACCCGCATAGTGCGTATACGCTCTTAATGTCATTTCCTAGTAAAAGCAAGGATAAAAATACATTTGTGGAAGCGGAAATGACATTTATTATTTTTTAATACATTCACTTTATTCGATTGACATTTTATTAATAGAATTACTTTCGAATTATAATAATGAGATAAATAAGTAGATAGTAATATTATAAAGGTCTGTTTGTGTGTCTGTTACACGTTCAAGGCTTATTCGATTTTCATGAAATTTGGAAACACAATAATTGAAGACTCTTTTTTTTGTATATCAACTCGATTTTTTTTCCACGGACGAAACCGCAGACCACACCTAGTATTATAGCTAATATATTGTGGTATTCTCAAGTTTAAGTTTTCAAAAGACTTGTATAATTTACAATTCAAATTTGTATAACTTGAATAATAATAGATGCTTTACATGCATTTAATAATAATAAATGATTAATTTATTGTTTAGACTCTTGCGCATAGTTATCAAGATTATGATTATTTTATAATAATGGTTGTATCCTATCCTATCCTACTATATAATATTATAAATGCGAAAGTTTGTGAGGATGTGTGTGTGTTTTTATTACTCTTTCACGCAAATACTACTGAACCGATTACAATGAAATTTAGCACACATATAGAGGGTAACTTGGATTAACATATAGGATAGGTATTATCCCGGTAACCCACGGGAACTATGCGAGTTTTTCTTAGATAACGCGGGCGAAGCCGCGGGCGGAAATCTAGTTTCTACAAAACAAATAATAGTTCTACTTCCAACTATTATTTGTTTTGTTAAAAGATTAGAACTTACTTACTAGGTAACGTATAAAAAAAATCTTTCAGCAGTAGAAAACTATCCTATAATATTATATATTGTATAACCTTATTATATATTATATATTATATATTATATAGACCTTCCTACTATAATAATTTTAATAATTAAAACTGTTTCAACTATAATATAACTTCAAAAAATTATCAGTCTGAAGAACGTATCTCGTTTTATAGCTTTGCATTATTTTACATATTATAGTAGCTTACTAAAAATGTAGCTAAATTATATCAAAGAATACAATGTTCGTCCTTTACTTTCTTCATCCCGTCCGACTAGGGCCCTTCCGGCCTCCTCCACTCAAGCGACAGCCCAAGCCGAGGTTCGTCAAAGGGGGACGCCCGCCCGCATGTCGCTACCAGGGTGAACCTTCAGTTCACCCACGCGTCCGCGTTAAGACGATACACAAAAAAAAAATCCACTGCTTGGCGGGCGGAGTCTAATAGCTCGCTATCGCGAACGCGGGTGTGCGCGAAGTCATTCTTGCAAACTCGCCGCGCTGCCGCTGGCCGACTCGGGACAAACATGTATGGAGTCGTCATACAGTTATAATATTGTTATACATTTATTCAATTATTGTTGATTTATTGGTTTTATTTTCTTGCTTATAAACAAATAATCTTCTTTCCAACAACTACTTAGACATTATTAATAATTATTATTATTTCGTAATGTTTACTTTATTACAAAATAATACAGGTTATAAATAATCTTTAAAATAACAAAAAATATTGTTACTCTGAAAAAATGAAATGGTACTCAATAACGCGGACTACTGAATTGATTTAGATAGAATTTGATGCTGACGTAGATATTACATAATGCCCAGAAATGAAAGGTACTATTTCTGAAAGAAGTTATAAACCCTAATTCTTCTCAGTCAAAGTCAAGAGTGGAAGATATCACTAATACAGTAAAACTGATGCGAAACTTTGGATGTTAATTTGTATATTTTTTTGTTAGTTGTTACTTAATCACGTCAAGACTACATTACCAATTTTGATAAAATATAGCTAATTGCCTGGATTTACACATAGGATACTTTTTATCCGAACTGAACACTTCTGTGGGAATAAACAGGATTCACGATATAACCTAATTCCACGCGGGCAAAGCCGCAGTCGGAATGATATTTTTTTTAAATAAAAAAATTGTTTTAAAAAAAACACAAAATATATTGACGCATGTATTTATTTTTTGCACTCTATTATAATTGTAATTATTCATTACAAATAATCAAAATAAAATAGCCAGAACAAAGTTAGGCCCTGGTAGGGTAGGTAGGCAGGTACAGCAATGTGAGACGAACACTGGCTTATTTATACCAATAATAATGTATTATAAACATTAAATTAAGTTTACAACAAAAATACATAATATTAGCTAATACATATTATTTTTCGAAATGAAAACTCACATTACTATGTAAATATGAATATAAACCTGTTTTAGTACTAAGCAATTTCCCGCACAGGTGTAGTAAGTATAAATGAAATAAATATCAACATCAAATTCTTTATACAACATACTTATCTACCACCTACTAAGAAATGTAATTCTTGAAACTTTTTCGTATTTTTTTTAAATATAATACTACTCCAATGAGCTCCTGTTCCATATTATGTCCACCATACTTCCACTAAGTTCACCATGATTTTTTATTTCTTTGCACTTTGTTGCTTTTTGCTAAAAATGGAATCATGCGATAAAACCAGTAGAACGTTGATAACATACATTTTTGACTGAATAAAGGTACTTACGAAGGAGTGGGTTCACATTGTGAACAATCAGTGGGTTTATTTTCCTTCTGGATTCCGGATTTCTGAAAAGATTATCTATGCTATAAATGAAAAAATCTTACACATTCGTTATGTACTTAAAACTGGGGTACATATCAAACATCGTCTATAATACAATTATCATCAAATTTAAAATAAAACCAACTTACTTCATTAATTTGTTCCAATTGTAAGCATTCTTTTTCCTCCAACCTTTATGTTTCTTGTTCTTATTTTCTTTATTGTCCCCATTTGTCTCATTTTGTCTTATCGTGTTGTCACCCTTTTTTACGATTGCGCGAGCGACACAAGTTCCCCGTGTGACGGCCGTAGCGGGAATGACTCGTGCAGCGATCGGGGTAGGAAGGTACAGGGCGGCTCTCGCTATATTGGCTGGTCGCGCGCTAATTTCAAGTATTTCTTGTTTATTTCAAAACCATCGCATATTTCAAAATTCTAAATCGGTAGACGTATAGGTTGTATATTTTATAGTTAATATCCAAAAAGTCGTAACTTTACGTTTGTTATTTTGAAGATGCCAGAGATTATAAAAAAATAACAATGAGAACTTTGTATTTTTTTTCTATCGAGAAAATATCATGGAATCATGTTTCTAAAACGGTAGACGTATTGTGTTACTATTGAACTTTCTTGTCAAGAATTTTCATCACGACAACTTTAATAATATAAAAATTACGAAGGTTTAAAAAGGGCCGTAAATGTTAGAAAAATTAATTCATCACCTTAAAATGTAGAAGCCCTTCTGGCTAACATTGAGAAACAACACACAAAAAAAAATCCTTCATAGTCCTATCATTACATAGTATAAAACAAAGTACTTAAAATACTTTGTGCTTGTAATTAAACACCGAGTTAAGTTATGACTTAGCCCGTTAAGCATTAAGTTTATATAACTTAATTCAAGTGAAAGTTGTGTGTCTAGATGTCACAAACTAGGCTGTCTGGACGCGCCTTGTAAGATTACGTAAACTGTCATTTTTTTATACTAGCTTTTCAATCTGGCTCTACCTGGGCAGATTTTTTAATTTTTTCTTAGTTATTATTCTGCTCTAGTGTCTCTAAACTCAATAAATGTGTTTTTTACAAGCATTTTGTATGAAATTAATGCTTCAGCAAATTAGTTTCTGTCTGTCAATTTCATAATAATTTGATTTAGAACAAACATATTAAAATGCGTTTGTCATCAAACTTTAAACATTGAAACACATCCTAATTATACAACCCATACTTCCTTCATGGTCCTATCACTACATAGTATAAAACAAAGTCGCTTTCTCTGTCCCTATGTATGCTTGAATCTTTAAAACTACGCAACGGATTTTGATGCGGTTTTTTTAATCGATAGAGTGATTCAAGAGGAAGGTTTTAGTATATTATTTATTTTGTTTTAGACAAAGCGGGCGAAGCCGCGGGCGGAGAGCTAGTTGATTGACTACAATTAGGTCTATTTCTTTGACCTACTTCAAACAATGCTAATTCAACATTACGCGTAACTGTATTGTACATTACACATTGTTTGATATTGAAAGAGAAACTCCCATTTTAAAATGGCGGCCAAATAATGCCTGTGACACTGTGAAATTGTGTGTTCCTGACCATTGCATTATGAAATGAAATAATGATAACAATGCAGTTGGCAAGTTTTTTTTAAGATTTATAATACATATTATGTTATTAAATACTAGGTTTCCGCCCGCGGCTTCGCCCGCGCAGTCAAAGAAAAACCCGCATAGTTCTCGTTCCCGTGGGATTTCCGGGATTGTCCTTTCTCGGGTATCAAAATATCTAGTTTAGGCGTGATTGAATAACAGACAGACAGACAGTGTTACTTTCGCATTTATAATATTAGTATGGATTTTACTAGTGTTAGGTTTTGGTCATTACTCGGACCAAAATTAATAAAATCTGTCTCCTAATGCATGAAACTTACACGCAACAAATTTGCAAGTCCTTTTTAAACCTATGTTATTAATTATCTAACGAAAGATATTTTATTTGTTATATTTAATAAAATGTCGATTTTTTTTTATTAAATTCGCTTTCTCGTGAGAACAACACTTTGCAATAATACTTAAACATTTTCGCTCAAACTAAATCTATAGGTACTATCTATCCTGATATGTATTAGCTTAAGAGTTTGTTTGTTTGAACGCGCTTATATCAGGAACTACTGGTCCGATTTGAAAAATTATTTCGGTCTTAGGTAGCCCATTTATCGAGGAAGGCTTAGGTATAGCCTATATGCATTACCACGCTCAACTAGCTAACAGAAGGAAGCTAACAGAAGCGGAGCCACACGGGTGAAACTGCGGGGCACAACTAGTCTATTTTATACGAATATGCTAACAGAATCGTGTAATAAATAATTAATTCTAGAACCGTGTGATTTAGTTTACATTCACAGGCTGAACTTTGAATCTAGACCACGGCCATCCAGTCTAGATTGGTTTAGATAACATATTGTTCCTTAGGTACTTTGTATGTTGGCATCAAATGTATGTAATTAATATGGTTTTGAAAATTTTTACTTTTGAATGATAGTGTAAATATAAATTAATATGTTTAAGTACTATTTCTTAGATACTTTTTGCCTCTCAAAATATTCAAAAAACGTTAACCATCAAATATTTATGAAAACTTAATAATTCTAGGAATGTTAGGTTGTAGATAGGTAGGTAGGTCAAAGGAAAAATAAACACAGAAATATGAAAAAAAAACGTTTATTCATAACCCAACCATAGACATAACATACCAAATCAACTCTATTATCTATCATCCATTTTCCCGTTCAAAAATAAGCCGTATAACCACTGATCCCAAAATATTTACAAAGTAATAACTCTATTATCTCTGCCCACAGACTTCCCCAGTGTCTGCGTATTACATTACCTGTGTTATAACTCTATTCTCTCTGCCCATAGACTTCCCCGGCGTCTGTTTCGCGTCCACCCGCTGCGCGACCGTCGAGCCAGGCAACTCATGGGACCTAGCACCTTTCTGTGGCCGTAGCTCTTGCGTCATCAGCGAAGACCAGCCCCCAAGGCTGTTAGAGTTGGTTGAGGACTGTGGACCTCTGCCAATTGCTAACCCTAAGTGCAAGCTGGATACTGGTAAGTTTTATTGTATGTAATACAAATATTAGTACCCATTCCACTTGCATGACGTATTTTATATTATTTCGCATTTCATTTGGAGTTAAATGGGATGGAAAACATTTTTTTTCTTTTTGATATTCGAGCAGTTTATGGCAGTTAGTTATTTAATACTCATAACATAAAAAATCTTATTTCATTAATATGTGATACAAAAATCACCAAGTATTATGTATTCTATTTTATACATATATTTACCATATTTATTGTTCACAGAGAAGACAAACAAGACAGCTCCCTTCCCCGGCTGCTGCCCAGTCTTCACTTGCGAGGATGGCGTCAAGTTAGAGTACCCAGAACTCCCTACCCCTCCTCCTGAAGACGCAAAGAAAGAGGAGGAAAAGAAGTCTTAAATTATTACAAAAAAAAAAATTAGAAATAAATTTAGTCTATGGTAGAGCGCGGCAACCATGACAGCTCATCTGTGGCGGGAAAATTACGCGCCGATTTTAGACGCTTTTAGTTACAGATAAAAAATTTGAACGTCTATTAAAGTGAGGCGTTTTGAATAGAAATTTTTAATTGTGGCAACATTGCCTCAACTTTCCATTGAAATGATACGTTTCGGCTTTCTAGTTTCTATTTCATAATGTACAATAGGCCACCATTGTTGAAAATCAATCGCCACACTTCCTGTCTTTTCAAAAAACTGTGACAAAATGTTAATTGTTGTACATTTTTGTGTTTGTTTTTTTTAGAAGTTCATCGGCTTTTTACTTGAATACCTGCCTATTATAAGATAATGTTTGTGATATTGATATTAATAGAAAAGTTATTCAATAAAAAATACAAAATTTCTAATATGTCTTTTATTTATTTTACCAAGACCGTGGAATGCCTGTACAATGAATATATTTTTATAGCGTACATTATTATGGAAAAATCCTTGTTCAACATGCTCTATATTTAAAAGTTTATCCAAATACAGATCCTAAATGTGAAAGACTACCTGATATATTTATATACTTACAAATTACATCAAAATATAATATTTGAAATAATAATACCTAACAAAATATATAAATGATTACCAGACCATGATAATAATATATCTACGGAATTGAACTCACTGCCTTAATTTGTGAATATTTCATTTGTAAATATAAAGATTATGTATGTAGTAATGTACCAAAAAGAGACATCAAATATTTGTCTCTTGTGTCTATAAAATATATCCGGATTCTTGAAAAGAGGAAAAAACGAAGTTTGGAGTAAAGAAAAAGACACATTTTAACTCAATAGTTTATTTCAGAATAATGAATCGCATATAATTTTACAGAATATATTATAATAATTGTCAACACTTATATACTTGTATTATACGAACATTTATCTATAGATACAAGTGTAAATTAAAAATAACAAATTAACTTCTAATTCACTGTAAATCGAAAGAATATTTTGCTTATTGCATCTGCCTTTTATATCGAAACATGAGGCATAATTAAGTCCAAAAAATTACATAAAATAACCATTTTATGTAATTTTTTGGACTTAATTAATTATTAAATATTATTATGCAACCGCATAATAATATTATGTACCAAATATTCATGAAATGTTTTAGTTTAATGTAGGTAAAAAAACTTTATTAAAAAACACTTCTTGTTCCATGGACTTGTGCACAAAAATTAACGATAGGTTTCTTAAAGAAAACTCTAAGTATTTCTTTTTTTTTACAAAGACGATTTGCTATGTTACAAGAAAAAAAAAAACAATACGTCACGATATAATAGGCAGAGACAATATAACTGAAATTTTAAAGCGAAACATTAACACACTATATAAATACATTTTTAACATTCTCAACTATCGCTAACATTGATCACTTATCTATTACATATATAATAAATATTATTTTAACTAGATATACGAATAAATAATCAACTATAGTGTTAAAATCACAATTCTTCTAATTTTAACATTTAATATTGCACAAAATAGACACCAAATGCGATTACGAGTTTGAGCTGGTTTGAAATATTATTGACAAGCTGTCAAATGTCAAAGATGCGTCATGAAAAGCGCGCGAAATTTGACAATCGATTTGTGGTTCTGACGTTTATAAAAAATATGACGACAACGTTATTATTTGTATGATTTTTTAGTATTTAAAATATGTATTTGTGCTGATAACTTTGTACAAAGCAAAAATATACCATGTATATAATATATACCATATATTTTTACAAAAAATATACTTTTCCAAACGAAAATCAACTATTCCAAAAAAGTTATCATGCCGACAGATTATAAAATAAAAAAAGGCTTAACCATCATTGACAAAACATGATATGTGACTAATTCAGACAATTAAAACAAATGTTACATTTTGTGCTATATAAGGGTATAAAACGAAAGAGGTAGTACCACCGGAAGTATGATTTCAATGAAAATGACAAAGAAGTATAACTATTTATATACATTTATAGATTAATTCCTCTCATTTTGACCTTTCGATTTTACTTACATAATTTAAATTTCTAGACAAGATATGCCCATGAATTACCACTAAGCGATAGCGTACACAGACGAAAAATAACCTCTCCCAAAATGCATAGCAAAAATAATGAAAAAGCATTCTCTATCCGTAAGAACCTTCAAAACTTGATAAATCCGAGAGTAAAAAATATAGCATTTACTACTAGATTATCTAATGAGTCTAAGCTAGACTCCAAAACAGATTCAACTGTCCTAAATCCAAACTGACTGCATTGAATAACGAGAAATACTGCTATCTCT
Source organism: Colias philodice (assembly GCF_061535455.1). Taxonomy (NCBI): domain Eukaryota; kingdom Metazoa; phylum Arthropoda; class Insecta; order Lepidoptera; family Pieridae; genus Colias; species Colias philodice. The sequence goes on from NC_143115.1 coordinate 2,011,113, forward strand.
ATCTAACATTATGTAATAGACAGAGACGTATATATCTAGAATTTGTCCGCGATGACGCAATCGCGTCAGGTTTAGAAACTAGATCCAATGATCACTAATTATTACACGGTTGGCAATACATAACCGAAGCTCGGCTTAGTCACGATTAACTAATTTTCGCCACTGCAACTATTTTTATTTAGAAAAAAAATGTGTGCGTGTACAAACGTAAGAAGTGAAACTTCTTTATGACCTTATTTTTCAAAAAAAAAATTAACTATATCCAACCTTACAGAAATACGTCGAATCACGCATGGTAGGGATAAGAAAAAGATGGCGCGTAACGGAAAAATGTCACGCGTAAAGAAAAAATGTTACACTAAATTTTTTTCCAACCCCGATAAAGAAGTTTCTCTTCAAAAAGAAACTGAAAGGACATAATATTATGAAAGTTTTGTTGAAGTAAAGAAGCGGCTTTTTGCTTGTGTTTTGTTAAAATCGAATGAAAGCTAAATTCTTTTTAAATTTTTAACGGAAATTTAGACAGATGAAACAAATTATTTGTAACTGTATCAATATCGTTATCGGTATTACGTTATTTTACTCATTTGACATCCGTTATGAATACCGATATTACTATATTTCGATACCGATATTTAAATAATAGTTTTTTAATACCAAAATATCATTATTTAAAGGTTTCTGTATTTTTCCAATATTAATAGAAGTATATTTAATTTGTCATTGTGGTGTGCATTCAATTTAAAAATCATTAGGTATTATAATATAATTTTGTCAAAATCACTTTTGAACAATAAAAATTACGTTATCGTTACTTCTTATCGCCTTCGTCTCTATAATAATATTATTTTATTTATGAATAAATAATGGAATAGAATTTAAAGTTTATTTTTATCCCTACGTTATCATACATTTATTTTACTTATAAACGATCTTCACTACATAGTATAAAACAAAGTCGCTTTTTCTGTCCCTATGTCCCTTTATATGCTTAAATCTTTAAAACTACGCAACGGATTTTGATGCGGTTTTTTAATAGATAGAGAAGAGGAAGGTTTTAGTATATGTTTAATTTATTAGGTTTTAGACAAAGCGGGCGAAGCCGCGGGCGGTAAGCTAGTATTTTAATAATATTCTATTGTCACTATGAACGTGACTGAAGCATCTTTAAAGTGAGAGTTCTGAAGAAAAATCGACTTTCACTCATGAATTCGTGTGATGGATGTCATATATTGTTCACGGTAATATTTTGATAGACTTTCTATGGATTATAAATTGTTTTAATATAAATTATAATAGTTTAGTCACGGTAATAAATTTTTATGATGCAAGAATATCTTCTAACTAATAATGAAGTAATTAAATTATGTCATGTATTTTTTAAATTCACTCTTTTGCATTAACCTTAATTAGCTGATCAAACTAATTCTGTTATTCATTATTGATATTAAAAATTACCCCATATATTAATTGATTTACCATGTAAGTTATTTAAATTGCAAATAAATTTATTTTTATTCTTTGCAATTATTTATTTATTACAGAACGCTTCAAAGATGTTAAAATTTAATCAATATTAAACACACTAATGTTATCAAACAAAACGGTATTATAAAAAAGAGCATATGTGCCGAGCACGTGTCAGAAGTGAAACTTCCTTGTCAAGATTCAAAGATACAAAAGCCGTCGCCGTACTCTATGACGTGACGGTATTGCCATGCGATGTAATTAATATCGTTTTTAATAATAAAAATAGTTGCACTGGCAAGTACGATAAAACTGTATCTATTAACACCAGTAAAATCACATACACCAAGTCTGACTAATGTCTAAATATAACAACTTGCTACTTTAAGGTATCTTAAAATTACTACGTAAATACGGAGTTTTTCCTAATTTATAAGGATTTAGGAATATCATTTAATTGTAGGTAATAATGGTAAAAATTATAATTTTAGGACAAGATATTTTATGCATTGCATTGTTTGAAACGCAGTTAATTTTCAGTTAAAAACATAATTGATCAAATAACTTCAATTTGACGTGCTTTATGTCAATATTCTAAATCGGTATAGTTTTTCAAGATTCTCGAACCACGGAGACGATAACTATATTCTAACAACAGATTAATTCTAACTAACCGGCACCCATCAATATAGTGGCTGTGCCATATGTTGCTTTACCTGGTCGTTAATCAACCCTTGAGTGTGGATAATTGTGTACTATTATACTTAAAATTTTCAATTGTATACGAGTTCAGATCATATTAACGCTTCTTTTTATAGAATTATTATATTATAGGGTAGTAATCACTACATAGTATAAAACAAAGTCGCTTTCTCTGTCTCTATGTCCCTATGTCCCTTTGTATGCTTAAATCTTTAAAACTACGCAACGGATTTTGATGCGGTTTTTTTAATAGATAGAGTGATTCAAGAGGAAGGTTTTAGTATATAATTTATTAGGTTTTAGACAAAGCGGGCGAAGCCGCGGGCGGTAAGCTAGTTACATATAAATTAAGAAAAAACTCCGCTTTACCGGGTACAACACTATAAAACTTTTACAAATGTATACAATAATGATCTTTATCAACATTAATGTTAACTAAATGGAATGATTAACAACAAGCTTAAATATCTCACTATTATAAATATTCAATTATAACTGAAAAACGATTTAAATTTGGTCGCTAATTGATTACTTGCAAATAACAGTAACGTAACAGTTATTTTTGAATAACCGTTATTTGGATATCGTTTCGGATATTTTTCGTTATCACATATTGATATCGTTGGATATCGTTTAACGATACTTAAGTACTGTTTTTTTGATATTATTTACAAATATATTTTGTTAAAAAAAAATAAACGTCACATAGTTACTAACGGTCGCTTCCTATGATACTAATTTAACTAATGAACGACCGTTTTAAAACTAATGTAAACTATAAATAAAAATATTTCATACATTTTCTGTTACAAAAGTTTAAACTACATGAATAAAAGTATAAAAGGGCTAACCTAGGTCTATAGAGCCACATTCGTACTCCTGTTATTCCTTCTCTTTCTATCACATAGAAATATAATTTACTAGAGCGAGAAAGATTGCTTTATGCTTTGCCTTTGCAAGTCAGAATTCATTGACAGTAGGAATTATTTAGTTTTACTACTGCACTTATTTACTTAAGGGCTGATTTATCAATCCTTGGTTAAAACTTATTCGTCGAATAATGTATAAAACTGCCATTTTAAAAAGATGTTCTATTGGTCCGTATTTGACAATTTACGTGACATTTTAATAATATTATCGTGTAATACTTTATTGGACGGATAAGTTTTATCCAAGCATTGAAAAATCGGCCCTAAGTTGGTTTAAAAATTATCATGACCTGGTATTATTGTGTCAATTAAGATCTGTATCTTTACGAAAAGCCTTTAATTTAAGGAAGAATAGTCAAATGATAATTGATGTTAAATGCCTTCCTATTGAAGAATGTAAGCAATATTTATCGCTATAGTAAACTTAAGACAGATGAATGTTAATATTACATGATTGCATATTCAAAAGTGGCTCAGCCCTTCTAAATAGAACTGCATTTGTATAATTTTTTGGCAGTTTTAAGATGTTATTTTAGTAGTTTTGTGAAATAATACATTTTGAGCAACCGAGCAAAAATATTATACAATGATACTGACGTTCCAATAGATATTACTATTTTTAAAACGTCAACATGACATCTACTCATTTTGTGCGATACGAACGACTTTTTTCTTTTATTATCTACAATAACAATAATATTAAATTCTAACCATAATTTAACATTGACTCTTCAACACTAAAAACGTCAATTTTATGTAGACAGCGTGACAAGTAGATTAATTATTTTTATAATTACAAGCGTTTGAAAAGAAGAATTTAACTGTAATCATAAAAATAATTCATTGTAAGAGCTACATGCTTTAAAACAAGGTATTGTAATTTAGAAATAAGTTTTCATTTATGACAGTGTTTGGGTATTAAATAAAATTTTATTACTGAATTATTACGATGTTTTAAAACATGTAACCCTTGAAGATTTTAGAAACATTTAGGTCATAGCAATGGAGTGCCGTGCAGTTAAACAATAGTAATATTTTTTAATGTTTTTTTTTATAACGAAATATATAAAAACTCTTTGATGCACAGCACTAGTTAGTCATGATCATGAAAGAAGAAAATGTTGAAATGGATGTGGCAAATGTGTTGTAGAAATAAACGCATCCAAAAATGTCTATTCGTGATATTTACGATTACGAATATTACGATTAAAACATTATTACAAAACACGTATTAAGACTGACCCTGCTAGTTACTACGTTGTTAACTCGACTATTCTTAATTTTAGTAAAATAATATAAATAAATTCAACTCTACCTAACTAAACTTTTAACGAAACCGATACCGATAACGTTACGTTATAACGTCCATACCGATTCAATACCGTTATTCTCCCATCACTTTTCAGATTGAAAATATCCAATATATTTTCCAGCAACATGAAATTAAAAAATATAATGGAATCATAACTTTTCATAGCTTATAATAATTTAATTAACTTGACTCTCGATGGTAGAGCTGCTTAGCAATTTTCTATAAGTACCACTTTTTCTACTGAATATGAATTTAGAAGTGATGTCTGGCTGATAAATTTTGTAAAGATAAAATTTCACAAACGTCTGCATTTAGCATACCAGATAATTTATTTTCCTAATTAATAGATGACACTTACTTAATTCTGTCTTTATATTTTTTTTAACGGCGAACAACTGACCAGACACACACACAGTTAGCAAATCAAACATACCATAAATTTTTACTCAATTCGATGAATATAGCTATTCTTTAATTAAATCAAAACCGAAAACTAGTTACTGAAAAGTAAAAAGGGATTTAATAAATCGAGAGGTCGAACAGAACCTAATCATATCAAACATTTTTAATAAAAAAAATGAATCCCAATATGTGTTGGTAAGCGCATAACTTGAGAACGGCTGAACCGATTTCGTTAATTCTTTTTTTATTATATTCCTTGAAGTACGAGGATGGTTCTTACGTAGAGAAAACGTAAATATGTACCACGGGCGAAGCCGGGGCGGACTGCTAGTTTTTAATAAACATAATAATCTATTCTGACAACCAGACACATTTCAACCGAATCAACCAGAACCTAACCCATCAAACATAAAACTAAAACATAATCATTTGGCACATCCACTCCGACCATCGAAAGCGCATCGGAAACGTATCCCCAGAACCGTTCAGTCTTATGACGTAATGTCACGTGTGACGTAATAGTTGTGACGTGTCGTCACGTGTGACGTAATAGTTGTGACGTGTCGTCACGTGTGACGTAATAGTTGTGACGTAACAAATTATTCCGGTTTCAGGCGGTGCCACTGAACGATGGTCTGCCGCGGTTTGGTTATCATGTCCTGCCAGTGTTTGGTCTCGGTGGCCCCGGAGCCGTTTTTACCTGAAAATTAATTACATGAAATTAAAATCACTACATAGTATAAAACAAAGTCGCTTTCTCTGTCCCTATGTCCTATTGTATGCTTAAAACTTTGAAACTACGCAATGGATTATTTTTATACATAGAGTGATTCAAGAGGAAGGTTTAAGTATATAATTTATTAGGTTTTAGACAAAGCGGACGGTGAGCTAGTTTATAATTAAAATAAATGAATAAATCCGACTAAAATATTTACTTATTTTTATTAATCAGTCAAGACAATCAAATACTTTCTCGTACACGGTTATACAGTAGGTACACTACAGAAATATAAATCTTGTTTCGCCTCTAAGGCAGGACTGCATAATGTTATAGGGCATATACGGAGGACAGGAACAGATTTTCTTTGTCACAAAAAATAATAATATTATGCATATTTTGGAAAATACCCTTTTCCCGACTTTACCCGGGCTGACTTGTGATAAAGAAGCCCATGCCATTCTTAAATATCCTTCAAAGTTAGTTCCCACATACTAAATTTAAAGTTTAATACTTTGTCTTATTGTATTAAAATGCATTTTATGATAATTGAAAGTAAAATTCCTAGAATTCAGGTTGAGGTTATCAAATGCCATATTGGCCACAAAAGCTATTGTCATAAGATAAACAACAATGCTTATTGTTGCGATTTAAAGATAATGAAAATAATTAAATAATAAAACAATAAGCCTTGTGACTAAGAAAAAGACGTAGAGTATATACACGTAATTAATTGTCCATAATTATTCTTGGACACATAAAAAGCAATGTAATTTGTGTTCAGAGTAAAAGTCATAGCATTTATAGTTTTAACTCCTAAATTCTAAATTCTGGCAGAAAATCGACTCCTCATATGCATGTGTGACATAAATAAATAAATTTTTCAGGACAATTTTCACACACGGCATGATCTGATCCCATACTAAGCTTTAGCTTATGTTATGGAAACCAGATGGCTGATAAACATACATATATTATTTTAAATAAATACTTATATACATAATTAACACCCAGACACAAAGCAAACATTGTGTTCATCACACAAATATTTGCCCTGGGAATCGAACCCACTACCTCTGGCTTGGAAGGCTCACTACCAACCAAGCCGTCAAAAAGGGACATTAATAACTTACCAGCCAACAATATCCGTCCAATCAGCTCGTTCCTGCCAATATTATCGAAGTCCATAACCTGAACATCCAGGGAACATTCCCTTATCTTTTCCCAGGGCACGTTGAAAGAGAAGGAATCGTTGAATACTGGGTTTAGAGTACATTTGAATACAGCTGTCTTGCGCTTCTCGATTCGTTTGTCGCCGAATTGGAGCCATACTTTTACGTAGGGATCTGGAAGTTAATATTGGTTATTATAGTTTTGAAGTGAAACTTCTTTATCGGGGTTGGACAAAAAATATTTAGTGTAACATTTTTGTGTTACGCCGTACGCGTGACATTTTTGCGTTACGCCGTACGCGTGACATTTTTGCGTTACGCCATACTCGTGACATTTTTAAGGTCATAAAGAAGTTTCACTTCTTACGTGTGTACACTAGTACTCGCACACATTTTTTTTTATGTTATGTGGGTAAGTTTTTTGGTATGCCTATACGAGCCTTGTTAGCAAATTGACGACTATAGACGACCATAACATACTTTATGGGTGTTGTCTACAAGAATAGGATATAGGGAATACGTAAAATAAGATAGTACTGTATCATCATTGTATTATGAAATAATTAGATGAAAAACAGTGTGATACGAATATGTTTTATTATGGCTTTATTTAGAGATGATTTAAGCATAACGGTAGTTGTTAAATTTTCTTCGATTTCCTTGAATTAGTTATATATTTTTACCATCGTATCGCTGATAGCTACATGATACCTAGCCTATTAAGACTTTTTGACATGTACCTATATTTTCATACACCCGATTCCCATTTATGATTTAAGCGAAAAATAAGCGAAGATACATATCGAGAAGATAATATAGAAGCTGTAAAATCGGTCATATTACAATGAGAATAAATTGCTCAACTCTCCAGGCAATTAGTATTTTTTTATTCCTTCCAAATGACAGCTTTATAAGCGTCTAATTAGTGAAAAATTTAACACCCGCTGTCATCAATTAATCTATTTCCCTTAAGTCTTTGAAATATGGCCATTTTTAATTGGAGTCAAGTTACCTACTCTTTGATTTATAAGCAAAGATTTCTTTACTCGAACGTAAGTTGAGACTTGAGACTAAAATATAAAAGGAGATAAGAAAAAGGTTCGAGAAAATTTCATTTTGAAGGAAATACTAGCGTAAAAGGTTTGTGGGAAATTGTATTTTAAAGATTGGTGTTAATTTGCTGTTTTATTTCCAAGTGTGGATTCTTTGGTGCTTTGGTCAGACTAAAATGACCCGTAATATAAAGGATATGCAGAAGGAAACATGCTAATCCTAAACATATTTCCTACAAAGATTAAAAGTTGATTGGTAAGGATGCATGGATGTTTCCACTTTTACGTAAAATCAACTGATGGGACATAGCACAAAATTCATATAGGTAGGTAACCTATATGAATTTTGTGTAGATATATAGATTACAAAAAACCAAGTTTTATTGCATATAAATATAAAATTTTTCATGTACAAACGGCCCAACTATTTTTGGAACTATACACGCATTGTAGATGACTAATAATAACATTTAGGCTACTTTTTTCAAAAATTCTGCAAGTAAAACCACGAGTTGAAACTATAAATGACTAGGTGTTGAAAAACGCGGCTATACTCCATAAACGGGTAAAATGAGAGTAATAACTTTTCTAGTTTACCTTGCGTTAAGTCACGTGAAAAATTAAAATATCTTATACCTATGGATAGTCGTTGATTAACTAATATGAAGCGTATGTCCGTTAAAATTAGATATATGTATGTATGGATGTTACAAGAACTTCGCTAGACCAAGTGTATCCAGATTGCCTTTGTCATGCGTAACAAACATAATTTTGGTAAAAGCGATCTCTCCCAGATAACCAGGAAGAGGTGCATTACAATAATTATGTATACCTATTTATTATTTACAGAATCTACTTACAACAAGTAGCATATAGCCCACAAGCCTATATGTAACTTATACAGGGTGTCCCACTATTGATATACTAATGTTAGGGGTGTACACAAAGCGTCTTAAGAATTCATCTATTTGAAAAAAAATGCATCTGGAATTTTTTAAGTATTTTTGACGTAACTACTCATCGTATGCAAAACTATAACCTCCATTGAGCTTAGAACACCGACGGTGGGACACCCTATATTTATTATCCGCCAAAAAATACATATTTTCTAATCAAAGTCTGAAGATATTGGATACTGCTTCGTTTGTACAGATATTGGTACAGGATATAACTAAAATAACATTAGCTATCTTGGCGAAATAATTGAGGAAATAAAATTAATTGCCTCTGACTCGACATCAAATATTTAGCTAGGCAACTTTTAGAAGTGCTTTTCCTTCGTATTAGGATAAGATGTATTCTGTTCGAGTGATATAGAACATCTATACTATATGCTACTTCAGATTGTTATTTACTAGTTGTATCGCGCGGTTTTACTTGCGGACGAACGCCCAAAAGCAAGAATTTCTATAGCTTTTGTGATATAGGTAGCTTATGCCAAGTATCAAAATCTTTTGAGTGGCTATCACGTGAAAGAGTAACAAACTATTAATAATTGGTAGGTTTGTTTGAACGCGCTAATCTCAGGAACTAAAGGTCCGATTTGAAAAATTCTTAAGGTGTTTGATAGCTCATTTATCGAGGAAGGCTATATATAATTACGCTAAGACCAACAAGAGCGGAGCAATACGGGTTATTTACTAGTCTAATACATATATACAACAACCCGCGTCTTTCGATTGCTCTGGTGGGACCACGGCAATGGCGGAAAGACGCAGGTTCGAATCCCGCCTCGTGATCGAATTTTTTCTATTGTTTTTATCAAATTCGTGTATATTTTAACTTACCAGATTTCCCGTTAATATCCTTCGCCTTCAAATTCCTCGCTTTAAGCAGTGCTAGTGTTAGCACACTATTACTGGGATGATAGCAGAGTGACGTCAGCAGTTCCCCACATTTGTCCTTAGCGGGGGGCTTCAGAGCCTTCCAGAAGGATGGCTTCTCACTGAGGTCCACCTGTAATTTAGATTGTAGGGTTAAAATTTTTTTAGGGATTGTTCCAACTTATTTGAATACATGTTTTTGAAGTGAAACTTCTTTAGGCGCGTTGAGAGTAAAATTTCAAGGTCGCGTCATGGCAATACCTTCATGTCATGGAGTAAGGTGACGATTTTATCTTAATCTTGTCAAAGAAGTTTCACTTTTGACACGTGTGCTCGGCACACACACTTTTTTAATGATACTTCTAAGCAACCTGATAATATTATAAGAAAATATGTTTTACTCATAAATTTCCTTTCACCAAATTGTTTTTTCTTAAGCTGTTGTGAATAAAATATGATAAAATTACTTAACAATAGAGGTAGGTAGTAATTTATTTTAGTTATCATCTGTAATACATATAAATAAGATAAATAAGACTATTTTCTTAGTGTACCTATCGTTTATTACGAATACGTACCTACACTGACAAGAGAACATTATTACGCCACGTTTCAACTTTCAAGTTATTGTTACAAAAGATTTCGCATTTAATTATTATATTTTAAGATGAGCAAAATAATTACAGACATTAATATGAAATAAGTACAATTGATACAAATTTAGATATTTTAATCATAGCGAGATATTAAATGACGGCCTATTATACTTTGAAACAATGTCTATAGACGTTCAGTAAAGCTAGGAAAGTAAGTATTAATATTAAATCCTATATACATGATATTTAATATAAATCTTGCACGGAAATTGTTAATTTAAATTTTAATTAGACCCAAATATTAATATAATTAGAGACAAAACGTGCGGCAGCAGTTTTGCTCATCAATTTTAACAGGCGTTAAAAGTTTCAGAGAAGATTGAGGAAATTTTTCATCAGCGAGGCTAATAATTACTTATATTTCAATTTTATATATAACCCTTTTTCATGCTTTTTTTCATTAACTCTGCTCTCCAAAATTTTCTAAACTTTTTTATTTATTTTTAATTCTTAAGGTTTGATCCATCATACGTATACAATGTATACAAGGAGGATAAACGGCTTTTGGCCAAAAGGGCCACGTCAACTTAACGTATAAAGGTTCACCTTAGTCCTTCCTAGTGACATTTCTAAAGCGATCCCCAGGAAGAATGATTGATGTTTTTTATTAGCCTCAAGCGCCGTGACTCAGAATAAAAAAATATAGCCTGTTTTCGCCAGAATAAAGATATCGATAGATGGATGAATATCTATACTAATATTATAAAGAGGAAAGGTTTCTACTTATGTATATGTATGTATGGTTTTCACGCATAAACTACTGGACCGATTTCAATGAAATTTAGCACACATAATATAGAGGGTAACTTGGATTAACACTTAGGCTAGGTTTTATCCCGGAAATCCCACGGGAACGGTAGATACGTAGGTTTTTCTTTGAAAACGCGGGCGAAGCCGTGGGCGGAAAGCTAGTCAGTTATACATACGCAAAGACAAAACTGCTAAATTAGCCAGTAGGGCCATTTCAATTCATAACATTAAAAAAACAGTATGTTACTCAACAATGATTGAAATTGATCATTTTTTAAACCAGTTAACTGTAACAATCAAACGAAAATCTTTATATATTTCTATTTGTTTAGATTAGAATATAGCTTTATAATATTATTTACTAACTTTCCGCCCGCGGCTTCGCCCGCGATTTCAAAGAAAAGCCGCAAAGTTCCCGTTCCCGTGGGATTTCCGGGATAAAACCTATCCTATGTGTTAATCCAAGTTACCCTCTATATGTGTGCTTAATTTCATTGTAATCGGTTCAGTAGTATTTGCGTGAAAGAGTAACAAACAAACACATACACATCCTCACAAACTTTCGCATTTATAATATTAGTAGGAAGTAGGATAGGATTTATATCACACTAGAGGTTCGCCCCGGCTTCGGCCGTGGTACATATTTCGCAATAAAAGGTAGCCTATGTCCTTTCTCGGGTATCAAAATATCTCCATACCAAATTTCATGCGAATTGGTACAGTAGTTTAGGCGTGATTGAGTAACAGACAGACAGACAGAGTTACTTTCGCATTTATAATATTAGTATGGATTTTATACTTTGAATAGGTACTCACTTGACATAGAGGTAAGAACACTTCCCCGATAGAGTCGTCGCGTGAAAAACGATCATAGTCGAAGACGTGGAGATGTAGGACCTGAAATAAATTAACAATAATTAACTTAATAAATAACTTTAAAATATCCTCATATAAATAAAAATGAATCTCCAAATGTGTTGCTAAACGTAAAATCGGGAATGGCAGAACAAAATCACTACATAGTATAAAACAAAGCCACTTTCTCTGTCCCTATGTCCCTATGTCCCTATGTATGCTTAAATCTTTAAAACTACGCAACGGATTTTGATGCGGTTTTTTTTAATAGATAGAGTGATTCAAGAGGAAGGTTTTAGTTTATAATTTATTATGTTTTAGACAAAGCGGGCGAAGCCGCGGGCGGAAAGCTAGTAAATTTATAAATAAGAGAGAGTCGTGTTATTATATAACTTTCAGCTGTACAGATGTTTTATTTTTTGTCTTTGTCTAGGTGCAAATTAAGATAATAACTATAGAAAAATTGAAAATCACAAAATAAATTTATCCGGGAGAAGCAGGACCAGCTAACTTAAATCTTTAATTCAATTTCAAACATATTTTATTCAGACTTCTTTTGCTGTAGAATCATATTACTTTGCACTTAGCTTCAGAAAGCAGTTAGAAGTGCTTTAAGAAATTCTACAGTTAATATTAGTTTTCTTTGTACTTTTCTTAGGAACGTAGATTAAATTATAGAAAATCGCCAGCTCTGAATGGGTTTTTCTGAAGTCTTACAAAAATAATAAGAATCGAAACTCATTATTTAAATGTATTCATTTGTTTTTGAGAGGTGTACCTGACATGACTGTTTTTGTATGTAGATTATAAGAACTAAGCGAATTCGAAATTAAACGGCGTTTCCATATTTTCAGTTATTTTATACGTCAATACAACTATTACTTACCAAAGTTACTAAGTCGAACTAAGTTAAATAGTAAATACCCAAGTAACGTTAAGTAGTTCAACCATAGGTACATTGAAATGTTTAAAGTTTTTATATTGTTTGTTTAGTTTCCAAGTTGTTAAGTTAACGTACTTTAAAAGATTTTAGAAATAAGAAAACTTTCAAGTCTTTTCATTCGTTTTCTACATATACATAGAATAAACAAAATTCGATTTCTATAAATACATTCGTAAGTCTATCACTCTGTTACCATTTCACGGCTAAAACGCATGGAACACGAAACCTTGAAGCTACTTTTTGCTGAAACACAAAACTTAAAAGGGGTGAAATAAGAGATGACAATTTGTACCTATAGGGATAATGTCAAAAATGAATAAATATATTCACGGTTCATAGGATAAGTAGGATAGTAAATATTTGTATGATGCAGCTAAACATAGAAAAAATAGTAATCTATCCTAAAGCTGAAGAGTTTGTTTGTTTGAACACGCTAATCTCAGGAACTACTGGTCCGATTTGAAAAATTGTTTCGGTGTTAGATAGCCCGTTTATCGAGGAAGGCTATATTATATCATCACGCTAAGACCAATAGGATCCACGCGGGTAAAACTTATACTACCTTCCTCGGTAAATGGACTATCTAACATTGAAATAATTTTTCAAATAGGACCCGTGGTTCCTCAGATAAGCGCGATCAAACAAACAAACTCTTCAGCTTTATAATAGTATAGATCTCAATTCTCATAGTTTTGTACTGCAATAAAAGAGGTTACCTTTGTAACAATTTCAATAATTCGAAATTGTGTTTTTGGGTCAATTTCACTTCGAATGAAGTTACACTAATGAGTCGGAATCATCGTGAACTGAATACTTTTGTAAACAATGCATTTAGCTGTGTATGTTGAAAATATCTACGTAAGTTTCATTTGTTTTTTGGGGTTTGTTGAATGCACAGATATATAAGAAGGATTTTATATTCGAAGGGTCATTATGCATTTAATAATATTTTTATTAGTTTTTTTTCTATTAATTATATGCAATTAGAGATTATTTAATGTACCTAATTATTATGAAATATCGTTAAATATTATTTGATATAATATAATGTACATTCGTAACGCCCCATTAAAGATATTTTCATAGAATCATGTTTAATCAAATTGTTATGTTGGCAGCACAATACAGTGTTTAAAATAAAATAAATAAATACGAATATCCTAATTATAATACATACCCTAGCCTGCAGCTTCTGTATGGGAAACCCTTCGAAGTAAAACGTTTCGTTCCACCTCGGGTTTAGGGTCCGACGTTTGATTTTCGTCTCCAGACGGTGTTTCTTGTCTGGCAGTAGGGTCACTCGTACGTAGGGGTCTGATGTTCCACTTAGGTCCTTGGCTGGTAGGTCCTTCCCCTGTAATTTGGTTTTATTATAGTTATTAAATAACGCTTACCTATCTATGCTATAAAAATGAATCGCAAAATGTGTTAGTAAGCATAACTCGAGAACGGCTGAACCGATTGTATTATTTCGCCGTTCACAAACGCTCGGCATTTTGTAATATGTCGAGAATTTGTAATCAGAAATTTTTGGTCTGGATAAGGGGGTGGGTTCGGTTAGGTTCGTTGTATTTTTATCTAGATACGCGTAAATATTTAATAATAAACGTGTTTTAAACATAATATTACAATGTGTTATCAATCAGAAAAAATAATCTGTATGACCCAGGTCAATCAAAATTAATCTAAATAGTTTTACTATTTAGATCGTTATTTTTATTTTGATGTGATGAAAGTAAGTAAATACCTATGGTATGAATTATTTACAGAATTGTATGCTATCCATCTCTATGACAAAAGTAAAATTGTTAAAGTTGAAAAACTGCCATAAAATAACAAGGTTTCTAGACATTTTAGCGAGCCCGTGCTTTTTATTAGCCTGCAAAAACTTTGAGCATGTTTTTGGGAAAAATGCGGGAAGTATGAAATTTGGCAAAAATGATGATTCAAAATGATGCTTATAAAACATCAAATCACAAAACGAATTCTTTTGAAAAAGTTAATAGATTTGCGTGGGTATAGACAAAGTTTATCGAGTTATAATGTTTCTTTATAAAAAGTATTATGCCAGAAATAAATAAAAGTATTATTTTTATCAATAGCCAATCACATGAATAGAAGAAATTAAATCAAATAAAAGAATTAGTTTTTGATTGAAAATGTATCTCCGTGTGGGCGTCGAACCCATCGAGATATATTATGTACTAGTACATATATCTCGATGGTCGAACCTCGGAAAAGTACGATAATCCATTTATTTACAAATTAAAGATTTTAACGGATTTGAAATGCGATTTATTTATTACAAGCTGTGCCCTACGGTTTTACCCGCAGCGCTCCGCTCCTGTTGGTCTTAGCGTGATGATAATATATAGCATATAACCTTCCTTTTTATATGGGCTATTTAACACCGAAATAATTTTTCAAATCGGACTACTGGTCCGATTTGAAAAATTATTACTATAGTCTATATTCCCGAAATTAGCGCTTTCAAACAAACAAACTCTTCAGTTTTATAATATTAGTATAGATATTATTTTCCCGGCGTTTCGCACACTTTGCAGTGAGCGTGGTCACGGGGAGACTAAGAAAATAATATGAATAAATCGTTAAAAATCCGTTTAAATCTTTAATATCTAAATGTATAATACTCGCGTAAAATCAAACACTAGAGAATACTATAATCCATTTAATATTTATTTATGAAAATACGGATGAAATCATAATCTCTATATGTTCTTATTTACATAAAGTACAATATTATATGAACAAATTGACGCAGATATTTTTCAATTCATACATATTTGTAGTTCATTTTAACGCTTGAAGTCGTGATGGATTTGTGTACCTAATATATCTTATTATTATGTTTACATTGTAATTTAGCTCGCATGTTTTTGTAATTAATTGTTATCCTCTGAGCCTCTTATTTATAAACATAAAATATATGGTGGACATTTTCTTATGTGACTCTTTTTTGGTTCTTTTCTTCTTAGGCAAAGAGCAACTATGGAGTTTCTTGCCGGTTCTCTTCCGTAGATACTGCTTTCCGAATCGGTGGTAAATGTTAAAAATATGTAATGACGTTTCAAAAGTGCTTCTAGAAGAAGTCTAATTGAATAAATAAATGTTTGAATGTTTGAGTAGGTTAAATAACTTGAATGTGAAAGGGATAGTTACTACTTATAAAATAATTACCAATGGGTTCAATGAATTCGAATCTAAAGAAAAAAAGCTAATAAGACAAATGAATGTTAGGGGAACATCTTGCAAAAATGTCCATAATAATAGTTAGAAGAAGGCAGTTTTTACGACGGAAAATTAATAATTACACCTGATGGAGGTAGTTCATGACACGCCATGATATGTTAATTCAATTGATGATAATACAATAACGAACAAACAAACTCAGCTATAATTGTAAAATGTGTAATTTGGTCATTATAAATACTAGGCCAGCGGTCAAAATTCGCCATTATCATTACTGTCATCCGCGTTCCACTGCACGTATACGCTATGAAAGATACATTTCATAATTAATATGCACTATGGTCTATGCAGTGTATAACACATTACAAAACATAATATTATAGTATATATTTATCTCTATATTTATTAAATTATCGTGTCGCAATGTTAGTTACCCTACTCCACTGAAACGGCTGTACCAATTTTCATGAAATTTTCTATGCCTATTGGGTAGATCTGAGAATCGGCAAACATATATTTTCATATCTCTAAGTGATAAGTGTAAGGCAGACATTTGCCGGGATAGCTACTTGTATTTGTTTATTATCATCGCTATACATGGAAGGAACACATAATACACTTACAAGTCCCTCTATACGTATTATTGCTATAATAAACACTCAAGCTTGTCATAATATTTGAGTCCTGTAATGAAATAACATTGTCAGATGTGGATTAAATTGGCTACCTAAATTATAATAATATGGATTAGCATATACCTTTTATATAAGGAGAATTAATCCAGATAGCTGTTAGATAGATTTTAAACGCCCTTCCTAATCTTGTAGCATGTTTCTTCACTTGCTATAAAAATATCTGGGTACATATTTTTTATAGCAAGTGAAGAAACATGCTACAAGGTTAGGAAGGAAGTAGACAATCCACCATACATAGGTTTTGTGAAATGTGTCTGGCAAATTTAACAAAATAATAGTTCGAGAATGAACCACAGTGGCGCTAGAGTGCGAAAATTCCCATAAAAGTTCTTACTTCGTCATAATATTATGTATATGTCGCAGGCAAATTGTATAATCTCGCCGTTTACAAAAGCTCGGCATTTGGTAATATCTCGAGAATTCGTAATCAGAAGTTTTTGGTTTGGATAAGGGTGTGGGTTAGGTTAGGTTCGTGTTTTTTTAACTACTTAAAAATAGGCCTCGCCTCGCGACCGTCTTTTTGTAGAATTTTGGAAAAAGTAAATTCTCGACATATTACAAAATGCCGAGCTTTTGTAAACGGCCTTATAATACAATTTGCCTGCGACTTATAGATGTGAAGTAAGTTGATTAAAAGCCATTGCAGTAGTGCTAGGTGCACTTAAAAGAAATGACTTTCTTGCTACAGTGACGCCACCCATATTTTGATACATTAGTTACATTTCTATACGAGAAATCGTATTCCTGTATTCCATACACATTTATTATTTTTATGTTTACAAAACATGATCAATACATATATAAGTATTATATTATATTTATTATTTTATTTTTTTTATTCTATAATAAAATTCTAGAAAAGTGGTGTCTGTACAATGAAAATATGTAAAAAAAAATTAGCAGGGGTTATTACTAAATCGATCCCAAACCCAAAACTTTTGTTAAAAAAATTTTTGTCTGTTTGTCTGTTTGTCTGTATGTTTGAACACGCTAATCTCAGAAATGGCTTATCCGATTTAGATGCGGTTTTCACTAATATATTGTGGTAAGCTTGATTTAACATTTAGTGTTTATTTCATGTCAATCGGTTCATAAATAAAAAAGTTATGACCATTTAAGTAATCACAGCGAACATTTGCTAAGGCATTCTATACATGAATTACTTTATTACGTAAATTATACGCTAAAGTTATTCCTTGACATGTCCAGATGATCATATTGAAAGTCCCCAAGCGTGGGGGGGGGGTGGTTATGCTGAGGGGGTAGTAGGGGGGGTCAAGGACCTTTATTTAGATTTTTGCTCATAAGTCTAAAACCTGCACAAATACCATTATGGTTACTTCTAGGTAAATTTTCTATATAAAAGGTCTTTGAAATTATATCGTAGGTATTATATTTTTAACCCCCGACGCAAAAAGACGGGTGTTATGACCGCTATGTGTGTATTGCGTGTCTGTCTGTGCCACCGTAGCTCGCTAACGGGTA
Source organism: Colias philodice (assembly GCF_061535455.1). Lineage (NCBI taxonomy): Eukaryota > Metazoa > Arthropoda > Insecta > Lepidoptera > Pieridae > Colias > Colias philodice. The sequence continues at coordinate 2,029,284 of NC_143115.1, forward strand.
ATACGAATTAGATGCGTTTTTTTGTTACATTAGTTGTTTATTATATTATATAGGGGTAAGTGGGAATGAAAAAAAACGAATGTTAGTTGTTAATGTAGGTTATACCCAAGTGATATATCAAATGAAAATAGACGACATGTCAGAAACAATTAAGTAGTCCAATGTTATCAAAATTGGTTCATCCATTTATTTGATATAGGGGTAAAAGTGGGAATAAATAAATAAATTTTATCAAATATACTCAAGTGACTTATCTAATGAAAGACATGACGTGTAAAGTACAATAAGACATATTTTATCAAAATCGGTTCATTCATTTATTTGATATAGGGGTAAAAGTGGGAATAAATAAATGAATTTTATCAAATATACTCAAGTGACGTATCTAATGAAAGACATGACGTGTAAAGTACAATAAGACATAATATTTTATCAAAATTGGTTCATCCATTTATTGGATATAATATGTAGGTATAAAAGTGGGAATAAAAGTTGTCGAATATACCCAAGAGGCATATCAAATGAAAGGGCATGCCGCATGACCTGACGTGAGAAGTATAATGAGGCATATTTAATCAAAATCGGTTCATCCAATAATTATATGTAGGGCAAAAGTGGGAATGAGAAAAACGAATGCTGAATGCTGTCTGTTATACCCAAGTGATATATCAAATGAAAAAAAGACGACCTGTCAGAAACAATTAAGTAGTCCAATGTTATCAAAATCGGTTCATCCATTTATTTGATATAGAGGTAAAAGTGGGAATAAATAAATAAATTTTATCAAATATACTCAAGTGACTTATCTAATGAAAGACATGACGTGTAAAGTACAATAAGACATATTTTATCAAAATTGGTTCATCCATTTAATGGATATAGGTATAAAAGTGGGAATAAAAGTTGTCAAATAATATACCCAAGTGGCATATCAAATGAAAGGGCATGACCTGACGTGAGAAGTTTGATGAGGCATATATTTTAATCAAAATCGGTTCATCCATTTATTGATTTATAGCGGTAAAAGTGGGAATGAATAATCGAATGTGGTCAAATAATATAATCAAGCGGCATATCAAATGACGTGTGAATTACAATTAGTCATGTTTTATCAAAATTGGTTAATCTGTTTATTACATATAGGGCACCTTAGGGGTGGTAGTGGGGATAAATAATCCAAATGGAGTACCAAACGAAAGGATATGACATGTACATAATATATAGGTATGATTAGACATGGTTTAGATCAAAATCGGTTCTGCCATTTACTAGGAGTGAAAGGGAAAAGTTGAAAGGCTGTGAAAGTAGAAGGAATATGGGAGCGGGAGAATAACCACATCCTAGAAATTTTGAACTCTTCTGTACCTAAGTTTTATAGCTCAGTTTAGTAATAAATTTTACTAACAGTTCTTTTGTGTTATTATTTATTTTATCTCTTAACTTTATAATAATGTGTAAGTACTTATAATTTAGTTGCATATGATGATAGTACGTGTTTCAAGACGTGTTTACTCAATAATTGTGTGTTAAGTAGTAACTACTATGCAGTCACTATTCCACGCGGACGAAGTCGCGGGCACAGCTAGTTTCGCATAAATTTCTAGGTACTAAACTGTTTTCAAACTTGTAAATAGATAGGACTGGTGGTTAAGCACTACCACCGTCCATGAACATTTACAGAGAAACAAGGCTTAAGACCTTAAGCGTCTGCAAATTTATTTCTGACTATAAAAGGTATAAGTAGGATAATGCAAGGATTGGAATAAGGGATTAGGAAAGGTAAGGAAAAGGATACAGGCTGATACAATTAATCAAATATTTACTAACCAACATGAACAAATGCATTGTCGACAATAAATGGTATGGGATAAGGAAAGTATTGACGAGTGGAATAAAGAAAAGGACTGTTACGGATTCATTAGGTTTCTTTTCCATCAATAATGTGGGAGGATGTGTAGCGAGGAATGTATTTGTAAATAACCAATCATAATGCTTCATTTAGTTTAAATTTTGAAGCGTTAAGCGTTTGAAGCGATACTATTGGCTATTTACATTCCTCGCTACACATCCTCGCACATTATTGGTGAAAAAAAATCTTAAAAAGTATGGGAGAGGAGAGAATTGACAAGTGGAATAACTGGGTAAGTTAAAGAAAACCATATGAGCCGATGTAAATAATAAGATTTTCACTAACCTGTATGATTTTCAAGATGAGCGTCGTGTTCTGGAAGTCGTACTCAAGCGAGAAGTGTATCTGGCCGACGTTCTCTGACGGCTCCGAGTTGTCTATGTACATGTCCACGAGCGATATCGAGCGGTTCTGCAGGAACGCCATCTGTCAGTGCGTCGTGTACGATTTATATGGGTAGTGTTTGGTTTTTTCTTTTTTATATTTTTTTTAATGTGTCAGTGACATGGATTTTGGCGAGTTCAATCTTGGATATAGAATGTTATTGGAATGTCATATTTTGGCGGCATGTTGTCTGACATAATGAAAAAAATATGAGGAAGAAAAATGTTTTTTTTTTTTTAATTTGTGTCTGTGTCATGGATTTTGGCGGTCTTTTGTCAGGTTGCCTTTTAAGCCTGAAGTCAATTTATCATATAAAAAATAAACATTTTATAAGGAATTGTGAGTGAAGAAAGATTGATTTAGAGAAACTGGACCTTAAATAGTTCGAATTTTATGATTACGTTTGTCGTTTGTCAAATTCAACTGTCCGACAAAATCGAATTCTCTTGTTTTTGTGGCTTATAGACACAGGACAAAATATAGTTTGTTGTTAGGAAAGGTTAGGACCTTATACCTATTGTCTTAGGTCCTATTGAATCAAAGGACGATTCAATTATAAATTTTTCGTATGAAAGTATTTTTATTATTCTATTATCATTTGTACTGAAATATGTTATCGTATGTTATGATATCATCTATAATAGGCTATTTGACAGTATAAAAAATAAATTACTTTTTTGTGTAATCCATATATATATAAGGTTTTTGAAGCGATTTAAATTAATAAATGATATAAATAATAACTTATTTATTTATAAATCGTCGAGAAAAAACATCATATTTATTTAAATTACCACGTGACCGAAAACATCCATGATTGGCTGCATCTGCCATGACGTCACAGCGGCGTAAATAACAAGTGATCCCAACGTTTACTCACGTCGTTGCTGAATTTCGCTTTTGGTTTTGTTTCTTGTATAACTTATTTCTTGTGATTCAAGGTGTCTGTAATCAGTTTTGTTCTTTATGTTATAACATTATATTTTTGTTTGTCATGGAACCAAATTTCGAAAAAGCAGACAGTAGAAATCTACCTAAAGTGGACGCTATAATGGTCGGCATGTTCTTTATAAACAACCCAGATTTTTACGCTCCTGAATTGAGAAATGTGAAAACAGCTACGTAAGTTAATATTTCAGTCGTCATTCATTACCTTTTTACACACACAGTAGCACAATAATTATGAAGTATACATTTTTTAGGTTATGCCCTTTGTTTTTCATTTCAGCCATCCAGTTTATAGGATTGACGTGTTTGTATTGATTATTATATATGTATTGACAATTTATATATATCATTATCTAACCGTTATAAATTATAAATTATCGTTATAAATTATCTGAGCAGGTAAGTAATGAGACGATTTATACTATGTATTGCAAATAAAATAAACTGCCTACTAGGTATTCAACACCATACTTACATCGAAGTGGTCTTCACAAAAAATATAACTGTTTTAATTGACATATCTAATATCACTTGGATTTCTGCGAGCTAACTGCAACCACTTTCTACGCATTTTTATATCTTTTGGAGCACATAATATAAATAGTTTGTCAGGGGTTTTAATAGTTGTATTTCTGCATCCAGAAATTACACACTATCTATAAGAACTCATTTTCTGGTTTTTAAGCAGATTAACTTAATTATACTATAACTAAAACAAAAACGAACAATAAGTACTAGGAACAAGTTGATGTTTACGCCGCTGTGACGTCACCATGGTCGCGAGACGCCATATTCTTCAAAATTGTGTTTTGGCGGCATATTTGAATATCATGTTTTTATTTTCCATTTTCTCAATGAATAACTACAAAAAATTAAGAAACATGTGTTTTGTGTGCTCTATAAACGTATCTTAATAATTTGAGACAGTTTTCAAAACCTTGTCAAATAGCCTATTGTTTATATTTAAAAACTGAAATTATGATAAGTTTATTATGAAGCGTGATTAGAACCAAAATGAAAGAAGTGACTACAATAAAGAGAAAGATGATAGTTCAAATAGTCCAGATAAATATTATTAAAGTGAAACTTTTATTACAACGTCTCATACTTTTTGGTCTGTGTAGCGCATGTCGCGTGACGGTCGGCTGCCGAGTAGGTATTAAGCAGTGTTCGGAACCGTACGATAATAATATTATCGTAGGTACAAATACGATAATTTTGTGCCTAAGTTTCACTTTTACTGTGGTTTCATAAAACCACACAACGTTTTTTTTTTCTAATATTTCTGTAGCAAAATCAATAATTACTAACTATCTAGTATTGATATAAGGATTCATGAGATGAATTATGAGAGAAAATATTACCGAGAGGAATTTAGTATTAGGCTTATTAAGTTTGGACTTTGGACCCTCATTAGAAGTAGAATAAATACCTTTATTATACTTAGACATAATGTTCATATACAATAGAAAATAAGCTCTAATTACATGAAAGCTAAAGCTCAAAATACTATACTTAAATATAATTTACTTCACACATTTCGTAGCTCGAAGAATTAAAACATAAGGCCAAAGGAAAAATCAAAATATTCATTTGTACAGATATTGTAAATAAAAACCCCTAGTGTACTCAGCATACAATACTGAGTCAAGTACTAATGACACTCATTGTTAGACCCGCGTATTCGATACACGAAAGAATTGTGAATTAACGAAGTGTCCTCATAGTATTGAATGCGTGGGTCTAACCTCGAATATTTGTCGTTGATTTTTGTATTTTGACTTTCAAATTACGATATTTTTGCGTTTGAATTTCTCTGATTATGTATTCATTATAATAATGAATGAATTATTAATGTATTTTTAATGATTGTGTATAAGAATAAATACTAAATATTATTTAGTAGTAAAAATAAGCGTGAAAATAAATCTAAGTATTTATCAACCCAAAACTTTGTGCAATAAATTACCTGTTCAAATCCAGTTTATTTAAATTATATCATAATGTACTTAATACTATTGCAGAAAGAAAGTATAGATAAGAAGTCTACAAAAGCATTTTGATATGCAAAGCCGACTTGTTGTAAAAGAGCGATTGTTTTCAGGCAAGTTGAAAATTTAACTTTAAAGGACATTGTTTATTGTTTAAAAAATACTTCTTATTCCTATTTACCTAATTACAAATCTGATTCCAATCATATCAGTGTATTACAGCGCTGAATTGCAGCGTCTTAGTAAATTACAAATAAACTATTCGCAACTAAAACAGCATGCAAATCAGTTTATCAGTTTTCAATGAATCCGTGCCAAACAATCACAGAATTGACAAAACTTTACTCGTATTTACTTCTTGATTCAGACTGCATTATGCAAGTAAAACTAGAACAAAGACTAAAGATTAACAAAGTTTTCAATAGAAACTTCTAGAAGATTCTATTTTAAATTTTATTGAATTTACTAAAAGCTAAGTGTATCAATAGATATATATATATTCCTTCATATAGGTTTTCCTTCTAACATTTTTTCTAGTTTTACTTGCATAAGTATTGTAATTTATTATTGAAATAAACTTTAAATCTTAGCTTCTATATTACATATCTAAATTATATACGGGAATAGTAAATTTATTATGTATTTTATAATTTTAATTTTAAACAACATGTTCAAAAAATTTTGTCACATTAAATTTTTTTTGAAATATATAAAAACAATATATAATATAAAAACAATCACTCTGTTACAACAACCAATTACTTGTATTAATATATTTTAATTTAAATCATTATTTACTATAATTTGTGGTCAGCACTTAGACAAAGCCTTACCGTTCATTATTTAATATTTTAATACTTAGAAAATTTGTTGTAATTATATAATTGACCGCCATTTAAAAAGGTTTATGTGTACTAAAGCATATTAAAATAAAACTTACCTTCACACTTGGTAAAAACTCACACATATTGAAATATTTTGCCAAATTAAAAACGTACTGTTTATTAAAATTAAACACACATACTCTGTTAGTACATATTTAACTTAAATAAATAATAATTTCATTTCATTTTTGTATTTTTAAACAATTGATAGGTACAATATAATTTTCAATACGTTTTGCCTTTACGTTTTAAGTTTTGATAACTTCCAAATTCAAAATGTTCGAGAAGCTTATTAGAACTTTTTTTTATTTTTTTTTTTAATTTGGCAAAAGAAAAACACGAACTGACTGCAAATATCGCTGATTAGTAAATATATTTAAAAACGTGACAGTGCTAACTAAAACTAAAATCTATTTATTTATTTTGTGTTTACGTGATTATTTATTTATTATATGTATTATATATTATAATTCTATATATCTATTTTGAAAGCTTAGAAATCTATTTCTTCAATATACAACCTCCTCTACCTACCATTTTTGAAGGAGAAAGCATGGAAAAAGATTATTATATAGTAGAAGTCAATATTTGCACTCAAACCACTGGAAGAGCTGAACAGATTTTGATAAAGATTAAAGATACAGTTTTTACGTCTGAATGCGCGGCATTTGTGTGAGCAACTAGCTTGAATTGTTTGAACTAGTTTTACGCCCTGGTTTCTCTCGATCGCGTCATAGAACGCTAATTAAATTATTAAATGTGTAATGTAAACGGTATGGTGTGTGGATATCGGTATCGATTCGGTATCGTTATGGTTTTCGGTATCGTTGTTACGAATAAACATGTTTGTTGAAAAAGATTCGTTAAATTATAAGATATATAAAATATAAATCTAAAATAAAAAGGAAATAACATTTTGTCTGTTTCGTGTTTAAAATCTTATATAGATATGTACCTAGTAAATATAGGTAAAGTGGAATTGTTAGATAACCATTTCCCAAAAGAAAATTAATTCGTTTACCGAAGTAAACGCGTGGTTGAAATATTTTATTGTTTATTTTTAACGATTTCACTCAAAAACTACTTCATCGATTTTAAAAATTCTTTTACAATCAGAAAGCTATCTGTATCTTTACCGCATATCGTAGACAATAAGTATTTTATATCCCGAGTCAATCCATTATTATCCAGTCGAAGCCGGATCAAATGGATCACCTAAAGTCTTTACTATCCATACTAATATTATAAATGCGAAAGTAACTCTGTCTGTCTGTCTGTTACTCAATCACGCCTAAACTACTGAACCAATTTGCATGAAATTTGGTAAAGACATATTTTGATACCCGAGAAAGGACATGGCTACCTTTTATTGCGAAATATGTACCACGGGCGAAGCCGGGGCGGACCTCTAGTAACATTATAAAGAGAAGATATTTGATTGTTTATTTATAACACTTTAACTCAAAAACCACTGAACCAAAATTAAAACTTCTTTCACCATTAGAAAGAAGCTTAGCTGCCGCGTAAAATAAGCGCACATTTTCATTCCTCGTATAAATCCAGGTGAAGCCAGGATCACTCAATAGTAAGTATGTGAGGAAATAAAGTGAAACTTAGTATTTTGATCGCGAACTCAGACGGTCGAATTCGGTCACTTATTGCCCTCTTGAATTATTTATATCGAGCCAGAATCGGTAAGATTTCCTCGGTTTTGTAGAAGCGTTTAAATGTTTTATTTCTCGTGTATTTTATTTCGATTTTGGTGGATATTATAAATGAACTAGCTGTGGAACTAGTATGCCAGCGGTTTCTAACTTAACGAATCATATTATACCAGAATGTTGCTTTTGAAATCTATCATAAGAAAAAAGCGTGTCTGTCAGAGGTGAAACTTCTTTGGTAACATACAAAGATACCAAAATCGTCGCCTTACTCGATGACGTGACGGTATTGCCATGACGTGACCTTAAAATTTTACTCTCAACGGGCCTGAAGGAACTTCACTTCAAACATCAAAATCCGTTGCGTAGTTTTAAAGCATACATAGGGACAGACAAACAACTGCGGTATTAGACTTTGTTCATACTCTGTAATGTTTAATCCATATTACATATTTAATATTTATTAAGCGCAGGTTTTTCGGATTAAACATAGCATTTTTAATGGAATTTCCATTCATTTCTTGGATGGATGGATTTTATTGTATTATTATTTACTAGCTTTCCGCCCGCAGCTTTGCCCGCGTTTTCAAAGAAAAACCCGTTCCCTTAGGATTTCCGGGATAAAACCTATCCTATGTCCTTTCTCGAGTATCAAAATATCTCTATACCAAATTTCATGCAAATTGGTTCAGTAGTTAAGGCGTGATTGAGTAACAGACAGACAGACAGAGTTACTTTCGCATTTATAATATTAGTATGGATTGTACAGCAACGAATTAAAAATAATAATCTTAGTTACATAATAAATTATGTAACTAAGATTATTGTTTTTAATTCGAAAACCTAAAATAAAATACATTTTACTCAATGCAAGAAAATATTCTACCAAAGAATACCCCTGAGAACTTGATGTTAATAAATTTAAACTCTATCTCCTTCTGTATTAAGTTTATTTTCCTTTGAAGGTCAGACCAAGCACGCAGTTCAAAATTTAATAAACTCCTTGCAAAGATAAAATTTTAAAACTTCACCGAGTTATTTTGAACGTATTGTAGAGAATACTGACATTTTATATTTGTAACTAGCTTACCGCCCGCGGCTTCGCCCGCTTTGTCTAAAACCCAATAAATTATATACTAAAACCTTCCTCTTGAATCACTCTATTTATTAAAAAAACCGCATCCAAATTCGTTGCGTAGTTTTAAGCATACAAAGGGACATAGGGACAGAGAAAGCGACTTTGTTTTATACTATGTAGCGATGAAGCAAAGAAATGTTATTACTTTTGTTGGAAAATCTAAGATAATATTAACATTTAGAAAATAATTGTATGCTTACACTAGCTGGACTCGCAACTTTGTGTGCGGGCTAAAATTATTTTTTTTTCATTTTGAATTTCTTGATAAATGAACTATCCGCAAAAAAATATAAATTACATAATCGATATAAGAAGTCTTGGGAATTCAGAAATTAATTTGAGTTTTACAATATACTAGCTATCCGTCCGCGGCTTCGTCCGCTGTGTCTAAAACTTAACAAATTATGCACATAATCCTTCCTCTTCGATTGCTCTATCTATTAAAAAACCACATCAAAATCCGTTGCGTAGTTTTAAACATTTACGAATACAAAGGGACATAGGAACAGAGAAAGGAACTTTGTTTTATTTCTATGTAGTGAAGAACAGAATATTATATGAAAAACCTAGAGTAGGAGATAGACACTGTTATGGCACAAGGAACAGAAATAGAATTGAAATGCCATTTTTCAGATTAGCTAAAGTTAAAAATTCATTTATGGGTCAAGGTATACGCTTTTACAATAGAATTCCTCATAATATTAAAGAGTTTAGTAGTTCTAAATTTAAAATTTATATAAAAAATGTACTAGTTCAGAGAGCGTACTACAGTATTCAGGAATATATGGACGATAAAAACCCATGGAGGGTTGTCGCGTAAAAACCACAGGACAGTTCTTTGGCATGTTATTATAATATACTAGCGGTCCGCCCCGGCTTCGCCCGTGGTACATATTTACGTTTTCTCTACATAAAAACCATCCTCGTACTTCAAGGAATATAATAAAAAAAGAATTATCGAAATCGGTTCAGCCGTTCTCGAGTTATGCGCTTACCAACACATTTTGCGATTCATTTTTATATATAAGATTATGATGTTACATATGTATTTTGTAAAATTGTAAAACTGACATGATTTAAAAGAGCAACTATGGAGTTTCTTGCCGGTTCTTCTCCGTAGATACTGCTTTCCGAATCGGTGGTAAATTTTAAAATATGTAATGACGTTTCAAAAGTGCTTCTATAAGAAATCTAATTGAATGAATAAATGTTTGAGTTTGAGTTTGAACCGAGTAAAGCCAAGGTAAGTAACTAGTATTAATGTAGACTCAACATTTAACTGAGTTTCGAGGAAATAAGCCGAGATCTAAGGTTATTATTTATTAAAACGTCAAAATGTTAGTTCCTTACAAAATAATTTCAGTAAAATGTATTTCAGTTTTCTGGAATGTTCAAGTTACAATTTAATGTTAAAATAAGCTTTCCAGGATATTTTATATTACTTAGGAATATCTCTAAAAGGAGTAGGTAGGTATCACTATATTATTACGCTTTATCTGTGCCTATGTATGCTTAAATCTTTAAAACTACGCAACGGATCTTGAAGCGTTTTATAATAGATAGAGTGATTCAAGAGGAAGTTTTCAGTATATAATTTATTAAGTTTTGGATAAACCGAGCGAAGCCGCGGGTAGAAAGCTAGTCTTTTATAAATTTGTTTATGAAATTATAATGTAGTGATAAGTACACAAAAAATATTGAATGGCAATTCCTAACTTCCTAGCTAATATTATAAATGCAAGAGTAACTCTATTTGTCTGTTTGTTTCTTGTTCTTGCCTCAACCACTGAACCGATTTAGATTAAACTTAGTACAAAGATAGCTTGAGACTTAAGAAAGTACATAAGATAGATTTTATCCCGGAAATCTCACGGGAACAGGAACTATACGGGTTTTTCTTTGTCTACGCGGGCGAAGCCTCAAGCAGAAAGCTAGTCAATTATATTAATACTGAAACAGACACTTATTATAAGAAATAAACAATTGACCGAGCATGTAATAGTCAAAGAAAATATATTTCTTATGTTGATCAGACAAAATTATTAGGTACATTTTCCTTTGTTCGCTTTTTAGCGACTGATCAGACAATAAACATCAGACAAATGTTACATTCAATTAAATAAATAGAACATTATAAAATATGATATTATATTCAAATAAAAATACACGAAGAGCCATTAAAATTTCAATACTTGTGCGTACTTCTGGCTTCACTCGCGTAAGAGCGTTGTAATTAAACTGGAGTCATCATCTCGGTTTGGGATTTTTATTGAAGACATAAAATGTTTCTGTATTTCTCGTTTTTTATTAAAATGCCAGATTGTCTGGTTTCGCAGTAACATCGGGTTAGTATTTGGGATTAATTTATTACTTTAATAAATGCCAAAAGGAGAGGATAAAACGGGGAAGTTTGATGGATTGTAAATTCATATTTATTTTTCATATTACTAATGTATATATTTTGATAATATGTTTTATATTACCAACAAAAATAGAAACAATAACCCACTATTTTGATAATAATAATAAGCTTCTTTTTATAAACGGGAAGGCTCGTGCAAAATTTATAGATTTAATTTTGTAACATACGAGAGTTTCGCATTTATAATATTAGTAAGGAGAAAGATCTTTTTATAGAATACCGAAATATGTCGCAAAAATATTGTAATCTTGACAATTTCACAAGTTTCTACATATATGTACTTTGTATAAAGCTTCGAGGCTATAAGTATTCATCCTTGAAACTGTAATACAGGCTACATTCGCGTAGAAAGAATGCGTCGTAGCATTGTATCCTCGTAGAAAATCAATACTAACGCAAAACTTTGAAAGCAGTCACTTTACGAAACGACTATTCTTTTAAAAGTTATGGTTGTTGACAATTTTGAAGCGTGAGGTAGCGTGTTTTGAAATATTAAATCTTTTATAAGTGTGCAGTGCATTTTAAATTATTACTTTGTAGTTAAATTAAATGGAGTTGTTTTATGTCCTGAGTTTTTATTCAGTTATTCCTATTTTTAACCGACTTTATAAAGAAAACGATGAAGCCTTGATGAAGAAGGTTTTGTATTATTATTATCCTATTTTAGACATACACTTCGACTTGATATAGAATAGTCTATATTTTATTTTACCTTACGGCGTAATTTTTACTAAGTATTTGTTAATTTCACACGACTATATTATAAAAAAATCTTAAAAAATGCTTCAATTCTTACTCTGAGAATAATTAGAAATGTTGTTTACTCGTTGTTATCCTAGTACTTCATTACATAGTATAAAACAAAGTCGCCTTTTCTGTCCCTATGTCCATTTGTATGCTTAAATCTTTAAAACTTCGGAACGGATTTTGATGCGGTTTTTTTAATAGATAGAGCGATTCAAGAGGAAGGTTTTAGTATATAATTTATTAGGTTTTAGACAAAGCGGGCGAAGCCGCGGGCGGTAAGCTAGTTTATAATAAAAAACAATTTTTACTCCCAAGCCAACATGTTTACGAACACTCTATCATCTTATACAACATTCAAAATTCAAGATACCGCATACAATGCCAAAACATAAATTGTATCTATCTATATAATGAATGGGTGAGATAGGGCTCGTAAGTTATATGTACATATTGGCAGATATTCGCCATTTTCTTGTGTTTTTAACGGATTTATTACACGTTTTTTTGGTGTTTTACGCTTTGAGGGATGTTTTGTGACGCGGTTTTTTGTGTTACGGTTTGGGGGATGTTGTTTTTAATGAAGTAATTGAGTAAGTACGTGTTTATTTTAATTTTTCACTCAGTAATAATTCATATTAACAATTATTATTTACCTATAGGGTAGACTGGGTACGGTTGAAACAATTTCACTTATAACGACCATAACTTTGCTTTTTATAACCCGAGCGATGAAAAATATATGTCAAATAAAAGAGCATGTATCTGGCTACAAATAGGCGCTATGTTTTTAGTTCCATGTGCATTATTTTTAATAGTAGATCAAATTAAAAAAATAAATCCGATTTGTTTCAACCGTCCCCATACCAGGGGCAGTTGAAACAGTGATTGGGGTAAGTTGAAAAATATGCGAATAATACAAAATATAGTATTAAAATATGTTTTATTGATTGTTTATTTTATATCTAACAATAATTAAGTAACTCTTTTACAATAAGGTCTGCTCTCTTAATATGGTGACATAAAAACAAGACAGAAGTACCTACTCCTCATCTTCTGATGATATCTCCTCTTGTACATTTTTCTTTTATGCTTTTATGGTGTTTCTTTTACATTTTCCTCCATCAAATTTCTTCCTTTTTGCTCTATCCATCGCTTCTTCACTTGCTTAGCTCTTGTTCGTTTCAATATTAATTCTTGCTCTTTTCTTATCTCTTCCTTATCTGGTGTGTTAGTGTAAATAGTAGACTTACTGATTTTTCGCTCTCTATTATTATACCTTCTATTGTTATATCCTCTATTATATCCCATTTTTTTATTTTCTTGTTCGCCAGAGTCATCTCGCATTCGAATTTACCTTAGAAGCGAATAATCGTGCTTCTCTGCCGCTTTTCGCAATGATCTCCGGTTTTCACCTCCTCATATGCGTCTTTGTACTTCAATAAGTCTATTTGTCTTCTCGAAATCTCTCTTACACGTACTATCGGCATCTAAAAAAACAAAAAATAGTTAAAACAATGTTTCAACCGTACCCAAAAAAAATGTTTCAACCGTACCCAACTCCTACTTTAGGTAAAATACAGTTATAGTAAGTGTAACAACAATGATACACAAAAACTTGTCACAATGTCATATTCCACAAGATTCACTTCAAACAAAAACGCACACTCAATACTGTCACTTAAATAGAAACGCCAATAATTGGAAAAATCTCCAAGCAAAAATACTTACTTTTGGTCATAAAAACACAATAGGGTCTTATAAAATCAGCTGAAGCGCGCGGAGATCGACGCAACATTGTGGTTCGTGTTTAGAACAGTTGTGCGCTTCATTTTCCCCTTGGACCCATAACCCCCCCACCAACGGTTTGCGAGATATTCGTGTTGTTTCAACCGTCCTTTGTTTCAATCGTACCCAGTCTACCCTACTTAGGTAAATACATATTATTATACTGCATGATCGTTTTAGCCATACTACATTTTATGAATTCCAGATTTTATGAATAGAATAGGCGAGTCCCAGTAAGATAACACTAAATTTAAACAAACAAACATATTTGTTAGTATCATATTCTTTTATATGTATAAAATCTTTTATTTATTACATTCTAGTAAAGCTATGAAAATGACATGTCAAAAACATATTAAGACGCATAGCATTGCATTTCTGAAAGCGCCAGTCGAAATTGAAATTGTGCTCAATGCGGGTGAAATTTCCATGACAATCCATCCATGCATTTGAACAAGAATAAAGAGCTATTCGCAATTCGAGCACGGGAATATGGTTCTTATGCAATCTTGACGGTGCTTCTTATTAAAATGAATTCAAAACCGTTTTGAGTTATGATTACCCATTTTCCATTGGATATTTTCAATTCAACGATCGTGGATGTAATGAATTTGAAATACTAGTTATGTCACGCGTCTACGTCCGTCTTGATGAATATTTTTTTATTATAAGTTTTAACGGTCATTATTTGTCACAACAATGTCTAAGTTTAAACGTTCATTTAAATCAGGCATTCAATGAACGCGCTAGTCATTCAATCAAATAGCAGATTCAACCAGACGACTGCGACATATGATTTATACCCGGCGCGGCCTAAGATGATCCCTATGACACTGACAGTTATTCTCAAGAGACAAACTTGTAATGGCGTCACCATTAAATTAGAAACGTATTGGAGGCGTCTAAAAATGGCATTTATTAATTTTTACGTAGCTTTATGCCATTACAATGATATTCCGTTGGAATTATAACAATTCTTAACATTTACGAGAAATTATATCAATCTGACTTTACGTTTACGTCCTTCAAAACTTACATCGTTGGCATTTATCGACTAGTGCGGAAAGTATCGATAAACAAATTTCGATAATGGAAACGAGTTCACATTTTTTCCATGCTTAAGCTATAGTTTATTCTCTATTGAATGGAACAGAAGATCGCAGCATACTTAATTTATTAATTACCGTTCGCGTTAATTTACTTACCTATGATAATATAAGTTTTTTAGAAAAATTAAATGGGGGATTCCATTTTCATGATAAAATAATATACACTGTGTTAAACGGGTTAAAGATTACGAGAAAATGATAAGGTGCATTTTTATGTTTTGGAAAACTTTCGTTTTACTTACCGTTTCGTTTACATAATAGACGTTAAAAATTCATTTTATAATATTTGTAAAAACATGTTTACCGACGTGGCTGAATGCAAACCACGCCTTAGCCTATAAAATAGTAAAGTATCGACACGATCCATCATACGAGCAATCACTAAGACGAACTGTCATAGGGATCATCTTAGGCCGCGCCGGGTATACCTATCGTTATCGTTAATCTGTTTAGTAGGCAGATTTTCAAAAATTATTGTTATTGTTATACGTTTTAAAACTAAAAAATGAAAGGGGACATAGGACAGAACAACTATTTTTTAAAAACTAAAAAAAAACATTACGTTACTTAAAAAAAAACACTCTTCACTCATGAAATTATTGTATTGTCACCGATCCTTGATAATTGTTCAAAGTTTTAACAAAATCGAGTCTAAAGCAGTCCGCTACATACAAACATACAAGTGAAGCTAATTTAAAACTGTTATAATTATTATTGTAATAAAAAAAAAGTGAAGTCCCATGTCCCTAGTGGGGTAAGGGGCAGATGCATTATACATCTGTTTCACTGATCGATTTTCTTTAGTGACAAGTAGGTGATCAGCCTTCTGTGTCCTGCCAGACCAAGGCATTTTTTTTCTTCATCTCCACCGGGAATCGAACCAGGACCCCTCGGTGTTACGTTCACGCGTCAACCACTGTACCAAGGAGGCGGTTAAAATTGTAATAATAGGTCTTAATCTCTACTTATACACACACACACAACAGGATATTAAAATACTTTAAGCCAATAAGAAGACTAAATTCGATTTAACTTAGGTATTCACAATTGCCTTCAATAGCCTGTTATCGACGGAAACAGTCCAACTTTAATCTGGCTGTTTCAATCGTAACTTAGAGAACTTAAAATAACTTAGCCTGCGAATGACGTTTAGATCTCTGAGGTTTTTATTTCTATTAGATAATTCTGTTTTATTTTATTATATTGTTTTTGGGTCAAGGATGTTTGTGTGAGTACTCGTAAAAACGGCTCTTCGATTCTGGGTAGAATTGTGTACAGAGATAGATGTTAGAACAAGTTACATATCAATTCTGTATCTACAGATGTATCTACATTTAATATTTTATCGATGGAAAACGAATGTTACAGTTAATCTTTAATAGGACGAGAAACAAATTGTTTTAGAATTTTTGTCTGTCTGTATTTATCAAGCCAAAAACTACTGCGTGCAATAGATTGTAGTGTCCCTTGATTGCAAGTAAGTATGTATATTTAAAAATATAATATAAATTCCATTACATTTACTACATGAACAATATCGCGAGAAAAAACTAGTCACCAAAAATTATAACAATAAACAAAATCCTCTGTTGTGTCTGTTTGTCTTATCACGATCGTTATAAACTCAGAAACTGCTGCACCGATTTTCATTACGTTTTTAGCAATGGATATCGTAATTCGAAATGGGTCATAATACTCGAGTAAAATTTGAGTAGGTATATAATTAATAATTATTAATTAGTTAAGTGTTAGACTACGGGTTAAGCCGCGGGTTGAAAGCTAGTTTTATAAAATTAGATTTTCTGACCGTACTTAAGAATAATGTTTTTACCTTTAACTGCAATAAAAAGGTATAAACCCCGTTTTATTTTCATTTCCTTAAACACTGGGAATGGATTAACGGTAATGGATTCGACTCTTCGTGAATAGCAATTAAGGTTCATTTAAATAAGCAGGTATTCCCTTTTTAATTTTTTATATAAACATTTATAATTATAAATATACATATAAGGAAACAATAACGATTGGCGGTTTGTTTATTTAAAATAATGGCTACATGCATTTTTTGTATTATAGTTTACTAGAGATCCGCCCCGGCTTCGCCCGTGGTACATATTTCGCAATAAAAGGTAGCCTATGTCCTTTCTCGGGTATCAAAATATCTCCATACCAAATTTCATGCAAATTGGTTCAGTAGTTTAGGCGTGATTGAGTAACAGACAGACAGACAGAGTTACTTTCGCATTTATAATATTAGTATGGATACACACATCAACGTAGATAAACGAGGTGTTCAAATTGTGTAAAAAATAACGTAAATTTATTTTATATTTAAAACTAATAACTACTCTTTCCCTTTCCTATTCTTCAGCTTTTCATTTTTCATAAGTGTGTTTAGAGTTTTTTGTACATGCAAATATGTGTTCTAGTTCATTGTATCAAAGCCTATTTTACCACGCATTCAGACGTATTAGCACATAGAAAGATAGAGATCCGAGAACCTAATTTTTCAGAACATACACATTGATCAACATTTATTACAAGATGACTCAAAAATTTTTTAAATAATTAATAATATAAAATAAAACAGAGCATTTTTTTAGTAATTAAAACAGTCAAGTACCTATTATAAATTTCTATTTGAATTTTTTTTTGAGTAAATTGAACATTTTGTTAAATTTTTAAATAAAATAAATTGCTCATTCCATAACTTAAATTAATTAATTTAAAACTTTGAATCATCTTGCCAACAACACAGAACATTTAACAATCTAAGCTAACAACAGTAACATCAAGTTAAACGACCAACACTTAGAAAATAAACTTTAACTGTACTTACTTTGCCAATTTTTATTTTACTTAAAATTCAGAATTTTAAATGCAAAATACTCTAACTTTAAATACAGTGCAATTTCATACAAATACTTCAATTTGGAAGAATTTAAATTTTAATCAAAATGCATGTTGTGCAAATAGAATTTATAATTTTATTGAAATTTTAAACATAGGAATTGGAACTTTGGTTAATCTGATTCAGATTCAATATCGAATTTGATTGCCTTTTTACGTCATCTCATATATTTTTTATATTTGGACACAGATAAACAATAATTTAAAAAAAAACGTACAAACTAGATATCATTCATAGAAATCTAAATAACAAGACACATAGAAGTGCTATAATGTCATAATTCGTATGAAAACCGCTGTCGCCAAAATCAACACATTCAAACCGAAAGCTAAACAGTACACACAAGTAAACTATGCCTTTTATTGGACAGCTTGATTTTAGTGAAAACTAACTTATCTATTAAATTAAGCTTTTGAATATGTATCCTAACGCACGAATTTACGGTTTATTTTAGAATAACATCCCTAAGTATACCTATGAGACTTTTTGCTCCAATACGAACAAACGTGATAATAAGAATGGTCGACTGTGTCATTCATTGTTATTTCGATTACTATGGTGACACTCGTAATACTTGTAAATATTCTATAATTTTAAGGAAAAACGGCATTATTTCTAAAAAAAAATATTTTCCGATGAAATATTATTCCTTTATAAGTATAATTACAACTTGTGGAAGAATTTCCGCAATGGGAATTGCTGAAACACACCATGTATACACTCATACGTCTCCAGAGCAACTGAACAGTGACGAATGCACTGGTGATGTGCAAATCACCTGAGTGGCGACAAGGTCACGCACGCTTACGACTTCTAGTGTCTTGTTATTTAGATTTCTATGATATCATTACTTCCTTTCAAATGTCAGAAGTTATTTAAAATTCTTATCCATGCAAATATCGAATTATATCTCAAATAAAAATTTCAAATTCATATTTTTTTTAATAAACATCAAATTCGACATTCAAACCAGCCAGACTTCGACTTACGTCATTCCGTTCGGCACAGTTAATCAAAACCATTGCCATCAACCACAGAATAAATTTTTAATCTGCGTTGTGCTCGCACAGATAATCAAATTCCATAACTTACAGATGGGTGAGGTTGGTGCTCCTGCTTGACATTCTGGAGCTGCTTGTTGTGGGCAGTTGGCGTTCGTTCGCCCTGCGTGGTGGACGCGCCTGCGACTGCTCCGGCGCTGCTGCCGGCGGGGGACTTCGTTTGCGGCGAGCTGGTTGATGTTGTTCTGGAGGAGGTTATGATATTAATCTTGTATTCAACCATTTTCAGTGTATTTATAAAACTAAGGGCAGAGACAAATGTCATAGACTACAAGGTATAAACTGCTATCGCTAATTATTGACATAAGCTAAAAATTTTGTTTGTGGTCGTCGTCGTCGTTGTTGACCGAATGCTTAGCAAAACATCATACGATTATGTCAATTAGTATCGATAGCGGATTTTATTCCTTAGTGTTTACTGTTTTGCCATTTGTCTCGGCCCTTAGCGTTCTGCGCGCGGCTTCGCCCGCTTTGTAGAAAACTTAAAAAATTATATACTAAAACGAACACTAGTTCATTATATTATTTTTCAGCCCGACGCGAGTTTACGAACACTTTACAGCGACATGGTCACGGGAAACCAGCGGGAAACAGACAGATGGAAAAAAAAATCAAGATAAATTGGAGGTAGTTCACAAATTGTCAACATCTCGACCGCTAACTAAACAGCAGCGTTTAATTTGAAGAGGCTCGATTATCAACGACTTATTTTACATCAAAATGGTAATGTAGGATTTTGATTTTAAGGTATGTATGCCTTTCTATATGCTGTTTGCAGAAATATAATAAGTGATCATTTTCGTGGTTCACTTTTCAATTAAGTAAATAATATTGCTTACTTTTAGTTTATTTAATACATGTTTTATGTAGTGATTGAATTAAACCAGAATGTTATTCAATAGAATCACAAGTTTTAAATATTTAACAAATTTTATTAATACATTTTATTTAGATCTAGTTTTTATTAAGATTTGATTATAATTTGATGTGTGTTGTAATTTAATTTGTAAAGTGAAAAATAACAATATCTGTAACTACTTTCTTATATTATAAAGCTGAAGAGTTTGTTTGTTTGAACGCAATAATCCCAAGAACTACTTGTCCGATTTAAAAACAATCTTTTGGTGTTAGATAGCTCATTTATCTAGGATGGCTATACGTACATATTATATCATCTCGCTAAGGGCCTGTTCAGTGCGACGCGGATGACCTACGCGGACGTCCGCGACGGACGGTAAAATGTATGAAACCTTACAGCGCGTTCAGAGCGACGCGGAGCTGTCCGCGTCGCGGAGAGCTATCCGCGCGCGGTCGAAATCGCTCCGCGCCGCTCCTCCGCGCCGCGGATGTCCGCGGGTGGACGGTGCCTGGTTCTAATGTATTTGTTCAGTGCTCGGCGGACAACAGTCACGCGGAGCGGATGTAAAGTACTGTCGTTGTCATGGCGGCTGCGTCAAATGTGCAAACCGAGAGGGTTACAGTCGATCCCGATCCGCATCGCACTGAACGACAAAATCATCCGCGACGGACGCAAAACCTAGTCCGCGTGCGGACGGTCCGCGTCGCACTGAATCGGGCCTAAGACCAACAGGAGCGGAGCAACGCGAGTGAAACCGCGGGGCGCAGCTAGCGTTATATTATAAAAATATAATTTTAAAATAAACGAATATTATTAAAGCGTTCAACTATAAAACATTTAAGTTTCCGTCTGCAATATATTTCCCCAAGGATCGAACAGAGGTGAGAAGTGAGAACGTAAGCGGAAAATGTTCAAATCCCAAATCACATTGAATTTTCAGTTTTTGAAAAATGTTTTACTGTTTATCGTAAATATATTTTTATAAAGTACATATATATATTTTATACGGTGTTAAAGTAATAATACATTTATATTCTTAAAATTATTATGGTTGGAGGGTAATTATGAAAATGTTTATATTATGTAGATGTTGATTATTGTTGTTAATGTGAATGCTATGATAATCAAGTAATATTTTGAAGGAAATTTTTTATTTTCTTTGTTAGTTTATTGTTCTGTGATAAAACTATACAAAACTGAGCCAAATAAGAATACAAAAGTTGTAGGTACTCACGTAAGCATTTCTAAAATAACAATATTGTGTTAGAAAATTATTATTTATATTCAATTTCAGAAGGTTGTATACATAGAAATCTAAATAACAAGACACATAGAAGTGCTAAAATGTCATAATTCGTATGAAAACCGCTGTCGCCAAAATCAACACATTCAAACCGAAAGCTAAACAGTACACACAAGTAAACTATGCCTTTTATTGGACAGCTTGATTTTAGTGAAAACTAACTTATCTATTAAATTAAGCTTTTGAATATGTATCCTAACGCACGAATTTACGGTTTATTTTAGAATAACATCCCTAAGTATATGAGACTTTTTGCTCCAATACGAACAAACGTGATAATAAGAATGGTCGACTGTGTCATTCATTGTTATTTCGATTACTATGGTGACGCTCGTAATACTTGTAAATATTCTATAATTTTAAGGAAAAACGGCATTATTTCTAAAAAAAAATATTTTCCGATTAAATATTATTCCTTTATAAGTATAATTACAACTTGTGGAAGAATTTCCGCAATGGGAATTGCTGAAACACACCATGTATACACTCATACGTCTCCAGAGCAACTGAACAGTGACGAATGCACTGGTGTTGTGCAAATCACCTGAGTGGCGACAAGGTCACGCACGCTTACGACTTCTAGTGTCTTGTTATTTAGATTTCTATGGTTGTATACTTTTATGTCACGGTTTTCTGGCAGACATTGCTCGTACCAATAAAACTGCCTTTCACTATTTTATAATATTACTAGCGGTCCGCCCCGGCTTCGCCCGTGGTACATGTGTACGTTTTCTCTACGTAAGAACCATCCTCGTACTTCAAGGAATATAATAAAAAAAGAATTATCGAAATCGGTTCAGCCGTTCTCGAGTTATGCGCTTACCAACACATTTTGCGATTCATTTTTATATATAAGACTAGCGGTCCGCCCCGGCTTCGCCCGTGGTACATATGAAAAATAGATGTTGGCCGATTCTCAGACTTACCCGATATGCACAGAAAATTTCATGAGAATCGGTCCACCCGTTTCGGAGGAGTATGCAGACTAAAATTGTGACACGAGAATTTTATATATAAGACTAGCGGTCCGCCCCGGCTTCGCCCGTGGTACATTTGAAAAATAGATGTTGGCCGATTCTCAGACTTACCCGATATGCACAGAAAATTTCATGAGAATCGGTCCACCCGTTTCAGAGGAGTATGCAGACTAACATTGTGACACGAGAATTTTATATATAAGATTTTCAATTCATTTTATTATGTCTTCATAAATATTTAAATCCTACATTGAAATTTAATACCCAAGTATCTAGGTCATTTCAAAGGATATATAATATCAAATTGATTAATGATCTTCGCCATTAGGCCCTACTCGAGTATATTAGATTAATCTCCATTGATATCAATGTGCGTCATCAATTTATGTAACGAGTAATTCTATGGGGTTATTGATTAACTACATAATTTGTATTTGAGGGTTATATTCGATATAGATGTTACCACTTACCAGCGGCTTCGTAGCTTTCCGCCCGCGGCTTCACCCACCTTTTCAAATAAAAACCCGCATAGTTCCCGTTCCCGTGGGATTTCCGAGATAAAACCTATCCTATGTGTTAATCCAAGTTACTATCTATATGTGGGCTAATTTTCATTGTAATCGGTTCAGTAGTATTTGCGTGAAAGAATAACAAACATACATACATACATACACATACATATATGTATATCCATTCTCACAAACTTTCGCATTTATAATACTAGATTTCCGCCCGCGACTTCGCCCGCGTTTTCAAAGGAAAACCCGCATAATTCCCGTTCCCGTGGGATTTCCGGGATAAAACCTATCCTATGTGTTAATCCAAGTTACCCTCTATATGTGTGCTAAATTTCATTGTAATCGGTTCAAAAGTTTTTACGTGAAGTAACAAACTTCCATACAAACTTTCGCCTTTATAATAGTACTAGCGGTCCGCCCCGGCTTCGCCCGTGGTACTTACGTTTTCTCTACATAAAAACCATCCTCGTACTTCAAGGAATATAATAAAAAAGAATTATCGAAATCGGTACAGCCGTTCTCGAGTTATGCGCTTACCAACACATTTTGCGATTCATTTTTATATATAAAGAAGAAGACAAGATTAAGAAGATTAGTAGGATTAAGTTTCCCACTGTATGAAAACTACTGGAGTAAAATTAATGCGAATCTCAACAATGCCGCACCAGCGGTTTGGTAAATCATCACTTATAGACTAGAGTAGATAATTTTTGAAACAAAAAAAAATCGCAGTCGGATGAAACCCATTAGAAAAGGAGGGGAATATGATAAAAATGTAAGGAAAAATAAATTACGGTCAATCCAAGTTCGGGAAGCGGGAGGAGCTTTTAAGAGAAAAAAATGGTTTCTCTCGATTTCCGACACAACTACAAGTCCTATAGAAAAAAGTTCAATGGCAAAGTTGTAGGTAATTAAAAGTTCTACAACTTTTGTATTCACAATTTTTTCACATAACCTAAAAATTTAGGTGAAAAATTCAAAAAACCAAGTTTTTGGTCTTTTATTTCTATCTACTTCAAAATTTATTTTTTTTCTACGAAATTTGGTGGAAACTTACTTTATTATGTCCCAAATACACTGTAATTTATTTGATTGAAAATATTTATTTTTTCGCCTTATTTTGAATGAATACCAAAAAAACAACCTAATTTTCAATCGAAAAGTCACCCGTCAAAATATCAGCTTTTTTCAAAAACTTGGGGTGCCTTTTATTCATTGAAATCTTTACTTTCATATGGTGTAAAAAAAATAAACACCACCATAGTAAATGTTCTCAGGAAATGCATACAAACAGTCTGAAAATTAGCTTTTACTAAATCAGGCACACTTCTCGAACTACCTGAAATGTTTTTATCGACATCATTTTGCTTTTGAATATGCTGTAAAATATTAAACTTAGAACAGATAATTATTTTTCTTTTGAAATATTACCGAAAAGCCGATACAAGAGAAGATATAGAGTTCAAGAAGTGTGCCTGATTTAGTAAAAGCTCATTATCACACTGTTTGTATGCATTTCCTGAGAACATTTACTATGGTGGTGTTTATTTTTTTTTACACCATATGAAAGTAGAGATGTCAATGAATAAAAGGCACCCCAAGTTTTTGAAAAAAACTGATATTTTGACGGGTGACTTTTCGATTGAAAATTAGGTTGTTTTTTTGGTATTAATTCAAAATAAGGCGAAAAAATAAATATTTTCAATCAAATAAATTACAGTGTATTTGGGACATAATAAAGTAAGTTTCCACCAAATTTCGTAGAAAATAAATAAATTTTGAAGTAGATAGAAATAAAAGACCAAAAACTTGGTTTTTTGAATTTTTCACCTAAATTTTTAGGTTATGTGAAAAAATTGTGAATACAAAAGTTGTAGAACTTTTAATTACCTACAACTTTGCCATTGAACCTTTTTTCTATAGGACTTGTAGTTTTGTCGGAAATCGAGAGAAACCTTTTTTTTCTCTTAAAAGCTCCCCCCTCCCGCTTCCTGAACTCGGATTGACCGTAATTTATTTTTCCTTACATTTTTATCATATTCCCCTCCTTTTCTAATGGGTTTCATCCGACTGCGATTTTTTTTATCTTTTCATTATTTTCAAAGGCTTCTACCCCAGTCTATTATGGTATTCATACGTATTGATTTACATATAATTAAGTTATAACTAACAGTTTATAATATAAAGTAATGAAGATTTATAAATAAACAAACAGACTTTTTAATTTATTTGCTTACTTTTTCTTGTTTTAAAAATGGTATACCCTTGTAGACCACGCGACCTCAGACGTCACTTTTAGATACGTGACTACTGACTACCTAGGGTTATAATTCACGTTTTAATAGTTATCTTCTTATATATAAAATTCTCGTGTCACAATGTTAGTCTGCATACTCCTCCGAAACGGGTGGACCGATTCTCATGAAATTTTCTGTGCATATCGGGTAAGTCTGAGAATCGGCCAACATCTATTTTTCATATGTACCACGGGCGAAGCCGGGGCGGGCCGCTAGTAATAGGATAAAAGAATACATTAATATAGATAGTAAAAAAAGTAAATTATTAATAGTACTTGTTTAATTTAAGGTAACCTTAATTTATACATACTCAGACAAACATAAAAAAAAAATTGAGACAATACTTACTCAAGTTGCGCTCTGCAGGTACATGAAACAAACAAACATATTATTAGTAAATTAATTTATTTTTACTTATTATAAGTCCTTATTTCTAGGCATTTATTTTAAGTTGCTAACAGGAAATGCAAATGGATAAATAATAATTACTTTTAATTTCCCATTAGAGATATAAAACAACTGATATAAACCAAAACATATTTTTAAACCTCATAATCGTTAGACATAATTATAAACAATCTATACAGGGTGTAATCGTTAAGTGTGCACAGGCGATTATTCCGTAACTATTGCAGATATCAAAAAACTTTAAACTGATATCGAAAGCCCTTTACCTAATGAGTAAAATGACAATAATAACTTTTTAAAAATATAACAAGAAATAGCCAAAAAAGTTACATTAAACACTCCGATACATTAAATTTTCCATACATTTTGTGTTCAAAGCAAATGTTCGAAGTGCCGTTCTCGTTTTAGAATACCATTGTATTCCACATCGAGCACTATTTACAGTTTCTAAATGAATTTTTATTAAAATATGCGAAGTAATTTAAGCACAAATTCAAAAAAAGAACCAAAATTTTTCATATTACATGTTTAGGATAGTCATATCTCATACTAAATGTATGGGAGTGTTTGGTGTAAAATTTTTGGATATTTCCCAATTATACAGGGTGTAATCGTTAAGTGTGCACAGGCGATAATTCCGTAACTATTACAGATATCAAAAAACTTTTAACTGATATTGAAAGTACTTAACCCAATGAGTAAAATGGCCATAATAAATTTTTAAAAATAAAACGAGAAATATCTAAAAAATTCACTTGAAACCCTCCCATACATTTAGTATGAGAT
This sequence comes from Colias philodice, assembly GCF_061535455.1. Lineage (NCBI taxonomy): Eukaryota > Metazoa > Arthropoda > Insecta > Lepidoptera > Pieridae > Colias > Colias philodice. Next base: position 2,055,382 of record NC_143115.1, read on the forward strand.
ATGACTATCCCATGTACATGAGTTGATCCAAAAGTAATTATAATCAATATTAAACCAGGTCATTACAGTTAAAATATTTCGCTAGATAGTCTTCTAACTAGATAATATAATTCGATATTTTTTTTCCAAAACTTAGAAAAAAAAACTTTGACTTCATCCGTAAAAACCCCTCAACGCGGCCATCTCTTCGCTATCGTCTTAAAATTTTTTGCTAAGACGGTGTTTTTTGTGCCGAGGAAAGAGATAGAAATCACTAGGAGCTAGATCTAACAAACAGGGTGGGTGTTCAAGCATTTGGAATGCCGATTTTTGAATGGCAGCCATTGCAACTGACGCTTTGTGATCTTGTGCGTGGTCTTGGTGAAACAACATTCAAGCCCGCAGTTTGCCATGTCTCTTCTCCTTACTAACCTACCGCAATTTTTTAATATGGTCTGTGTAGTAAGAGCCCAACATAGTGGCTACCTTCTTAAAATATTCCACCAAAATTATTCCTTCGGCGCCCCAAAAAACTGTCGCTTTAATCTATCCCACTAATTTTCACTTTGAATTTCTTCATCGTCACTTTGGAAGCTCGCATCCAGGCCATTAATTGTTTCTTGGTTTCAGCATAAACATGGTGAACCCGGGTAACGTCCATGGTCACAAATCATGCCAAAAAATTATCCTGATCTCATTAAGAATTTAGAAATTCACCCTCTAAATGTCGAATTGTTGTTTCTTCTTTTTGTTGGCAAAAATTCTGGCACGCACGGTTCACATTCAAATTAATGTAAATACTTGGAAGCGTGGCCTATTGATATGATTTTTTTGTGATAACTTAGTGAGTACATGAGCAAGCAAAAAACAGTTATTTTATATTTTTATGTACACAGGAAATACCCAATGATCATTACTTTTGGATCAACCTAGTACATTTAATATGAAAGATTTTAGCTTTTTCTTTCTTTTTTTGGTTTTCTGCTTAAATTACTTCGCAAATTTGAAGGGAAGTTCGTTTCGAAACTGCAAATAGAGCTCCTCATTGTATTGCACAATGAGGACGTCACTTCGGTAATCTGCTATGAATAGAAAATGTATGGGAAATAAAATGTATGGGAGCGTTTAATGTAACATTTTTGTATATTTCTCGTTTTATTTTCAAAAATTTATTATGGCCATTTTACTCATTAGGTTAAGTACTTTCGATATCAGTTTAAAGTTTTTTGATATCTGCAATAGATACGGAATAATCGCCTGTGCACACTTAACGATTACACCCTGTATATGTAAAAGAAAGTCGTGTTAGTTACTTCACTTATAACTCAAGAACGGCTGAACCGATTTAGCTGAAAATTGGCAGGGAGGTAGTTTTGAGCCAGGAGAAGGACATAGGATACTAAATATTATGTACCCCGGGTGAAGCCGGGGCGGACCACTAGTTTATAAATAATATACTTAATTATTAATTACCTACATCACAAAGGGTTAAAAAAAATACCAAATAATTAAAAACGACTTTAATTTCTATAAATTTATAATTTTCGATCTACCCTATATCATAATGTAGTAGGATCATGGATCAATTATAATCAAGGTCAACTTTAACAAGTCATTGCTTTGTTTTTTCGTTTGTTGTAAATATATAGTTCAGGATCCATCGCCCATTTTTGCACTTGATTACTATCAAGCTAATTTTCCGTGAGTAGCTCAAAAAAAATTCACTTAGTAATAAATATTTGAGAACCATCAAATCAACACATTTCATCCTTGTTACCTCTGTTAGCTACCACAATCGAGAGTTTCGTACAGGAAATTATTGGGCTTCTCATCAAAATAAAGCTACTCACGAAAAATTAGCTTGATAGTAATCACGTGCAAAAATGGGCGAAGGACTAATAGTTATAGCCAAAATTGATCCGTAGCTTCGCTCCAACATTTCTAATATCCCTCTAATCTCTTCTAGAAAATTCCATACTAAATCAAAGATGGACACAAGCTATCTATATAATTACCTATCTATCTAAAATCCAGCTTTTTACAAGCATAGAATATATTAGCAAACGCTGGCAAGCGTTTAAAAACAAAAGCTTGAACTAATCCCTGTGCAGGAATTTTAATCAAGCGAAATAAGAAGCTCTTTTGAGGTTCTTTTATACGGATTTCACATATACAGTAGGCGCTCGATAATCCGGCGCTCGCCAATCCGGCACGCTCAGTAGTCCGGCACTTCGGGACTCAGACAGCCCGCTCTATAATCCGGCATTTTACATAGCTGAACGCCGGACTACTGAGCGGCGCGGCCGGCGGTGTTCGAGAATCGAGTAGTTTCTTTCGCTCGGCAGTCCGGGCCTAACCTCAATAGTGAAGCCACGTGTTTGTTTTACTCGTAGCGCAGCGTCGCTTTGAAAAAATGGCGGAAAAAAAAACGTAAACACGAAACATTGAGTTTAGTTAAAAAAATGGAAATTTTGCGAAAGTTGGAATTCGATAATCCGGCATTTCCGACAATCCGGCATAGAGGAAAAATTGCCGGTGCCGGATTAGCAAGCGCCTACTGTAGTTGCAACCAGTTTAACTTGAACTGTAAATTATATGACAGTATTTAGTATAAAGAGACCAATGAAGGATGGATTGAGTTTAATTATTACGCTTGAAAAGTAGGTAGGTTTTATTCGTATCACCGAAATAAACATACATAATCATTTAAATGTAACTAGCTTTCCGCTCGTGTTTTTGCCCGTGTTGTCTTACACTTAACAAATTGATTATATGACCAAACCATTATATTATTATCTGTGTCCAAGCCTTCCTCTTGAACAACTCTAAAAATCTTTAAAAAAATTGCATCAAAATCTGTCGCGCAGTTTTAAAGATCTTAGCATACATATGGATAGATTGCGGGAAGTGACTTTGTTTTATACTCTGTAGTGATTATAAAGCTCACCTGTAGTTATAATATTATATATATATATATATTATTACTATATTGTACTCATACACCATTGAAATAACCAAAGGAAAAATAATTATATTGAATCACTACTTTTAACTACTTACTAAAAGTAATAATATTATGATGTTAACGCGCTTCTAAAACAGTTTCGATGAATTTATTTCTTTAATAAACAGAATATTGAGTTTTCCAATAAAATTATTCTTCACAAAGACAACTAAAAGTCCCCAAATGAAATAAACCATGAAAAAAAAGGTTTTTCACTTGACATTCGGATAATGAAGGTGAGGGATCCGTTTGTTCAAATATCAAACATTTATGGGAGAGGCAAATTTATTGTAGGCTAGAGGATCTTTATACTATATAAATAAGAATTATTGTATATGTTTGTATATATTTACTACTATACAAAAACTATTATACAAAAAAATGTGTGTGTGTACTAGTGTACACAGGTAAGAAGTGAAACTTCTTTATGACCTTATTTTTCAAAAAATAATTTACTTTACAGAAATACGTCGAATCACGCGTGGTAGGGATAAGAAAAAGATGGCGCGTAACGGAAAAATGTCACGCGTAACGAAAAAATGTTACACTAAATTTTTTTCCTACCCCGATAAAGAAGTTTCACTTCAATAACAGTATATGTATAACTGAATAATATGAAACACAAATTCTGGATAGTCAAAGAATATTTTCTACAATTAAAAGTTTTAAGGATTTTTTCGATTCGAATGTAATTTTTGCGAGTTTAACCTTTCCATCCTCCCATGTAATACACATTTATTTGAACTAACCGAATTAGAAATCGTTAAATTTTTTGCAATAAATTTATTTTATTTTCTTTCTTTCTTTCAAATTTGTTTTTGCACGCCTCATAAGCGAAGCGTTGAGGTGGGTACTACTGTCACTTCGCGCAAAACATCTGATTTTTCAAACTTAAAATGTCTTTATGTATCATACATTGCACTTGTAAGATAATACATACACACACATATTAAGAAAAAACACTATTTTTAACATTCATGATATTTTTGATGTCATTTTTGTTATTTAAACTAGTTAAAAAACAGTTTAAAAAAGTTCTGTCTTGGACGTCCGTGTGTCTGTATGTGCGGAGGATTTTCTTGTTAACACGATAGCGACCGAAATACTTTACTAATCGAGTCTTTTTTTTTCTCTTACGCTTGAGTATGCTCAGGAATAGAACCCTTTCATTTTTCAGGGTCTGATTCGATGTGGTTTAATTGTTATTAAATAAACAAAAATAATAATTAATAAATAATTATTAAAAAAAATTATGAGGCGTGCACTTTTGGATTTTCCAAACTATTTTTTTATATAATATTACTAGTGGTCCGCCCCGGCTTCGCCCGTGGTACCTACATGTTTAAACTATTAGTTAGATATAGCACCATAAACATTCTTAATGACAGTTCCTACATAATATTATGTTACAGCTCGACTATTATTTAATTATCTATACTAATATTATAAAAAGGAAAGGTTTGTATGTATGTATGTATGTATAGTTTTCACGCATAAACTACTGGACCGATTTTGATGAAATTTGGCACAGATAATCTTTAGACCCTGAGAAAGAACAAAGGCTACTTTTTATTGCGAAATATGTACCACGGGCGAAGCCGGGGCAGACCGCTAGTTGTCTTATAAAGCATATTAATAAAAAATAGAGTATTCTTCACATCAAAACGATCCGATGAAATTTGTACGAATCCGTTTTGCCATTTCCCAACGAACTAAATGTCTAAAATCGAGAGATTCAAAGTCAGACAGACTCGATTTTTCCTGATTGGAACTAGGTATGCCGGGAAAGTTTATTCCGGGAAATGTAATTGTTTGAAGTTTGATCCAGTTTTTAGGGATAGAATTTCGGTTATTTCTTTAAGAGTATAGAAATCTCGTTATTTCTATACTCTGAAATCTTTTTTTTTTCTTTTTAGGATTTTTTTCATAAGATGATTTTATCTTACGACTAGCTGCGCTTCACAGTTTCACCCGCTTGGCTCCGCTCCTGTAGGTCTTAGCGTAATGATATATAGCCTATAACCACAGCCTATAACCTTTCTCGATAAATGGCCTATCTAACACCGAAATAATTTTTCAAATCGGACCTGTAGATCCTGAGATTAGCGCGTTCAAACAAACAAACTCTTCAGCTTTATAATATTAGTATAGATAGTACACAATATAAAGATCCTCGTCGATTATCTTATAAATTTTTCAAATATAAACACACATCACTTCATAACATTTATTAACAAGCAACCATAATGAACAACTAGCCCAAAACTGCTAAATTGACAAAATTATGTTTGCGTAAGCCTCGTTGTTCAATGAATTATTTAGGTTTTCATTATGAACCCACTAATTGACATGTGGACCGGCTTAGTGAAGTTAACTAGGCCATAGGTTGTTTGGTTTATAGTTATCTAACTAGTTTTTACCCGCGGCTTTGCCCGTTTTGTAGAATAACAAATGATATGCTGAAAACTTCGTCAAGAAGAACCACTCAATCAAAAACCATCAAAATCTGCGCGTAGTTTTAAAGATATATATACGTAAGATACAGACGGAGGGAAATGACTTTGTTTAATACTACTGTTTACCCGCAGTTTTGTTCGCGTTTATAAAACTTATCGATTTATATTAAAAGTTAAAACCTTCTTTTTGGACCACTATTCAAAAAACCGCATCAAAATCCGTTGTGTTATTGTGTAGTTTTAAAGATATAAACACACATTGATATTTAATATTTTACAGGAACTATTTGATGTACCGAATTTCTACTTTTTTGTAATATTATTTTAATGTATCTACTGTTTTCAATAAATAGAAAGATAATTTAATTTTTTGTTTTTATATTCCAACTAATAAATAGTTACTTAATGCCGTAAAAAAACAAAATACATGTTTCAATTTGCAATAAAAATACTTTTTAAATATATGTTACAGTCATAGTGATTAAGTAGCTATTATTCATAATGACTGGTCATTATACATAATACCTAAATTGACTAGATAATATGATAAATTAATCACTTTATGCAGATATTATTCATAATAGCTGGTCAACGTTAGCCAAAGTAATAAATACGGTATAAAACCGACTTATTACCCCTCTCGCTCTTCCGCTGCGTCGTGGCGTGAGTTCACTGTCTGCAAAGAAAGTAAGAAACGTTTATTACAACTGATATCATTCCCCAACATGAAGTTACCATCAGGGAATGTGCAAAAAAAGAGCCACATCTTGGTGGCCAAGGATTTCAGCATTGCAACTGTACTGGAGAGTGCGTTTCTAATAAGTGTAAATGTAAAAAGTCAAACCTTATGTGTAACTCAAAATGTCACAAGAGCCTTACTTGTAAGAATAAATAATAATTATGACCCAGTTATTTTAATTCAGTCAGTTCATTTTAATTTTTTAATTTTATTAAGCTTTAAATTTACTTTATAAGTGAACAGTTTAATAACTCTATAACATTGTTAATTAACGTAGGATTATTATCTATGAAAATGTTATTTTAATTCTTAAAATAATCTTTATAATTGTTACATTTCAAATAAGAGTATAATATTGCTACACATGTAGTTAGGTATGCTTAAGGCAAATTGAAATATAATTTTATAATCTTTACCTACTTGTTTTATTACATTATCCAAGTATTTGAAGATATTATATAAAATTGCTAGTTAAAGTGATTAATTATGTGTCAATTATCACTTTATCTAAATTGGATAGACATTATAAATAATGGCTAGATAATATATATAATATCCAGTTTTATTACTTTGGCTGTAACATATACATACAAAAGTGTTCAAATTAATTATAATTTTCCAAGCAGCAGACTATAGAGAATCAAATTAAAAATCCCATTCAAATACATTTAGGTTACATTATAGTAATACTAAAAGCACTTAATTACACACTAGAGAGCTGAAATTCTGTAAACACGTATATTTCTAGCCTTAATAATGAATATTAACCGAAAACCATTCCTTGTATAGGCCATCCTACTATCTATACTAATATTATAAAGCTGAAGAGTTTGTTTGAACGCGCTAATCTCAGGAACTACTAGTCCGATTTGAAAAATTCTTTCGGTGTTAGATAGTCCATTTATCGAGGAAGGCTATAGGCTATATATCATCACGCTAAAATCAACAGGAGCGGAGCATTGTGGCAAAACCGTGGGGCACAGCTAGTGAATAATAAATGTACTGAAATTGGCATAAATCAATATTAGGTACATGAAATAATGTACACACGATTCTAAATGAGAAAAGGGAAGTGAATTCTATTTAATGAAACAATTTGATCTTTTATTAAATTTTCATCATATTCAAAGACTCTTAAGTGAACCGTAAATTGGTATTAGCAATGAAAGAATTTCAAAATGGCTGCTGTATTTTTAGCTTTTTATTGTATTAATATTAGCTTTCACTTCCGTTTTTTTTTTAGTTGGTACTTTTTTAGTATTTTGTGTGCAATTCATCATCTGAACCGATTAGAATTAGTTGAATGGTTAAAATAGGAATTTGTTTTTTTGAACACGCTAATCTCAGGCACTACTGGTCCGATTTCATAAATTCTTTTGGTGTAAGATAGCCCATTTATCGAGGAAGGCTATAGGCTATTATATATCATCACGCTACGACCAACAGAAGCGGAGCTCTGCGGGTAAAACCGCGGGTCACAGCTAATCATACAATAAATCGTTCCATTGCAATTGATTGTGTATTTCATCACTATCACTACATAGTATAAAACAAAGTCGCTTTCTCTGTCCCTATGTCCCTATGTATGCTTAAATCTTTAAAACTACGCAACGGATTTTGATGCAGTTTTTTTTAATAGATAGAGTGATTCAAGAGGAAGGTTTTAGTATATAATTTATTATGTTTTAGACAAAGCGGGCGAAGCCGCGGGCGGAAAGCTAGTCTATAGTAATCTATAATAAAAGCAAAATAATACATTATTAGATGATCCCAAAAGATTTATTAATACGTGTTATGTTATTAATATTGTTTTCAGCAAACAATTTTCGTCCATTGTCCGACAATTTTTCCTTTCTTTTGTACAGAAAATAGGCCTTTGTCCTATTGTTAGACTGTGTTTAATTAGTCCCTTTGTGAGGAATGCTATAACCGTTTTCATTGCTGGTTGTGTATGGTCGTATGGTGTTATGTTTGATGGTGAGCGAGCAATGTATAACGTACTTGTAATTTAAGTTTTAAATTCGATTGCTTCTGGTATAATACAATGGAAATTAATTGAGGACGTTTATGAGTAAATTGGAGGTGTTCGAAATATCTTGTAAAAATTGTTGTTAAACATTATCAGGGGCATTGTGTGATGAATATGTTTTTTTTTAATTATAGATATTCATATACTTCATGTATTATTATGTAATGTTGAAGAAAATACCGTAAGTATATAAATTAAATGTGTTTTGTGTTTTGAGTAGATTGCATGAAAAATTCAGGAATAATATACTTACTTAAAAATATAACTAGATTTCAAAATGTTTGCGTTAAATTTCAATAAATAATATCTCAAAATAATACCTAACTATACGTCTTATCTTATTATCTTTGATTTATTTTACAATAAAAAAGTGCTTTTAATTCATAACCTTTTTAAAGAGAAGCTTTGAAACTTACACGGAAGAAACCGCAAGCGTAGTTTATTTATATTAGACCGTAGGTACATATAAAATGGTTCCCCTATGTTTTATATCTAGAGATATTCCAACATACAAATACATATATTTAATTTTCTTACGCGTATACGTTCGAGCTTTCTTTTGAACCAATATTAACAAACCAAACCGTATGTAGGTCTGTCAATTGGAATTCCTTGAAGAGATAAAATAGCAAGAATTCTGAAGTTGGTTTATGTTGAAATTGTTTCATCGGAAATTACCTTTTCTAGGATCTGTATCAAAATAAAAAATAACAATAAAATAAAAGACGTGTGGCACTCGGGGACTGCCGCGGTAAAGCTATTGCATGCTATGCCTTCAAGCCACACCTCCGTGCCCGTCGGAGTGGGGAGCGTGAGGTATTTTCGTTACGGAATTTCTGGATTCGGTCCCCGCGCTCAAGGCCCGCGATAGAAGCTATGCAATAGCTTAATAATTTATACTATAAATTTAATAGCTGAAGAATTTGATTGATTGGTATGTTTTATTCAATTGGTTCTATGGGTTCGTTTTGAAGTATTTATATTAGTGTTGGATAGTCTATTTATCGATAAAGGCTATAAATAATTACAACATAACGATGTTTTATCTCAAATCAATGCGAGTAAAACCGTAGGGTGCCATTATAATAAAAGCTGTTTATTTTACGCAATTCCCAATCGAAAGCTTGTAATTTAAATATTGATCACAAGAAATAACACATTTTTGATTTTCTTGACTATTATGTTGATATTATTTCTATTGTATTAAATAAAATATTAGTTGCAATGTTATAATTTCTGTACTTCTAAGTACATTACAAAATATGTGCCTACATTAGAATCAAGCGAAATAATCTTCTAGAAGTGTGTACAATTTCTCAAGAAATCTATATTTTTATTATGCAGCCTTGTATTTTAGTTTTCCCTCCACGTATTGAAATATATCGTTATCGTATCACAATGCGGATTTATCGAAAACATGTTCCAGCGATACATGCAGTGGAATGCATATCGGTTTGGTTTTATTCAAATGATCATGATTTTATCGATATCGATATAAAGGTTTATCCATATTCTTGATTTATAATGGAACATCACTAGAAAAGTTTGTGACTAGGCGGGTAATATTTCCTCACTTAAAAAGGTGTATAGTATAATATAGGAGTGTCATCTTTTAGGATGTAAGTATCAATTTATTCTAATTTTCCATACATTACAATAATAACGCTCAATATTTTTTTATTACTTTCTCTATGGGCTAACACAAAGTTTGGGAGTAAAATTAAGCCACGATTTCCGAAGAATCATCATATAAAACGTTTTATAGGCCGTTTTACTCAGTCATATTGTATACATTTAACTTTTGAATAATGATTTGAACATTACGCTTTATTAGATCAAACTTTTAATGTACTTTTGATAACATTTACAAAATATAAGGCTTTTATGGCTTTAACACAATTTTTTTAAAGTATTTTTATTACTTTGAGAGAAATGTTTTAGGTATTATTCTTGTTTTATTTGCATTACTAGATTTCCGCCCGCGGCTTCGCCCGCATTTTCAAAGGAAACCCGCATAGTTCCCGTTCCCGTGGGATTTCCGGGATAAAACCTATCCTATGTGTTAATCTAAGTTACCCTCTATATGTGTGCTAAATTTCATTGTAATCGGTTCAGTAGTTTTTACGTGAAAGAGTAACAAACATCCATACATCCATACATCCATACATCCATACAAACTTTCGCCTTTATAATATGTAGTATTATACATCCATACATCCATACAAACTTTCGCCTTTATAATAGTATTAAGATTAAGATAAGATTAGGTACTTGAGAAAAGTTTCTTGCAGTGTAAGCTGTCTAATGTCTATAGCTGTCGAATAAGATAAAACTTACGTATGTTATCCGTATAAAATTCAAGTTTAAGTAATTACTTAAAAAAAAAAAACAAATACAAAATTAGTATTAGCTGTCTGCTTTTACTTTTAAAGGCATGGTTAGAAATAAAAAAAATTACAAAATCCCAAGCTTTGTTGAATTTAAATAAGTATTATCAAAATTTGGTAGTTAATCAATTGAGAGCTGAAAGTCATATTAAATAAAACCGGCCAAGTGCGAGTCGGGCTCGCGCACAAAGGGTTCCGTAGCAGCAAATATAATAAATTACAGTTAAATCAACCTATCTCAAAAACTATAAGAGATACTTTGATCAAACCAAAAATCGTTGAAAGAGTTAATTAGCATGCATCACCTCTATTTTTTTTAGAATTTTATACCCCGTAGTTATAAAAATAGAGGGGGGGGGACATACTTTTTACGACTTTGAGAGCTGATATCTCAAAAACCGTTCACTTTAAGAAAAATGTTTTTTAGAAAACTTTATATCATTTTAAAAGACCTTTCCATTGATACCCCACACGGGTATGTACATCGAAAAAAAAAATTTCATCCCTCAGTTACATGTATGGGGGGCCCCACCCCCAATTCTTTTTTTTACTATTTAGTGTCATATTTTTGTAGCGGTTCATACAACACATATTCCCATCAAATTTCATCACTGTAGTACTTATAGTTTCCGAGTAAATCGGCTGTGACAGACGGACAGACGGACAGACGGACAGACGGACATGACGAAACTATAAGGGTTCCGTTTTTGCCATTTTGGCTACGGAACCCTAAAAAAGCCAACACACAACAGACAGACAGACAGAGTTACTTTCGCATTTATAATATTAGCTGTGATATTAGTATGGATTAAACAACATCGACTCATTCTTTTCATATCCACAAAAAACACAACTTGTAACAACTCCACATTGTCTCAGCATAATAAGCACATTATACATTACTCGTTCGCTTACAAATTAAAAAAGTGCCTCTTTACCATAACGCCATGCATTCTAAAAGTTTTAACGAGACAGGGAAAGTAATGGAGTCGTCCTTGTGTGAATTTTTTAAGGCCATTTTCATAGCAGAGTGTATGCGGTCAAGTTATTATGTTTTAAAATATTCGTGTTGTTCTCGAGTTTTATGTTTTTGATGTATTTTTAGACTCTTTGCATTTTAATGATGTGGTGAGTATAATTGGATGGTTATGTAAATTAGAATGGAATGGTGTTTAAAAATAGATTTGTATTTAGTGTAGCTAATTATATTTCATAAAGGTATATCCAAAACGGTTGTTGTATAACAAACAAGTATAAACATAGTTAATAACCAGACATTGACCTACCGACGAATATAATTTCATTAAAATCAGCTAAGCTGTTTACGAGGAGTTTGTATACAAACACTATGACATGATTATTGTAACTTGTAAGTATGTATATAAATTAGCATCCATCACGATATTTATTGAAATTTCAAACCAATAGAAGAATTAAAACTATGCGCAAAATGCTAGTCACTACACAGCATAAAACAAAGTCGCTTTCTCTGTCCCTTTGTATACTTAAATCTTGAAATCTATGCATCGGATTTTGATGCGGTTTTTTTAATAGATAGAGTGATTCAAGAGGAATGTTTTAGTATATAATTTATTAGGTTTTAAACAAAGCGGGCAAAGCCTTGGGCGGAAAGCTAGTTTAAAATATAAGTAAGATTAATGAACTCATACTTCAGTGTTTCTCCTAATCCATTATTACTTTAATAAACTACATGAAAATCAATGGGAAATTTAGAAACACACTTTGTCACGTAACCAAGTCACGAAGGCTGTAAAACTACCACAATTATGCTTTCGCGAGCTTTTTATTGTTACAAATATTATTCTGTTGTACGAAAATACATTTTTTAGAGTTCCGTACACAAAGGGTAAAACGGGACCCTTTTACTAAGCCTCCGCTGTCTGTCTGTATGTCTCTCTCCAGGGTGTATCTCATAAACTGTGTTAGCTAGAAAGCTGAAATTTTCACAAATGGTGTATTTCCGCTGCCGCTTTTACAACAAATACTAAAAATATATAGAAAATAAACATATTAGGGGGAGTCCCCATACTATAAACGTGTTTTTATTCGTATTTTTTTCTTTATAGTACGGAACCTTTCTTGCGCGAGTCCGACTCGCACTTGGCCGGTTTTATTCAAGGCTCATTTTGTGGAGGTGTAAATTTTTATGTTTTTCAGCGTAATATTCAGGATCAAGAGTATATTTTTGTCGGATGGTGTAAGTTATGTTTTGGTTTAATTTAAAGTTGTTGATTGATATGATAAGAATGAAATTTAATATAGTGTATGTGGTAGCGAATTAGTTTAATTAGTCATTTAGTTAATTAGCAGTAGGCAATTTAATATTTGTTTTTTACAAAATCTTAATACTATTATAAAGGCGAAAGTTTGTATGGATGTATGGATGTATGGATGTTTGTTACTCTTTCACGTAAAAACTACTGAACCGATTACAATGAAATTTAGCACACATATAGAGGGTAACTTGGATTAACACATAGGATAGGTTTTATCCCGGAAATCCCACGGGAACGGGAACTATGCGGGTTTTCCTTTGTAAACGCGGGCGAAGCCGCGGGCGGAAATCTAGTATATCTATAGGTTATCTTTTTTCGTAAGTGTTTTTAAAGTATTAACATCCTCATCGAACTACTCGACTTTCTTTTATATATTTAGGTACTAGCTTACCGCCCGTGGATTCGCTCGCTTTGTCTGAAACCTAATAAATTATATACTAAAATATTTCTCTTGAATCACTCTATTTGTTAAAAAAACCGCATCAAAATCCGCTTCGTAGTTTCCTAAATTTAAGCATACAAAGGGACAGAGAAAGCGACTTTGTTTTATACTATGTACCTAGTGGGTAGTGATAGTTAACAAGCTGACCCGGCAAATGTTATTTTTGCAGGACACCCTCATCACTTACACTTAGGGTTAGGGGTATGAAAAATAGTTCATTAGTTACATAAATTTACCCTTTAGTGTTGTCCAAACTTATTTAATTATACTTAACATACCTAATATGTATAGTAATACGAAACAAAAAAAAAATATGTGCGTGTACTAGTGTACACACGTAAGAAGTGAAACTTCTTTGTGACCTTATTTTTCAAAAAATAATTTACTGTATGCAACTTTACAGAAATACGTCGAGTCACGCGTGGTAGGGATAAGAAAAAGATGGCGCGTAACGGAAAAATGTCACGCGTAACGAAAAAATGTTACACTAAATTTTTTTCCAACCCCGATAAAGAAGTTTCACTTAAAAAAATTAAAATTTATAGTACGTACTAGCTTTCTGCCCGCGGCTTCGTACGTGTAATCAAGGAAATACTTGCACAGTTATGCTTTACGTATGTCTTTTAACAGGTCTCCATCTATCTTTGAACCAAATTTCATTCAAATCAGTTCAGTAATTGAGGCGTGAAGAAGAGACAGACACTGACAGATAGAGCTACTTTCGCATTTATAATATTACTAGCTGTCCGCCCGTGGCATATATTTACGTTTACTTCAAGGAATATAATAAAAAAAGAATTATCGAAATCGGTCCACTCGTTCACGCGTGATGCCGTGACCAAGGAAAACGGGTTTCATTTTTATATGTATATATAGATAAATTACGATTCTAAACATTCGAGAAATGTTGATACACATACTTTAAATTATGATTTATATTTTATAGTAAGTTTGTAAAAAAAATATTGGGATTAGTAAGAATATAATAAAAGCATAATATACAATATTATATTTGATCTGTAATCTCAGATTATGAGAAAAATATTAGTTATTAGGTTAGCTCAGTAATTCCTCAAGATTGATGGTATAGTATTAAACAAAAGGGTCTAGACAGACGGGATAATGTTATTTTATAAATTTACTACTGTATACTTAAGTACATAATATAATATTTATCTATTTGTGACGAACAATGGACAAATATATCCTATTGTCTTCCTTATTGCTAGAGTCGTGCACAATATTCAGATATTTAAAGAAAAAATAATATAAGTTTTTAAGAATTCGAAAAGTTAATCATTTCAAATAAATTATAAATCTCAAACTTAACAAAGATTTAAAAAAAAACTTGAGTGTAATCCAGTCGTGGACATTTCTGTAAGTCAATTTAAAAAATTACATAAATATTATTGGTTTTTCCTCTTTTATTTAATTATTCCAATAGTACATAATACAATCTATCATAATACATAATAATACATAATACAATCTAGTATTGAAAAAAATACAATCTGCATAAGTTGTCTTATACATTAAATACGTATCACTATAATAATTTTAATCTAAAAGAAACAGCCATTATTACCCTTAATATAACACCACGTATTATACTAGAAAAGTGGTACATTACCTTTTAACAAAGAAAACATGGGAACAAAAGAAACAATGAATTGACAGTGTGACACAGATGTCTATGCTTGCTTTATGACATACACGTGGTAAAATATCATGGTTATAGAGTAAATAATAAATACTAGCTCACGCCCACGGCTTCGCCCGCGTTTTTAAAGAAAAACCCGCATAGTTCCCGTTCCTTAGGGATTTTCGAAAAAAAAACTATCCAAGTTACCTACGTGTGTGTCAAATTTCATGAAAATCGGTTCAGCAGTTCTTACGTGAAAGAGTAACAAATATCCATACATGCATACTTACTCATAAACGTTCGCATATTTTATAATCGTAATAGCGCTATACGTTACATAAATCTACAATCTATCTCTACGCTAAAACCCATCCACGCCTAAGCATCCGTTTTGCCATAACAAACGACCAAACTTTCATACTTATCCATATATTTTTATATCATTAAAACTGTATTCATGTCACGCTTGTCATTAGTGTTCTCTTCATTAGTGGACGGAACATAACGACAATATTTCCTGAATATTTATCTTTTACTAGCAGTCCGCCCCGGCTTCGCCCGTGGTACATATTTACGTTTTCTCTACGTAAGAACCATCCTCGTACTTCAAGGAATATAATAAAAAAAGAATTAACGAAATCGGTTCAGCCGTTCTCAAGTTATGCGCTTGCCAACACATTTTGGGATTCATTTTTATATTATAGATTAACACGCTATTTTTTAATTAATTTGCATAGTACTTTTCATTCAGTTTTGTCGAGTATTATGGCTTCACTACATAATACATACATATTATCATTTATCACTACATAGTATACAGTCGCTTTCTCTATCCCTATATATGTTTGAATCTTTAAAACTACGCAACGGATTTTGATGTGGTTTTTTTTAATAGATAGAGGCGATTCAAAAGGAAGGTTTTAGTATATAATTAATTAGGGTGAAGCCGCGGGCGGAAAGCTAGTAATATAAAATATTATTAATACGCAGTGGGTCTCGTTCGTTTACAAATAATATACTTAAACCTTACTCAAGTACCATTCTATGAAAAAATACTTCATCAAAGCCATTGCGTAGTTTTAAAGATCTAAGCATACAGGGACCGAGGAAGCGGGAAGCAGCTTTGTTTTATGGCATACTAGCTGCGGCCTGCGGTTTCACCCGCATTCTTCCGCTCCTGTTGGTCATAGCGTAATGATATATAACCTGTGTATATAACCTATTATAGCGTTCCTTGATAAATGGGCTATCTAACACTGAAATAATTTTTCAAATCGAACCAGTAGTTCCTGAGATTAGCGCGTTCAAACAAACAAACTCTTCAGCTTTATAATATTAGTACCTATACTTAGATGTGATTTGAATATTAACAAAGGTGCCAACTAAACTATTTAAAAAGAATTTAACAAATAGTGACATATTTTATGAATATAACAAAAATGTATAACAGAATATCATAAAAAGCAATTTTGATACCTAACCTAACAACATGAATATAGTATTTAGTCTCAAGAGACTAAAGCAACTTTTTTATAGCCTAGATACGTGTAAAATAAAAACTAACACGCGTAGTCAAAACACAAATATCATATGAAATAAAACAACGGTTTTATTTACTTATATTTCGTTGAAATTCTTTGTTAATTCGGCTAGAATTATATTATTAAAAAGCACTTTTGAATCGTCATTCTATCCATACTAATATTATAAATGCGGACGACATCAAAAGTAGCCTATGTCCTTTCTCGGGTATCAAAATATCTCCATACCAAATTTCATGCAAATTGGTTCAGTAATTTAGGCGTGATTGAGTAACAGACAGACAGACAGAGTTACTTTCGCATTTATAATATTATTATGGATACTTTATACATTATATTTTAAGGTGATTTTAAGCATACTTAATATATCTAAATATATCTATAATCAATTGAAACTTGAATGACAATTTCTGAACGACCCTCAGTGGAAACATTGGAGTGGCCTCTAAAGAGCCTCTTGAAGCAATGTCCGAAATTTTGGTATAAGGGGAGTCACGTATCATTTAAATTCAATCTTCAATAAGGCTTTTCACTCAAGGATATGATAAAAATAGGTTATTTTCATTTAGGTATCCTTATTTTTCATTAATATTATAAAATAGCTGCGCTCCGCGGTTTCACCCGCATTCTTCCGCTTCTGTTGGTCTTAGCGTCATGTATATAGCCTATAAGCCTTCCTCGATAAATGGGCTATCCCTCCTAATAATTATTTCAGTATTCATTAGTCCATGTATCGAGGAAGGCTATAGCCTATATGTCATCACGCTAAGACCAATAGGAGCGGAGCAATACGAGTAAAAATGCGGGGCACAGCTAGTGTTCTATAACATTCGTTTTCGTGAGGTAAAAACGCGTGTAAATATACGTATATATAGCAAATTTATTCCACAATACACTAAAAAATAAAACTTTCCTCAGAACAACGAATTTCGGCATTTAAGCCAAGTCGGTAATTACGGAAGCCCTTCCGCAGGGGATGTGGTGGATGGAATAAATAATTTGCGCTTAAGCGAGTTTTCTTGTTGGAATTTTGCTAGTTTTCAAAATTTGGCGTAATTTTGTACTGTTGAGAATGTATACCTATTTTACAAGTAAATGTATATAGTATACAGGGTGTAATCGTTAAGTGTGCACAGGCGATTGTTCCGTAACTATTATACTAAATGTATGATGTATTTTTTTTGGATATTTCTCGTTTTATTTTTAAAAAGTTTTTATTGTCATTTTACTCATTAGGTAGTACATACTTTTAATATCAGTTTAAAGCATAGGTTTAAAGTTTAATAATTGTCTGTGCACACTTAACGATTACACCCTGTATAATAGTATATTGTAGATTTGCATGACAATATTCATTCGTCTTTGTAATTTATATTTTTTTTCTTTCGTTAGTAACAACGTACTTTCTAATATGAGTGAGTCAAAAGGAAAATTCTTATAGTTTCCGTTCCTGCAGGATTTCCGATATAAAACCTATCCTATGTCCTGGCTCAGGTCTTCAATTATCCCTGTATCAAATTTCATTCATATTCATTCTGTGGTATAGACGTGAAAACAGATATACAGACAAACAGATTTACGTTTGCATTTTTAATACTATATTAGTTACAATTCTGAAGCCTATTCATCAAAAAGCCATCTTATATATAAAAATGAATCGCAAAATGTGTTGGTAAGCGCATAACTCGAGAACGGCTGAACCGATTTTATTATATTCCTGGAAGTACGAGGATGGTTCTTATGTAGAGAAAACGTAAACATACGTACCACGGGCGAAGCTGGGGCGGACCGCTAGTATATAATAGTTTCTTAAATATTAAAATATATAAATTGCTTTTCAAATTAACCGGATGTTCGACAGATCCGTTCGCGCGCAAAAATATGGAAATAGATATAGGTTTGGCGGGAAATAGATATGTAATATTAATATGAAGTGAAATTTTGTATGTATATCTATTCGTTTGGTGTTGTGAACTAAGTGATTTTCTTGTATTGATTGAAATAAGTAAAATTCAGGTATAGTATCAAAATCTGTATCAAATAAATATACTTAATAGAGGTTAGATTTCAGTTTTGTTTGTTTGTTACGAATAACAATTTTACTTAAAAACTACTCGATAGATTCATTAATTCTTCCATTTACAGAAAAGTAATATTATCTCTGGGTGACTTAGGCTATTGTATATTTAGTTGTATCCGTAGTATATTATTATTAGTCTGTGGTTGTATTTTATTTTTATCTTCCGACCCAGGCAGAGCCTGATGATGAGATGATGGATGGACAGGTAAACTCTGTTTTTTTTTTTAATTAGCACAGAATACTTAATAGTAGCTAAGAAATTAGCTTACATTTACTTACAAATTAATATTACTTACACGCAGTCGCTTGAAATAAATCAAAACTCAAAATACTATAGGAACTCTACTTATAAATACACAGTTCAGAAATAAAATACCTACTAAATGCCTCCTAATTAAAATTTAAACGCCTTTCAAAATTCTTTCATTTCAAATCAGCATTAAATATGTATGGGCGGATGGCCATAATCATCAGAATCACCCATATCTTCAGTAGATTATAATGTTGGTGGAAACAAATGAATCATCAATGTTACAAACAAATGTTATGTAATCGTACAAATCTATGCACTAGTAATTAGGGAATCACTTGATCAATCGCTTTTAATTAGTTTCGTTACAACAATGCACAAGATTACTCGGAACAATAGCGATTCGTCGCAAACGTGGTGCTCTAGCCGTTCTTCGTTTGTAACCAAGCAACGTCTGCAGCCGACCATCGACGCGACGCTCCGCCAGATCGACAGTTGTCAAATCTCGTTCCGATGTAATTCTCATCAGCCAGTAATACTTCTACCAGCCAGTAATACTCCTACACGGCCATTCTGACTATCGACCGTCCTCGGGCGCATCAAATTGCAGTCCTGTAACAATAACACAATCCATCGGATGGGTATCTGTCAATATCTACCCGCTCGCCCATCCTGACAAGCCAATACGTCGTCGTCGTCTACGTCTACTACGTAATATTACGGTTATACAACAATAATTGTCTCAGAATGAAAAAAGCGTATGTCCTTTCGACCAGACGGCACCTTTTTCTACTCACACAACAAACAATGCACTCTTTATCGGCATGTCCTATCCTTAGGACCAATTTTTACACAGTATCATTTGGACCGGACGGGTGTGTCCTTTCGACCATGTGCATGGACCGGACGACACTGTCCTTTCGACCAAAGAACACTTATGGTTGAATCGGATAAATGTGTCACTTTGACCAGCCGCTATCAGCTGCATGGCCCGGACGACATTCCCTTCAACCACCTTCACACACCACATTACTCGATAACTGTTCTCACTCAACGTGCCAACATAGTTAAGTAGACTTCATGCAAACAATGCTTACAGATTACTCATAAGTTACGGATTGTCTTGCTCTGCATGAATTTCGACCAATTTTCGACAATTCATGGTCAATGATTTCACGATCTCAGATGTTATGTCACGCCACGCTTTATTGGGATCGTTTTAGATAATCGTTATTCGTTAGCAAACTTTTCAAAGTGCGCATCACACGCTCTACTTGCCCGTAAGATACCCAAGATCACTGCGCACAGTATCGCAACTTACTAAGATAGCTCTATTTTATCAAAAAGCAAGACGATCCGCTTTCAAACAAAAAAGGGACTGACTCACCGGATTACGGCCTCAAGATGCTACTCGACAGTCGTTGTTCGCAGACATTAACCTCTTATTTTGTAGTAGCTATACCTCCTTTTTAACCGACATCATTACAATTCCTCTTTCATTACAATTTGTTGCTACGTGTCCAGCTTGACCGCATATGTAGCAGGTTAAGGTCGCAATTTTCTCAGGAGCACGTAATGCAGTTGACGGATTTTGCTGTTAAGTTATTCTAGAAAAATCTTCTCGAAGACGCTTTTTACAGTCAGCTTGCCGGTATCCGGGGATTCCACAAAAATGACATTTATCAGGAACTCTTGCGTGTACAAATCTTTTTGTTATTGTTTTAAATCAGGCTCTTGGATTTCAATAAGCTCCGATCTTCGCTTTAGAGAAATGCCTCTTAAGATTCTAAATAGCTGAGGTTTGGTAGTGACAGTATATTATGCGTTTAGCTCATGGCGTATCAAACCATCCATCTGACATAAGACTGATATGACAAATCCAGTTATAACATCTTCTGGCATTCGAGTTTTAGGTATAGTTTCGATCATATTTCATAAGCGCAGGCCAGCTTCTGCTGAAGTTTATTTTGTTCCAATTTGACAATGCAATATTTCATCAAAGTAGTCTTGAAATAATTTTGGTTTACAAAATCTGGCCATTAAATTTTGTTTTACAGTCTCCCATGTGAGCTCATTCAAATTTAACTTTGTCAAGCAAGAGGCAGCGCAGCCTTTTAGTGCATAGGTAATAATAGCCACAAGTAAATCTACAGTCAGTACTATAAACTCTGTAATCTTACACCAACCTTCTTCATCTACGTCTATATCTTACGGATTAAACTCAACGAGTTTCACTGGACTAGACTGAGCGCTAGCAGTTACCATCGGCGATTGCGTCGTCGCTAACATCCGAGTAAGTAAGACTTCCATATTGCTTAGCAATTTCATGGTGCTATTTTCGTCAGATGGTTGATATTCCTCGGTCAGTAGCGCTTGGTAATCCCACTTCTGATATGGGCGGATGGCCATAATCATCAGAATCACCCATATCTTCAGTAGATTATAATGTTGGTGGAAACAAATGAATCATCAATGTTACAAACAAATGTTATGTAATCGTACAAATCTATGCACTAGTAATTAGGGAATCACTTGATCAATCGCTTTTAATTAGTTTCGTTACAACAATGCACAAGATTACTCGGAACAATAGCGATTCGTCGCAAACGTGGTGCTCTAGCCGTTCTTCGTTTGTAACCAAGCAACGTCTGCAGCCGACCATCGACGCGACGCTCCGCCAGATCGACAGTTGTCAAATCTCGTTCCGATGTAATTCTCATCAGCCAGTAATACTTCTACCAGCCAGTAATACTCCTACATATGCATTACTCAATTTCCGTCAAAAAGCCTTGAATTTCTAAACGTATAACGCATAAATCAAAAACAAGAAAACAACTTTAAAGTTTGTTGTTTTTCAACCACGTAGGCTTTGATAAATGACTTTTACTTGAAGTAGTGTGCTTCAATTCATGTTATTATAATTTAAGTGGATGAATGACGTACATTTTATATCTAATGTAAGGGTAGATAAGGGTGTACCATAAAGTCTAAAAGTCGACACTTAGACAATAATAATTAATAATACATATATGTATAACCAAAATCATGAAATTTTGAAGTAAAACTTCTTTAGGCGCGACTAGGGAGTAACTCAGATTTTTGAAGTAAAACTTCTTTAGGCGCGACTAGGGAGTAACTCAGATTTTTTTTCTGACGGAAGTAACGCTTACTATAGTCTGCGTAGTTTCCGCCATTTAAAAATAATAATTCTGATTGGTTGTAAGTATATGTCATATACTACACGCTTCTTGACTTATACGCCAGCTAGTGGCAAATATCATAATCAATTAGGATTATTTATTTTCAAATTTTCAAACGGATCAATTGTGAATAGCAAAGTGAATGAAAAATTCAACAGTTTTAAAAACATTATTTTAAATTGCAAAATTTTTTGAAAATCTCTAAATATACTTGTTTATTTATTACTTTTAAAATAAGTAAATTAAAAATAAAAATAAACATGTTGCGGATTATAATCAATCTATTTTAAATATTGCTGAAGACAAAGTAGTATCCATAGCAACAGATATGTATATAGGTTGTCATTCAGTTGAACAAGAAGCATATTATGTACGCCAACAATTTCATAAAATGTCAGTTATTGATACAGGAGGATCGCCTTATGAAATCATATTAGTTCTTAACAAATTTTACATTATTACAACCAATATTGATGTATCTGATGGCTTAGCCAACGGTTGTGTTGGAAAGTTAGTGTATATTGAACGTGATGACAGTGATAACATCATACGCTTATGGCTTGAGTTTCCTGGTAAGATAGGAGAAAAAATTAGGAAAAAAGCTGCCCATCATATTCAAACTCTAAACATTAGTAGAACAGCAGTCCCAATTTTACGAAGATCGTCATCTGTACCAATGAATAGAAATAAGACAATATTTGCAAAGAGAAATCACTTTCCATTAGTATCTGCTTGTGCGCTTACAATACATAAGTCTCAAGGTGGTACTTTTGATCAAATCGTTTATGAATACAATAAAAGTCACAGTCAGCAGCTGTTATATGTAGCATTATCACGAGTAACTGATATAAATGGATTGTTCATTGTCTCAAACACCGATGACAACAAATTTTATCATGGAAGAAAGCGTCCAGGGGGAATAGTTGATTTACAGTGTGAATTTGAAAGACTTTCAAATTCTCGCCTAATAACACAACAGGAAGAATTATATAACCTTGTAAATGAGAGTAACATTACACTATTTTCCTTCAACTGCCAAAGTTTACGTGCTCATGTTTCTGATCTGAATGATAAAGTATTAAAAAGGTCCACATTGCTGTTATTTTCCGAAACTTGGATGAAAAATGACGAACAAATTCTTATTGAAAATTTTTATTGCGTTACCCAATACAAACGACCCAACTCAACTGCTGGTGGAGTAGCTGTATATCATTCATCTACAGATACACTGAACAATGTAACACCAATTCAAAATATTTCACCAACTATATTATCACAAATTTCCGATGAGGTTTCACAAATTGGTGACATCGCCTTGGTTCGATGTGTTAATACGAATGACCAACCTGTGATTATCGTTGTTATTTATATTTCTACAAATACTAGCCTGACAAATATCATAAAATTTATTCATCAGCAATTACTTCACTTCACAATTGAAGGTTCTCGACTTTTAAATAGTAATTATCATGAATTACCGATGATTCTAACTGGAGATTTTAATGTTAATTTTCGCTCTCAGGAATCTCAGCCGTTAATTGATTTTTTAGAAGAAAAATTTGATTTATCTATGAATACTTCTCGACTTCATTCAACAACGCGTTTCGGTACAACGATAGATGCTGTATTTTCAAGAAAAGTAGCAAATTTAGAGAGTAAAATTTATGTTTCACATTATAGTTACCACAAACCTATAATTTCGTACGTAAGAAATTATGATGACATTCAATTACCTGTTTCGAATGAATAATATTAATATAACATTTAAATAATCTTTGTAAAGCACATGAATAATAAATATAATTAAATTATAATATAATATTTATTTATTTAAGTTAATATTTAATCATTTCAGTGATATATGTCGTCAACGCCAAAGAAGTTTTACTTCAATCGCGCGTAAAGGTTACACGCACACACTTTTTTTTTAGCGTGTTTTTTTAGTAACTAGGTAGCTGAAAACTCAGAAAAAAATTGAAATACAACATTTAATTGAAGTAAAACTTCTTTAGGCGCGACTAGGGAGTAACTCAGATTTATTTTCTGACGGAAGTAACGCTTACTATAGTCTGCGTAGTTTCCGCCATTTAAAAATAATAATTCTGATTGGTTGTAAGTATATGTCATATACTACACGCTTCTTGACTTATACGCCAGCTAGTGGCAAATATCATAATCAATTAGGATTATTTATTTTCAAATTTTCAAACGGATCAATTGTGAATAGCAAAGTGAATGAAAAATTCAACAGTTTTAAAAACATTATTTTAAATTGCAAAATTTTTTGAAAATCTCTAAATATACTTGTTTATTTATTACTTTTAAAATAAGTAAATTAAAAATAAAAATAAACATGTTGCGGATTATAATCAATCTATTTTAAATATTGCTGAAGACAAAGTAGTATCCATAGCAACAGATATGTATATAGGTTGTCATTCAGTTGAACAAGAAGCATATTATGTACGCCAACAATTTCATAAAATGTCAGTTATTGATACAGGAGGATCGCCTTATGAAATCATATTAGTTCTTAACAAATTTTACATTATTACAACCAATATTGATGTATCTGATGGCTTAGCCAACGGTTGTGTTGGAAAGTTAGTGTATATTGAACGTGATGACAGTGATAACATCATACGCTTATGGCTTGAGTTTCCTGGTAAGATAGGAGAGAAAATTAGGAAAAAAGCTGCCCATCATATTCAAACTCTAAACATTAGTAGAACAGCAGTCCCAATTTTACGAAGATCGTCATCTGTACCAATGAATAGAAATAAGACAATATTTGCAAAGAGAAATCACTTTCCATTAGTATCTGCTTGTGCGCTTACAATACATAAGTCTCAAGGTGGTACTTTTGATCAAATCGTTTATGAATACAATAAAAGTCACAGTCAGCAGCTGTTATATGTAGCATTATCACGAGTAACTGATATAAATGGATTGTTCATTGTCTCAAACACCGATGACAACAAATTTTATCATGGAAGAAAGCGTCCAGGGGGAATAGTTGATTTACAGTGTGAATTTGAAAGACTTTCAAATTCTCGCCTAATAACACAACAGGAAGAATTATATAACCTTGTAAATGAGAGTAACATTACACTATTTTCCTTCAACTGCCAAAGTTTACGTGCTCATGTTTCTGATCTGAATGATAAAGTATTAAAAAGGTCCACATTGCTGTTATTTTCCGAAACTTGGATGAAAAATGACGAACAAATTCTTATTGAAAATTTTTATTGCGTTACCCAATACAAACGACCCAACTCAACTGCTGGTGGAGTAGCTGTATATCATTCATCTACAGATACACTGAACAATGTAACACCAATTCAAAATATTTCACCAACTATATTATCACAAATTTCCGATGAGGTTTCACAAATTGGTGACATCGCCTTGGTTCGATGTGTTAATACGAATGACCAACCTGTGATTATCGTTGTTATTTATATTTCTACAAATACTAGCCTGACAAATATCATAAAATTTATTCATCAGCAATTACTTCACTTCACAATTGAAGGTTCTCGACTTTTAAATAGTAATTATCATGAATTACCGATGATTCTAACTGGAGATTTTAATGTTAATTTTCGCTCTCAGGAATCTCAGCCGTTAATTGATTTTTTAGAAGAAAAATTTGATTTATCTATGAATACTTCTCGACTTCATTCAACAACGCGTTTCGGTACAACGATAGATGCTGTATTTTCAAGAAAAGTAGCAAATTTAGAGAGTAAAATTTATGTTTCACATTATAGTTACCACAAACCTATAATTTCGTACGTAAGAAATTATGATGACATTCAATTACCTGTTTCGAATGAATAATATTAATATAACATTTAAATAATCTTTGTAAAGCACATGAATAATAAATATAATTAAATTATAATATAATATTTATTTATTTAAGTTAATATTTAATCATTTCAGTGATATATGTCGTCAACGCCAAAGAAGTTTTACTTCAATCGCGCGTAAAGGTTACACGCACACACTTTTTTTTTTAGCGTGTTTTTTTAGTAACTAGGTAGCTGAAAACTCAGAAAAAAATTGAAATACGGTAAATTAAGTTCCGAAAAGGAAATTAATTTGTAAATGTTATAGTTTTGAAGCAAAAAGGCAGTTCAATATTTATTTTAAGTAATATAGTCCAGCTAGTCAGTAGTCACTTATAAATAATTTAAATTAATAATCTAAATATTATACATACTTACGATAATTCTTTGTATTCTGTACATTCAAGTTATAAATTAAAACATAAACAACATACAATTTTAACATCTTTTACATTAGTACTTACACAGGTACCATAAAGCCTTATTTTTTTAAAAACATCAATATCTAATGTGAAGCAATTTTGAAAATTGTTTTCCAAGAAAAAGTAATGTACCTAATTGTTACAATGAACTCCGCCCTACAATCAACTAATGGTGACATGAAAGACAAAACATGTTACATTCTAGTAATTTTTATTTTTAACCGACTTAAAAAAAGGTTAGAAATAATATTTTTTATACGTTAGTATTTGTATTTTTATTTCTTCAATCCTGCTGTATTTGTATTTTTATTTAAAAATCTTAGAGAAAGTGTAAGAATTGTTATAGTATGCTATATATTCGTGATCTACTCAATAAGCTGTTTCATTTGATACCCCACACGGCATGTTTTGGAAATTTTTATTTTTTTCTTTGTATGCCATATTTAATTACCGGGGTGGGGGGAGGGGGACCACAAAACTGGTTGGCAACATCTGTCTATAAGATGTCTGGGATTTATACAATATATTATATCAAAAGTCAGATTTAGGTCCGCTATTTTTGCAAACGAACATCTCCTTGGAGCCTGCTCTATTATAAAGCAAATATAATGGTGCACATCCTCGCACATTATTAGTGGATAAGCACCGGTGGGTTTTTCGCAAATAAATCTTGATTAAATTGAGGGGATTATTTGCGTATTTCGAAACCTTATGTAAGAGTTAATATTGGAGGATTGTACCAGGGCCGGATTTGAACAGAAAATAATATTAATGTGAAATAAGCGGTGTGTGGTTTAATAAAAATCAATCATATTGAAATTGTAAACAAAATCGGTTTTTATACATTATTATACTATACTAAAATATTCATATAAGTTAGTATATGTATTCATATTTTAATTTGTAAACACCTAAGAACTTACTTACTGTTACTATCTACTGTCACAAATAGGACACTTCTGAAAACCATATTATTTGCAGCACTGAGAAGTCTCCCTTTCGCACGCATATTAATTACATTTTAGTATTAGTTTTTACTTTCTTTTCGTATATTTTTAGTTTTAAGTATTTTCTTCTATTCAATAATGTGGTACACGAATAAATGTTTTAATTATTTCTATAAGATATGCTTGATAATAAAATCCCTCAATGATTTAAAAAAAATATGAAACTGTATAACGAATGCTCATTAATTAATTATTGTTAAGGTATAATTATAGTATTTTCTAATGTTTGATTTTACGCGAGTATTATACATTTAGAAATTAAAGACTTTTTAACGGATTTTAAACGCGATTTATTCATTCTATTATTTTCCTGACGTTTCGAACACTTTACAGCGAGCATGGTCACGGGGAGACTCCCCGTGACCACGTCTTCACACTTCACAGTCTTTAATTTCTAAAGGTATAATTATTATTTAAGATATTTATTATTTACTGAAAAATTTTCTGTTTAAGATATTTTATATAATAGGTATCAGGTTCGCGCCCCAAACCAAAGCTTCTTCTATTTTCCTCATATCTTAAATTCTTACACGTGTATTTTTCGTATATCACTATACACAAGCAGAATCCCATCAAAAAAGTTTCACCTCAATTAGAGTAAATTAGTACAATTAAACAAACTTAGAATACCATTTAACTTATAACATTTAAAGCTAATTGCTGTTATAAAAGCATTTTCTCGTTAATGTTAATGATACGGTTTTTAACGGATTTAATAACATACCTACGGATAATTATAGTCCAGAGATTTGGATTTGTTGAAGAGTTTGTTTGTTAAAACGTTATAACCTTCGGAACTAGCGGTCCGATTTGAAAAATTATGTGAGTGTTAGATAGCCCATTTATCAAGGAAGACTATAGGCTATATATCATCACGCTAAGACTAGGGCATGCAGAACCGAGTCCGGTTCCAAGTTTCTGAAACCCGGTTCCAAATCGAGCTCAGAACCGGGTAGAACCGGGTTACCCGGTTCTTTTATAATACTTCGGAAAAAATACAAAATTAAACAAAAGTAACTGTAAAAGTACCTGATGGACCTTTTATTTTACGTGGCTTGTGTCTTATTTTATTAAATTAATAAAGAAACAAAATTTCAATACTTCTCTTTATTTATCAGTCTTATAAAAGTACATTGTTATCATAATATCACATATAAACTTAAACCTTATTCATTAACTGCAAACTGTAAAGCAAAAAACCGGCCAAGTGCGAGTCGGACTCGCGCTCCGAGGGCTCCGAACAAACCTATTTTTTATAATGTTATAACTGTAAAATTTATGTTTCTAGCAATTTTTCCTTTATCTGTGTTATAAGACGTTACTTTTACCAAATTTAAAGGCTCTGTGTTCATGAAAAGTACCCAGCTGTAGGTTCTGAGTCCCATGTGAATGTCGAAATTTGCGAAAATTTTCAGCATTTACGGCTGTATCTTTTGATGCGTTGGCTTGTGAGTTCGACTTTTTCACATAAAAGGGACCGAACTTGAGTATTCGATATAAATTTCAGCTTGATACCAAAAACAAAAACAATACTGGATCATTATATGAAACAGCAAAATCAACAGCTTTTCAAATTCACGACAAATCTAATACATAAAAATATTTCTGTAGCCTAATTTTTGTCAATTTCGAAGCCTAGGTAATTTTTTTTTTGGTAATACAACCGTAGGGAACTTATAGCATCTAAGGTTAAACAACCAATCAGAGGCACTCTTGAGGCGTGGCACGAAAATTTGCGATGCACGTGAGACTGATGTTGCCAGATACAATAAATTTGTTAAAATAATGCAGCAAAATATAAATAATACTTTACATTTTAATATTTTAGTCGGAACCGGGAGAACCGGGTTTCATACTATTCAGACCCGGTTCTCAAGATCATCAAAAAACCCGGGTTTACCCGGGTTTTTCGGAACCGGGTAAACCCGGGTGCATGCCCTAGCTAAGACAAAAAGGAACGGAGCAATGTAAGGAAAATGAAATTTTTTCTTTCTTTCTTTCAAATTTCACTAAGGGCTGATTTTTCAATCCTTGGTTAAAACTTATCCGTCCAATAAAGTATTACACGATAATATTAAAATGTCACCTGTAAACTGTCAAATGCAAGTAATTAGAATATATTTTAGAAATGGTAGTTTAATACGTTATTCAACGAATAAGTTTTAACCAAGGATTGAAAAATCAGCCCTAATAATAATAACTTTCATTTGGAGAAAGGATTTCTCTTTTCTATCCTAAGGAACACCAAAATGTATAGTTACTATAAAGTACATTTCCTTAATAACTTTAGTTACTTAGTATATGCACAGATGTATACCCCAAACCTCATGGGGCCTTGAATTATGTCTTCATAACCTGACCGTTCAACGCAGAATTAAACCTATAAACATGTTCCATTGCTTCCTAAGTACCGGTATATCCACAAGCCGGGTTTTACAACCGAACATTCTACGCAATGTACATCGAAGTTACAATAACGCTCAAAATTGTTAATTTTTATGGAGCCCTGGTACGGATGGATCAATTTTCATTACTGTCCCTTTGTTCGTGTCTATTTATTTTGTAAGGAATATGAATTTGATTTTAAAAGTTATAAAGGAACTAGCTGTGCCACGCGGTTGTATCCGCATTGCTCCGCTCCTGTTGGTCTTAGCGTATTGTATATAGCCTTCCTCTATTTTTAAAATTTTTCAAATCGGACCAGTAGTTCCTGAGATTAACGCGCAAACAAACTCTTCAGCTTTATAATATTACTAGCTTACCGCCCGCGGCTTCGCCCGCTTTGTCTAAAACCCAATAAATTAATAAACAATAAACTAAAACCTTCCTCTTGAATCACTCTATCTATTAAAAAACCGCATCAAAATCCGTTGCGTAGTTTTAAAGATTTAAGCATACATAGGGACAGAGAAAGCGACTTTGTTTTATACATATTATGTAGTGATATTACAGTATAGATATATCAATGCTGAAATGTTGAAACATACAATCTGTATTCTAAATGAGCTTTTAAAATTATATGATACATACAACTTGTTAGGAAGTTTTTTATTTCTAACTAGCGGTCCGCCCCGGCTTCGCGCGTGGTATCTACATGTTTAAACTATCCTATCTCTCAAGTTGGATCGAACTGCACATGGTGTGCGAATTTTATTATAATCGGTTAAGTGGTTTAGGAGTCCATTGAGGATAAACATTGTGACACGAGATATATATATATATTATATATATATATATATATATATATATATATATATATATATATATATATATATATATATATATATATATATATATATATATATATATATATATTAAGATAAGATTAAATGTCTTGCTTTTCAATAAATAAGTTAAATAAAAATAAGTTTGAAGTTAAGACAGTTTATATAAGATCCAAACTAGAAAAAATAAGGTTTTATACAGTTTTGTGTTAGCGAAAATTCACAATTTTCTATATTTCATTAAATCTTCAGTCACGTATTTCACAATGAACGTAAATTTTCAGCAAACTCTAAAAGAAAGCTGTATTAAATTAGCAGATGTTTGAGAAAAATCCTACTAATATTATAAATGCGAAAGTTTGTGAGGATGTGTGTGTGTTTGTTACTCTTTCACGCAAATACTACTGAACCGATTACAATGAAATTTAGCACACGTGTAGAGGGTAACTTGGATTAACACATATGATAGGTTTTATCCCGGAAACCCCACGGGAACGGGAACTATGCGGCTTTTCTTTGAAAACGCGGGCGAAGCCGCGGGCGGAAATCTAGTATTATATAAGTATCAGGTTTTAAAAGACTTAGATTTTACATATACGTACATAATTTGACAAAAAATAATAATCAATACACTTATTTATAAGAAAAAAGGCAAAAGAAAATACATTGGAAACGGGGTAATATTCGAAACGTCTTAATCGATTTTAACGAGATTTTGTCACAAAATAGCGTAGTATATAAGCAATTTTTATTTTTATCCAAAATAGAAGTACGTACAATTATAACCTACACCTTTTTAAAGGAAATTATTTTGTTGAAATAAGAATCATATTTAGATTACTGAAATTCAGTTTTTAACTGATATTGTGAAAATTATGATCGCTTTTTCTGTAACTGTGTAAAGGGAAATAACGGATTATATTTTGTTTGTAAAAGAAAATGTAGACAAAATGTCGCGGAGGTTTTCAAAAATAGTTAAAATTGAAATCAAAAGTTTTTTGCCGCGGGTGTAGCCGCGGGTGATTTGTATATAATTTTTAATAAAACTTTTCATAATGTTCTGTTCGCCCTGGATATACTTGTAACAAATTTTAAACAGTTGTTATACAAACATCTAACACGGTTTCCTTTTTTATTACATATATATACCTACATAAAGATTATTAAAGTGAAACTTCTTTAGGCGCTTTGAGGGTGAAATATCCTTCACATCATGGAGTAAAGCGACGATTTTCGTATCTTTGAATCTTGCCAAAGAAGTTTCACTTCTGACACGTGTGCTCGGTACACACGCTCTTTTTTTAATATGATGTAGTAATTAATATATTATCCACTCAAGTGCGGGAGCCATTTTGCAAAAATCGGGTCTTGTGCGGAACCGGCTCCCGGTGCCGCCGCAGTTGGGGTTTTTGGCGGTCCAATATTTTTTTAAAGTCGATTATCTCAGATTCCTTTATCTAGCACATTTGCAAGTATATATGTATATTCATAGATAATAAAATAGTCTATGCCTTGTCAAAACATGGTAACATTTAAATAAATAAAAACAACTTGTAAGTCAAAGCAAATGTACCCTTGTAATTTTTGTTACATTTTGTCTGCTAATAAAAAATTAAAACAGCTGTTCAGTGAGATTTTAATATTTATTGATCCTTTGTTACACTCTTCTTACGAGAAAATAAAAACATCATACCCTCCCATACATTTTTTTTACACATTCCTTGTTTATTTTTTTGTACAAAAAACTACCTACTCAATGTGTCATGAAAAGTGGGCCACTTAAATCATGTGGTTATGTTGTTATCTTGATTTATAGCTAGCCTGTTCTTTCCTTAACATGTCATATAAGTTAGAAAGAGGAAGGTTATTAGACCGTTTTATAAAGCGAACGCAAAACCCACGACTGTTGATCGACCGGGAGCCGGTCGCAACGCACAAGCCCCTGAATGTGGATCGACCGGCTCCCGGTCGTTCAGCACTTGAGTGGATATACAGGGTGTCCCAAAAAGTAGTGATGAACGGAAGCTGGGAGGTAGAGGACCTAGAGGGCTATCCGAATCACCCCCATGTATGTTATGCGATTTTTCGTATTTTCGGAGTTATGACGTTTTTTTCAATTTTTCACCTATCGCCGAGTACGATGATATTTTCACTCATGGTGACGTCAATTGTTGCGCTAGATGCTTGATTTTTTTTTGTTTGCTAAGCTGAAAGATAGGCCAATTCAGTATGGTAACATTTAGTTACTATCGTTAGATCTTCGAATGGAATAAAAAAAAGAATTAAATGCCAAGAAAGATAAAATTACCCAGTAAAAAAATAAAATCACATAAAAAAACGTGCCCGGGTGACGTACCTATACTTTAAAAAAATCATTGCAAGCGTTCCTACAGCTACATGATATTTCATAGCGTTACATCTGGCCATCGTGAAAGGCCATAAGCAGCCTTTCACGATACTTCTGAATGAATTCATATACCTACTTGAGTTTGGACATTATAAATAAGCATATAGTTTAGTAAAATATGACCATCACGTAATATAACTCTCTGCTACGCACAACTGTAAGCCAAATGTCACTTATTGAAAATCTGTGCCTGTCGTGAGCGCAGTCGCGAGCGACAGGCACAGATTTTCACACAGAGATTTTCACACAGAGATTTTCACACAGAGATTTTCACACAGAGATTTTCACACAGAGATTTTCACACAGAGATTTTCACACAGAGATTTTCACACAGAGATTTTCACACAGAGATTTTCACACAGAGATTTTCACACAGAGATTTTCACACCGAGATTTTCACACAGAGATTTTCACACAGAGATTTTCACACAGAGATTTTCACACAGAGATTTTCATACAGAGATTTTCACACAGAGATTTTCACACAGAGATTTTCACACAGAGATTTTCACACAGAGATTTTCACAGAGATTTTCACACAGATTTTCACAGAGATTTTCACACCGAGATTTTCACAGAGATTTTCACACAGATTTTCACACAGATTTTCACACAGAGATTTTCACACAGATTTTCACACAGATATTTTCACAGAGATTTTACACAGAGATTTTCACACAGATTTTCACAGAGATTTTCACAGAGATTTTGACACAGACATTTTCACACAGATTTTCACACAGAGATTTTCACACAGAGCTTTTCACACAGAGATTTTCACACAGAGATTTTCACACAGAGATTTTCACACAGAGATTTTCACACAGAGATTTTCACACAGATTTTCACAGAGATTTTCACACAGATTTTCACAGAGATTTTCACAGAGATTTTCACACAGATTTTCACACAGAGATTTTCACAGAGATTTTCACACAGATTTTCACACGGAGATTGTCATACAGATATTTTCACAGAGATTTTACACAGAGATTTTCACACAGAGATTTTCACATAGAGATTTTCACACAGATTTTCACAGAGATTTTCACACAGAGATTTTCACACAGATTTTCACAGAGAGATTTTCACACAGATTTTCACTGAGATTTTCACACAGAGATTTTCACAGAGATTTTCACATAGATTTTCACACAGAAATTTTCACAGAGATTTTCACACAGATTTTCACACGGAGATTGTCACACAGATATTTTCACAGAGATTTTACACAGAGATTTTCACACAGAGATTTTCACAGAGATTTTCACACAGACATTTTCACACAGATTTTCACACAGAGATTTTCACACCGAGATTAAAACAGTGATTTTCACACAGAGATTTTCACACAGAGATTTTCACACAGAGATTTTCACACAGAGATTTTCACACAGCGATTTTCACACAGAGATTTTCACACGGAGATTGTCACACGGAGATTTTCACACAGAGATTTTCACAAAGAGATTTTCACTCAGAGATTTTCACACAGAGATTTACACACATAGATTTTCACACAGAGATTTTCACACAGAGATTTTCACACGAAGATTGTCACACGGAGATTTTCACACGGAGATTTTCACACGGAGATTTTCACACGGAGATTTTCAGACAGGTTTGCTAAGCTGAAAGATAGGCCAATTCAGTATGGTAATATTTACTATCGTTAGATCTTCGAATGGAATAAAAAAAGAATTAAATGCCAAGAAAGGTCCACGGTCCCTCGACCTAAACCCCATTGATTTTTCTATTCTTTGTCTATTTGTTTCAATGGGGATACTAAAAGACCTCGGCTACTTGAGAGGATACCACAATTTGAACGAAATAACCCGAAAATTCATAGTAGCAGAAGAAACCATTAATAATGATAAAAGGGCATTTAAAAGACAACTTTTTACGGTGATGTCGCACTTGCATTGAGCAACAGCGGGGTCATTTTAAAAATTTCTGGTAATAATTAAACACCTTGTTATTGGTTTTAATTTGTTTTTATTGATCATCATGTTAATTCAATTTTTGCACTTACCACATTTAGATTTAAATTTTTCGATTGAAGCCTTCTGAATAATAAAATGAAATTTTCAGGGTAGCTACCTGATAGATAGAGCAAGTTTTTAAAAGCCAAACGGAAAACTTCTTTTATGTGATTTTATTTTTTTACGAGCCCTTGAAGTGGTGAACATACTGGGTAATTTTATCTTTCTTGGCATTTAATTCTTTTTTTTATTCCATTCGAAGATCTAACGATAGTAAATGTTACCATACTGAATTGGCCTATCTTTCAGCTTAGCAAACAAAAAAAATCAAGCATCTAGCGCAATAATTGACGTCACCATGAGTGAAAATATCATCGTACTCGGCGGTAGGTGAAAAATTGAAAAAATAAACGTCATAACTCCGAAAATACGAAAAATCGCATTACATACATGGGGGTGATTCGGATAGCCCTCTAGGTCCTCTACCTCCCAGCTTCCGTTCATCACTACTTTTTGGGACACCCTGTATATATTTTTCTAATTAAGTAATATATTATCATTTTGTTCACAGGTCAATCCAGGCAACTCCGCCGCAAGAAGCTAGTAGTTTTAAAAGCTGGATATAAACAAAGAATTTGTTTACTTGAACACGCAAATCTTGGGAACTACCGTTTCTTATAATTGAAAAAATCTTTTTCGTTCTATATTAAATTATGTGCCTACGTGATTTCGGATTAATAACCAGAAATATATACTTACTACTTAGGTATACTTATAACACATAGGGGACTGACTGACTGAAAAATCAACGCACAGGCCAAACTACTGAACCGAATTGGCTGAAATTTGGCATGCAGATAGCTATTAATAATATGATGGAGGCATCCGTATTTTGTTAAATTCTATACACGAAAAAAAAATGAAAATTTCTACCTTGAATAATTATTTTGACCACGCGGGCGAAGCTGCGGGCAACAGCTAGTTAAAAAACAGGCTATTATCTAAATAATAAGAATAATACCTTCATTCCTTGTTATATTCCCCGTGTCTCAAACAATCCAGATGAATAGAACCAATCCATTTATACTGAGAAATAATTTATACAAAACTTCGCTCAACTTATTATTATGCAAATAAAAGATAACGCTATCTTTTTCGTTGTAGATAAGAAAAATGGTGGAATTTTTTTTCCTTTCTATTACACAGACGTTTCATGCAACATTTTTTAACTGACTGTACTAAAAGAGCTTTTAGAAGGGCTTTTATAATTATTTAAAAATAATATGAACGTATGAATTAATGTATTTGTATATGATGTATATTTTATCAGATTTGGTCTACAGCTTAAAGGACATTCCACTGTCTATTAAAATACTATTAAAAAAAAGACGTGTGGCACTCGGGGACTGCCGCGGTAAAGCTATTGCATAGCATGCCTTCAAGCCTCACCTCCGTGCCCGTCGGAGTGGGGAGCGTGAGGTTTTTTTTCGTTACGGAATTTCTCGATTCGATCCCCGCGCTCAAGGCCCGTGATAGAAGCTATGCAATATCTTAAAAAAAATTGTGCCACTTTTTAACAAAATTACAAACATTTTTAACCTCAAATTACAAGCAAAAAATCACAATATATTTGTAAGTATTCTCTGAATTTCATCTATTACTTAAATCGGAATATGATTCTAATTAATTACTTCAAAAGAGGATATTTACCCATACCCCGTGATAAAGAGGTTGTATTATTAAACTTGCATCTATATTGATCATAATCTATTCAAAAATATGGAAAAAACACAAAAAATCTAGTGTTAAACAGTTTTGAGTAAAACGTGTTTGAAAAATTCACGCTTTTTCATTTAAAAGTTAAATTTTTAAAGCGCTTTAAAAGCGCGCGACAAACACGTTTTATATGCATAGTATAATAAATTCATAGTATATTTATATACAGATTAGTGCATACTGCATAGCCTAGATATCTAGAAAGGTTATTTTTATTTATAGACGTTTATCCATACTCATATTATAAATGCGAAAGTAACTCTGTCTGTCTGTCTGTTACTCAATCACGCCTTAACTACTGAACCAATTTGCATGAAATTTGGTATAGAGATATTTTGATACCCGTGAAAGGACATAGGCTACTTTCTATCCCGGGAAATAGGATAGGTTTTATCCCGGAAATCCCACGGGAACGGGAACTATGCGGGTTTTTCTTTGACTGCGCGGGCGAAGCTGCGGGTGGAAAGCTAGTTCATAATATATAAAGCTCCATTACATATACAATAAGCTTTTTCTGTTAAAGATTTTCATGTTTAAATATATATTTTCTCACCTAAAAGTAAACTATTTTCTATCAAAATTTCTTGAAAACTGTTTTGTTACAACGCAAGGTAAAACTGTGGTATTTCCCTTAAATTGATTCAAGCATTTTGAAGACCTAATCAATTGTTAATTTTTGCTATGTTACAGATTTTAGTACATCCTATAAGTATCACTACATAGTATAAAACAAAGTCTCTTTCTATGTCCCTATGTACGCTTAAATCTTTCAAACTACATTACAGCCTACATTTTGATCATAGAATTCAATTTCAATATCTATCTCAAACTAATTCGAAAGTTTAATAATTAAATTGTTAGAACCATAAGTCCTAGCTACAAACACTAGATAGATTCGGTCTAGATCTCGGTAATATATCACTACAAGCACCGTCATTACGAACAAGGCATTGCTAACTATTAAAGGTTCCCCTCGCTTCAACCAAACACCTGCAAAATTCTACACTCTTCCGTCTACCTGATATTTACAACAAGAAATTTTCAAGTGTTGACATATTTCATCTCTCCCGTAACAGTTTTAAAAAAGCAGTAACAGACATCACCAATTCAATAATTATTTCTTAGTTTACCATACACATTCTCACCACACTACACCATTATACACTACACACACAGTACACACACTCACACATCCATACCAAACATTCTATAATGGGTACGTTTTCCTCTTTTTTGTATACCATGTCCAAAAAATATATATATATATATATATGTATATATTAATTTTTTCCACTTTGTCATTGTTATAATTAATGTAAAACTACTGTCACATTAATTGTCTTATTATTGGTATTCCTTTTTATTGGCGTATTGTTTTGTTAAAGTTAGTTATAAATATTGTAATACAAATAGCTGTAAGGAATCTATGTATGTAAAAAATAAATAATAAAATAAAATAGATAGTATAATAGAGCTAATTCAATAAACTACAATATTTGCACTACATATCCTAGCAAACAGCTAACCTAATCAAGTCTGGGTCTACTCTAATTTATCCCTATTATATATACCCTATTATATATATATTATATACTCTACTATTTATCCCGGAAATCCCACGGAAACGGGAACTATGCGAGTTTTTCTTTGAAATCGCGGGCGAAGCCGCGGGCGGAAAGCTAGTTAATTTATATCTACTCATACGTAAAAAGGGTCTTTCGTCGTTAGAAATTAAAATATGACCTAGAATTTGAGTATTTAAAACCGTCGGTTAAATAATTATAAGCGCTTTTCAGAGATCCTGATTTCAAATATTTATTGCGTATAAAACTCAAACATTTATTTATTCAATTATACTTCTTCTAGAAGCGCTTTCGAATCGTCATTACATATTGCACGCCTCATAAGCGAAGCGTTGAGGTGGGTACTACTGTCACTTCGCGCAAAACATCTGATTTTTCAAACTTAAAATGTCTTTATGTATCATACATTGCACTTGTAAGATAATACATACACACACATATTAAGAAAAAACACTATTTTTAACGTTCATGATATTTTTGATGTCATTTTTGTTATTTAAACTAGTTAAAAAACAGTTTAAAAAAGTTCTGTCTTGGACGTCCGTGTGTCTGTATGTGCGGATCCTTTTTCTTGTTAACACGATAGCGACCGAAATACTTTACTAATCGAGTCTTTTTTTTTCTCTTACGCTTGAGTATGCTCAGGAATAGAACCCTTTCATTTTTCAGGGTCTGATTCGATGTGGTTTAATTGTTATTAAATAAACAAAAATAATAATTAATAAATATTTATTAAAAAAAAATTATGAGGCGTGCACTTTTGGATTTTCCAAATTATTTTTAACATTTACCACCGATTCAGAAAGCAGTATCTATGGAGAAGAACCGGCAAGAAACTCCGTAGTTATTATATACTACAAATTCGCTTCTCTTCTAAAATTTAAAATATTTTTAGTCTAATCAAAGTTAGTTAGCATAGTCTGTGACAGAATTTTAGCAAAAAAAAAAAATCTAAATTCTTTATTTGGAACAATAAAAACACACAATATAAAAACTTTATGAACGATGGCACCTAAAAAAGCTAAAGCAATAAAAACGGGTTCAGGTCGTTAGTATGAAATCTATAATTATGATCAAAGAATACCTTCATAGATAAGACCCATTGATAATCCATTACCCTGCGATCTGAATACTTGGCAAGCGACTTTAAATTACGACCTCATTAGTGACACTGTCCGTTCACATTTTGTCGGTGCGACTGTGTCGTATGCAAATTTGCTTCATTTTTCATATATGTTTTTTTGTCGTTTCAATGTGTTGTTTTGTTGTACACAATAACTTTGTTAAATAACTCAGGCCCCGGAACCACAGACACAATAGAAAATCTATTGTGTCTGGGACCGATCGGGCCGCTTGGGGCTCAATGGGTTAAGGAGTTCAAAAATGAATAATGACACAAATTTTATAAACATTCAATATCTAATTTAAATAGTTGATACGCTGAGAGCAGTTGTTGTTGCAATATTTTAAATATTGCTCTTTTGGTATATGTTTGTGGAATATAATTACTACCAGATGTATAATTAATTTAGTAAGTACCTAACTTAATTAAACTTCAACATAAATCTACCTCAAAGTCGATAAAAATATGCTATCCAGATATAAAGTATGCTAATCCAGTCTATAAGTTAACTTCGTGTGTTAAGTAATTTCATTATTTTCCGATAAGCCATTTTGTGTTGAAGAGAAAACATTCTCACAAACAACGCTCAAGCTCATTTATAATAGCTGTAGTGTAATATTTAATGTCACAAACACTGCACGTTATATCACGTTTACACTTGCGATAAAACTGAAAATTCTTTGTTTTTACGGTAAATCGCAAGCTTAACATTGCTAACATTTGTTCAACTTGGACAAACGTCATCAATAGATTTTCTATTTTACAGATAAAAGCGAACATCTTACATCAAATAATGTAATTTTCTTTTTTACAGCTACTGATAGAGTGTGAACATTTTACATCAGATAAAGTGTATTGCCATTTCTCAGCGACGTATTTGCTCCATCATTTAATATTTATTATTAAAAATGGATAGGATAAAGAATTAAAATTATAAACATTAAAATTAATCAGTCATTTTTCTAACAAAAATGCTAACTAAAGCCATCTTCTTAATACAGAACAAAGAAATATTTATCTGCTGAATCTTATATATAAAATTCTCGTATCACAATGTTAGTCTGCATACTCCTCCGAATCCGAAACGGGTGGACCGATTCTCATGAAATTTTCAGTGCATATCGGGTAAGTCTGAGAATCGGCCAACATCTATTTTTCATATGTACCACGGGCGAAGCCGGGGCGGACCGCTAGTATTTATATAATACTATTAATTTAGTCTAAAATTAACGATAGCCAAATTGTCACCAATCATAACCAGCTACGAACTGAATTGAATGATCAAAACGAATCCATTCTCTAGCAATAATTGAACGCATTTATACAGTTATTAATCTAGCAACTATTGCTTTTGTCATGTCGTATCTCCGTTTAAATTTAGTCGTAACGATATTTTGTCGGATCGTAATTTAAACACACTTAAAACTTCTTTGTTGTATAATTACCGACTATATTAAAGTTATTAAGTTTTTGAAGGACTTTAATGTTACCTTGAAACTACTTGAACTAATTTTTACCTTTAGAAAATTGTACTTAGGTCAACTATGAATACCCTACATTATTTAAGCTTCATAATTTAGTATTTTCTATAATAATCTAATCCTGTACGTACATAAACTTAACTCTAAGAGGTGCTGCAAGAAATGGGCTCCTTAATATTTCATCATACTATCCCATTATATCATCCATCCCTTTCCCACATTCGTGCAAGAGCGAGACGGTTGAGCCTACTGGATCATTAACAATGAAGATTGAATTAATTCACCAAAACTTTCTTAATGACTGTTTGAAAATTAGGTTTATGATATTCGTCGAGACACCGTCTAGGGTATGTAACTATGTAGTTCATTAAGTTGACAGAATTTTGTATGATCTTGATTAGGCCGGTCCACACAGAACAAGACGCAATTGCTGCGCGAAGCGGCTCGGTCTGTGTGGACGTGGCTTGGCCCAGGAGAGCGTGTGACGTAATTTTCTTTGGACTTCACGGCTTTGTGTAGACCCGGCTTAAACCGGCTACTCACCTACCTGCAGCAGAGGCAATATTGGAATTGCATTGCCTTAATTGTCTCCTTA
This sequence comes from Colias philodice, assembly GCF_061535455.1. Taxonomy (NCBI): domain Eukaryota; kingdom Metazoa; phylum Arthropoda; class Insecta; order Lepidoptera; family Pieridae; genus Colias; species Colias philodice. Next base: position 2,096,882 of record NC_143115.1, read on the forward strand.
ATTGTGATGTGCATAGGCAAGCAGGGGCAATTTAGAGAACAACTGAAATTGCTCCGACTGCCGTGCAACCGAGATTGTTCCAATATTGCCCCTGCAGCAGGTACGTGAGTAGCCGGCTTTACATTTTTTTCTCATAAGGAAAATATTAATAGGTATAGTATATATTTTGACGTATACATTTCTGTAGGTAGGCAGATGTTTAAAGTTGATACAAGGAACGCATCTCCGAAAATAATAGCTGAAGCAATATCATTCAGCGAATTATTTTATTCAAATAATCACCTGGTTAATTAGTTTTTGACTATTATCGAATCAATATCAGATATTGAGCTATCATTGGACATAGTAATAAATTTTGTGTGAATATTTAAGGAATTTCATACCTATTCCTTATTGTTAAACATTTAGTTTTAATAAGTATCTAGCTATTTCCTTACCTTTAAAATGGTAAGGTATGTTTAAAAATTTATAATATAACCTATAGGTAAGCATTTATACATAAAATATGTATACTAACTGCGCCTATTTACCCATTTCAATGAAGAAAATCGTGTTTTTTCATTCTCAACAAATAAAAAACTATAATTTCCTTTAAATGGTGATTCCGAACCCATACACAAACTCGACTACTTATAATTAATTATCTATGCTAGTCAACAAAACCTATGGAGTAAATAAACCTATACTCCAATGAAATATCAAACAAGCAAGTGACACATAAACGCCAGCATATCGCTCCATCGACTTATCCATCACTATCCGGTTACAGCCGGTTATAACCGGGTATAACCAGTTATGACCGGTGAACCGGACCGCAGGTCAGCACTAATCGAATATCAATATGATGACGTCATGGCTGGATATAATGTTATCAAGCTTATATGGGCACAATGGGCAACGTTGGGCAAGTAGAGGCAATCACGATAGTGTAGAGGGTCTGGATGTCTATGATTGGCCGTCATTGTAAATATTTTTTCATAAATGAAACAATTTATAATTTATTCCAAAAGTTCAATAATATAAATATTCAACAATATGAGGAAAGAAAATTAAAAGAAAAATCGAATATATCTAGAATTCTAAAGAGTTCTAAGAAGGTCTTAGCTTATATAAAAATTATGAGAAACTGACGCTCATCATTTTATATTCTGCCAATACAGTTTTAGAGAATTTGAGAAATATAACTTGTACAAAGAAATCAATTTAAGAAAAGTTTTAATGCTAAAAGCGAAGTTTTGGACAGAAATCTAGTTATTTTAGACGTTAATATACTAATGTCTAAAATAATTCTATAGAATTATTCTATAGAATAATAGAAAATACTATGAATTGGCAATTAAAAAATATTAGGATATTCCATAATTGAAACAAGTAATAGGTACAAATCAAACATTTTTTCAATTGACTGGCCGGTTGGCGTGGTTGGTAGTGGCCCTGCCTTCCAAGCCAGAGGTCGTGGGTTCGATTCCCACCCGGGGCAAATATTTGTGTGATGAACATAGATGTTTGCTCTGTGTCTGGGTGTTAATTATCTGTATAAGTATTTATGTATCAGCCATCTGGTTTCCCACAAGCGAAAGCTTAGTATGGGATCAGATCGTGCCGTGTGTGAAATTAGTCCTGAATGTTTATTATTATTTATTATTATCAAACAGATAAGAATAAATAAGTAGTTAATAATTATTATTATTAACCGAACCAATATACGTAAAAATATCACATTTTACAAATTATGAAACATAACATAAAGTAACATATTATCTTACTGTAGATGATTTCTGCGAACTTACCTGAAACAAGAAATGATTAATTAGTATTTTGAGTATTTTGGCAGCACAAATAAATTAATAATAATATTTATTGTTTAAGATTAATTTCGTATCTTTACATATTCATCTTAACGCTGTATAAAATTCATACAATTTACATTGCTAAAGTATTTTACAACGGCTTAAAAAAAAAAAAATGTTGTGTGGTTTTATGAAACCACGGTAAAAGTGAAACTGTTCGAACGGTTCCGAACACTGCTTTGTGTATACCTACTCGGCAGCCGCGATACACGCGACATGCGCTACACAGACCAAAAAGTTTGAGACGATGTAATAAAAGTTTCACTTTAAAACTGAATTTCCTGAATTAAACAACTTTGTAACACACTGTACACGAATAGTAATTTTGCAAATGGGCTCTAACTTCCACCCATATTTTATGACCTAGCCCTTTGTTCTAATGTCTAGGCCACAAAATTAGATTATAACTTGCCTACATTACAAAGGAAGTTACTTAAATTATTATAGTTAAACTAGCGGCCCGCCCCGACTTCGCCCGTGGTACATATGAAAAATAGATGTTGGCCGATTCTCAGACTTACCCGATATGCACAGAAAATTTCATGAGAATCGGTCCACCCGTTTCGGAGGAGTATGCGGACTAACATTGTGACACGAGAATTTTATATATAATTTCATCCGGGTATAAAATTCAGTTAAACGAACGACGTACACGAGTTATTTTTTAATGCAATATTTAATATTTTATTTCGAAAATTTAGTGTATCTATAAATATTATAGTAAATCTATACTTAATAAAGCTGAAGACTTTGTTTGTTAACACGATAATCTCAGGAACTACTGGTCCGATTTGAAAAATTGTTTCAGTGTTAGATAGCCTATTTATCGAGGAAGGCTAGGCTATATTATATCATCACGCAAGACCAACAGAAGCGGAGCACTGCGGGTAAAACCGCGGGGCACAGCTAGTGTAATATGTGGTTGGAACAAAAGTAATAATATATTAGCACAGTATTACCATATTTCCTATAATATTGTAATACTGTGATATTAGTTTGTATAAAATTTCAAATTATCTTTCAGTTTATGAGTATGTACACAAACTTAAAAAAAATAATCTTTTTGTACTATAAAAATTTTATAGTCGTCATCTATTGTGTTTGAAACAACGTGAATTAAATATTAGATAGCTATCTTATGTACAAATATTAGTATACAGATTGTTTGTTTGTTTGAACGCTTATTTCAGGAACATTACAAAAATACATTTCATTTTTGAATAGCCCATTTATCAAGGAAGATGCTACATCAATGAAAAATGTTGCATATTACGCGGAAACGCCTCTTATCAACTCCCAAGCGGAGTCGCGAGCACAGCTAGTAAATAAATCATGTTTAAAGTATGTTTGTTTAACAAGACTCAACATTTATTTATTTAAATATACTTCTTTAAGCGCTTTGAAGGTTCTTTTGCTTTTGTTTTATTTTTTTTAGTTGTTTAAAATTGTGTTTTCAAGTGATGGACGTAATTCTTTTTGAGTTTAATACTTGGTTTAAATAGGACATTGTTTGGCATTTGTCTAAAATGTAGGTACATACCAGTAATATTGATCTTCTTATGAGAAAATAAAAAATTGTGTGCGTGTACTAGTGTACACAAGTAAGAAGTGAAACTTCTTTATGACCTTATTTTTCAAAAAATAATTTACTAAGTATATGCAACTTTACAGAAATACGTCGAATCACGCGTGGTAGGGATAAGAAAAAGATAGCGCGTAACAGAAAAATGTCACGCGTAACGAAAAAATGTTACATTGGGTTTTTTTCGAACCCCGATAAAGAAGTTTCACTTTAATAATAATTCACACATATTAATGATGCTAAACAACATGTATCACAAAAAACTTATAACACCAAACTGTCATATTCTGAAGCCAACACAACCCTTCAGTTAATCTATACTAATAAAATAAAGCTGAAGAGTTTGTTTGTTCGAACGCGCTAATCTCAAGAACTACTGGTCCGATTTGAAAAAATATTTCGGTGTTGGATAGCCCATTTATCGAGGAAGGCTATAGGCTATATATCGTCACGCTAAGACTAACTGAAGTGGAGCCACGCGAGTGAAACCGCGGAGTGCAGCTAGTCATAAATAAAGGGTTAGTTTATATTCATTTTCAGCACGTAATAAATAACTTTAAGTTAAACAAGCTACGTTAAACTCTATTAAATCTTGTTCAAGTTTAAACCTGAGCAAATAGATGATCTATTTAAACCTTATATAATGACTAGCTTTCCGCCCGCGGCTTCGCCCGCGTTTTCAAATAAAAGCCGCATAGTTCCCGTTCCCGTGGGATTTCCGGGATAAAACCTATCCTATGTGTTACTCCAAGTTATCCTCTATGTGTGTGCTTAATTTCAATGTAATCGGTTCAGTAATATTTGCGTGAAAGAGTAACAAACACACACACATCCTCACAAAATTTTGCATTTATAATATTAGTAGGATAATGTCATGAGCAAAAACTTTCGTATCCTATTTCCATTGTTTATGAGTGGATATTGTAAAAATAAAATAGTCTATGTTATACTCTGTTTCTTTAACTATACATTTATACAAAATTGCATCAAAATCGGTGCTATGGTTTAGCTGTGAAAGCATTACAGACAGATTAATCTAAGTATTGACTAGCTGTGCCGCGCGGTTTCACTCGCTTACATACCCGCGGGAAAAAGCATGTGTTTCTATAACTTATTTATTCTGGTGACTGCTAACTAGTATCATCAAAATCCGTTCAGTGGTTTCACGTGAAAGAGTAAAAAACTTTTAAATATGTACTTAATTCTTTTAAATACTACATTATTTGCACGGCTTGCTTGGAAGACATTGCTTTGCATAAAATATTTTGTATTTTTTTGTGTAAAATATTGTAATTTCTGTTTTTGTGTGCAGTAAGGATTATAAATAAATAAATGAGTAAGATTTCGCTCGCGTTTTGTTCGCAAAAGCACGTTTTGATGTAATTCATCTGCATGCAAAATTTGAGATGACTTCGTAAAGTTTTTGCAGGATGAACATCTGGTGTATGTATAAGTTTAGAATTTATTGCATAAGTCAGACAACTAGGATTTCGCGTGCATTTTAATATGTAAATTTAGAATTTAAATATTATATTATAAAGGAGAATAATGTTGTTAAAAAATTGTGGATGTGTGTTGCTCTTTCACGGAAATTACTTATGTTAAGTACCTAATATTATTTTGATAAAATTTTGTGCAACATATTTTGATAGAATATAACTTCCTATAGTGGTTATAGGTAGTTAGTACATATGTTTTACAATTAGTTTGGTAACACTATAGCAAATACATGGCCCTAAATTAATATAATTCAGGCATTTAATTTATCCTTAAAATACCAATTAATAAAAACCGTAATTACAAGCCGCAAAATTTCGAACGTCCATTAAATTTGGCCGGATTATACCCACAATAAAGCAACCAAATTAAATAGGTATCTTATAATAAAGTATATAATAAATTGAAGCCTATAATCCGATTAAAACTAAATTTGAACAAACCCTCATCCAGTATTAATTATCTCGACCTTTTCTGATTTATAACCAGTCAGAAGCAGAAATTTATGAGCGGTAACAAAAACGGACAAAATTTTTACCAATAATTCATACTTTGGTAGAGATCGCGGGACAGATGTCGGATCAAATTGATTTAGTTTCTTTTTCAAATATACCTTTATTTTTTGCTGAAATATTTTTGAGGTATGATATCTTGTGTTTAGAATTTTGATTAATTTATCACTACATAGTATAAAACAAAGTCGCATTCTTTGTCCCTATGTACTCTGAAATCTTTAAAACTATGCGACGGATTTTAATGCGGTTTTTTTTAATAGATAGAGTGATTCAAGAGGAAGGTTTATATGTATAATAAGATCCATTAAGTAGTGGAGAAGTACTGTTATTTTTGAGGTTTCTAATGTGATGTCGTAAAAAATTACATTTATTCCGCTTACATTGCAATTCTAGAGGAAGGTCATCATTTATTGGGTTTTGGACAAAGCGGACGAAGTCGTGGCTAGAAAGCTAGTATTGTATTAAAACTAAGTTTTGCGACAGTGTAGGTATATCTATGTTTTTTAATAGATAAGCAAGTATCTGCCGTGAATAAATCTCTCCTTATATAATAAATTGGAAAGTAAATCCGTACATATAATATGCATTAAATCAGTAAACCGACAGAGATTTGAGAAACAATAAGTGCCATGTTTGTCTCAAAATAATAAGCTTAATTGGGGCTGGATATACGTATAGAAAATCCCATGCGAACGTGCGCATCGCTTGTATATACATATTTTTTAAATGATATACAGCTCATTTTATATATTTAATCACAAAATACCAAACAAATTATAATTTATTTCGATATTTGCAAATGTAGAGTTTCCAAAAATTGTGATTTTATAGAATTCTTGATTATTAAAAGTTTGTTTATTATAATAAACATATTATTAATAATGAGCACTAGTATTAACGGGTAATTTTACATTTTTGGAATTATTATGCCCAATATAAATTAAACATTCACAAAAAATAAAAGCTCTACAATTATATCACTGTATTAAAGTAAACATACGAAAAATAATGAATTTCAAGTCCAATACACGATTTTATCATTCCTGTATTCATTTACTAACAAGTAAGCTTTTTAATTAAATCGGGTTTAACAATTACGTAGAAATGTGAATTCAATCCGATAAACTATAATATTTTATTTGCTTTACATGCATATTGCAATGGAATTAACTCGAGTGTAATATTTATTCATATTTAATAATATGACTGAATAATATTAAATCAATTTTAATTATATGATATTTTTATTCACTATTTTTCCAATAAAAAACTACTGAAAAACAGTGCTACGCATAATGTGCAGCAAATGCTGAGAAGTTACTCTTTTTTACATACTGATAAATTATGCTTAAATCTGTAAAACTACACAACGGATTTTGATGCAGTTTTTTTTTAATAAATACGAGTGATTCAAGAGGTAGGGTTTGGTATTATAATATACTAGAGGTCCGCCCCGGCTTCGCCCGTGCTACATTTTTCGCATTAAAAGGTAGCCTATGTCCTTTCTCGGGTATCAAAATATCTCTATACCAAATTTCATGCAAATTGGTTCAGTAGTTAAGGCGTGATTGAGTAACAGACAGACAGACAGAGTTACTTTCGCATTTATAATACTAGTATGGATTAGGTTTTAGACAAAGCGGGCGAAACCGCGGGCGGAAAGCTAGTGAAATATAATTCCTAACTTACCTTTGTGCATAGTACTCGAAGAATGCGACGAGTATTTCAATGGACCTAGTCATTGCGGCCCACATTTCTTGCGTTTTGCATTTTGACAGTGACGGCAAAGGCAACCGTGGCTGGCCGTCTGACATTTAAACATTCATTAATCTCACATATTACTCAATTCCAATTCTACGCGACTGTACTTACGAGTTGTGCACGACTGTACAAGCAATTAATATCGCAAACAATGGAACTGCACGCGACGGTACTCGACTGCTCTACGCGAGTGTACAGGAATCGGCGCGGTACTTACAATACTACTTTTGTCCGCGTCTATATGAGCGGATGGAAAGGAATATTAAATCTTTTGTGCGCGATTGTACTCAATTGGCAGCCAATGCACTCGACTGTACCGATTACACAATATCAATATCAAATGTGTACGCTACTCCGCCTACGCAGTTACTATGTAGTATCAACAGGTACAATGAGCAACAAAAACAACAACCGAAATCGTTTTAATTGACGCGCGCGAATTCTAATACCGAATTTAATTTGGAAATACGAACACAGGGATTTAAATTTTTAATCCAAATTTTGAATACGATGCGTACGTATCCCGTGGCATGTATTCCGAGACTGGCAAGAGGAATAGCGTGGCGCATGCTCCATACAAAATTATCGCTTGCCAGACCAGCGAGGAAGACCTCCCGTGGCCGCCTGGCTGAACAAATTTGTTCCTTACAAAAGCTCCACTACCGCGGCCAGAGGTCAACTGAAACTGGTCGTGGTTGGGGTGAAAATTCATAAGCTTAACGTATCTTATGTAGCAGAATCTACAGTTGGTTTTAGTGTCGACAAAAGAATACTTTTACTTTTTTTGGTATGAATTCTGTTTATCTGTATATATTCTAATGGGATGAAGTTTTGAGATGAGATAAATTTTTATGCAAAAAGTAATAAACCTGAATAATACGAGTAACTTGAATGCTATTGTTAATAATATTTTGTTTTTCGTAGCATTGAATATTTTGTAACGTCATAGTTCTCAACTTGTTCTTAATAATTGATATTTATCATGGTAACTTGTTTTGTATGAACAGAAATTTACACCGATATTATAATCAGTGTAATATAATGTGTTTTATTTATTAATTTATGTATTTTACATACAATTATTATTCTAAACTCCTTCTGTATATAAGCTCGTAGCTTATACAGGGTGTCCCACCGTTGGTATACTAAGCTCAAAGGAGGTTATAGTTTTGCATACGCTGAGTACGTAAAAAATACTTATAAAATTCCAGACGCAGTTTTTTTTTTCAAATAGATGAATTCTTAAAACTCTATGTGCACAACCATAACAAGCAACCCGCCCAGCTTTGCTACCAGCCGTGACCTATCGCTTAAGAATATATTTCATAGACAAAATGCTCACAATGATTTTCAGGAAAAATTTAGCAAAAATTTGTTGATGTAATTTTGTTGTTTAAGTATTTTTAACGTGATCAGTGTATGCAAAACTACAAGTCCCTTCGCGCTTAGTATACCAATAGTGGGACACCCTGTATATGAATGCCAAATTTAAAATTCATCCGTACGCGCAAATTTTATAAAAATACATAACTACAAAGTTTTAAATATTATAAATGATATTTGTCGACTTAGAGTTCTAACAGACGAACGGCAAGTTGCGAACGGCAGAGGCTACTTCAGCCGTCGCCACATGTCGACGGCAGTCGGCGGCACGTCGCGTCGGCCGCGGCGGCAGCAGTTAATATGTCGACGGCTGCCGTTCGTCTGTTAGAACGCTTATATTTTTTTTTTAGTGGGGAAATCTTGCATAGATACCCACGGCCTCCGGGGAAGGGGCCGTGGGCCCCTGGGTTATGTCGGATGCCTACCGACCAAAACCCCACTGTGTTCCGTCAAGCCGCCTCAACGACAGTGCCACGGGTATAGGTAGAATTCATCCGTTACACGCTTATATTACCTAGCTTTTTGCACTAAGTTAAAGCAGCTGAAAGCTCTAACTTAGCGCTGTTTGTCCTAAGTTACCGAGCTTAAATATTTAATTTGTTTACGAGTACAGTATTATCACAATATACCTTGACAACACTCGCGTTTTATCAAAACTAGGGAAATACTTTTACAAACTTATCTTTCTGAAATATATCCCGATCCTGTTAGATAAATTTCAACTTTAAGTAATAGTGTCTAGAGTAGAAATTTCTTTGAATTATTTTTTGTAATAGTTTAGAAGATTTTTTTACGTTAGCTCAAACTGAAACATTTATTTATTCAACTTATAGACGTAACTTTGAAGAGATTTTAAATCTACATAATATACAGGTTTATACTGTGATCTTATTTTATAAAACTGTTATTTAATCCCTATTAATCTAATATATACATATTATAAAGGCGAAAGTTTGTAAGGATGTATGGATGTATGGATGTATGGATGTTTGTTACTCTTTCACGTAAAAACTACTGAACCGATTACAATGAAATTTAGCACACATATAGAGGGTAACTTGGATTAACACATAGGATAGTTTTTATCCCGGAAATCCCACGGGAACGGGAACTATGCGGGTTTTCCTTTGCAAACGCGGGCGAAGCCGCGGGCGGAAATCTAGTATATTATAAATGCGAAAGTAACTCTGTCTGTCTGTCTGTCTGACGCTTTCCCGCTTAAACCTCTCAACCGATTTTGATGAAATTTGGCACAGACCCTGAGAAAGAACATAGGCTACCTTTTATCATAACACCACGCGGGCGAAGCCGCGGAAGCTAGTGTAAAATATTTACAACGTTTAGACGTAAAATACCTTTACATAAATAAATTACTCCGCTTAAATAGAAAGCATACTAGGTAGGCATTTTCAGTTGTTCTTACTTACTAAAACCTTTTAAAACTTTACATAATTTTGGGGTAAACACTAATAACATTATCATTGGCCCATATTAGTTCTCTCTGCACACAAGTCTTCTAGTCCGGGATACATCGCCCATTTTTGCAAGTGATTACTATCAAGCTAATTTTTCGTGAGTAGCTTTATTTTGATGAGATGCCCAATAATTTCATGTACGAAACTCTCGATTGTGGTAGCTTACAGAGGTAACAAGGATAAAAATTTTTGATTTGACGGTTCTCAAATATTTATTACGCAATTTGTAGGACAATATGTCTGTTGAATTATATAAGTATTAAATAAGTGAAAATAAAAAAATCAGCTGGTTAGTAATCATTTATGATGACTTCGTTATCGATACACATTGGAAAGGGGGACTCTTTGATCAAACCATAGATTTTGTAGGACAAATATTTTTTAGAATAATTTAGATAATTATCTTGAGATTGAACAAAAAAAAACATTCAGTTAGTAATTAATATTTGAGAACCATCAAATCAAAATATTTTATCCTTGTTTCCTCTGGTAGCTACCACAATCGAGAGTTTTGTACATGAAATTATTGGGCATCTCATCAAAATAAAGCTACTCACGAAAAATTAGCTTGATAGTAATCACTTGCAAAAATGGGCGATGTATCCCGGACTATTCTATGATAAGAGAAAAATTAAGCAGTAAAATTGTACTATGAAATGAGATGATGCATTTTGTAACGTAGTGATTGTTTTAAAATAACTTCAGCTTACTCGCGTAGAGATAAACTACGATAACATGGCGCGCCCCTCCAAATTACTGTTTCAATGTGTGTAGTGACATCCTTACGAAGGAGTTTGTATGTAGTTGTACGTATTCGTCTTTAGTACTTTACGTCCAGATTTGTTGGTCAACTAATCATAAGTTGCCGAGCGCCCAAGACAACGCACGTGTCGTTTTCATAGAATACGTCAGTGCAGCGCCATTACTAATAATAATGAGCGATTAGAGCGTGACTAGTCGAGCAACAAATCCGTGGATTTGTTTTTGTTTGACGGCCGTCTCATTACGCACACATGCGTTGTGAATCTTGGTGGTGCATTGTAAATACTTTCACAAATACTTTCAAACGTTTTGAATTTTGGAGGGGCGCGCCATGTTATCGTAGTTTATCTCTACGTAGTACTTAAGAATAACCCTAAGTTATAATCAGATTCTCATCTCTTCATACCAATTTTTATCCGATCTGTTTTTGTATAACGGTGCATTTAGGTACATCAAACGAGCTAGAGCTAGAGCAAGAGCATTCTTTCGTGATGTTTTAGTGTAAACGAAAATTCGTATTCAGTGTTGTTCAGTATTAGAACATTGTATAGAATCTTTTCGAACGCACTAAGAACAACGAAAGAATTCTCTACGCTTTTCCTTGGTCACGGCATCACGCGTGAACGGGTGGACCGATTTAGATAATTCTTTTTTTAATATATTCCTTGAAGTACGAGGATGGATCTTATGTAGAGAAAACGTAAATATGTACCATGGGCGAAGCCGGGGCGGACCGCTAGTTTCATATTATAAATTTCAATTTATTACAACTTCACAAACTTTCGAGTTTATAGTAAGAGGCTCTACAAAAATTAATATAGGTAGTCATAATTTCCAAATGAATATACTTAACTGTTATATTTTCATACTAGAGTTACTTGTCGGCTCTACTCTGTAGAAATTGCTTTCAAATCCATGATTAGTAATTTCATTCTGTGTCTTAACAATCCAAAAGCGCTTTTATGAAGAATTTAGTTCAATGTTGGTTAGAACAGAAGTCGTTTTAGATTTATTTATCTTTTGTAGTCTTATCTTTATTAATATACTAGCTGTCCGCCCCGGCTTCGCCCGTGGTACATATTTCGCAATAAAAGGTAGTCTATGTTCTTTCTCAGGGTCTAAAGATTATCTGTGCCAAATTTCATCAAAATCGGTCCAGTAGTTTATGCGTGAAAACCATACATACATAATTACAAACCTTTCCTCTTTATAATATTAGTATAGATTATAAATAATATAATGTATACGTAATCATAGTACATATCTTTATTTACCTACAAAATACCAATTTAATCCAAGTAGGATAGAGAAGCAGTTGTTTTAGATTTGTAGAGTAATAATACTGTAGTATATTTATTTACCTACCAATTATTACTAAACTAAGGGCCGATTTTTCAATGCCCAGATAAACAGCTAGATAGACTTTATTCTTCAGTTAACAAAATATTCAATTTTTCAATAGTCGAATAGGACTTATCTATCCAATAACTACGTTATTTGAGGAATAAATCTATTTGCCGCTCCAACGGCCAGATAGCGCGCTATTCGACGGTTAGGCGTTTGAGTTGACAACTGACGCGTCAAATTTGGGATATTTTCGTATGTCATAACATAGAGCGTAGAATTATTAACAATTAAACCTCTTTCTATATAATTATTATCAATTAAAATCATATTGAAATTGATGTTTTTGATAGTACTGATGACCATGCCATTGAAAATTTGCCGAACGCTGCCTTTAAGTATGTCGTTTCCATCGTAAAATATATAAATTGAAACACAAATTTAACCAAACTCTTTACTCGAATCAAAACAACAATCAACAATCATGGAAGACAAGTGCACTCCTGACGTGAGTCACAATGACGGTTGTTGACAAATTGCAAGAGTTGACTCTATCCCGCTCTAACCTGACTAATTTAATATGTTTGTTTCGCCACTCCGGGAGCAGAGCTGCCAATATGGAAATATTTGGTCAGATAGTTATTCATCAAATAAATCACGATTGAAAAATAGGCGAGCCGTTATGAGTTAGATAAATAATTGAATAAATCTATTCGAAAGGTAGTTGTTAGACTGTTTATCTCGGGATTGAAAAATCGGCCCTAAGCTCAATAAATGAATAAGATATATTCTTATATATATAAAAAATGAATCGCAAAATGTGTTGGTAAGCGCATAACTCGAGAACGGCTGAACCGATTTCGATAATTCTTTTTTTATTATATTCCTTGAAGTACGAGGATGGTTTTTATGTAGAGAAAACGTAAATATGTACCACGGGCGAAGCCGGGGCGGACCGCTAGTCTTCTTATATATAAAAACGAATCGCAAAATGTGTTGGTAAGCGCATAACTCGAGAACGGCTGAACCGATTTCGATAATTCTTTTTTTATTATATTCCTTGAAGTACGAGGATGGTTTTTATGTAGAGAAAACGTAAATATGTACAACGGGCGAAGCCGGGGCGGACCGCTAGTAATTAATAAATGTTGCAAAAATCTTACAAGTATATGTGTATACATTTAGGATTAAATTGTGGTCAATTTGATCCTCATTTTATCGTATCGCCGTGTCCTGCTCGTATCGCGATGAAACACACATTTGACACCCGCATTTACTACGAAACAACGATAAAAAATATCTCCGTAAGACAAGGAAACACTCTTCTACACGTAACGGTGCATTTATTTTTATTTTATTTTTACATCAAACGAATGCTCATTCTAACCCCACTATGTTAAATTCTATTAGTGTAAACAGGCGTAGAGTATTATTTCGTTGTTCTTAGTGCGTTCGAAAAGATTCTATGCAATGTTCTATTACTGAACAACAGTGAATACGAGTTTTCGTTTACACTAAAAGATCACGAAAGAATGCTCTTGCTCTAGCTCTATGTTGGTTTGATGTTATCCAATGTATAGATACACAATCTTATTACGAAACACAAGACTTTCTAAAAACCGGGTTTAAAGCATATTTAAACCATGGTTTGTATAAAAACTTTTTACAAAACATGTTTTAGCGTGAAACCATAGACTTTAAGTTAAACCTCTATATTAAAGTTAAACCACAGAGTTAAACCATGTCTCATTTTTATTTCTTCTTTTATATAATACTAGGTTTCCACCCGCGGCTTCGCACGCGCAGTCAAAGAAAAACCCGCATAGTTCCCGTTCCCGTGGGATTTCCTGGATTGCGTCATTTTCCCGGGATAAAAAGTAGCCTATGTCCTTTCTTGGGTATCAAAATATCTCTATATACAAAATTTCATGAAAATTGCTTCAGTAGTTTAGGCGTGATTGAATAACAGACAGACAGACAGAGTTACTCTCGCATTTATAATATTAGTATGGATGTATTAACAAAATGATTTCGTATCTATCTAACTATAGTTAATTACAAAATATTTTATTTTCAGGGCAACCAGAACCAGGGCGAGCTACTAGTATACAAAATAAATAAATGAATCCTATAACCTTTAAGGCATGTCACATGGCAAGAAAATATGTATCCCGTTGGAATTCATGTGAAATATTGCTGTCATACTTATTGCCTGAAGCAACCACTGTTATAAATGAAATAAAATCTCAGTCACATTTTTTCATATAACCGTAACAATTCGTATATTTTGTAATGCTTACGTAACAATAACGATGTTTTTATTGCTAGCATTCTATTGTAAAAAAAAAACAGTTAAAAAACCGCTTTAATAACATTTTATTATTTCACGAGTCTTACTCGTGAAATAATTGTAGGTATTGTCTGTGGTATTGTCATTTGTCACCACAGTTTGTCACCGATTCTGATAAGTGTACCTTAAGTGTACATTTTCCTTTTAAAGCGGGTCAAACTATGCTAAAGTGTGTTTAAAACTGTTTTTGTCCATATAGAATTAGAAACTACCTATTACTTATAACACAGGTGAAAATTAGCCGTAGGTACCAACTCAGAACATGATCAAATGCAGTTTACGATTCGACGTACAGACTAAAATTATTATTTTTTAATATACAGATAACATTATAGGTATATAATTTATAAGAGTAAGTACTTTATATCAGCAATGCACCGGTGAGGATCCGGGGCGGGTTGATAATAAATAAATAAATAAAAAAAGATGAACGGGCGATATCCCTAAAGGATATTAATTTCACATTATCCTTAGTGAAACGCTTAGGATAACTTGAAAATAATGATGTATAATGATGATGGTGACCTTTTTTTAACGCGTAGGACAACGTAGGACAACGAAGGCAAGGATCTGAACATAATTTTGGTAATATCAACTCAAGTTATAATTTTTGGTTACCGCATAAAATATAATTTAAGATAATGGGATATTACGGTACTTATCTAACAGGGAAATAAGGAACAGGGAAGTATTAAAGAAAAAGTAAAATGAAATTTCGTTTTAATTAATTAGTTACGATAAAAACGTTAACGTTTTTAAATAAGTCAAAAAAACATCAGCCACAGTTTTTCCCTTCTTCTTCACGTCTAAAACCATTGAACTGATTTGGATGAGATTCCGTATATTCTGACCTGTGAAAGAAGGATAGGCTTTTATTCCGGAAAACCGACAAGCACGGGAACTATACGGGGTTGCGTATTTCCAAACTATACATAGCCAGAACGCAACCATAGGAAACTGCTCGTGTATACTTTGTAATGCTGTTTTTAAGTTTGTTATTACAATATATACACGAATTTTGCGTACTGATCGTGTATACTTTGTAACGCGGATGCTTGCTTCTTCTTTCCAAACTATACACGATCAGTACGCAAAATATAACTAAATATACCTACTACACCACTTACGCTTGAGCGAAATAATAAATATATAGGCAATCAAAGACTTGTACAGTGTACTATATCTATCTACTTTTATTCTTCTTGATTGATTCAGTAAAATATGGAATAAAAATATTATTAGGTAAGCTTAGAAAAATAAATAGGTAAGTATTACAGATATAAGGGTTACCTATGGGTTAGGTTAGGTTCGTGTTTTTTTTAACTACACAAAAATAGGATTCTTCTGGACTTATTAGATTCTTACATTTTAGCACTATTGTCAATTGTAAGTCGTGCAGCATATTCGGGAACGAAGACACAAGCATCCTCGATACAAAAAATATACGATCAGTACGCAACATTACATACACAATACACATGCATTTTATTATGTAATACATTTCAAAACAGCAATACAATAATATAAACGCGAGCAATGGAAAGACGCCGCGCTTACTCCGAAACATACACGATTAGTCAGCATGCGTACTGGCACTGTATATTTTGGAGCGCTATTCTTACTTAATTCACTACAAAGTATACGCGAGTATTTGCGTACTGCTGTTGTATAGATTGAAAGAACTTTGTAAAAAAGTTATTTCCAAACTATACGTGATTAGTTTCACACCGTTGCGTACTGGCCTTGTATAGTTTGGAAAGACGCTACGGGGTTTCCTTTGACACAAACGAAGCCGCGGGAGAAAAGCTAGTGTAGGTAATAATAAAGGCTAATACTGGCTTAAACCCGTGGCTTCCCCTACGCTGCCTCATACTTTTATATCGAATTGTAACTTAGCGCTACATTCAGTTCAATCTTATTGTGTTAACTTTAAAACTATTCGTTCAATTTACTTAGAGTGCAAGACAATGTTAATCATTATGAAATAGGTACTGAAAGCGACAATCGCATCTATCTTAAGTAATATGAATTTTATAAATACTACTAGCGGTCCGCCCCGGCTTCGCCCGTGGTACCTACATGTTTACGTTTTTTTTTCATAAGAACCATCCTCGTACTTCAAGGAATAGATTCCGCAGCGCACGCGATGTCAGAATTTTTATTATGGAATTTTTTAAAGATCTCTAATTTTTTGTAAATGCAATATGCTTATGTTGCTCAGTGAAGATGCAGCTTTCTAATGGTGAAAGAAGTTTCTAGTCTTTGAAATCGGTACAGTAGTTTATGCGTGAAAATCATACATACATACATAATCACAAACCTTTCCTCTTTATAATATTAATATTAGTATAGATAAAATGTGCAGCATTTAATTCCATTGCATTTATAGAGATAACTAGCGGCCCGCCCCGGCTTCGCCCGTGGTACATATGAAAAATAGATGTTGGCCGATTCTCAGACTTACCCGATATGCACAGAAAATTTCATGAGAATCGGTCCACCCGTTTCGGAGGAGTATGCAGACTAACATTGTGACACGAGAATTTTATATATAAGAAGATAAAGCGTTTAAATGATGTCAAACATTTGTTTTTATACTTCACTACATAGTTTTCCGCCACCTGTGTATCTGTATGCTTAAATCTTGATGCGGTTTTTTTTTAATAGATTTAGTGATTCTCGAGGATAGTTTATCTATGTAGTGTGTAATAAATTGTTCGTGTAAATTTATATAGTCCTGTTGTTTTGAATAAAGTCTTCAGTTTAATGCAGTTTAATACAGTACTAGCTTACCGCCCGCGGCTTCGCCCGCTTTGTCTAAAACCTAATAAATTATATACTAAAACCTTCTTAAATCACTCTATCTATTAAAAAAACCGTATCAAAATTCGTTGCGCAGTTTTAAAGATTTAAGCATACAAAGGGATATAGGGACAGAGAAAGCGACTTTGTTTTGTACTATGTAGTGACAATACAGCCTACAGTCAAATAAATTCAAAATTCAAATTTCAAATTTCAAATTCAAATTTCAAATTTATTTATTTGTTTCACAATTTTTTACACCTCATATAAATTGTATTAAATCCCTGGTTAACCCACTAGGAAAAACCTGTGCGGGGTCAACCGGGTCAAACGGGAACGGGATCAAGAGTTTTATTTACCACCAACCATTGCACTATATACACATTTTTTTAATACAGTCTTTGTTCGATAGGATTCGTCAAGACTTTACCAGGAAAATTTATAACCTATAAACAATCCTGGTAAATATATATCTCAATTTTCGTAAAATATCTACGTAATTGAGTAGTAAAGTACACCATTTATTCTGTTTCAACCGTTTATTCTGCCATTCTATCTATACTGAAGTTAGCTAGAAAAGCATTGTGATGTGACAATACCGAATTGATAGATTTGACAGTTAAATAAGCTCTAGAGCGAGACAGGGCTATGGGATACCACTACAAGTGGGACAGGGACGGTGCTATGGGGGTGCCAATCGATCTGGTTGCCATGGTAACCACATCTAAGCAGGCATTATAGGTTTAAAGTTGTCTTTATGGAACTTTTCTTATGCTAAGTACTGGAATGTGATAAAATAAAAAATAGGATTTAGGCATTGAGATAATATTTTAATATGGAGTCGACACCGCCTACATCACTTATGTTCCACTCAACATACGTCATGTGACGTATGTTGAGCGGTATTTTTTAATGGTTTTAAAGTGAAACGCATCAAACATGCCTTCGTGTGTGTTACGATATTGCACAAATAATACAAATAATACGGAAAAGTGCAAAGGAATAACTTTCATCGTTAAGTACCTAACTAGATAATAATTTTTAAAACTTAGTTAGAGCAAAAAAATGGCGCACAGATTTTGTTCGTGGTGTCTCCTCCATACGTAGTAATATTATCTCAATGGATTTAGGACCTTTTTTTGCTCATACAATCTTAATATATATAAATCTCGTGTCACAATGTTTGTCCTCAATGGACTCCTAAACCACTTAACCGATTATAATAAAATTCGCACACCATGTGCAGTTCGATCCAACTTGAGAGATAGGATAGTTTAAACATGTAGGTACCACGGGCGAAGCCGGGGCGGACCGCTAGTATTATTATAATCTTTCAATAAAAAGCTGTTAATAAAAAGTACTAAAGTCTATTCATTTAAAATACTGGTACCTAAATAATAAAAAAAAGGATTCGTTGGAATTTACATTGTGATAACTGATAATAATTAAGTACTTGTTTTAATTATATAAAAGTTATAATAAATATTAAATATAGCAAATCAACCTATGTTCAACTGTTGATGCAGAAATAAATAAAAATAATTTGGAAAATCCAAAAGTGCACGCCTCATAATTTTTTTTAATAATTATTTATTAATTATTATTTTTGTTTATTTAATAACAATTAAACCACATCGAATCAGACCCTGAAAAATGAAAGGGTTCTATTCCTGAGCATACTCAAGCGTAAGAGAAAAAAAAAGACTCGATTAGTAAAGTATTTCGGTCGCTATCGTGTTAACAAGAAAATCCTCCGCACATACAGACACACGGACGTCCAAGACAGAACTTTTTTAAACTCTTTTTTAACTAGTTTAAATAACAAAAATGACATCAAAAATATCATGAATGTTAAAAATAGTGTTTTTTCTTAATATGTGTGTGTATGTATTATCTTACAAGTGCAATGTATGATACATAAAGACATTTTAAGTTTGAAAAATCAGATGTTTTGCGCGAAGTGACAGTACCTAGTACCCACCTCAACGCTTCGCTTATGAGGCGTGCAAAAGAACAGCAAATTCCTTTGTTTGAAAATATGTATTGGGTACATGACACAAAAAATGTTGGTTGAAAATAATTTACTCTATCGTCATAATCGTCTTTACGCTTTTTATTTAATTTAATTCATATAGAAATATGTTTAATTTATAATATTAAAAAATTATCAATGACTGTAATGTACTTAACTGTTAAAACTTAAAATATTACCTAATATATAATAAACATACATTTTAATTTTTAACTAATTTATCTAGGAATATAGAAAACTAGCTAACCGCCCGCGGCTTCGCCCGCGTTTTCAGAGAAAAACCCGTTCTCGTAGGATTTCCGGGATAAAACCTATCCTATGTCCTTTCTCGGGTATCAAAATATATCTATACCAAATTTCATGCAAATTGGTTCAGCAGTTCAGGCGTGATTGAGTAACAGACAGACAGACAGAGTTACTTTCGCATTTATAATATTAGTAATCTACTTGTATAAAAAAAACATTTTTGTAAACCATACAGTTTTACATCTGTATCACTGATCGATTTTCTTTACGGGCAAGTAGGTGCCCTTTGCACCCTTCTTGATGAAGGTCCTTTATGCACGATTGACTAAGACAAAGAGTAAATTTCATATTTATTCAACCATATTTTTAGGATATTTATTATCATTAATAGCTTTCCACCCGCGGCATCGTCCGCGCAGTCAAAGAAAAACCCGCATAGTTCCCGTTCCCGTGGGATTTCCGGGATAAAACCTATCCTATGTCCCGGGGTAAAAAGTAGCCTATGTCCTTTCATAAAAATATCTCTATACTTACCAAGTTTCATGCAAATTGGTTCAGTAGTTAAGGCATGATTGAGTAACAGACAGACAGAGTTACTTTCGCATTTATAATATTAGTATGGATGTCGATATATTTTGTTTATTTATTATTACCAACCTACCGATACGTTTAAATGATTTAGATTTAGAAATTAGTGATATAGAACATATTATTTATGATTTATTAATAATATCTTTATTTTTAAAGACAAACCAAACGTTTGATAATTGTAATTATTTTTTTGTGTTCTACAAATACAATATACTTTGTAAGAAGAAGAAATCAAATATTTAACACACTCAACAGATAGAAAATATAAAAGACTAGCGGTCCGCCCCGGCTTCGCCCGTGCTACATATTTACGTTTTCTCTACATAAGAACCATCCTCGCACTTCAAGGAATATAAAAAAAAAGAATTGTCGAAATCGGTTCAGCCGTTCACACGTGATGCCGTGACAACGCGAAACTGGTTTCATTTTTATATATAGATAATGTTATAATCTTATTTCTGTTTTCTATGATGGTGATATTGACCGCCTCCATGGTACAGTGGTTGACGCGTTTGCGTAGCACCGAGGGGTCCTGGGTTCGATTCCCGGTGGAGACGAAGAAAAAGAAAATGTCTCGGTCTGGTAGGACACAGAAGGCTGATCACCTACTTGTCCCTAAAGAAAATCGATCAGTGAAACAGATGTATAATGCATCTGCCCCTTACCCCACTTGGGGACATGGGACTTCACTTTTATGATGGTGATACTACCAAAAAAGAACAACATTGAAAAACTGTAACTTCAATAAAAGTAGAGCTGATTTTCAGAGTGATTTGTATTTGTTTATTTTTTTTTAAGCAATAAAAATTATTTGTATGATACTTTACAATCTCCAAACACGATATTATGTTGGTAGGGCGGGATTCGAACCTATATTTTCGCTTTACCATAGCCTACTTTCGATTCTCTCAAACGTAGAAGTCTAATACTATAAAAGCGATCTATTTTAATACCTGAATGACCTAAATTTATTTTCAGCCCAATTTTCGTTTGACTGCTTATATAACCGTAGGGGTTATATAGAAAAAAAACCGCATCAAAATACGTTGCTACAGTTTTAAAGATTTAAGCATACATAGGGACATAGAGACAGAGAAAGCGACTTTGTTTTATACTATGTAGTGATTTAGAACAGTATACATATTATGTACAACAAGTTTACCTTACTGTTTGTTTATTACAAACTTTTTATGTTGTTTTAGTTGAAAAGGTTTTAGAGGATTCGTGTGGTCAACTTTTAATGTTTTCACCATTTGCTTGTTAAAAGTTTTGGCACATATTCATGCAATTCTCGTTCTATGTGACAGATAATATAATTAAAACAACACACCCAACTAGAATTTACGGAACTGTTTAAAATAAAATGGATATCTCTTTGGTTCAGTATCACTACATAGTATAAAACAAAGTCGCTTTCCCTGTCCCTATGTCCCTATGTCCCTTTGTACGCTTAAATCTTTGAAACTACGCAACGGATTTTGATGCTGTTTTTTTAATAGATAGAGTGATTCAAGAGGAAGGTTTATATGTATAATAAGATCCATTAAGTAGTGGAGAAGTACTGTTATTTTTGAGGTTTCTAATGTGATGTAGTAAAAAATTACATTTATTCCGCTTACATTGCAAACGCAGGCTGAACCCTACGAGTTTTATCAAAATAATGTACTAAGTATTATACACATTGAAAAGGTCTACAGAAAAGTCCGCGATGGTATATGTCTATCTCTTATGGATAACCCACAATAACTTTTTTTTGTCATTTACTTTTTACGACAAATAATGGCTAATTTTCGAAGCGATTTTAACCAATACAGCATTAATCCTTAACCAATTAAATACCATGGATACATTGTTCATTTAATATACATAGATCTATATGGCCCTTTACACCGTATGATTTAAGTGAATATTTTCGAAGATATTACAGATTTAAAAATTGCAGGACGTAGCGTTTGCGGCCGCCCGGCTATGTATTTTATACCCGTGCGATGCCGGAGGCCGGAGCGGGCCGCTATATTTTTATACCTATACAACGTTCACAATTTTTCTGTAGTGTATTTAGTATCAGCATTGCACCCGTGCGAAGCCGGGGCGGGTCGCTAGTTAGTATATAAAATAATAGTTACCTAATAATCCCTACTAATATTATAAATGCGAAAGTAACTCGGCCTGTCTGTCTGTCTATCTCTCTCAACCGATTTTGATGAAATTTGGCACAGACAATCTTTAGAACCTGAGAAAGAACATAGGCTACCTTTTATCAAAAGACCACATGGGCGAAGCCGCGGGCGGAAGCTATTACTCAATAAATAGCCTTTTATATGCTTTTAAAAATTATAAAACTAATCCATTCTTGATTTTTATAAATTAAAATGAGAAAAGGATGATTTGTAGTGATATTTTAAACATTGAAACCAATTAAAATGAGAAAAGGATATCAGGAAATTTTTCAATTCGTTTTTAAATGATTTAGCTACCAAGATAAAACACCCACCCAAATTGAGAATACCCAAATTTGAAGAAGCTGACGTTTTTAATTCGTCCCTCCAATCTCAACACACCCTTGACCACTTTAAAAACCACTTTTTCCCATTATAAATCCACTAACAATGCATAAAAGATTTTTGTCATTTGTTTTAATAAAACGACACACAAATGTATTTTTTTAAAAACAACTAAGCGACATGTTCATTAAAAGCTTCAGCAGTGAAATGTATTTTTCTTACTAATTAGACAAAACAGGGTAATTCGTATTTTTACTGTGTTTGTGGGTTGTATAGAGAGACTAGCTGTAGCTTGCGGGTTTCCTTATAATGTAATTATTTCTTTCAGTTTAGCTTTTCAGTGTTTGGAAGCGTTACAAATAATAAATCTATACAAATATTATAAAGCTGAAGCGTTTGTTTGTTTGAACGCGCTAATCTCAGGAAATACTGGTCCGATTTGAAAAATTCTTTCGGTGTTAGATAGCCCATTCATCGAGGAAGGCTAAAGATTATATATCATCACGCTAAGTCCAACAGGAGCGGAGCCACGCGGGTGAAACTGCGGAGCGCAGCTAGTAACATAATAAGTATTGCATTTGTAATTTGTATATTTACTCATATGAAATTTATCTGAGCAAAACCGGGAACTAGAAACTAGTTTTAAAAACTTTGCGTATACCTGCAACAATCAAGAATTAACATTTAATTGTCTACCAAAGACCATTACTCGTCTCTATTAAAATATATGCAACTCTGCGATAAAGACAAGAAACTTTAGGGTCAAAATGTACCCACAAGGGTCAAGACCCTGGCTTTAAATAACTTTAGAACTATTTTGCTATTAACATAAGGAGATTCTAAGAATCTTGAGGGTCCTTTGAATATATGATTATCTTATGTTTACTCTTGCAAGCAAACCCGCGGGTGAAAGATAACAAGTTATTATTATTATTTTTGTACTGTGCTTAATTTTCAAGTAGGTAAATATTGTAAAATATAAAATATATAAAAATGAAACCCGTTTTCCTTGGTCACGGCATCACGCGTGCATGGCTGGACCGATTTCGATAATAATTTTTTTTATTATATTCCTTGTAGTGCGAGGATGAAAAAACGTTAATATGTACCACGGGCGAAGCCGGGGCGGACCGCTAGTAAACTCAAACTCAAACATTTATTTATTCAATTAGACTTCTTATAGAAGCACTTTTAAAACGTCATTACATATTTTAAAATTTACCACCGATTCGGAAAGCAGTATCTACGGAGAAGAACCGGCAAGAAACTCCATAGTTGCTCTTTTAAATCATGTCAGTTTTACAATTTAATTTTACAAAATACATAAGTAACATCATAATATATTACAATAACATGCCAAAGAACTGTCCTGTGGTTTTTACGCGACAACCCTCCATGGGTTTTTATCGTCTATCGTATAGTATACAATAATATCTAATGAACGTATTATATTTTACAACAATTCTACACAGTCATTGAAAATATTTTTCTTGTGGACGTTTTTATTGGTCTTCAATACGTATAATATTATGAATGCATAACTTTTACCAGTTACCTACTTATTATATTTCTAGCTCATTTACTGTTAAATAAATCATACACAGCTTATATCAGGCAGTAATATAAAATATTTAAGTAACTAGGTATGTACGTGAATTATTATAGGTAAGTACTATTTTTTACACTAATTGTATGTAGTAATTTGTTAGTTCACTGAAAACATTACTTAATAATACTGTTTTTAGCACAGGAAATATTTAATTGTAAGTAGTTTAATTTATTAATTCATGGAATGAGGGAAATTATGTCGCTTCTATTAATTGTTTCAATCTTTAGCGTACCTTGATCTAGTTTTAATGCTAACATACGTAAGATATTCATAATGTCATAATAAGATTTGACCTATAAAATGACTGAAATAAAATAAGATTTCTTTTTCTGTGAGTAATTTTACATTAATAGTGGAGCGCCGTAAGGTTTATACCTCGGAATCCAGGGCCAGTCAATGAATCTTAATATAAACCTTGAAAATATGTTTTTAATAGTATATAGAAAAATGTTAAAAAAATTTTTTTTCGCGCTCTCAATTTTTTAATAATTATTATAAACAATTATTAATTTTTTGGAGTTTTCATTGATTTATATTAGTCAAAAGTCATATTTTAAAAAGAACAACTATTACAAACTTGAAAACTTGATCTTGGATCTTTAGGGACTGCAGATATACCGATGAAGGTCGGGTTGGAGGATAGAGGGGATAACAGCAGCTGTTCGGTATTGTTCATGGCGGGCCCTCACAGGATAGTACACGACGTTATAACTTGCTAGACTTACCTAATACGTAGCTGTTGTTTTCGTTCCGAAAAATATTTATTTCAGATTTTTGTTTATTAAAAATTAATGTTTATATTATTGTGCAGTGAGTGTGATAAAAGTTAATTACTGAACATTACTGAGTTTTAAAAACTTTGAAAATAGTGGCATAAATTGTAAGTATTTGTTTTTCATTTATATTACATGCTTTTGAAAACAGTTATGAATATTTTGTAATACATCGATGTTAAAAGTTAGAATATAATAGTAGAATTTAATAATATAAATCATTAATTATGTAAAAGTTAGTTATTAATATTACTAATATTTGTTGTTGCAGCCACGTGTCGCAATGGGTGAACCATCCAGTATTGATAGTACAAGCAATGATTGCCTCATTTGTGATAAAATCGGATCTAGTTCTGAATTAAGCTCTCAACTAGGAGATATTATAAAAGTCACTAGAGGCATATCATCATTAAAAGCTGCATCTGCGGAAAGAGGGGATGGACTTTCTCAGTATATAAATACTCGCGACTTTGTCTACGTGCATTCGGTATTCAGACAAAATAAAGGATGCATTAATTCTTATTTAAAAAAAAGAACACCACATCTGCATGCTCTCTAAAAAAAAGCTTTGAACAGCTACTTCAATTGATTTTGATTGGAAAACTAGGTGCTTCTTTTGTGAAAAAGAAGCGGATGAAATGAAGGAAAGAAGGAAGTCCAAGTCGTCAAGACAACAAATCAGCTACGTCACTAGTACTGATTTCAAGAAAAGTATTGTAAGTTTGATATGTGAAGACAAAAGTGAATATTGTCGCAATATTCATAAAAGAATTGTAGGCGTGTTAGATTTAGTAGCTCAGGGAGCTAAATATCACGCGGATTGTTACATGTGTTTAAAAACAACGCTAAAACAGACTCAGAGGGAGAAAAAAATTCATCTTATTTACACCGCAAACAATGACGCAACGACCAGCTCCAGAATCTTTATTAAAAATTATTTTTTGCTCGTGCAAAACAGGATGTGGAGCATCTTGTGGGTGCAGGAAAAGTGAATTAAACTGCACTGCAGCTTGCTTAGAATGCAATGGTGACAGCTGCACTAATCCTTCACCTACAATCTATATCAACGAGATCGACGACGACGACAATAATGTACAATGATGTAACAATGTGTATAGTTAATGATAATTTTTTTTTTGTAACTTATTTTTACGATAATCTAATAAATTAACATTGAAGTTACTCTGCACATATAATTTATTACAAATAAAATTAAATTTTTCACTATAAACACTTTTTCCCCCTTCCGCCTCTCATTTTTCAGTAAATTGTTGTTAAAAATTGTTGTAAATCGAGATCGGTCAATTTTTTTTTTTTAACTTTTTTATTTGAGGTTTTAATAATGCAGTCTCATACTTGATATACAGATTCATTGACTGGCCCTGGGTTCCGAGGTTTGACCATTTTTATGCCTTACGGCACTCTACTATAAGGGTGCTTTTCCATCAATAATATTGTGCGAGGAATGTGTTTGTGGAGAACCAATCATAATAATTATAGCTTCATTTAGTTTGAATTTTGAAGGGTTTGAAGCGATAGGTACCTACTATTGGTTATTTACAAACACATTCCTCGCTACGTATATTATTATTAGTCTGTGTCGCTACACATCCTCGCACATTACCTACTGGTGGACAAGCACCCTTAAATTATATTGAATGGTTAGGTTAGGTATCAAATATCAATTATTATCATTGGATATTATATTGTACAAAATATATACATACTATAATTTTTATCACAACATAAAAAGTGGCATATAACAATACAAGCTTCTTAATTAGATTTTGATTGGTTCGTGTTTGAAATAAAGCATATTATTATGTTAATTCCATCCATTGTCTTCAAGCTTGAAATAATTCAACTAAATTGTTTCACACCCAAAACTTTTGGACTCAATTATTCCGTGATAATAAATTAATGTTCATGCATGAAAAGCGACATCTGTATTTTTTAACGGAAACTTAGTTTCATACAAAAATTGCCGCCTGAAAACTTTTCTCAGTACAAACATAGATGTCCTTCTTTATAAAAAACGCCACTATTGTTGTATAGATGGCGCTAATCTTAAACAGAATCACTTCCTTACTGGACGAAGTAGTACGAAACATCTTGGATAGATGGCGCTTATACTAAAAATGACGTCCGAACAACAAAGTTTACTTGACACACACACAGATGGCGCTATTATAAAAAGTCGAAGTATGCCAACTTTTTTCCTGAAATGAGATTCACATCATTCTTATGACGACATTATTTAAATTGTACCAACTAAATTAAATCGTAGTGGTGCAAAAAGTGGTGAAAATTGAAATTAGTTATTTCAATTTTTTCTATAATTATGTAGCCCATAATTATAGAAAAATCTATAAAAAAAGACGTGTGGCACTCGGGGACTGCCGCGGTAAAGCAGCTATTGCATAGCATGCCTTCAAGCCACACCTCCGAGCCCGTCGGAGTGAGGAGCGTGAGGTTTTTTCGTTACGGAATTTCTCGTTTCGGTCCCCGCGCTCAAGGCCCGCGGGCCGCGATAGAAGCTATGCAATAGCTTAAACATATAGTTTCATCCTAATTATTAATTTATATGGGTAATGGGTAGGTATGTACAGCAAAAAATGATTTAAAAAAGCCTGTCTGACATTATTTAAAAAATAAATATTTACATTATATACTTTTAAAAGAATTATCCAATTTAATTCAAGTAGACATTTAAATCAGACAGTTAACGTAGGTAAATAATGAAATCGTAAAATAAATTTCATCTTTCATCAAAATCTATTTCTTATTAAATCTAAGTAATTTTATTATAAATAGTGTTGTGCACCATCGACCTCAATATACATATTACGTAATTCTCATGATCCTTGACCTAAGGTTGCCTGGAAGAGATCGCTGTATTAGCGATAAGGCCGCCTTTTTGTACGTTTTTTTCTATTGTTTGTGTTTTTTGTTATTTTTTGTTACTGGTGCAAATAAAGTGTTCATTCATTCATTCATTCATTCTTTATCAATTACCAGGAAATTGGTTTTAATTGTATGTATATGTTACGGCTAAAGGTAGGTGAGAACATAAACTTAAGATTAGCCGGCTAAACTTATGACCGTTCATCATGGAAGCTAGTCGTGTACGAGCAGCAGCAGCATTTTTTTCTTTAACTCCGGCACAGGGACTCCCATTTCACTACTGATTTCTCTCCAACCAATAAATCGCTTAGAGAAGATCTCTAAGCGATTTATTATGATACGAAGAAATTTTACTGTTCCACAAAACTTCTTTCGTACCATATAGCTGAATTAATTTACGGCAACTTTGGTTATCCATAATAATTATTACTCGGAGCGCAACAAACACAAAAAATACGACAAACCCGTCTCAATTGGCGCGCGCGCCACGTTTGATGCGCGGTAAAAAACCGACACCCGACGGAACGGACCGCTCCGCGTTCGACCGCTCCAACGAACATTTTGGCGCGCGTTCCAAACTGGTATCCATTTCACGCGGCTGGAGCGCGCGCCAATGTTCGACCTCTTGGAGCGCGAAGTCGATACTCACCTTTAGGTTTATTTTCGACGAGGTGTTAATGTTAGTTTGTTCTATCTTTAGCCGGCTAAACTTAAGTGTAACCGCAGGCCCGTGGCTAAAAATGTCGGGGTGTGTAGATTTGGTTACTATAATACATGTAAGGAACAGGGCGAGTGTTTTCTGGCACTTCGCCGGCTGCTGCCGCAGCACGCTCGCTGCGCTCGCTCGGCTCGTGCGGGTCTTAAGAGTTCTAACCTAACCTAACCTAGCCACCAGCTTTCTGCCCTGAGTCGGGGTGGGTAGATTTGGTTACTATAATACATGTAAGGAACAGGGCGAGTGTTTTCTGGCACTGTGCGGGCCCCTCAAGCCCTCCACCGGCCCGGCGCTAACCAAATCTACCCACCCCGACATTTTTAGCCACGGGCCTGCGGTTACACTTAAGTTTAGCCGGCTAAAGATAGAACAAACTAACATTAACACCTCGTCGAAAATAAACCTAAGTTTAGCCGGCTAATCTTAAGTTTATGTTCTCACCTACCTTTAGCCGTGACATATACACATACAGGCTCTCTTCTCTTTTTATTTACACACCCAAATGTGTTTGCTCGTCGAATTTTAATTTTACACTTTTTTGTTTTAAAATCGGACTTTTATTCGAGTGACTAAAAGGTTAGTAATGTTTTGTGAATTTATATGTAAACTCGATTTCCGCCCGCGGCTTCGCCCGCGTTTTCAAAGGAAAACCCGCATAGTTCCCGTTCCCGTTGGATTTCCGGGATAAAACCTATCGTATGTGTTAGGTAATCCAAGTTACCCTCTATATGTGTGCTAAATTTCATTGTAATCGGTTCAGTAGAATTTGCGTGAAAGAGTAACAAACACACACACAGACACACACACACACACATCTAATATATTATATAATATAATATTAGTAGGATGTATCATCATCAAAACATTCACAAAAAACACACATATTATGTATATAATAATAATTGTGTTTTTTGTGTATGTTTTGTTCTTTACATGTAGCTATAATTAATCATTTTAAACTTAGATACCTACTTATTAAAATAATATGTCATTATACCTAGGTAATAAAAAGTGTTTCTATTGTAAACCTACAGTGTACGAGTATCCTACATATTATTATTAATTTGTTTTTAATATACAATTCAAGCTTATGAAAATAAAATCTATAAAAATATTGTTCCATTGTTGTTAAACGATTATTTTTCCTTTTGAAAATTTCCTTTTCTTTAGAATCGTCAATAACTTAAAACTTCGGTTCAATACGCTTTTGTTCATTATTGTGTTTTGTTAAACAATTCGTTTTCCTTAAGGCTGCAGTCTAGCAAAATTGCGTTTTCAACAAGTTATTTGACAATTTTTTCCCGGCTAATGAAATGATAAACTGAATTTTTTTTTCTTGTTTATCAATTAGTGTTATATACGCAATGCGCGTGAATTTTTTCACATTTGTAAAGTTACTTTATGTTACCTTAATCAGGCCTTCAAGATAAGTCTCTTTCCCCCAAAGACATTTCGAGCTAAGTTTGTGCACTCACTACGTTGCAACCGATTACAATTTACACAATCTGATCAGCACATTATTATCCTTATATAGTCGTTATTAAAAACTGCTGAATACAATTGCCGAAAAACTTATGATTTTCCTAATTAGAACGTTATAAATTCATTAAATTTCCCATTTTTTGCCTTACAAAATCTATTGATAAATACTGCTAAAAGTTATTGTTTCCATTAATTTATTCGAGTTGGTTGAAGACCAATGAGTATTAATCCTTTAAAATTTTTTTTTTTGAATTTTGATAATTCTTTAAATATTAAAAAAATATTTAAAATAATTAGGAAAAATCATAGCGAATTTCTTTAGTCGCGCTCCTTGGGCCGGAGCGTTCTGACGTGTGCTCTACGCTCGATTTTCCTTCATACCGAAGTGAAAGTTGCTCTACTTCATTAAATTTAATATTTTTGTTAATTGATTATTTTTATCTTAGTTTTGTGCAAATATTCGTATTTTTAAACATTTGATTTCGATATGGAAAATAAACGAAAAAAATATGCGTGTAACTATGTACTTACTAGAAAAAAAATTATCTTCGAACATAAAGTTAATGAAACCAAATACATTACAAAGGTGATTGGCAACAATTTCTTTATTTTACGGGGTTTCAGTAAAGGGATGAATGTTTCTTTTAAACTAAAGTAAGCTCATAAATTTTCTTATAATATATATTTTTTTTGAAGTTCCAAAAATGTTTATTTTTCGTTTGAGAAATACGAAATATATTTAATTATATTGAGAACTTGAACTTGGGACATACGGGGAAAATGATTTGTTTACTCCAAAATTCCAAATATGTCGAGGTGTTTTTTTTTTTTCTTCTAGTCATTTTAAACGTAGCGGCATGTTGTTTGATTATTAATTTTGTAACTTAAATACAGGATGTTGGTTTTATATTTTGATCTTACAGACGCGCTGACAAATTTAGTCCACCATTTCTAGTTTAGTCCACCAACTCTAAGTACCAATATTAAAACGAATGGATTATCATCACATCATAAAAACTCAGATGTAATGGAAGATCGCAATAACATAGAAAATTTAATGGGTGTTGAACTAAACAAACACAAGTAACAAGTAAAAAGAGCAACTATGGAGTTTCTTGCCGATTCTTCTCCGTAGATACTGCTTTCCGAATCGGTGGTAAATGTTAAAAATATGTACCTAATGACGTTTCAAAAGTGCTTCTAGAAGAAGTCTATTTGAATAAATAAATGTTTGAGTTTGAGTTTTGAGTTTAACAGAGACGCGAAGAATAAAAAAAGAGGACGAAAACGATAATTCGTTGATGCTTTCCCTTTTCGACGTATTGTTAGGGTACATCACCAATCTGCAAAAAACAAAACTGATGATTCCCAATTGCTGATTAAAAATGAAAAACAAATAATCGACAACAGTGGTGAAAATTTGCTGATCACAATGAAACATCCTTCAGTGGTAGCAGATTTACTCATTTAAAATGTATCGGTGAACAGCGTAAAGGAGAGGAGGACAGGAAAACATTATGTATGTGGATGGTGGATTGTATACAGGGTGTAATCGATAAGTATGTGCAGGCGATTATGACGTTATTATTGCAGGTATCAAAAAACTTAAAACTGATATCGAAATTACTTTACCTAATGAGCAAAATGACAATAATAACTTTTTAAAAGTATAACGAGAAAAAATATTTACTTTATACACTCCCATATCAAGAAGGGAAAATGGGACTAGTAGAAGTTAAATGTCTAATTCCGGCAAAAGAGATGAATGCGGAAGATGCGGTTAAAAATAAAAAATTTAATATTTGAAATACAATGCAAAAAAATAACACTTTTGTCATAGATAAGAATCATGACTATTTTTTCCAAATTCAGGGACAACTAAACGTTGCAGAAGCAGAAGTCTGCTTATTTGCTGTTTGGACTGGAGTGAATCATTCGTTAAAAATAGAATATATAAGTTTAGGCAAAAAAAAAATAAAATGATGGACCATTATCAAGATTTTACATAAATTGCCTACTGTCAGAATTGATTGATTCGAGACTTCAGCATTCCATGCCCATCAAGGACCCATCCTATGTCATTCAAGCGATTGAAAAAAGAAAAGAAAAATCCAGTGCAACCGATAAAGCATCAGAATGCTAGCAAAATATTTATTAGGTTTATCCATATAAATATATATATTATACATAATATAATAAATCCGTAGAAGGGTCAATTCTGTACTTTGAAAATATGTATTTAAAAAATAAATAGCAGTGTTACTGGATCGATACCAAACACAAATATGTGATTAAAAAAATTTTTGTCTGTCTGTCTGTCTGTATGTGAAGGCATCACGTGAAAACTAATGGTTCGATTTCAATGAAACTTGGTATAATTATACCTTATTATCCTGGGCATAAAATGAAATACTTTTTATCCTGGAAAAATACGAAGAAAAAAAATAAATCTTAATTTTTCAGTTTTATCCATAGACGTTGTTCTGTAGAACCGCGAACACACGTTGCGTTACCCGCAGTGGATTCAGCGATGTAACCTGTAGCGCCAAAAGTCGGATTTGACTTGAACCGTTTGCGGCACACGCGGGCCGCACGACACCACGCCTCCTCGACTCCTATATAAGGACGGCGTTCCGCGCGATGCATATATGTAATTTATGAATTTTGATGCGAGCGGACGTGTTAACATTACATTTTTTTTTATTATATACAAAATTTGTTTATCCGTTTTATTAGTTAAACTGAACAACTTTCACTAAGAA
The DNA here is from genome assembly GCF_061535455.1 of Colias philodice. Lineage (NCBI taxonomy): Eukaryota > Metazoa > Arthropoda > Insecta > Lepidoptera > Pieridae > Colias > Colias philodice. The sequence continues at coordinate 2,129,821 of NC_143115.1, forward strand.
ACTTAGGTCGAAAAAAATGTATAGAGTTATGCATTTGAAGATATCAATAGAACGTATTCGCAAATTTTGTGTACTGATAAAAAAAATCACCTGGTGTAATTTTCACGAAAATTGTTTCAAATTGTCATGTCTGGTACTTATTACGAATATTAAATTATGCATACGAATGATTTAATTTTTAAAAATTAAGTGGAGCAACTTTCCCATAGTATATTTGTATTATTTACATATAGGATGACAGGATGCATTTGTTTGCACTACTAGACCAAGCCCTTAAAGAAAATTAATTGAAATTTTTCTTCTAACAGAAAAGCGTCAAAATACAAAAAAACTTCAAATAAAATGAACCGTACTTTATTAGAGAAACAGGAGATTTAATATCTAATACCACAGACTAATACCTACTACGTATTTAATACGAAACAATGAAGAAATTTAATATTGTATACTAACCCGTCTCCGCTTATAATTTCCTGTTTTAATAATCCTCAGAAAGACAAACGAAAACCCTTTTTTGAATAATTTCAAGGTTCCCTTAACGAGATTTGTGGTGAGATTAATCTTAATTTTATAAACATTAGCTTCTAATTCTTTTCCCATTTACATAATAATAAGGATTAGAAACATGTATTGTTTTATTAAAACTTATTATGACATTGCATTCTTTTTCCACGAATATGTAAATTGTACAAGCCCTGGGTCAAATATAATTTTTGACTTTATTCATAACTTGAACCATGAAAGATAAATTATCAGATTTTTATGCTAATGTATACTAATATTATAAAGCTGAAGAGTTTGTTTGTTTGAACGCGCTAATCTCATGAACAACTGGTCTAATTTGAAATATTATTTCGGTGTTTGATAGCCCATTTATCGAGGAAGGCTACCTATAGGCTATTTATCATCACGCTAAGACCAACAGGAGCTGGGCACATCTAGTAAAATATATTATATTATAATATAGAAAATTCATTTTTCGTTAAAAGAGCCATATTAAAAAAAAGAGAATAAAGCTAGAGCTTTTCCTTACCTGCAAAATGCCGAAATTTCTGTATTTTGGAGCAAAAAATATATTCTGCAAACAAGTTCAGAATTCCGCTGGGAACTTTAACACGAAACAAAACTTCGTTAAGCTGTATTTGGTATGGTTGGTATAAAATATATTTGGATAAAGACAATGTGAGGAAATTTGTATTTTTATTGATATTTGTAGCAATAAATTATTCCAGTATTTATTTATTTCGTTGAATAGGTATTATCGATTCATAATAATATTATATTTAATAATAATATACTACAGTACAGTAGATAAATCATAAATATTAAAAAAATGTAAATAAGGATAAAATGATACCTAGAGAAAAAATGCTATACGAATTTAAAATTCATTATTTTTGGTCTAGCATTCCTATCCATGTGAAGTGATAACGTTATCCTAAGGAATAATAATTAATAGCGGTCAAAAGCAAGTATTTCTATTGATTATGTATTATTCTGGTACCTAAGGTACATCTATACTAATATTATAAAGAAGAGTTTGTTTGTTTGAACGCCCTAATGTCAGGAACTACTGGTCCGATTTGATAAATTCCTTCGGTGTTAGATAGCTCATTTATCGAGGAAGGCTATACTATATCATCACGCTAAGACGAAGAGGAGTGGAGGAGTGCGGGTAAAACCGCAGGGCACAGCTAGTTCCTGATAAGCACCAATAAAATGCCTTTTGTAGTAACATAATTCCTCATCCATAACCTACATCAATTCTCGCATTTGGCTTCTCTTTTAGAAGGATAAAAGTATCTAATAGGTATTGAAGTTTGTACGTATTTATTACAAATTATATTGATTTATTACATTACTTTTACACTTCTTACGAAAGTTTGAAACTTCTTCAGATAAAATACGATGTATTACAAAACTGTAATAGAGTCAAACATATCACAGCACTTAGCTGTACATTATAAGAATTAAGAACTAAAAGCTCTCATGTCAAGTTATACTTAAGAGCTAACTTAACTGAAGAATGCTCGCTCTAAGTGCTTGGCCAATTAAGTTCATTGCAGATCGTAATCATAGTTAAGTTAGACATATTGTTATTACTTCAATTTTAACTACATATATATAGGTATTTTGGTATCTAGTAAAATACCGTTTCCATATATTGTTTTATTCAAAAAATAAATTTTAAAACCGATTTTTTTATTAAAATTGCTTTTTAATACCTCTACATTTAATTAATCGAATAAAAAAATATAAAATAGAATTAAACATCAAAAATTCACGATTAAAAATTAAATTCTAATTATAATTGAAGTGAAAACTTCTTTAGCGGCGTTGAGCACTTTTTCTGTAATGGGTATAAAATCTTATGGTCTAAGATCCGAACATAAGGCGAAATTCAACGGCGCGATAATAGAATGAGACCAATTTTATAATTAATTTAGTCTATTAAAAAATGTATTAAAAATGGGTTGACTGGGAAAATCCTGGACAGGACATTTTTAATGAATTAAATTTTTTTTATTTATTTTTATTTTTTATTAATTGCAGTTTCGAGATAATAAAACAATTTTGTAATAAAACAGTGCTGACATAATTTTTTTTTTCATCATCCTATCAAGTGAAAGTAACTGGTACCGACATACCTGTTTATACCTGCCAACCTAGCCGTTTGTCCCGGTAAATATTAGAAAACTATGACTGCACATTCTGTAGGTTTCATACTTTAAGTCTATTATATTTTTTTTTTATTATCTTGATACTGCAATTAATTAAAAAAAATGTTTTTTTTTTTTTAAATTCATTAAAAATGTCCTGTCCAGGATTTTCCCAGTCAACCCATTTTTAATACATTTTTTAATAGACTAAATTAATTATAAAATTGGTCTCATTCTATTATCACGCCGTTGAGTTTCGCCTTATGTTCGGATCTTAGACCATTAAACTCGCGACAGGACACGTGACCTGATCGAAAAAGCGTAAGACGGATACCATTCCAAAATATCAAACATGCTCAACGTTAATAATCAAGTTTTCACTTCTGCCGGCACTCCCGGAGTGCATCCCGTCTTTTTTTTAATGCCCAGGGTTGTGAGGCTGTTTAAAACGCGTTTAAATGTGTACCTACTAATATTTTAAAGCTGAAGACTTAATTTGTTTGTTTGAATCCTATTTGAAAAATTCTTTCGGTGTTAGATAGCCCATTTATCGAGGAAGGCTATAGGCTATATAATATCATTATGCTAAGACCAACAGAAGCTGAGCCATGCGGGTGAAACCGCGGGGCGCAGCTAGTTCAAAAATAAAACACAATTATCAATATAATATTAGCACAGATAATATAATATACAATATTAGTGTACATACAAATGACTATATCTAAACTATCGTACAATAACATCCCTTGAGTACCTAAAGTTAAATCATTTGCTAGTGTCAATGTTTGTGTATAAACAACGCACAGACAGAACCGGGTCATTCAGTATGTTTGTATGGCGCGGTCGATATACAAGGGCCGGATTAAGGATATAAATACTAGCTTGTTGCCCTGGTTTTGTTCGTGAATGTAGGTCTAATGTTATAGTTAGAGCGAGTTTTTGAAGTGAACCTTCTTTAAGGGCGTTGAGAGTAAAATTCAAAGTCGCGTCATGGCAATACTGTCACGTCATGGAGGGCGACGATTTTGATATTTTTGAATCTTGCCAAAGAAATTCCACTTCTGACACGTGTGCTCGGCTCACGCGTTCTTTTTTTTTGGCATGTACCTGCATAGACATAGAAAAAGTAACATAGCAATAAGAGCATATTTTGTTCCACAGCAGGGAAACAGACCTCTTATGAGGGCTTTGTACTTATACAAGGGTTGGATTAAGCCTGGCAAATACAAGCCACTTGCCCTGGTTTTACACGCATGAATGCAGAAAATGTGTAATTATGTGCTTTCTTGTTGCTTCTGCTTTATAATTGACGTCATAGACGTTAAAACCGACAGGTTATCCATACTATACTATATATACTATAATATATTAATATTATAAATGCGAAAGTAACTCTGTCTGTCTGTCTGTTACTCAATCACGCCTTAACTACTGAACCAATTTGCATGAAATTTTGTATATGGAGATATTTTGATATCCGAGAAAGGACATAGGCTACTTTTTATCCCGGGAAATAGGATAGGTTTTATCCCGGAAATCCCACGGGAACGGGAACTATGCGGGTTTTTCTTTGACTGCGCGGGCGAAGCTGCGGGTGGAAAGCTAGTTTTATAATAAAATGGTCTTTAAATTAAATCGAATGCATCTATTTATAAAATTTCACAATTATTAAGAAATGAATGTTTTTAAATTGATTAATTATAATGATTATTTTTCGTTTAAAAAAATTTGCAAGTACTTACCTAATGTTTTTAGACAATGTTCACCGTTTGCTGATAATATCCCTGAATCAATTGGAAATTTTTGACGTAAAATTTCCTACCTTATTCGTAATTTTAACTGATAGATAGGCGAAGCTAACATATCAGGAAGCTGTCAAACCTACCTTGAGTAGGTCTATCTATCCCTGATAACCTCTTTCAACTTTCTAAACGTAAATTTTTTGTCAGTAATAAAGATAAGCTTACCAGAAAATATCAGGAAGCTTTAAACCATGTCTGAATATTCAGATCAGAAGTATATTTATAAAGAACTAGCTGCTCCGCGCGGTTTCACCCCCGTGGCTCCGCTCCTATTGGTCTTAGCGGGATGATATTTAGCCTCTAACCTTCCTCGATAAATGGGCTATCTCACACCGAAATAATTTTTCAAATCAGACCAGTAGTTCCCGAGATTAGCGTGTCCAAACATACAAACTCTTCAGCTTTATAATATTAGTATAGATTTTCCAAATCCGTCCCCGATCTAGGGCTTGGAACATAAAACATCAATGGCGCCACGTTGCTACGAAATAACAAGTTATACCCAGAGGTTTGGGGCATTTCGTGTATCTTCTGATATCAAATTTGTATTTTGTACCTACTATAAGTTTACAGGAATTTTACTCGCTAGGAATAGACTTATGGATAATGTTAATCACTACATAGTATAAAACAAAGTCACTTTCTCTGTCCCTATATCCCTATATATACTTAAACATTTAAAATTTCCCAACAGATTTTGATGCAGTTTTTTAATAGATAGAGTGGTTCTCGAAGAAGGGTTTAGTATATTATAATATATTAGGTTTTAGATAAAGTGGCAAAGCCGCGGGCAGACAGCTAGTAATTATTAAAGTAAAAAAACAACACACTTAAACTTATGAAATTATTGTATTGTCACCGATCCTTGATAAGTGTTCAAAGTTTGAATTCAATCTGTCTGTTTAAAGTGGGTCAAAATCGTATCTAATGTCTGTTACTTACAAATATGTCCGTTACATACAAACATGCAGGTGAAGCTAGTACGTTTTGTAACGAATTCTACAGAGAGACTGGATAATAGAGTATAAACAATCGTTAGCATGATTAATTTGAAGACGCTGTCGAAAAATACAACGAACAGTGGTTGTAGTTTATTCGCTCTCAAATGCAGTAGGTAAGTCAACCCAAAATTCGATTGCTAAATTATGCTAAAGGTAAATTTGGAAGCAAATAATAAACGTGAAAGTTGAGTAAGAAAACACGAATATTTTAGCTTCTAAATTCGCTTGGGAGTTGATAAGACGCGGTTTTTCCGCGTAATTTGTTACATTTTTCATTGACGCTTCGCTATTTGTCGTAGTCTCGTAGAGTGATGTTATATATATATAGACTTTAGAATAAATGGACTTTCCTACGTAATGCATTTTTAATTCAAACTAATATTTCCTGAGAAGAAAGCATTTAATCTAAGAATTTATTTAACTTCAAATGAACTAAGTAGTAAGTACTACAATGTTTAGTTCGAAACAATAGTTCCTGAGTTAGAGTATTCTACAAAAGTAAAGTTATTAATAATATTTAATAGAACATTAAACTACTAAATAGGTAGTTATGAGTGAAGGTGTGAAAATGGTTGGATATTTGATTATCTTTCACAAAAAGCAGTTGATACTTTATATTCTAATATCACGCGTACTAAAACGAGTCTTATATCTTCTTATATATAAAAATGAATCGCAAAATGTGTTAGTAAGCGCATAACTCGAGAACGGCTGAACCGATTTCGATAATTCTTTTTTTATTATATTCCTTGAAGTACAAGGATGGTTCTTACGTAGAGAAAACGTAAATATGTATCACGGGCGAAGCCGGGGCGGACTGCTAGTTCATAATATAACTTGTGAATCTTTCGATAATCTTCGAGAACTTCCAATCTTTTCGAAGTCAATAAATCATACATAAACTAGAGTAGAAAGAAAGTACGATAGAATCAATATTACATTATCTACAGATCAACAAGATTTGTTTGAAAAGCGACTGCTAGACTAAAGTTTGTTGATCCTAGTGCAATAAATGTATTTCATCGCTTACTAGCTTATCGCAGCTTTCCCTGCGTAGTCCTAGGTAACCTTAGCTTAATATGACGTGTATACTGTGTATAGAGTGTGTTCTAGCCCCCTTACAATCTCCAGATACAAGAATCACACCACAAAATTGCGTAGCGAGTAGCGACGTCAAAGAAAGACAAATAAAAAAATGTGTGCGTGTACTAGTATCTATACACACGTAAGAGATGAAACTTCTTTATGACCTTATTTTTCAAAAAATAATTTACTACATGCAACTTTACAGAAAAACGTCGAATCACGCGTGGTAGGGATAAGAAAAAGATGGCGCGTAACGGAAAAATGTCACGCGTAACGAAAAAATGTTAAACTAAACAACCAACCCCGATAAAGAAGTTTCACTTCAACAAAAAACACTTGCATGTATAATTAACTGTTCGCCGCAGCTTCGAAAGTAAAAAAATAGAGTACGTAACTCTAGAATTAAACGAAACTGCAACAACAAATGAAAAAAGAAAACGGAATTATCTTAGTTGTTTTTTTTTCCTTCACGTTTCAATCGTATTGTGGTAATTGCAATAGAAAAGTGCATTTGTTTCTCCTCTTTAACTGCGAATTAAAACGCAATATTATATTATGTTAAAATAACTTATTAAATTGCTACCTACAGTGTGCATTTTCACAATTAAATTTATACAAAACTAGCGGTCCGCCCCGTCTTTGCGCGTGGTACACGTTTACGTTTTCTCTCCATAAGCCATCCTCGTACTTCAAGGAATTGTTATTTTTTTATATCATATAAAATTAACGAAAACTGTTCAGCCGTTCTCAAGTTTTGCGCTTCATTTTTATTATAGAGACGCAGCCAAGGACACAAATAATGTAACTGAAAATCTTTTATTATAATCATACTAAAAATAGCTTAAATGCGCATTCAGCATTAAAAAAAACCTTTAAAGACAGTTAAAACATTTTAAAAATAATGGACTGTAAAGCTTCATTCATAAAACCTTTTTTTCTCTTCGAAAATACGATTAAAATAAGCAGATGCATAAAAGCGTTCAAAGAAAAACCGCGAATGCTAAAACGGTATAATTAGAGAGACTTTTCTGTGCATTTGTCATTACAGACATTACTGCAAATAGCTTTTTGGTTTCTTAAATGCGTATAATAGTATAAGGGAAACACAGGAGGGAAATATATTGTAGAAAATGAATATTGTTTTTACTAGAAATGTATTTACGTAATTTGCACACACACTTGAACTTGAACCTACTAATATATTTACGTGAAAACGTAAAGGTGACTATTTTTTCACGTGGTATAAAACAAAGTCGCTTTCTCTGCCCCTATGTCCCTATGTATGCTTAAATCTTTATAACTACGCAACGGATTTTGATGCGTTTTTTTTATTAAACAGATTGATTCAGGAGGAAGGTTTTAGCACGTTCCCAGCGGCACAGATATATCTGTACTTTCCATTACTGCGCGGCGTTACGGGTTGTTTTAAACCTTGTCCTGTATCAGAGATTGTGGCGGCACGAGGCATATTAAACCCCACCGCCCGTAGGAGACCAAAATCCTTTTTTTGGCGCCAAATAAGACAAAGGGTGCAAATTTTTTTTTTGTCAGTGCGGCACGAGGTCTAAGAAACCCGGTATTAAGGTCGGTATACCATTGAACTAGGAATCAATAGCACATCTCAGATATATAGTTATCACTTTCCTACACTGAACCAGATGGAAGTTATGCCTCCCACACGACAGAGAAGTTTAAGTTTTTTCCTACCGCTATATCGACGAGACACGGACAGGGTGTTTCAAGCCCTGTTTCGCACCTAACGTGTTAGTATATATGTAATTATTTTATTTATTAGGTTTTAGACAACGCGGGCGTAGCCGCGGGCAGAAAGCTAGTAATATAATATGTAATATGGAGTATGTAATATGAAAGTTGATTGGTACAGAGATAGATGATATTCCGGATTAGCAAATAGCTTTTTTTACTTGTTATTAGAGTATTAATTTTAAAACATTAATGTTTTTGAAGTAAAACTTCTTTAGGCGCGACTAGGGAGTAACTCAGATTTATTTTCTGACGGAAGTAACGCTTACTATAGTCTGCGTAGTTTCCGCCATTTAAAAATAATAATTCTGATTGGTTGTAAGTATATGTCATATACTACACGCTTCTTGACTTATACGCCAGCTAGTGGCAAATATCATAATCAATTAGGATTATTTATTTTCAAATTTTCAAACGGATCAATTGTGAATAGCAAAGTGAATGAAAAATTCAACAGTTTTAAAAACATTATTTTAAATTGCAAAATTTTTTGAAAATCTCTAAATATACTTGTTTATTTATTACTTTTAAAATAAGTAAATTAAAAATAAAAATAAACATGTTGCGGATTATAATCAATCTATTTTAAATATTGCTGAAGACAAAGTAGTATCCATAGCAACAGATATGTATATAGGTTGTCATTCAGTTGAACAAGAAGCATATGTACGCCAACAATTTCATAAAATGTCAGTTATTGATACAGGAGGATCGCCTTATGAAATCATATTAGTTCTTAACAAATTTTACATTATTACAACCAATATTGATGTATCTGATGGCTTAGCCAACGGTTGTGTTGGAAAGTTAGTGTATATTGAACGTGATGACAGTGATAACATCATACGCTTATGGCTTGAGTTTCCTGGTAAGATAGGAGAGAAAATTAGGAAAAAAGCTGCCCATCATATTCAAACTCTAAACATTAGTAGAACAGCAGTCCCAATTTTACGAAGATCGTCATCTGTACCAATGAATAGAAATAAGACAATATTTGCAAAGAGAAATCACTTTCCATTAGTATCTGCTTGTGCGCTTACAATACATAAGTCTCAAGGTGGTACTTTTGATCAAATCGTTTATGAATACAATAAAAGTCACAGTCAGCAGCTGTTATATGTAGCATTATCACGAGTAACTGATTTAAATGGATTGTTCATTGTCTCAAACACCGATGACAACAAATTTTATCATGGAAGAAAGCGTCCAGGGGGAATAGTTGATTTACAGTGTGAATTTGAAAGACTTTCAAATTCTCGCCTAATAACACAACAGGAAGAATTATATAACCTTGTAAATGAGAGTAACATTACACTATTTTCCTTCAACTGCCAAAGTTTACGTGCTCATGTTTCTGATCTGAATGATAAAGTATTAAAAAGGTCCACATTGCTGTTATTTTCCGAAACTTGGATGAAAAATGACGAACAAATTCTTATTGAAAATTTTTATTGCGTTACCCAATACAAACGACCCAACTCAACTGCTGGTGGAGTAGCTGTATATCATTCATCTACAGATACACTGAACAATGTAACACCAATTCAAAATATTTCACCAACTATATTATCACAAATTTCCGATGAGGTTTCACAAATTGGTGACATCGCCTTGGTTCGATGTGTTAATACGAATGACCAACCTGTGATTATCGTTGTTATTTATATTTCTACAAATACTAGCCTGACAAATATCATAAAATTTATTCATCAGCAATTACTTCACTTCACAATTGAAGGTTCTCGACTTTTAAATAGTAATTATCATGAATTACCGATGATTCTAACTGGAGATTTTAATGTTAATTTTCGCTCTCAGGAATCTCAGCCGTTAATTGATTTTTTAGAAGAAAAATTTGATTTATCTATGAATACTTCTCGACTTCATTCAACAACGCGTTTCGGTACAACGATAGATGCTGTATTTTCAAGAAAAGTAGCAAATTTAGAGAGTAAAATTTATGTTTCACATTATAGTTACCACAAACCTATAATTTCGTACGTAAGAAATTATGATGACATTCAATTACCTGTTTCGAATGAATAATATTAATATAACATTTAAATAATCTTTGTAAAGCACATGAATAATAAATATAATTAAATTATAATATAATATTTATTTATTTAAGTTAATATTTAATCATTTCAGTGATATATGTCGTCAACGCCAAAGAAGTTTTACTTCAATCGCGCGTAAAGGTTACACGCACACACTTTTTTTAACATTAATTAATGCTTTAGATAGTAAACTCTATAAGCATTTATATTTTTTATACTATACGAAATCTGAACTAACCTAAATGTTGACAGACTACAAAATTCCTTAAGTGCGGTATCGGATCCAAGTTAAGTCAGGCCGGATATGACGAGCCAAGATGGCGCCGCATCCGGGCTCATAACCGAATTACGGGAGTTTTGAACTCATCCCGGTTATCTGTAGGAAATTTAGTACTTTTATGGACTGCTTATTTGGTAGAGTAGATTCTGTTTTTGGGTATTTCTTTCGTTATATATATAAACTAATAATCTAATATGTATTAATTATTATAAAGCTGAAGAGTTTGTTTGTTTGTTCGAACGCGCTTATCTCAGGAGCTACTGGTCCGATTTGACAAATTCTTTCGGTTTTAGATAGCCCATTTATCGAATAAGGCTAGGCTGTATATCATAACGCTAAGACCAACAGAAGCGGAGCACTGCAGGTAAAACCGCGGGGCACAGCTAGTATTGAATATTAATGAAATAGGTATACAGAAATGTTAAACTACAAATAAATTGGGTTATATTATGTTATTATCTGTGCTTCTACTTGCTTTTGAACTCTGTACATTATTAAATTTTTATAAAAAATATTTCGATAAAAGGTCTTGGTTATAAAATTCCTTTACGTCGACTCTGTATATACTAGTATACATTCTATAGTCAGTACATACCAATAGCTTTAGACCCATTGAGAATTTCAAAATAATATTCCGATATAAATTCGTGCCGCTGCCAAAGAATTCTCAAGATTTCATTCAAGTGCTGGCGAGAAATACTCTCATTTTAGATAAAATGAGTTTTCGAAATTTCAAATAACTCGTAATATACTACTTCTATAATCATTTCTCTATTTTATTGGTGAAATTAATATATAAATTAATATATGTATTAGTGAACTGCCAACTAAAATCTAAAAAAGGTTCCTTTGAACCCCCCTACACCCTTAGCTCCTTTGCCTTCCTCGATAAATGGGCTATGTAACACCAAAATAATTTTTCAAATCGTTCCTGAGATTAGTACGTTCAAACAAACAAACCAACTCTTCAGCTTTATAATATTAGTATAGATGTAGAGACACGATGTTTTCTTTAATTCCAAGTAATAAATTAACATTTGCCCATCACTGAAAAATGTCAATAATATAGCTTAACAAAACTGCATGATAACAGATAATTACATTAAAAAATGCTACAAATTGACAGCCAATTAACTTCGATTATCATCAAAAAAAGCGAACGAAACTCGAACGCAAAACTCAATGGAGTAATAAATTTTAACACTGTGACGTTGTAATTACGTAACTTATATTAATTGGTTGTCACGTTCAACTACGGTTGCATTTAATTTTAATGAGTTTTTCGACTTGCAGATTTCGCGATTTATTCCAAGGCCACCTTCTTAATACGGTGCATCTCTTGAATTAATATGTTTTAAGAACAGCGTAACAGTCAAGGCCTTCCTACTAATATTATTAATTCTGATACACAATCTGATAATCTTTTCTACGAATATTATAAATGCGAAAGTGAATGATCGATGTATATATGTATATTACAAAACTGCTTTACGTGTTTGAATGAAACTTTTACAGTTATATAGGTTATACTGTATACATCAGACTAATATTTATTTATTTTATTTTATTATTTATTGCACACACAAAGGAAATAGAAACACATAAAATACAGATAAGAGGAAAACAATGTGTACAAACGGTGGCCTTATCGCTAGGTAGCGATCTCTTCCAGGCCACCGTAAGTAATTATATGTAAGGAGAGACGTTAAAAGTACAAATATTTGATTTTGCAAGCAGGTTCGATTATAAAGCTGAACGCTTGTGGATGTGCTGATTGTGTGAAGATAGCTCGTATATCATCATCATCAGCCTATCTGTCAATATTTGTGCCTGTCATAAGGATAAGGGCACATTCCACTCAAGTAAAGGTTGATTTTGTTTAGGTAGGTATAAATAATACTAACTGAGTAATGGGAACGTGTGAAATATTATGTAGTTCAGTTTTTTCTTTTAAGTATTATAGTGGACAAGGCAAAACACATTTTAGGCGTCTTTATTGAACAAGATCCCCGTTTTTATTAGAAAGACAATCCCAAAATAATAATTTCTATCACAATTTTTAAAAATATCACTGCAGCTACGTAGCAATTCGCGTAGCAATGTACAAGAAAATTTCGTAGCCAACTCGTAGCGAACATCCCGTAGCTGTCGCGTAGCCGATACGCTGTATGCGCTACGTGGTCTCAATTTTGTGAGGATATTTGAAATTCCCTCGAACAAAGAATGCATAAGATATTTGAGCTTAGAATAAAGCCGTATAGGAAGAAAATGTTTATAAAAGTTAAGAACTTGTAAAACTTGTAAGTTAGTTTAAATATATTTAAGACTATCCAGTGCTCTTATATTATGTTTATAATATTAACTAAAAGATAATGGTTAAAATATATTAAAGTAAAACTCAAATTACATTATTATATATACCCATATATGGCTACTTATTATTATAGAAGTAATATGACGAAGTACGTTAGTATTGTAAACACATAAAAGAGAAAAATTATGTGTTTTCATGTATCCATATTTTTATTATTTAGTAAAATTTCAAAACATTCGTTATATTTTTGCACGAAAGAATCATAGAAGATACACGATTTAAATCCTAATGTAACATAAAACATAATCTAAAGAAAAAATAACGTGAATATTTTTATACGACATTTTTCCTGAAAATAATACCGAAGAGCTCCCAGAATATTTATATTTGATAAATCTACTTAGAATTACGTATACAAAATTTCGCTACATTTTCCTCTTAGATTTATTTCGGTCCAAAAGGATTTTAACGGTTATTATACAAATTATACTGAACAAACTTTTTTAATCTGTGGAAAATTGATCTTTATGCTTCATTTATTTTCATTTTGGTAAAAGCTAATTATAGGCCTAATCCTACTAATATTATAAATGAGAAAGTTTGTGAGGATGTGTATGTATGTGTTTGTTACACTTTCACGCAAATACTACTGAACCGATTACAATGAAATTAAGCACACATATAAAGGGTAACTTGGATTAGCGGATAGGATAGGTTTTATCCCGGAAATCCCACGGGTACGGGAACTATCCGGGTTTTTCGTTGAAAACGCGGGCGAAGCCGCGGGCTTATAGCTAGTAGTGTTTTAAAAGTAACTAGGTTAGGTCTTAATAATAGCCTTAATTATTATGTCTTAGAAATAGAAAACATGAAATGGTAATTTGCTCGTAGCTAAGCCGGTTCCAGGGGGAACGGGGTCCACAAAATGGACCACTAATTTAATATTTACTTCTTTTAACAAATTAATATTGTTAAACATGATGTTTTTGCGAGAAGGAATAACAAACATACAAATTTTCGTATTAATATTACTAGGATAGTAACTTTGAACGTTATAGATACGGGAACTGCAGTTGCTTCCTAAACCTAATTATTAGGAACAGACTACAGACTAGTTCTAAACTTGCCAACGAAATTAACACTTGAGCGAGCGGTAAATTCTATTACTATTCCTAGATTAGGAATAATATACTAGACTAGGTTTCCGCCCGCGGCTTCGCCCGCGCAGTCAAAGAAAAATCAGCATAGTTCCCGTTCCCGTGGGATTTCCGGGATTGCGTCATTTTCCCGGGATGAAAAGTAGCCTATGTCCTTTCTCGGGTATCAACATATCTCCATACCAAATTTCATGAAAATTGGTTCAGTAGTTTAGGCGTGATTGAGTAACAGACAGACAGACAGAGTTACTTTCGCATTTATAATATTAGTATGGATTATAGAAGTGGCAAGTTAGGAGTTTGTAATCAACAAATCGGAATATATTGATTTGATGAAAATAATAAAAAATGGTAGTTATATTGTGTATGCAAAAACATTAATACTTATATTTTCTTCTTTTGGTTGTCTGGAAGGAATCGTTCTATAGCAATATAGGACCACAATTGTTTTAATAATTAGGTAAAGTCTAATATCAAAGATGTAGAACAATGTGTTAATAATAATTTAATCGTAGGTACTTAAATACAATTTCTGTTTGCAAAAGCTTTCCTTTCCTCTTTATTAATACAAATAAAAATTTCATTTTAACATGTTCTGCAAAAAATACTCATATTATTACTAGAATACCAGATTAGTGGGAAAATAACACGAAAAACAACTATTGAATTCATATGAAAATTAAGTAAAACCGCTCTACAGAGCTAGTTCAACAAACTTATTAAACCGTCGTTTATAATATATCGAGGGATTAACGCAGGATTAAACACGGCACGTATAATTCATTAATGGGTATTACCAGACCGATATACCAAGCCGAGACTAAACGACAGATTAACGACTAAACCATGAGGTTAGTTTAAGATTTCTTTTTTTGTTGTTTGTTTTCTTCTTGTTTTCGATACCAACTGTAATGTGTGTGATAATATAATTATTGTAATTGTATATTAATTGTATTACAATTTGCAATACCTGCATAAGGTTGCTAATATGTAAAAATGTATTGGTATGCAATAAAATATTTGAATTTGAATTTGAATTTAATTAGTAGGGTAAGATAAACCACAACTTAAATCTACAATAATGATTGTGTCTGGAAGAAATCGCTATTTAGCGATAAGGTCGCCGTTTGTTACAATGTACCCTAGCTTAAGTATCAATTTGTTATTTATCTAGAGCATAAATAAAATTATTTAATTCTCTATAATATCCTACTAATATTATGCGAAAGTTTGTGAGGATGTGTGTGTGTGTGTGTGTGTGTTTGTTAATCTTTCACTCAAATACTACTGAACCGATTACACTGAAATTTATACACACATATCGAGTTTGACTTGGATTAACACATAGGATAGGTTTTATCCCGGAAATCCCACGGGAACGGGAACTATGAGTTTTACTTTTGAAAACGCGGGCGAAGACGCGGGCAGAAATCTAGTAGTGTTTATAAACTGGAGTGAAACTTTAGTATTCACATAATAGGTATGTAGGTGTTTAGACGAAGCATTTGCTAGTCATAAACAGAGAGAATATTACTGCTTACTTAACAACTTATATGAGCTCCGTAACTGGGGCGATTTAACCGACTGCACAAAAGAGTATTCATCTATCATAAATAGAAACATTTTTTGTTTGTATCGAATTGAATTTGAAAATACTTACTCTAGTAAAAAATGATTCGCCAAATGTAAGCGTAAAACTAGAGAACGGCTCGACCAAACGGTTTGATGTAAATCAAACGAACATAGAGCTAAAGCTAAAGCAAGAGCTCTTTTGTGATATTTTAGTGTAAACGAAAACTCGTATTCAGTGTTGTTCAGACTTCAGTATGTTCTACATTGCATAGAATCTTTTCGAACTCACTAAGAACAACGAAAGATTGCTCTACGCCTGTTTACACTAAAATAATTTGACATAGTGAGGTTAGAATGAGCATTCGCCCGTTTGATGTAAATGCACTGTTAATGGATGGCAGGTTCTTATGGAGAGAAACACGTGAAGTAATATCCAAACATCATCTACTGGGACACATAGTATTAAATAAAAATTTGTGAAAAATATTACAACGTACGTTTTATTTTCACCTATAGAAATGTATCATCACTACATAGTATAAAATTCTCTGTCCCTATATCTCTTTGTATGCTTAAATCTTTAAAACTACGCAACGGATTTTGATGCGGTTTTCTTTAATAGATAGAGTGATTCAAGAGGAAGGTTTGAGTATATAATTTATTACGTTTTAGACAAAGCGGGCGAAGCCGCGGGCGGAAAGCTATATTATATGAATTATAAATTTAATATTTTCATATCTCTCACTCAAAACACATTCAAATTTCCACTCAAAGCTCAGCAAATGTTTAGAAAGGACAAAGTTACATGTTTGATATCAACTTTATGTGTAGTTTACATTTATTGAGGTTACGTGAAGGCTTTGTATTATTAATTTATTATTATGTGACATGTCTATTCTATTCTTCTTACTTTGCATTTAGACCAAACGAACATAGAGCTGCAGAATGCAGTTTCATAGCCCATAGGTAATTAAAACAGTTTTGGTTTCTTGTTAGCGATAATATGTACTAAAAATAATGCCTTTGGTTCATGACAGAAATTTGTAATAAATTGAAATTCAAAATTTCAAATTACTTATGAATACAAACTCCGAATAGTAATTTAAAAATAGATTGTTAAGGAATGTAGTATTTGAATTGAAAAGATGAAAGCTATGAACTTTATTCAATACTAGCTTTCCGCCCGCGGCTTCACCCGCGTTTTCAATGAAAAACCCGTTCCCGTAGGATTTCCGGGATAAAACCTATCCTATGTCCTTTCTCGGGTATCAAAATATCTCTATACCAAATTTCATGCAAATTGGTTCAGTAGTTAAGGCGTGATTGAGTAACAGACAGACAGACAGAGTTACTTTCGCATTTATAATATTAGTACGGATAAGAAATCATTGAAATCATTGAATCTCCATCAACCGTCGTCGATTGTGTTAATGTGTGCGCGAGTCACTCAAGTTCAGCTAGCTCTTGTAGTCCTCTTAAAGAAAAATATTTTAGTTTTTTCTTGTTTGATTTTCCGCGAGAATAATACATTTAGAAATTATAGATTTGCTGCAAAGTGTACGAAACGTCAGGATACTAATATTATAAAGCTGAAGAGTTTGTTTGTTTGTTTGAACGCGCTAATCTCAGGAACTACTGGTTCGATTTGAAAAATTCTTTCGGTGTTAGATAGCCCATTTATCGAGGAATCCTATAGGCTATAATATATCATCACGATAAGACCAACAGGAGTAGAGCACTGCGGGTAAAACCGCAGGGCACAGCTAGTAATGAATAAATCGCGTTTAAAATCCGTTAGGTATCTTTAAGAGTCCTAATACAAAATTGCGCTGGACGAAAGCTAGTATTTTTACGTTTGAACGCGATCATCGTGTAGTCGAGTAGCAAAGGCTGAAAGCGCTCAAAGTGGAAACATTATAGGACCTTATTATCTCGTTATCGTCTACTCCACCAATTCTAATCTAATATCGTGGGCTTCCCGACTACTACGCGCGGGAAAATCGTACTTTAGTAATTTTGTGTCTGACGGAGCAGCGCAACACGTCCTACTCCCTAATAGACCGGGAGATACTGACACAAAATTTCGAGTCATTTGTAACAGGATGGCGGTTCTACAGGGGTCTTAATACGCAATGACAAAAAGAAAAACGATGGTGTGAACTCTGGTACCGGCGGCTTAGTCGCGTGGGCGTTAGTCGAACTCGTTGGAAAAATAGCGAAGTCAAACGATTTGTAACACAAAAATTTTAGAATTTACCGATAGCCCATAAAAAAGAAGTAGGCGGTAGTGTCATGCCATACTTTTCCGGTGTGACTTACAGCCCGCCATACCGACGTGAATGTGTTGATTTAAAAAAAAAACAATTCAACCATTTGTACCAGGCTAACTTTTGCACAGGTAACCATCGTCGTGCAGCCATTTACGAAAATCGCCATGCCATACTTTTCGGACGATTCCAAATGGTCGCCATACCGCCGAAAATCTGCAAATTTTTTTTTTCGCCGAACCATTTGTAACACCCTTAATTTTTTTTTCAACAACTCCTGAATGATTATAAATAGAAGTGTGATAATGCCATACCTGTGGGAGGTGGCGAATGTGTATAAGATTTTTTTTTATTGTATGATTTTATTCGTATTTTGAACGATTTGTAACAGTATGGCATTAATCTTTCCTATAAGTTTGAGGTTCAACAAATATAAATACAAAATTTCAAAGATCTAGGTGGTAGAAATCTTCACTTCTATAAATTAATAATAAATTTATTTATGAAGTATGGCAGCACTTTTTCCCCCTGCTAGAAGTATGGCAAATATAATAATGGTCACATTTTATCAAATACTCTCCAAAAATCCAAATGCAATACTGGTACAAAAAGTTTGACGAAAAAAAAATTTTTGCAGATTTTAGGCGGTATGGCGACCATTTTGAATGGTCCGAAAAGTATGGTATGGTGATTTTCGTAAATGGCTACACGACGATGGTTACCTGTGCAAAAGTTAGCCTGGTACAAATGGTTGAATTGTTTTTTTTAAAATCAACACATTTGCGTCGGTATGGCGGGCTGTAAGTCACACTGGAAAAGTATGGCATGACACTACCGCCTACTTCTTTTTTATGGGCTATCGGTAAATTCTAAAATTTTTGTGTTACAAATCGTTTGACTTTCGCTATTTTTACGACGAGTTTGACTAACGCCCACGCGACTAAGCCGCCGGTACCAGTGTTCACACCATCGTTTTTCTTTTTGTCATTGCATACTAAGACCCCTGTAGAACCGCCATCCTGTTACAAATGACTCGAAATTTTGTGTCAGTATCTCCCGGTCTATAAAGCGCGGAGCGCGGTCTGCCATAACAGCGTTTGCGCTGATGCGCTCCCGTATATTATTATAATCGAAAATTCTAGAGAACTTTAAAATATTCCATTACTTTCATAAATCATATAATATTATGTATTTTTTTGATTGCAAATTTTTAAGCATAAATCTATCATTTAATGTGTATTTTTTATTTATTTTTTACTCTGTTGTATGTTATAAAAATTCGACGCCAAATACACATAAAATTTCATCAAAGTAAGGCAATTTAACTTAGATTTTCTTTGAATTTTTGAATAAAAGTACTTAAATTGCCTCGAGCATATTTTAGGATGTCTCAGTGTCTTTACTGTCGTATATTTTATAAGAAAACTTCTTCTTTTAAATTCCGTGTAAACTACAAAGACACGAACGTCCCGCATGGAAAAAATTGAAACACCTCTCAGGTTATTGGCTATTAAACAAACTGGACAATGAATATCAATAAATTGTCTGGAACATATTTTAGATATTGAATGAATCTTTAATTTAAGATAATAAAACACATTGTTACTAATTTAGTTTTGTTAAACGAGCGCCTAAAGAATTACAGAAACAAGTCAAAATCACTCTAAAATCGATAAGGATTCTTAATTTCTAATCAATTTCTAGATATTTTCTTTATATAATTTTATTTATAATACAGGAATGTTTGTCCAAGGACTAAAAATATTTTTTCAATATACTTAGACCATGAGGTATATGATACCTAATTATCTCTTTTATTAGAAACTAGCTTTCCACCCGCGGCTTCGCCCGCGTTTTCAAAGAAAAACCCGCATAGTTCCCGTTCCCGTGGGATTTCTGGGATAAAACCTATCCTATGTGTTAATCCAAGTTACCCTGTATATGTGTGCTAAATTTTATTGTAATCGGTTCAGCTGTATTTGCGTGAAAGAGTAACAAACATAACACATACGTACACACAAACTTTCGCATTTGTAATATTAGTAGGATAGCATAGGATAGGATAATAATGACTAAATTATTATACAGAAATAACTTAATACACTTGCCAAATCGTTTCTGTGGTACGTTCAATCAATCAAGTTAATACTACATTTGCATAGTTAACTTAGCTTACTTTTTACTTAGTATTAGCACTTATCCTATCAGATAACTTAGTAATCCTACTATTGACTAATAGATTATTTATTATTGTAGCGAATATTTAGATAATAAGTGACATATCACACTAGCGGATTGCGAGCGGTTTCAAAGCGGAGCGGGTGCGCAACGAATACGTTGCGGGCGCGCAACGAACACGCCGCGGATGCGCAGCGAATTCGTTTCGGACGCGTGGCAGATGCGCAACGTTTACGTCGCAGTCATGTACACTCATTAACAAAATGGAATCCGTGCTGGTTGTTACTTAAAACTTGTGATAGTATAATGATTATGAGATCATTATTTTTTACGAGTTTCATAACATGTTAATGTTTAGGGTATTTTTTTATCCATTAAATCTTGGTCGAAATGCAATCAGATAACTTAATTGCTCATAAAGAAAGTTCATTAGTGAAATAAATGTTAAAGCTCCTTAACTAAAACAGGTCTATCTTATTATTAGGTAAATAGGTAGCAGTGAGTAGAAAATTTTATCAAGCAACCAGCAACTCACTAGTCCTAGTAATTCAATTTTATAGCACCTTTTTTAACAACTCCAGTTGTTACTATTACATCTTTAGTTAAGTAAGTGCATTTCCACAGTACGGTTAAAAAATTGAGTGCTACAGAAACGATGGAAATATTGAATGGAAGTTAGGCAAGGCGGAAGAGCTGGCTTTTGTGCGAGAGTATACAAAATGGCGTCGACGCTTCTATTCCGCGACGTGTTCGCTGCGCATCCGCGGCGTGTTCGTTGCGCGCCCGCAACGTATTCGTTGCGCACCCGCTCCGCTTTGAAACCGCTCGCAATCCGCTAGTGTGATATGTCACTAATATTTAGAATTATTTATACCAATCAACCGGATTTTAATGCGTTGTTTAAGTATATGAAATTAAATATTTTTATCTCTAAACTAGCTTACCGCGCGCGGCTTCACCCGCTTTGTCTAAAACCTAATAAATTATATAATACCTTCATCTTGAATCACTTTATCTATTAAAAAACCGCATCAAAATCCGTTGCGTAGTTTTAAAGATTTAAGCATACAAAGGGGCATAGGGACAGAGAAAGCGACTTTGTTTTATACTATGTAGTGATTTACTAATCAATATAACATAATATTTAATGGTTTGTATATAATTTTACAAAGTATTGTTGCTCGGCCCAACGTATTTTATGTCAGCAAATATTAAAAACTAGCTGCGCTTCGCGGTTTCTTGCAGTAATGATATTAGCCTTCCTCGATAAATGGGTTATCTAACACCGAATTTTTCAGACATTACAATCGATTCAGTTATTTTCTGATATTAGAAGTGCGAATAAAAGTATTTTTTCCATAATCTATAGCCTATATTCTAGTAGGTACTTTCGACTTAAGCTTCACCAATAACAAGTATCATAAATATGAAGAACTTTACATTAATAATTTAAGATTCCTTATACTTAGCCTACACTTTATCTACCACACCCTAGATATTTCTACGCAATAGTCTACCTACTATTTATAATCATTACTATAATGACCTCTCTCTTTCACTCTTGAGGAAAACACTTCAAGTGGAAAAGAGATATCAGTTTTATTTATGAATTCTTGGCGGCTCTATGAAAATTTAAGTGACTGAGAGCTTTTATTAAATAAATTATGTATTTTTCTTTTGTATTCTTTCCTTATTGACCTTTTAAATATAATGAGATTAAATTAGAAATAGAAATTGATGAATAAATATTTACGAGCAATGAAAGTACATACCAACATAATTGAAAATAAATCAAATTACAATTGTTTATTTCTTTTCTATATCTGTAGCGAAAGTAACCAATAATAATATCTTGTATCCAAATTATATTCGTACACAACCTACTTTGGGATACTGAAAATATTCATAGGCATTTTAGGTAGAGTACCTAGGTACCAAAAGAGCGATATGTATATCGATTAATTATTATGTACCTATGTATTTATCAGCTGTTTTAAAGATAAGTCCATAATATAATATTATTCACTAGTTCTAAATGACTTGAGGTTTTACCCGTCTGCGAAAGAAGAAAGCTTACGTTTTTAAGAATATGTACTATGTACGTATGTGTATTTCTTTGGTACGCCCTAGAGCCATTACATAACTTGTAATAATTAGCTATTATAACTTGTAGTCTTGTAATAATTATTAGAGTTATGATTGTGACATAATATGCTACATAAATAGCAGTTGGGTTGTTTACAGACTTCAATAGTAATAAAGTTGTATGCACTTCAAGAGATGGTATAAAAATTTATATAATGTGTTAAAAAAAGCCACTCAGACAGCGACAGCACCCCACGCCCCCCTGCAAGCAGAGGGGTGAACGATCATCGAGGGCAGGAGCCAGCTGACTCCGCCCGCCTCACGCTCAGGGCGCCGCGCCACGACTCCTCATCATGGCTGGTCTGATCCTACATAATGTAAGAGTTCTCGTGAAGAGCTTACTATAGAAATGATCCTATGAAGTAAGGTCTACTACTCGGGTCTTCCACGCAAGCCTTCACAGGCTTCGGGGTAACTGTTCGGGGCGATGGCCCCTTTCAGTGATAGCAACGCCGCCTGCTACTACAGGCGGGGCACTGGGTGGGACCGGATGGTCCAAGGTGTCATGTCCGGGAGGTATCCTGCTGCAGTGCGATCGAGTCCGCGGGGTATCGCGAGCGATCTGCGACCTGCTGCAGGGGGGAATGTCCGTGTGTGCTTCACCCGCCGCTCAGCGAGGTCGAGCTCGCCGGCAGTGTGCCGGTGAGCGCCAGTCAGCCAGCGGCGAGGTAAGTAAGGTCTTGCCAAAATTTTGAAGTTGGGTGTTAATCTGTACTTGGAAAAAAAGTACGATAGCGTGATGTAGATTGAGGAATTTTAATTGTAGTGACATCTCGTGGAAATTAAAGGAAAATTATGCTTCTTCTAGTGGTGGATTGTTAGTATGATATTGGTATAGATCCCTTGATGTATAAAAGCGACATCTAGTACAAAATATCTAATTATAAATTCTGAAAAACGATTTTTTCTGATATTTTTATTAAGATTTGATACCACAACAAGTTATGAGTCCAATAGTTTTTATTTAATGCCACACATGCCATCATTGATAAAATTCGTCATTCAAGTCTTTTTCTACGAAATAACTTACATTAGTATGTACTATCTACAATCTACATAATATTAATTCAGAAGAATAATTTTCGGATTTAATGAAAAACTTTACATAGCCATCTTGACATAGTTTCAATGGTCTACTTAGGCCTTTTAAAAATAAGATTTACAAAAAATGTTCTTCACTAAAAAATTAATACTTTGAAAGGCAGCAGTCATTACGAATTCATAGCTAGTAATTAGTGGAATGAATAGATTCAATGTATTTGAAAACTAATTAGTTTGGCGTATTTCAATATTTATAGCTTCGTATTTAGGTTCAATTCTATACGCTAGATTTTAGTAAACCTGACCTACATAGTATTCAACGACCATTTAAATATACCTTTAGTCTGGATTCGTTCTTAAATGTCGCATATTTTGGTTTGTTAGTTCATATTTTTATGAAACTTGACTTAATACTGAAGAAATAATGAGTTTATATATGGTATTTACTACTCGTCCAATACCTAATCGAGGAATTGTTATCAATAAACAAACAAAAATCAAAATGTTCTGTTTTAATAAATATTAGAAAGATAGGATTTTTTTTTACACATTGCATCTTAAATTTCTGATCATTGATGAAGCGAGTCTTTAGATATTATTATACAAAACCAACAAAACGAATCCGCGGAGAAGTTGAAAGACAAAATGAATAAATCTTGAGAATTGAGAATGACTATCGCAAGATTACGTAAACAAGATCAAGGGCAGAGCATGCCATAAACAAAATGTCTGTACCTCTTCAAGATTCCACTTCATTTATATGCATTACGTAACGAAAAAACATGTTCATTATATTAAATTACAGCTAGATACAACTGTCGTGTACGCGAAATAAGGATAAAATCGCTTTTCCTGTTCCTTGTCTTGATAAGATTATTTCGTTGGCTTTTCTTATAAATCCCAGCTGATAGAGATCTATACTAATATTATAAAGAGGAAAAGTTTGTAAGTATGTATGTAAGTATGTATGTATGTATGGTTTTCACGCAAAAACTACTGGACCGATTTCAAAAATTCTTTCACCATTAGAAAGCTGCATCTTTACTGAGCAACATAGGCTATATTGCATTTTCAAAAAAATTAGAGATCCTTACCAAAAATGCAATAATGTAACCCAAGGTGTAAAAAAATCCTCAATAAAACTTCTGTCATCGCGTGCGCTGCGGAATCTATTGAAGATAGAACAAAAAAATGTTCTACAGTATTATAGAATGGATCAATATCTACAAGAAAGTCCGCGATACCATATGTCCATCTTCAGTAGTTATGTTACTACAACAACTTTTTTACGTTTTCAAAGTAAATAGAATTGCCGACAGTAATCAAACCATGTTATCCATACACATATATTAATCCTTATCCCATTAAATGATGTTTTATTATAGACTGTTTCAATACCAGCAAAATACTTTTTAAATGAAAAGAATTGGATATTCCATTCAAAAGATATAACGAATTTAAAAGTGTCAATCTACAGAAAATAGTAGGTATACTGTTCGAGCAGGCCGTAGTGCGGGGGTCACGGAGGAATTCTACCAATATGCGTCTTGACGGAACACAGTGGGGTTTTGGTCGGTAGGAATCCGACATAACCCACGGCCCCTCCCCTGGAGGCCGTGGGTATCTATGAAAGATTTCCCCACTAAAACAAAAAAAAAAAAGGCCGTAGTGCGGGACGGGGTAAAGGTGATTTTCATGTCCGACCTATAGTAGACTTTTCACTGTAAAGATATCGCTATCTATGCGGGTGAAACCGCAGGGCATTGCTAGTATATAATATAGTTTTTGTCACATAAAGCTTAAGGAATAAAGCAATTATAACAATGTGTTTATTGTAGTGGGTAGTTTAGGTATTAGACGTAGGTATATTTTATAGAGTTTATCGAAAAAAGCTGAAAAAGTCTTTACAAAATAAAAAATCTTGAAACACTTCGTCGAAACGATCTACTCGTTTAAGTGTATTTTAAAGAGCCTTTTGAGATAATTTTTAAGCTATTGCATAGCTTCTATCGCGGGCCTTGATCGCGAGGACCGAATCCAGAAATTCCATAACGAAAAACCTCACGCTCCCCACTCCGACCTGCACGGACGTGTGGCTTGAAGGCATGCTGCGTAATAGCTTTACTGCGGCAGTCCCCGAGGGCCACACGTCTTTTTTTTATTATATTTATTAAATTTACAAAATAAAGTCAGAATGACGTATGTTTCAAATTTTACAGGCAAGATAACTGCCTCTACTATTCTGCAATTTATAGTAATAGGTAGTTTATTGTTGTACATTCAAAAATTACTATGCTGTAAAGTTGAACAATGTTTACAATAAATAATAATAAGAAGTAAGCAGCTTATAAATATACATATTTTAGTCCGCAAGATTATTGCTACAGACAAGATCGCCAACTAATCCTTCAACAAAATAATATAAAGGAAGAAACCAAGTTCCTCGACATTGTTATTACGTAGACCAAAGTGAATATTCTTTCTTTGTAACATACATTATCAAGGTAGAGCTTATTGTGTGTAATTCATACAATGGACAGTTGAAACTCTATGAATGAGAGGCGGAAAGTGATCATTCTATTCTACCTATATAGTATTATTATCTATTCAGTGACTAGCAATCACGACACTTTAGTTAATTTTGCCCTGTTTAATGGAAATTTCACGTGAAGCAAATTACAGCGAAACAAAGGCCTTCAATTAATGGATTCTGTACCTAGAATCTGGTTACATATAGGTATTATCTCATTAAAACTTTAATATTCAGTTACATTTGTAATTTAGTCACGTGCCGAATATTTGAAAGTTCTATATATTTATATTACACTAGCTGTGCGCCCCGGCTCTACCCAGATCGCAATTTGTTTATTTAAAAAAAAATTAAAAAAAATCAGTTACTTCTCCCACTAATTAAAATTGCAACCGACCGGTTGTGCAACTAAAACGACTTTCTAATATATTGACTATATACATACGTCTTTAACATAGTTTGTATGTAGATATCGATAGATTTTAGTCAAGGATTTCATATGCTTAGAATTTTCGTGTGCGACATTGAATATTATTGTCAAGTTAAAATAAATAAATAAATAAATATTATAGGACATTATTATTTATTACACAAATCGACCTAGTCCCACAGTAAGCTCAATTAAGGCTTGTGTTGTGGGTACTAGGCGACGATAAATATAATATTTTAATAAATACATATATAGATAATAACACCCAGACCCAAGAACAAATAATTGAGTTCATCACACAAATATTTGCCCTGACCGGGGATCGAACCCGGGACCGTCGGCTCAGTAGGCAGTTACTTTACCACTGCGCCAACCACGTCGTCGAAAAATAAATAATAATAATAAATAATTCAGGACAATTTTCACACACGGCACGATCTGATCCCATACTAAACTTTCGCTTGTGTTATGGAAACCATATGGCTGATAAACATTTATTACGTATGTGATTTTAAATAAAAACTTATATAGATAATTAACACCCAGACACAGAACAAACATCACACAATTTTTTAATTTTTATATTTTATTTATTTTATTATTTATTTAATTTTAATTTATTTTTTCACATTCATTACACAAATATTTGCCCCGGGTGGGAATCGAAACCACGACCTCTGGCTTGGAAGGCAGGGCCACTACCAACCAAGCCAACCGGTCAGTCAAATAGTTGGAATTTGGCTTAAACAGCAACTAACTATACAAAATATATACAATCCTGATGCTCCGGTTATACTCATATATTGTTTTATTCTATACTAGTGGTCGGCCCCGGCTTCGCCCGTGGTACATATTTCTACTAAAGATTATTACTTTTAAAGGTAGCCTATGTCCTTTCTCGGGTATCAAAATATCTCCATACCAAATTTCATGCAAATTGGTTCAGTAGTTTAGGCGTGATTGAGTAACAGACAGACAGACAGAGTTACTTTCGCATTTATAATATTAGTATGGATATAACTAATAAGAACATGTGTTTGTAATCATCTGGAAATAGAATAGGGAAAAAAGTATTTTACCGCGCCTGTACATTTGTGCTGAGCAATTACAAAGTTAGTTGCAATTACATTCATGATTCAATTACATTCCATGATCCGTATTATGTTTCCTGTATAATATAAGAAATAAACAATAATCTCTGACTAATTAATTAATAATATATGTAAGCTAGCTAAACCTTATTATAAGTTGTATTATTTATTATTGACTAGCTTTCCGCCCGCGGCTTCGCCCGCTTTGTCTAAAACATAATAAATTATATACTAAAACCTTCCTCTTGAATCACTCTATCTATTAAAAAAATTGCTTCAAAATCCGTTGCGTAGTTTTAAAGATTTAAGCATACATAGGGACAGAGAAAGCGACTTTGTTTTATACTATGATTAGCATAAAATACTGAATGTGAATCTGTGATTGTTAAAATATATTTGAACATTAAAATTGCAAATAAATTGTTGATTTTGCCTACATTTATTATGACTGAAGCTTAGATACATACAATATTCAAGTTTCAAACAGATTTATATTTTTTAAACATGCATTTTCCTGTTCAGTACTTTGGGCCAATTTCATTTGTAAGGTCTCAAGGGTCAGGGAAAATAAGATTTTTTGTCAACTTAACAAGATTTTCTGGAAGTAATTTTGCACGGTTTCTTTTTTATAAACTCTTCCCTGTGGTAACCTTATTTTTACGGTGTTTTAAACAATACTCCCAAAGCGAGAAAGTTTTGACAATATTTTAGATGACTTATAATAAATAGCTTTTAACAAGCTTTTAACTCGAATAATATTTTATTATTTGAATTCATTTTATTTTGGATCACATTTAAAAAAAAATATCATTTGTTATTTATTTTTATTCTTATGACACGAAAGATTCAAGTCTATTTATAATAATATATTATTTTTCATGATTCGCTATACAGATGTCGCTTTTATAAATCAAGGGACCTATACTGATATTTTGTTGACACTTTGCCACTAGATGGCGCTCTTTAGGAAGAAGCATAATTTTCCTTTAATTTCCACGAGATGTCACTACTATGAAAATTCCTCAATCTACATCGCGCTATCGTAATTTTTTTCCAAGTACATATTAACACCCACGTTCAAAATTTTGGCAAGACCTTACTTCATAGGATCATTTCTATAGTAAGCTCTTCACGAGAACTCTTACATTATGTAGGATCAGACCAGCCATGATGAGGAGACGTGGCGCGGTGCCCTGAGCGTGAGGCGGGCGGAGTCAGCTGGCTCCAGCCCTCGATGATCGTTCACCCCTCTGCTTGCAGGGGGGCGTGGGGTGCTGTCGCTGTCTGAGTGGCTTTTTTAACAATTTTAAAAGGCTTATTACACTACCCGAGTACCCGATATGAAGGGCCCTGCATCTAGGGTGGGCGTGTTCCCTAGTTAGTGTGGCGCTTATTACACTTCTCTGCGAATTGGGCCCTAACTCAGTTTATACGCGAATGTCTAGAGAGATAAACTTATTGTTGCATTTTACATTATGCCGCCGTCAGTATCGAAACTTCAAAAAGTTGCTGTAGCAGTGGCAACCGTTGACGCAATAACAAATATTAAAAAAAGAAGAGAAAGATCTGGGTGAAAGAGTATTTGCGGTTACGTGAAAAGCTTTCAAATATGCAAATACTAAGCGTGCTTGAACCGGGAGTTTTAATGAATTAATTAGAGTAGGTGCAGAACAATTTGAACACTTGTTGAGTTTTAAAACAATTAAATAAACAATTGATTTAAACAATTTATTTATTTGTTAACATGGCGGTGTGATCACAAACATTTGGAACTTCCCTTTTAAGTTATATAAACCTGTAGTAGGGAAGTTTGGTGACACCTCACATACAAAAGCAGCCACTCCACGCACTAGTCGCGCGGCAACTGAGCTCCCTAACCGCCCTAAACGTTATTACATCACCCAATCTGCAGGGCGCTTAGGGAGCTAGGCAGATCGGGCAGACCCGATCGCCCTTGAAAGACTACAACTTAGCTACAAAACTTTAATTTGCATAGTGCTTAAATAAATTATTTATTTAAAATAATAGCAAACTTATCTATATACTTATCTAGTATACAAACTCTATATCGTACAAAATTTCATCCAAATCAGTTCTTCCGTTATAGCACAATTAAGTGACATACTCACAAACTATCGAATATAAAAATATCAGTGTGTTTCCTTCTAAGTATATATTTATTTATGTTTATTATATAATATGTAATTGGTATGTATATCTGTTTATTTTATTTATGTATATGTATATTTATATATTGTGTATGTATATGTGATATTGTATATGGACATGTATTTAATTTATTTATTTATTTGTATATTATTTATTTCATGTATTATTTATGGTAGATATATATTATTATTATTTTTTTGTTTTCTTGCTATTAATTATTCTTTTTCTGTTCTCGTCCCGCCAATTAGTGATCATTTTGCTTGTTTACCTTTTACCGTGGTTGCCTGGAAGAGATCACTATTAAGTGATAAGGCCGCCAAAATAGTTGTACTCTGTTCTATGTATATTGTGTAAGTAGTTTCTAAGGCTTCTGTACAACTATTAAAGAGTTAAATAAATAAATAAATAAATATAAAAGTACCAGGATAACGGTAACCCATAGCAACCGAAAATATCCGTCTCTTGTCGTATCATCAATTCATGCCGGTCAAAACGAGTTACCCGGACATCCGACCCCGTTACCCGGTCGGTTATGTAAGCCACAAAATACGTATGGTACAGGAATGTATAGATTCGGATTCTGGCGGTAATTAATTATTAAATGGTCATCCTATTTTAGTTTAAACGAAGTGATCTTAAAGGTTTAGGGTTGTTGCAAATAGTAACTACTAGCTTACCACCCGCGGCTTCGCCCGCTTTGTCTCAAACCTAATAAATTATATACTAAAACCTTCCTATTGAATCACTCTATCTATTAAAAAAAAACCGCATCAAAATCCGTCGCGTAGTTTTAAAGATTTAAGCATACAAAGGGACATATTTATAACTCCTTAAAAACGGAAAATAGAAATAGCGTAATGTGTAAGTTATTTTAATCCTATCACAAAAATATGAACTTGACAAAAATAATGAGCTTTTTCTGTAAATTTCTTATGTGCGTGTTTTTGTCACTGAACTACTAAACGACTGGATCGATTTTAATGAATGTTTTGTTTTCTTGGGTTCGAGAATGGTTTAGATTTCTAATCAAAATCTATTATTTATGTAAAATACTAGCTTTCCACCCGCAGCTTCGCCCGCGCAGTCAAAGAAAAACCCGCATAGTTCCCGTTCCCGTGAGATTTCCGGGATAAAACTTATCCTATTTCCCGGGGTAAAAAGTAGCCTATGTCCTTTCTCGGGTATCAAAATATCTCCATACCAAATTTCATGCAAATTGGTTCAGTAGTTTAGGCGTGATTGAGTAACAGACAGACAGACAGACAGAGTTACTTTCGCATTTATAATATTAGTATGGATTTACCTACGTTTGTCATTTGTCATCTTAGTAATATTACCAGCTGACGCCGCAAATATGTATACTGCCTGTATACTCTATAAATCATAACGGTATGAAATATATCTTATAACGTGACCCAAGACCTAAATATACACAAAATCATTGTAAAATTGGACAAACTCTTTCCAAGGAGTTTTCTTTCAAACAATGCGATAGAAGAATTTTATTATTAGACTAGTTGAAGCCCGTGGCTTCACTCGCGTGAAGCCACGGGCCACGAATGTGCTAATCCAGACTATAATCTATCATTGTAGCAAATTGCATATAAATTCCATTAGCCGTTTTTGTGAAAGAGTTCCAAACATCCATCCATCCTCACAAACTTTCACGTAAAATTAGTAGAATGTAGAGCTTAAATGTAGGTAATTATTTAACGCGTTATGTCCACATTGATAAGCGTTTTTACAATATCTACATTTTATGGATAATCCTATGAAACATAAGGCTATCTTCTTTTAGATACCACCACCAAAACATTACAAGCTCTATCTTCTATTCGAACCGCTCAATCAATTCGGCAATTTTTTACCTTTTTATAGGCACAAGTTCTTATGGAGAGGAAACACGAAATAGAACCAATAGGGCAGAACTGAGAACATCGTTTGCTGGGACAGCTAGTTGTTAAAATATACCTTTTTAAGCAGTTATTTTGGTATTACAGGTATTTTAGGAACGCACCCGGCCGGTTTTCCGATATACCCGGGTTGGTATGGATTGAGAATAGACAGAATAGTGGAATGAATTCTTACATCTATGTATTTTTTGGATAATCTGATATATTATTATGTACCTATGTGTTTACATGGTAATTAATAAATAGATTAAAATATCTTTTATTTCAAATACAAAAGAATACAATATAATGGTACTAATATCGTTCGGTATAAGCACAGACTAATAATAATATACTACGTATACAAGTATAAGTATCGCGATAATCCTTACCAAGGTAGGTAGGAGGTAGAATGTTAATGAAAAAGTGTGTTTGTGTGTTTGTCTTTTCTTCGCGTTGCACATCGCGATAGAGCGATTTTATGATTCTGCTATTTTCGAACGATTTCAATCAACATACAGATTGATTTCATCCTTAGATTTCATCCATCAGTTTCACAAACAAAACTTAGATGGCGGACAATTGATGATGTTTTACGAAAGCTTTTAAATGAATTTTGTTAAAAATATTGAATAATATTATGACATTGTTTTTGGGAATATACATTTTATAAGAAGATTGTGCACTAATTATTTATATCTATGAATTTTAGGGATGTTAGTTAGACGTACCTATTATTATTTCAAAATTCTTTCAAAATAGCGGGAGATTCTATGTTTCAAGGTAGGTATGTATTTTTATGTTTATTAAATGCAACTAAGAGCCGATTTTTCAATGCTTGGATAAAACTTATCCGTCCAATACTGTATAATATTATATATCCGTGAATACTGTATAATATTTTGTACGTCAATTTCATAATTGGTGACTCTGGTAGAGTCACCAATTAAGGGGTTAAACGTTAATTCATTACACAGCATTGAAAAAAATAATTATTAAAATTTCCCAACTGTGTTTGTTTCAGATAATCTCCAAAACGGCTGCAATTTTTTAGAAAGAACTTTTATCAGCAGCTTTCTAAATAGGAACTTCACATTTCACCAGTAAATAACTCAAACAATTCCATGGAACATGATCTACCATTCCACATGATCGAAACAGACCATCCATACATACACAGACTAACAGACCACTAGAGGCTGATATTGCCTCTGACAATTTATCATTGCTCTGTGACGGACAGATTATATACGTCGCATTCGCTTGTAACACGAGCAAATGATTTACTGGACTTGCTGTTAATTAAACAGGGTTTTAACAATATGGAAATAAATTGTTCATACTGTTAAATGTGTATTTTTGAATTTTAAACTGACAGGTTGGCTTGAGGTCGTGCGTTCGATTCTTACCCAGGACAAATATTTGTGTGATGAAAATAGAGGTTTTCTCTGTGTCTGGGTGTTCATTATCTATATTAGTATTTATTTAAATTATATATACTTACTAGCGGCCCGCCCCGGCTACGCCCGTGGTACATATGAAAAATAGATGTTGGCCGATTCTCAGACTTACCCGATATGCACAGAAAATTTCATGAGAATCGGTCGACCCGTTTCGGAGGAGTATGCAGACTAACATTGTGACACGAGAATTTTATATATAAGACTAGCGGTCCGCCCCGGCTTCGCCCATGGTACATATGAAAAATAGATGTTGGCCGATTCTCAGACTTACCCGATATGCACAGAAAATCTCATGAGAATCGGTCCACCCGTTTCGGAGGAGTATGCAGACTAACATTGTGACACGAGAATTTTATATATAAGATATTATGTTTATCAGCCGTCTGGTTTCCACAAGCAAAGGCTTAGTATGGACTCAGATTTTGCTGTGTGTGAAAATTGTCCTGAAATATTTTTATTTATTTATTTTTAGAGGAGAAATAAATACCATAGTAACAGTGACATAGTGACAATGTAATATTGTGCGTTAAAGTTTCACAATAATTATATTTAAACATTGAAATTAATCTTAAATGAGTTTTGTTTCATAATTTTAGACTACTTAAATCTATTGTTGTACTAGCGGTCCGCCCCGGCTTCGCCCGTGGTACATATTTACGTTTTCTCTACATAAAAACCATCCTCGTACTTCAAGGAATATAATAAAAAAAGAATTATCGAAATCGGTTCAGCCGTTCTCGAGTTATGCGCTTACCAACACATTTTGCGATTCATTTTTATATATAAGATTTACTATTTAGTTCGTTATAATATAAGTTAATAATAACGTAATTATCAAACTCAACATTTATTTATTCGATTAGACTTCTTCTAGATCTAGAAGCACTTTTGAATCCTCATAACATATTTTTAACATTTACCACATATTTGGAAAGTTAAGAAATTCTATATTAATTATTTACTTTTTTATCTTGAAAGATAAATAAAAAAATAATTAAAACATGTCATTATATATAGGTACATACATGGCCCTGAAACGCTTGAAAAACCACGCAATCTATTTAAATTTGTAGTCATAACACGTACCATAAAGGGTGTTAGGGTGACCATTAAACCCAAAGAGATGGGACAGGCTAATAATGACATTACAAGTTTGACTGTCAAATAAAATTCGTTCTGTGTATTACCGACATCAAACGCGCAACGACTCATGAAAAGTGCTGAATACGCTTATCCACTTTACGTAGGGTCACCATGATTTGAGATTTAGTAGGATTGTTTATTTGTTTTTACTTTTATAGGTGTTTAAAATGTAATTTGTAATAGAAGTAAGAATCGTACGAGTGATTATCGTAATTATTTGTTATAATTTTGAAAAAGCTTCTGTGTCTCAAACAAGATTATTCCTATTTCTATTACTTTACTGCAGTAATCGTTCTCTATTACAACTTTGTAATAGTAAATAAATATTTTACAAAATTTACAATAGCATCTTAAATAAAAATTATAATATTTAGTACTAGCAAATGCAGCAACGTGGCTTTGATGCCATAAGTCATCTGCATACCAAATTTAGTACTTTCAGTGCCAAAGAATAATAAATATCCGTCTATCCTCACAAACTTTCGCATTTTATTAGCATATTATAATATTAGAATGTTGCTTATTTAAGGTTATAGAAGATAAATAGTCTACTAATATTATAAATGTGAAAGTTTGTGGGGATGGATGGATGTTTGTTACTCTTTCACGCAAATACTACTGAATAGATTACAATGAAATTTGGTATGTAGGTAGCTGAATACCCAATTAAAGACATATACTACTTTTTATCCCGGAAATCCCACAGGAACGGGAACTATGCAGCTATTCTTTGAAAGAATATAATATTTGAATTTTAGCTTACAAGGCATTCAATAGAAAGAAACTTGTCAAATAAACTCTTTCAAACAGTCCCACATAAACCTGAACGTGTGGTCACCATGATTAAAGGTCGGAACAGAAACTGCGATAACGTTTATGGTCACCGCTTCAAGTCCTTTGTGAATTTAAGAGCTGCACTAGAATACAAGAGGAACTATAAGTTGGTCAGATTTTGTGAAATTATTTTAAGGACGCATATACAAATTGACGCGCATCAATTTTACGTTTTGAGTCTTACTACTACACGTGCACGGCTCACACACACAGCGAAATGCGAGAAACGACGAAATTATGACTAAACTGACACGACTTGATAATTGAACTTATTTTTATTGCCATGTTTTTTTTTTTAATTTACTTTGATTTGTTTGTAACGTTGAATGGTCACAAAAGTAGATACCATTTACCTAATTTCATTGGACAGTGATTGATTGGTAAACAAGTACTTGCCAAAGTGTACTTCGAAGACGGCTACTGGAACTAATAGATGATTAGAGCTACGTGTACCAAGTTTGGGCTCATTTTGTTAGTTATGTTGAGACCTTACCTCCGGACTTGATGGAGTGACCTGAAGGTGTACTTCGAAGACGGCTACTGGAACTAATAGACGAGTAGAGCTAGGTATGCCGAGTTTGGGCTCGTTTTGTTAGTTACGTTGAGACCTTACCTCCGGACTTGATGGAGTGACCTGAAGGTGTTCTTCGAAGACTGCTACTGGAACTAATAGACGAGTAGAGCTAGGTATGCCGAGTTTGGGCTCGTTTTGTTAGTTACGTTGAGACCTTACCTCCGGACTTGATGGAGTGACCTGAAGGTGTACTTCGAAGACGGCTACTGGAACTAATAGACGAGTAGAGCTAGGTATGCCGAGTTTGGGCTCGTTTTGTTAGTTATGTTGAGACCTTACCTCCGGACTTGATGGAGTGACCTGAAGGTGTACTTCGAAGACGGCTACTGGAACTAATAGACGAGTAGAGCTAGGTATGCCGAGTTTGGGCTCGTTTTGTTAGTTACGTTGAGACCTTACCTCCGGACTTGATGGAGTGACCTGAAGGTGTACTTCGAAGACGGCTACTGGAACTAATAGACGAGTAGAGCTAGGTATGCCGAGTTTGGGCTCGTTTTGTTAGTTATGTTGAGACCTTACCTCCGGACTTGATGGAGTGACCTGAAGGTGTACTTCGAAGACGGCTACTGGAACTAATAAACGAGTAGAGCTAGGTATGCCGAGTTTGGGCTCGTTTTGTTAGTTACGTTGAGACCTTACCTCCGGACTTGATGGAGTGACCTGAAAGTGTACTTCGAAGACGGCTACTGGGACTAATAGACGATTAGAGCTACGTGAAGGTAGTCGTGATGATACACCCGAAGGGCAACTGGAAAGATATGACGATCAATTTTTGAAGGAGAACATGAAGACACATTTAATTCCATTTTATAAGAACAGCCTCCTTCCAGAATTGACCGATCCAAGATTCAAAAGAAATATGGAACTACAGGAACATTCATCAAATTGCCATAGTAATATAATGAAAACTAAGAATTAATTAAAAAGAATTGTTTTTCGTGAGTTTTATCCATTTTTTTATCTTTTACCCTACATAACCCTACCCTATCTATCCTACCCTACACTACTCTACTCTACACATTGATTATAAATAGATAGATACATTATATTACCACTATCATCGTATCGTATATTAGTCCCAGTAGCCGTCTTCGAAGTACACTTTCAGGTCACTCCATCAAGTCCGGAGGTAAGGTCTCAACGTAACTAACAAAACGAGCCCAAACTCGGCATACCTAGCTCTACTCGTCTATTAGTTCCAGTAGCCGTCTTCGAAGTACACCTTCAGGTCACTCCATCAAGTCCGGAGGTAAGGTCTCAACATAACTAACAAAACGAGCCCAAACTCGGCATACCTAGCTCTACTCGTCTATTAGTTCCAGTAGCCGTCTTCGAAGTACACCTTCAGGTTACTCCATCAAGTCCGGAGGTAAGGTCTCAACATAACTAACAAAACGAGCCCAAACTCGGCATACCTAGCTCTACTCGTCTATTAGTTCCAGTAGCCGTCTTCGAAGTACACCTTCAGGTCACTCCATCAAGTCCGGAGGTAAGGTCTCAACGTAACTAACAAAACGAGCCCAAACTCGGCATACCTAGCTCTACTCGTCTATTAGTTCCAGTAGCAGTCTTCGAAGTACACCTTCAGGTCACTCCATCAAGTCCGGAGGTAAGGTCTCAACGTAACTAACAAAACGAGCCCAAACTCGGCATACCTAGCTCTACTCGTCTATTAGTTCCAGTAGCCGTCTTCGAAGTACACCTTCAGGTCACTCCATCAAGTCCGGAGGTAAGGTCTCAACGTAACTAACAAAACGAGCCCAAACTCGGCATACCTAGCTCTACTCGTCTATTAGTTCCAGTAGCCGTCTTCGAAGTACACCTTCAGGTCACTCCATCAAGTCCGGAGGTAAGGTCTCAACATAACTAACAAAACGAGCCCAAACTCGGCATACCTAGCTCTACTCGTCTATTAGTTCCAGTAGCCGTCTTCGAAGTACACCTTCAGGTCACTCCATCAAGTCCGGAGGTAAGGTCTCAACGTAACTAACAAAACGAGCCCAAACTCGGCATACCTAGCTCTACTCGTCTATTAGTTCCAGTAGCAGTCTTCGAAGTACACCTTCAGGTCACTCCATCAAGTCCGGAGGTAAGGTCTCAACGTAACTAACAAAACGAGCCCAAACTCGGCATACCTAGCTCTACTCGTCTATTAGTTCCAGTAGCCGTCTTCGAAGTACACCTTCAGGTCACTCCATCAAGTCCGGAGGTAAGGTCTCAACGTAACTAACAAAACGAGCCCAAACTCGGCATACCTAGCTCTACTCGTCTATTAGTTCCAGTAGCCGTCTTCGAAGTACACCTTCAGGTCACTCCATCAAGTCCGGAGGTAAGGTCTCAACATAACTAACAAAACGTACCCAAACTCGGCATACCTAGCTCTACTCGTCTATAAGTTCCAGTAGCCGTCTTCGAAGTACACCTTCAGGTCACTCCATCAAGTCCGGAGGTAAGGTCTCAACATAACTAACAAAACGAGCCCAAACTCGGCATACCTAGCTCTACTCGTCTATTAGTTCCAGTAGCCGTCTTCGAAGTACACCTTCAGGTCACTCCATCAAGTCCGGAGGTAAGGTCTCAACATAACTAACAAAACGAGCCCAAACTCGGCATACCTAGCTCTACTCGTCTATTAGTTCCAGTAGCAGTCTTCGAAGTATACGTTCAGGTCACTCCATCAAGTCAGAAACTAAATATGAAATTTATAATCCCATAAGTATAAAATCTATAAATAAAATAAATGCGTGAAGGATCAAGTTTATTAGGTGAAATATTTTGTATTCGTACAGTGATCTTTTCGTAAACGAGGAGCTGCTTACAAGCGTCACAGTGTCCACTCACAACGGCGGCCGAGCGCAGACTAAAATATTTCATTACAAATTTTTGTGCAATAAATCAAGATGCGCCGGTAAAATAACCCTTATTTCAATCCAATAAGTATCACGCGTTACAACTAAATATGTGAAAAAATAAGGTTTCATTTTCATTTTTTTCTCAGCCTATTTGTAACATTTTGATAGTTTTATCTAGTACCTTTTTGAGTTAGACATGTCTACTTACTTAAAATATTTTTAAATAAATCAATTTGTTTTATTAAATACAAGAAAAATGTTCGTTTATTCAGCACGATATTGTCAATTTTGGGTGAAGAGGCAACGGAAATTATTTTTTTCAATATTATAAACCAAAATTTTCGACTTAAAATATAGTACCATTTAAAGATTAAGGAGTAATCTATTTATGGTAATTATTAGTTATATTTGGTTTTGTACTATTTCGCCGCAAAATGCACTGAAAAACTGCGTATTTTTGTCAGATTCGTAAACGCGTCCTTAAACTAGCTACTTAGGTATATGTTTTCAAATAAATTGATAGTATTTATTATTTAAATCCTGCATAGTTCCCGTTACCGTGAAATTTCTGGAATAAAACCTATACTATGTGTTAATTAAAGTTACCCTCTATACATATGTGTGCTAAATTACATTGTGATCGGTTCAGTAGTACCTATTTGCGTGAAAGAGTAACAAACATACATACATTTCCATCCATCCTCACAAACTTTCGCATTTATAATATTAGTAGGATAGGATAGGTTTAGTAGGATGAGGTTTTAAACAAAGCGGGTGATGCCGCTATTGGAAAGCTAGTCTACACTAATATAAAGAGGAAAACTTTGTTTGTTTGATTGTAATGAAGAGGCTCATAAACTACTGGACCGATTTTAAACATTCTTTCACCATTCGAAAGCTACATTATCCACGAGTAACAGGCTATATATCATCATGCTAACACCAACAGGAGCGGAGTAATGCGGGTGAAACCGCGCGGCACAGCTAGTATTTAATACTCATACAAAATCTCCCAAAGAAAGGAAATTAACAATATACAGTACACAATAAAATTAATTGTTCAACCGTGAAACCTGTTAAATGTGAATTCACGTTAATCATCTGTTAATTAAGATTTCACTGTGATTTATAACGTGTCAAATACAGTGACGTAACGTAGAGAATAAATTTAATATGAAATGTTGGAATTAATAAGTTATAAGTTAAATATGTGATTTTCTAGATATTCCTATTTGGGATATTATTACTAGATTTCTGCCTGAGGTTTCCCCCTTTTTCTAAAACATAATAAATAACAAATTCTATACTGAAGCCTTTCTCGAAAACCACTATCTATCTATAGGTTTTGAAATTATTTGATACTGTGTCCCACGGTTTCATTGCTCCGCTCCTGTTGGTTTTAGCGTGATGATAGCCTATAGCCTTCCTCTGTGGCCTTCCTCGATAAATGAGCTATCCAACACCGAAAGAAATTTTCAAATCGGACCAGTAGTTCCTGAGATTAGCGCGTTCAAACAAACAAAGAAACAAACTGTTCAGCTTTATAATATTAGTATAGATAAACGCAATATTGTGTTATTATCTGTGATAAAGGTAAGACAATATCAGCATTAATTACAAACCGTTCAACCTTTCGCAATATTATATGACAGATAATAAATCTGCGTTCCGGAAATAAGGTGTCGTTCCGGGAACGCCCACTTCCGCGGCATTTATGGTGCTATTTTGTTTATGGTAAATTTACATTTACGAAGGAGAATAAAAAAACTGATTTAGTATTTGAAAGTGATGGCGCTAGACGACTTATACATAACAGCTCTAACATTTTTTCCACACTATTATAATACATTGAGTTACTATGTACTACGTAGAAATAATACCTCAATGTTATAATACCGCTATAAGACATCATGGTAAACATAATACGATTTATTCAGCGGTCTAATATCGTGATATGCAATAGTTCATTATACAGGATGTCCCACTGTTGGTATACTAAGCTCAAAGGAGGTTATAGTTTTGCATACGCTGAGTACCTATAAGATGAATAGATGAATTTTTAAAACTATGTGTACACCCATAACAAGCAACCCGCCCAACTTTGCCACCAGCACGTGAGCTATCGTTTAAGATTATGTTTTCATAGACAAAATGCTCACATTAGAGAAGCGGTATATGCCGGCTGCGCGAAACTAGAGAAGAAAACATGGATTTTCAGGAAAAATTTAGCAAAAAATTTTTGAAGTAATTTTGT
Source organism: Colias philodice (assembly GCF_061535455.1). Lineage (NCBI taxonomy): Eukaryota > Metazoa > Arthropoda > Insecta > Lepidoptera > Pieridae > Colias > Colias philodice. The sequence continues at coordinate 2,170,380 of NC_143115.1, forward strand.
TGTTTAAGTATTTTTTACGTGATACAGTGGGACACCCTGTATAATAAATACATGCGTTTTAAACACAAGAATATAACCTGCCAAATATCATGACTGTCTGAACGGGTCTATATGTTTCAATTCCCTTGTGAGTGACAAAAATATACAGTTCGATTTCGCCATAACTTTTGATTGTGTTGATTTAGAAGCTTTTTCTATTACGGTATTTTTCGTGAATATTGGGTTTAAAATTGATTTGAATATATTCAAGCGTTCCTGAAATAATTAAAAATAAAGACGACGAATTAGGTAATTATTATTTTTTATAAATATACCTACTGTTGACTATAATATTATATGTTATTAACAACAAAATGTAGGTATTCTGAATTCTGTTATATACGGTAACGGTAAATCTAATAATAACTGCATAGGTATTTATTTTTAATTTTTAATCTGTCAAAATTTCATTTATTACTTGTAGGAAATGGCTTGTATACAGGGTGTCCCACTTTCGGTATACTAAGTGCAAAGGGACTTGTAGTTTTGCATACGCTGAGTACGTAAAAAATAATTATAAAATTCCAGACGCATTTTTTTTTTAAATAGAGGAATTCTTAAAATTCCATGTGTACACCCCCAACAAGCAAACCGCGCAACTTTGCCACCCACATGTGAGCTATCGTTTAAGATTATGTTTTCATAGACAAAATACTCACATTAGCGAAGCGGTATATGCCGGCTGCGCGAAGCTAGAGACGAATACATGGATTTTAAGGAAAAATTTAGCAAAAAATTTTTCGCGTAATTTTGTTATTTATGTATTTTTTATGTGATCAGTGTATGCAAAACTACAAGTCCCTTCGCGCTTAGTATACCGAAAGCGTGACACCCTGTATAAGTATTGTACAGAGTACCTATATAATACTTACTTATAGAGTTTCATATTATTCGATTCCAAGAAAAGTAATTTTTCAAATAACAGAAACATTATTATACATACTATTTATTCATTATCAAAATTCAAAGTTTTATAACTTTCCAATCTACGAACTCGAAACACGATTACTGAATTCAAATGAAAACGGGGTTTTACGCATAAAGTTAAATAAATGTTCTACATTGTTTATGGTTATTGTTTTATCTGTGTACTGTTCTGGAAAATACGAGAAAGCGCGCGAAGGTTCAGTCTTGTATTTGTCATAAAAGAAAAAAAAAGCGCGCGAAGTGACAGGACTTTTCTCTTATCTGTGGTAGCTTGTTTGTTTGCGTGGATTACCTAATATGATATTATTTATTAAAAATAAAACGTTATTTTCTTAGTGATACCACATATACTATTATAATACTATGGTGATACGTTCGTACATTCAAACAAACATTCAATATTTTCACAAAGCAAATAGGTACGTGAAATACAGAAAACTATAATGTAAACAAGCTTTATTACAATAATTGGTTTGAAATAACTATAATATTATTATATTATAAATAAATAATAATTTGCGAGATGTTTATAGTGTAACATATTCAAATTATTAGCACACGCACAATTAGAAAAATAGTCTAATCATTCTTCAATTCTTAATTAAATATTTACCAACCGTTTATATACAACGCTTACGTAAACACACCATTGTAAAATAGCTACAAAATCCAACACAATAAGGTCTTAATTATTTTAAAGTGACTCTTCACAGTTAAGAGTGACTAATTGCCAGTCGTGGTGAAAAATTGAGAGCCTTCACAGTGAGTTGGAAAAGATTCGTGTATTTAACTTCGAAATGGCTTGTGGCCGCTAGCTGAGAGTATTTATTAGAAACTTAATTGATATGTCGCAGTCATCTGGTTGAATCTGCTATTTGATTGAACGACTAGCACGTTCATTGAATAACGACATTTAATAGAATGATTAAAGAACAAAAAAAGTACCTAGCAGTTAGCACATATTGTCACTCTCTACTTGCTCTCTACTTAGTACTTACTGATAACAAAAATCATAAAACAAAATTGCTCCTTCATGAAGTGATAGAAATACAAATAAACACATTTTCGCATCAATATTCTGAGCTTTTAAGTTGGTATTTAAAAAAAAGCCTTTAGCCACTTATTCTAGCCCTAATAATCGTTACTAGACCTATCTTTTTTCTACTGCATAAAAGATTTAATACCGATTACGGTATAAATTAGGTATGTGCTATTTTATTCCTTCCGCTTGGTCTAAAATCTAACAAATTATATACTGAAACTATCATCAAGAACGACTCTATCTATCTAAAAAAAAAAGACGTGTGGCACTCGAGGACTGCCGCGGTAAAGCTATTGCATGCTACGCCTTCAAGCCACACCTCCGCGCCCGTCGTAGTAGGGAGCGTGAGGTTTTTCGTTACGCAATTTCTGGTTTCGGTCCCCGCGCTCCCCGCGATAGAAGCTATGCAATAGCTTAAAAATTAAGATAAAACTACGCATACATTATAACAGACTACATTGCGATTGGCGATTAAAGGATTAAAAAATACAATTACATAAACATATTTATGTAAAACACACTATGAGCCACAAAACCAACATTTAAGGAATGTTTCAAAGAACTGTGAACGTAAAAACGGCAATAAACTATAGCATTCAACTGAGTCACTCGAGTGAGCTATAAAAACTACGTTCTTTTCGGGTTTTAGCATTTTAGACGGAAATTTAAATAGTAAAATATTTGAGTGCTTTTTTCTAGAAACGTTTTATAGCATTAGGAAATTAAAGAGGTTTAAATCGTATTATCTAGTTCAAAATTGTAAATAATGCATTGATTGTGGTACGAGTAGGTACATGTAAGCTATCTTAAGGTGATGAATTAATTTTTCTAACATTTACGGCCCTTTTTAAACGTTCGTAATTTTTATTTTATTAAAGTTGTCGTGATGAAAATTCTTGACAAGAAAGTTCAATAGTAACACAATACGTCTACCGTTTTAGAAACATGATTCCATGATATTTTCTCGATAGAAAAAAAATACAAAGTTCTCATTGTTATTTTTTTTTAATCTCTAGCATCTTCAAAATAACAAACGTAAAGTTACGACTTTTTGGATATTAACTATAAAATATACAACCTATACGTCTACCGTGTTAGAATTTTGAAATATGCGATGGTTTTGAAATAAACAAGAAATACTTGAAATTAGCGCCTGACCAGCCAATATAGCGAGAGCCGCCCTGTACCTTCCTACCCCGATCGCTGCACGAGTCATTCCCGCTACGGCCGTCACACGGGGAACTTGTGTCGCTTGCGCAATCGTAAAAAAGGGTGACAACACGATAAGACAAAATGAGACAAATGGGGACAATAAAGAAAATAAGAAGAAGAAACATAAAGGTTGGAGGAAAAAGAATGCTTACAATTGGAACAAATTAATGAAGTAAGTTAGTTTTATTTTAAATTTGATGATAATTGTATTATAGACGATGTTTGATATGTACCCCTGTTTTAAGTACATAACGAATGTGTAAGATTTTTTCATTTATAGCATAAATAATCTTTTCAGAAATCCGGAATCCAGAAGGAAAATAAACCCACTGATTGTTCACAATGTGAACCCACTCCTTCGTAAGTACCTTTATTCAGTCAAAAATGTATGTTATCAACGCTCTACTGGTTTTATCGCATGATTCCATTTTTAGCAAAAAGCAACAAAGTGCAAAGAAATAAAAAATCATGGTGAACTTAGTGGAAGTATGGTGGACGTAATATGGAATTATGGAACAGGAGCTCGTTGGAGTAGTATTATATTTTAAAAAAATACGAAAAAATTTCAAGAATTTCTTAGTAGGTGGTAGATAAGTATGTTGTATAAAGAATTTGATGTTGATATTTATTTCATTTATACTTACTACACCTGTGCGGGAAATTGCTTAGTACTAAAACCGGTTTATATTCATATTTACATAGTAATGTGAGTTTTCATTTCGAAAAATTTTGTGTAAGTATATTAAATTGAGTTCCTGGGTGATCTGGAAACACAATTGGGCCCGGAGGATGGCGCTGCAGTCACTCCTCCTAATCACATGAACCGATTTGGATAAATATTTGTGTGCACATTTCATTGTTGTGGGATGATTGGTTGATTCGTTTTCACATTAGCTAATATTATGTATTTTTGTTGTTAGAAAGTAAACTTAATTTAATGTTTATAATACATTATTATTGGTATAAATAAGCCAGTGTTCGTCTCACATTGCTGTACCTGCCTACCTATCCTACCAGGGCCTAACTTTGTTCTGGCTATTTTATTTTGATTATTTGTAATGAATAATTACAATTATAATAGAGTGCAAAAAATAAATACATGCGTCAATATATTTTGTGTTTTTTTTAAACAATTTTTGCCCGCTTTGCCCGCGTGGAATTAGGTTATATCGTGAATCCTGTTTTATCCCACAGAAGTGTTCAGTTCGGATAAAAAGTATCCTATGTGTAAATCCAGGCAATTAGCTATATTTTATCAAAATTGGTAATGTAGTCTTGACGTGATTAAGTAACAACTAACGAAAAAATATACAAATTAACATCCAAAGTTTCGCATCAGTTTTACTGTATTAGCGATATCTTCCACTCTTGACTTTGACTGAGAAGAATTAGGGTTTATAACTTCTTTCAGAAATAGTACCTTTCATTTCTGGGCATGATGTAATATCTACGTCAGCATCAAATTCTATCTAAATCAATTCAGTAGTCCGCATAATTAGGTACCATTTCATTTTTTCAGAGTAACAATATTTTTTGTTATTTTAAAGATTATTTATAACCTGTATTATTTTGTAATAAAGTAAACATTACGAAATAATAATAATTAATAATTATTAATAATGTCTAAGTAGTTGTTAAAAAGAAGATAATTTTGTGTTTATAAGCAAGAAAATAAAACCAATAAATCAACAATTAAATATATGTATAACAATATTATAACTGTATGACGACTCCATACATGTTTGTCCCGAGTCGGCCAGCGGCAGCGCGGCGAGTATGCAAGAATGACTTCGCGCACACCCGCGTTCGCGATAGCGAGCTATTAGACTCCGCCCGCCAAGCAGTGGATTTTTTTTTGTGTATCGTCTTAATCTTAATACTATTATAAAGGCGAAAGTTATTATGGACTAGATTTCCGCCCGCGGCTTCGCCCGCGTTTGCAAAGGAAAACCCGCATAGTTCCCGTTACCGTGGGATTTCCGGGATAAAACCTATCCTATGTGTTAATCCAAGTTACCCTCTATATGTGTGCTAAATTTCATTGTAATCAGTTCAGTAGTTTTTACGTTAAAGAGTAACAAACATCCATAGATCCATACATTCATAAATCCATACATCCATACAAAGATAAGATGTATGGATGTGTTGATGCTTTTAATGTGTTGTGGGACACCAGCCGCAGCCTGCCCATGACTGCACTATAGAGATACAGCCCTAGGCAGTCCGCGGCCGATGTAGGACTATTGCAGGGTATGGAAATTTAATAATTGGGCTATGGATTGGGATGCTAAATGGACTGGTACTGGGGACTATGGGAAACTATGGCACCTGCCTTTCTACTAAAAGAAAGTAAAAATATGTTGGCAGGTGGTGACTCGCCCTCTCACTGTATGGGCCCCCGAAATAAGTCGCTGCATTAGTGCGACAAGGGGGCAACATATTGTGAGCAGCTAAGGGTGGAGAGGCGTCCCTGGACTTTAAACTACGATCACGCGCTCCCTGAGGGTCCAGCATCACGTGCCCACTCGCCACTTATGATTCGCATCCACCCTTCGAGCTATTATTATTGCCTAAATGGCAATAATAATTATGAATATGGAAAAAATTAACTCAATTCTTGAATTAAGGTAGGTACTAATAATAGATTTGTAAAATATTATTAATATGAAGTATTTGCATCGTACAAGCATTATTAGTACAAATTGCCACAGATAATAAAATAATATACTAGTCAAATTATTCAGTAGGTAAATGTAATAACTTAATAGTAAGCTAACTTTATATAGAGCACTAGCTTTCCGTCCGCGGCTTCGCCCGCTTGGTGTAAAATCTAATAAATTATATTATGTATTCTTAAACCATCCTCGAGAACCAATCTATTCATTAAAATAACCGCATCAATATCCGTTGCGTAGTTTTAAACATTAAAGCATACATGGTGACTTACATAGGGACATAGAAAGCGACGTTGTTTTATACTATGTAGTGAAGTAACCTTAATTAAAATTGCACATACAAATCCATACTAATATATAAATGCGAAAGTAACTCTGTCTGTCTGTCTGTTACTCAATCACGCCTTAACTACTGAACCAATTTGCATGAAATTTGGTATACCTAGAGATATTTTGATACCCGAGAAATGACATAGGCTACCTTTTATTGCGAAATATGTACCACGGGCGAAGCCGGGGCGGACCACTAGTATAATATTATATATTCAATTTTGCATTATCTATGTAGGTATATTGTCACCGAATTGTTTGACAAACAGATACAATATTGATTTTGTTTCGTACAAATTCGTATATGTTCGGCTGTTTTCGTGATTCAGGGGAATATCTGTTAATTAAAATGCATTTGATACTAATGTATTGAATTATTTATTATTACTGATAAGTTATGTATGTATTCAAGATAGATCTGTCCATTTGCTACATCGATACTTATGTTTGAGAAATATCAGTATGTATCTTAGGATCTAATATTACATATCAGAATTTTTTGCAGTACGTATCTTATATTTTCTAAATAGGTTTGATTTGGAATATAAAGTTTAAAAAGTTTATATTCCAAAAATTTATCACACATGAGCACACATGAATAGACAAACAACCAAACAACTTATATTTCATAACAACATAATATTTAATAAACAACCCTAGTATGGTTTTTAAATAAAGTTAATACACACAAAGCGAAATAAATAATAATTAATTCATTTTAACATAAACACTGAAAAATTCATACCAATACAACGGCTGTCACTTGAAATAAAATAAATCAAACGCTGAATAACTGGAGTTTAAAGTTCTATAAATCAAAGTCTAAAACACTATTCCTGTATTGAACGATACTACTTGGAAACCGCGGCTTCGCTCACGTAGCAACCGAGTAGGTATCTATAATGTATCTAAAGTGCTAATTTTTACTAATATTATAAAGCTGAAGAGTTTGTACGTTTGTTTGTTTCAACGCGCTTATCTTAGGAACCAATGGTCCGATTAGAAACATTATTTCAATGTTAGATAGTCCATTTATCGAAGAAAGCTATAGGCTATTTATCGTCACGATAAGACCAATAAGAGCGGAGCAATGCTGGTAAAACCGCGGGACACAGCTAATATAGACTAAAATCTATTTCTGTACTAAATTGCCACATTTCTTTAAGATGTTCAATGTTCATCCATCCTCACAAACTTTTACGTTTATAATAAACGTTTTGAAAAAAAGATAAAAAGGTTCCAGAAAACATTAAGTCATTTATAATAGATATTAAAGTTTACAATAGTTTTTAACTATTCATAATTAATAGAGTTCTTGTCAGAATTTATGAAATAAAATTTTAACATTACATGGATGGAAATGATACGTATCAATAAAAATGTTGTGTGGTTTTATGAAACCACGGTAAAAGTGAAACTTAGGCACAAAATTATCGTATTTGTACGATAATTATTATCGTACGGTTCGACCGTCACGCGACATGCGCTATACAGACCAAAAAGTTTGAGACGATGTAATAAAAGTTTCACTTTAACAACAAAAATACATCAAAACAAGAACCACAGGACAGTTCTTTGGCATATTATGATATTATATTATATTGTAGTTACATATTATTATGTTAAATTAAATTGTAATATTGACATGATTTTAAAAGAGCAACTTGAGAGTTTCTTGCCGGTTCATCTCCATAGATACTGCTTTCCGAATCGGTGGTAAATGTTAAAATATGTATAATGACGATTCAAAAGTGCTTCTAGAAGAATTGAATAAATAAATGTTTGAGTTTGAGTACATATTTTAAAATCCAAAGTTATAACCGTTTGCAATTGTAATATAAAATATCAAAAGCACAACTAGTATTTTAAACTATAAATCATAGTCAATAACAGTTCTCCATGACGAAAAGCTTCTCTGCTCAATGTTCAAGTAAGAGTCACGTACCATCGAACGCTGGCAAAATACAGATAGGTAAGTATGTATTGTTCAAATACTTACTGTAATATTTATTTTATGTACTGCACCAGCAATTTTGTGGTGTTTATTTGTATTAATATCAGGTATAACTGAATCAGCTTTTTTCTAGAAAATGTGCCCTTTTATTTGTCTAATTTTAGATGTAGATTTTTTGGCTTGATTCTTTTTAACAGCGTAAATCCGTGTTAAAAACATAGTGAATATGGTTATCAAATTATGTCTATTTAGACTCATCTTGATTCTCATATAAATACTAAATTATCTGTGAAATACAGCTTCGTTGTTAGGAATATTCGTAATATTAGTATTGCTATCGTACAAAAACTTATTTGTCCACGGAATTTATATCTATAGAATTAAAACTTTCTAAGAACGTTATAACTTATCCAAAGAGCGGTTTGTAGGTACATATTTGGAAAAGCAAGGCCATAGCGTACCTATAGTTGAAGAATTCTGTGAAATAAAGAAAATTAAAATCGTTCCCTTAATCGTATTTAATATAATTTCTCATACATTTTTAGTATTCACTTCTCGTAACGTGAGTCGTTACACATAGGTACCTACTTTACATTTACATTTATGGCTAATGCAGATTTGTCCAATGTACATAAAAAGAGAACATTTATTTGACCGATCCTCGTAAACATAAAACCCTTTACAATTTTGCTTCGTCATTATCAGGTCAAGGTAAGCGTCATTTATTATCAGAGTAAATGTAGTAGGCCAGAAATAGACTAAACATATTTTAATAAACGACTAGTATACCCCGCGGTTTTACCCGCATTGCTCCGCTCCCTTTGGTAATAGCGTGATGATATATAGCCTATAGCCTTCTTCGATAAATGAGCTATCTAACAGTGAAATATTTTTTCAAATCGAACCCACAGTTCCTGAGATAAGAGCGTTCAATAAAACAAACAAACTCTTCAGCTTTATAATATTAGTATAGATTAAAAAAAATAGTTTTGAGTTTAAGTTCAGTTATAGATAATCATAGCGCATAATAAATCAAATGGAAAAATAAATAAGTATCTTATATGCATACCTATTTTATTTCAATAACTAGCTTTCCGCCCGCGGCTTCGCCCGCTTTGTCTAAAACCTAATAAATTATACACTGAATCACTAACTATTAAAATAAACCGCATGAAAATCCATTGCATAGTTTTAAAAAGATTTAAGCATACATAGGGATTAGGGACATTACATCATCTTTCATTACAGAGAAAGTTACTTTGTTTTATCTATGTAGTGATACTTTAGAAAAGAAACATATCATTGTTTGATCGTTTGTAATAATCAAAATTCATTTATTTTATATTTTTATTTTTTGAGTGGCGTATAGCTTGAATTCCGAGTAAAGCCTGAACGGATGACTAGTGTATAATTAAATTAGTAACTTATCGATATAACTACTTGTACTTGTAAAATAGAGACAATATTATTTTTTATAGAAAAGTACATTTTAGTTGTAATTACAAATTTTACATATCTAGCTCTAAAATATTAATGCCATTCTTGAAGAAAATGTTTGAAAATTCGAATCCATTAATACTATTGAACGTTAGTGACTTGCATAAAAGTTTCCGAACGAATAATTCCAATCACTCTTGCTCACGATTCACGAACTAAGATGAAGGAATTCATTTCAAAACGACACGCGTGATAAATGGATTTGGTGAAATTTTAGTACATAATTATTAATTACGTATTAAAATTATAAAATTTGTTGTAATATTATGATCTTGCTGTTAACGCATTGTCGTGAACTAAAGTGATGCGGCGCTCTTTTTTTCTCGAGATAAACGTTTGATTTTGTCACGATAAAAGTGGTTTATCGCAGATAAAACCAAAACTAAAAGTAATTACACAAAATGCTCTGACAAATATCTTGCAAATGTTTTAATATAATTGTTTATGAAAAAAAAAATCATAATAAGTATTACCATGTCAAGTAGAAAACGTAAAAGTGTGAAAATTAGAGCTAACTTGGTGATTTTTTTTTATCGAGTAAATTTTAATATTTTATGTTTTTGATTAAACAGAATCGTTGAACATATCATCTAGTTTGATATATATTTTATTTTTTAGATTTGATCTTGCATATTACACGTATCATCTAATAGAAGATTGGTTATTTTGCTTTATGCGCCCCCTTAACCCTTTTTGAAGTGAAAGTTTTAGGCGCGTTGAGAGTAAAATTCCAAGGACGTGTCATGGCAATACCGTCACGCCATGGAGTAAAGCGACGATTTTGATATGAATCTTGAAAAGAAGTTTCACTTCTGACACGTGTTCTCGGCACACATGCTCTTTTTTATTGTAAGTTTACTTATTAGGTAATCTCGACATCAGTTTAAAGTTTTTTTTTTATTTCTGCGCAATAGTTACGGAATAATCGCTTGTGCACACTTAACGATTACACCCTGTTTAGACTATAATTCTACTTCATATTCCTACAAATATTATAAAAGTGAAAGTTTGTGAGGATGGATGTGTATGTGTGTGTTTGATACCTCTTTCACGAAAATACTACTGAACCGATTACAATTAAATTTAGCACACATATATAGTGTAACTTGGATTAACACATAGGATAGGTTTTATCCCGTAAATCCCACGGGTTCGGGAACTATGCGGGTCTTTCTTTGAAAACGCGGGCGAAGCCGCGGGCGGAAAGCTAGTAGTGTATATGTGTGAGTGACGCCAAAGACATGTATGCCATGATATACGAATATGGATGAAATTTAACAGAAATTGACAATTTAGATAAAAACAAGAGCCCACAATAAAATATTCTAATATGTAGGTACATCGAAAAAACAATTGGATTAACTTCGTTGTTAATGTAATTAATAAAACGCCAATATTTCGCAAAAGCTTTTATATTAAGTGGTTGATTGTCACGCTGAAATATTAATTAAAATTCATTTTCCATATTGTATATTTTATGCTAGCTGTGCCCCGCGGTTTGACTCGCATTGCTCCACTCTTGTTGGTCTTAGCGTGATGATATATAGCCGATATCCTTCCCCGATAAAAGACTATGTAACAGTGTAATAATATTTCAAATCTGATCCGCGGTTTCTTAGATTAGCGCGAACAAGCAAAAACACAAACTCTTCAACTATATAATATTAGTTTCTAAAGATTATTTTTCCGACCCAAATATCGACCAATAGAATTGCACCATTCGACGTCACGTGGTACAACCTACATGGTATTATACTGATAATTTTTTGAAAATTTTCTCTGGTCGTTGACGTCAAACTGACAGGTTCAATTCAATTGTGAAATTATTATTGGCCGACATTTGAGACGCAAAAATAATCTCCCGAATACCACACGAGCTTCAAAATTATCTGGCATTTCCCTCAAGGTTCCCTGCAAACAAATAAAGTCGTCAATTTTTTCAGGAAAAATCACTCGCGCTTCGCGCTCGTGATTTTTTAACCTTGGCTAAAAACTTGACTCCTTCATTTGTTTGCAACGAACCTATCGGAAAATACCCGATAATTTTGAAGCTCTTGTGGTATTATAAGTGATAATAAAATATATTCATCCAGCAAAAAGGTACCTACTTTAAGTATAAAATGCTTTACAACACAATAATATGAAATTGAATAAATTTAGAACGGCATCATTTTTATAAGACTCAAGTAACTTTTCTCTTTTGTTGTAATACAGAAGCTTAAGAATATTTTAAGAAATTCACCTTTTTTTATTGAACAGAGTTTATAAATTCTTTTAGATTTTATTTTATTGCATAGAAATCTGTTTCAAAACGGAACAGGGAGAAAATAAAATAAACTGATCTTTGACCCTTGCGTTTAGTTAGCTATTTTCAGACAAAATTTTACCCAAATCTATACTAAAATTATAAAGCTGAAGAGTTTGTTTGTTTGTTTGTTTGAACGCACTAATCTCGGGAACAACTGGTCCGATTTGAAAAATTCTTTCGGTGTTAGATAGCCCATTTATCGAGGAAGGTTATAGGATATTTCATCGCGCTACGGGCAATAGGAGTGGAGCCACGGGGGTGAAACCGCGCGGAGCAGCTAGTTTTAGATAAAACGGGAGAAGCCGCGGGCAGAAAGCTACTTAGAAGTTAGAACCATCACAACATAACTCGGATAAAGCAAAGTTGCTTCGCGTGTCTATTCTAATGTATGTACGTTAAGCTTGTTTATGCTTATAGGTCTTTTAAACTACACAACAGATTCTAATAAGTTTCTTTTTTACACGCTTTAAATATTAGCTTCACCTGTTTGTTTGTAACCGACTTCTTTGGGCGCGATTTTGACCCACTTTAAACGGCCAGATTTCGTTCAAACTTTGTAGATTTATTGAGGACCGATGACAATACACTAATTTGATAAAATTTTCTATTTTTTAGTTCGGTTTTCTATAAAAAGCGTGTTTTTTAGTTTTTTTAAACTATTATTATTTTATTATTACACGCTTTATATTAGCTTCACCTGTATGTTTGTAACCGACTTCTTTGGGCGCGATTTTGACCCACTTTAAACGGCCAGATTTCGTTCAAACTTTGTAGATTTATTAAGGACCGATGACAATACTCTAATTTGATAAAATAAATAATAGTTAAAAAAAATAAAAAACACGCGTTTTATAGAAAACCGAACTAAAAGCGTGTTATTTAGTTTTTTTAAACTATTATTATTAATAGATATAGTGATTCAGAGGAAGATTTTTGTATATAATTTATTAGGTTTTAGACAAAGCGGGGTGGAAAGCTGGTTAAAATATAAACATTAAAATGTCTGTGATATATAAATATTGTTATTTGGGAAACGGTTGTATGTTCTGGATAGGGACATCAAAATCTCATGGGATTGTGGTAGACACATTTAACATCCGTGTTTAAAAAATACAGTGTTTATCTGTGGTTAAACTTTTTATGTAACTCTTTTTACGTGTTTGATTAAACAGGGTTTTATTTACCTTTTCGTGTACCATTTTTTTATATTATGGTGAATTTAATACAATATTGTATATTATATACTAGTGTTACTTTAACGTATTCATCATCTCTACATAGTATAAAACAAAGTCGCTTTCCTCCGTCTGTGTATCTGTATGCTTATTTCTTTAAAATTATGTATCAGATTTGTAGAGTTTTTGTAACGATTCAAGAAGATTCAGTATATAATTTGTTATATTTTAGACTAGCAATGCCCTGCGGTTTCACCCGCATAGATAGCGATATCTTTACAGTGAAAAGTCTACTATAGGTCGGACATGAAAATCACCTTTACCCCGTCCCGCACTACGGCCTTTTTTTTTTTTTTGTTTTAGTGGGGAAATCTTTCATAGATACCCACGGCCTCCAGGGGAGGGGCTGTGGGTTATGTCGGATTCCTACCGACCAAAACCCCACTGTGTTCCGTCAAGACGCATATTGGTAGAATTCCTCCGTGACCCCCGCACTACGGCCTGCTCGAACAGTATACCTACTATTTTCTGTAGATTGACACTTTTAAATTCGTTATATCTTTTGAATGGAATATCCAATTCTTTTCATTTAAAAAGTATTTTGCTGGTATTGAAACAGTCTATAATAAAACATCATTTAATGGGATAAGGATTAATATATGTGTATGGATAACATGGTTTGATTACTGTCGGCACTTCTATTTACTTTGAAAACGTAAAAAAGTTGTTGTAGTAACATAACTACTGAAGATGGACATATGGTATCGCGGACTTTCTTGTAGATATTGATCCATTCTATAATACTGTAGAACATTTTTTTGTTCTATCTTCAATAGATTCCGCAGCGCACGCGATGACAGAAGTTTTATTGAGGATTTTTTTACACCTTGGGTTACATTATTGCATTTTTGGTAAGGATCTCTAATTTTTTTGAAAATGCAATATAGCCTATGTTGCTCAGTAAACATGCAGCTTTCTAATGGTGAAAGAATTTTTGAAATCGGTCCAGTAGTTTTTGCGTGAAAACCATACATACATACATACATACTTACATACATACTTACAAACTTTTCCTCTTTATAATATTAGTATAGATAAAGCGGAGGGCGGAAAGTTACTAATAAAAGTACATTAGAACTCATACTCTATTGAAGCTTATAAACGTCGTTAAATTATTTTCAAAGGTGAAAATACAGTGACAAATACGAATACCGCAACGAGAGAAACAGAATCATCCCTCAATGAGCGTTACGTCATGCGAGGTGAATAATGGCGGGAACCGCCATTGTAACTGTTTAACGTCACTGTCATTGGTTTTTTTTTCTGAAGTAGGTCATAGCTCGCCTTTTTTCAGCCAAGATTTTTTTCTCATTTTGTGTTGAGCTGCATAAATACTCTTTTGTGTGAATGTTATGTAATTTTTGATGTTTGTTTCGTGGGATTTGAATTGAGTTGGAATATTGGTGAATAAAGGGTGAATAAAATAAACCACAAACCAACAAAATTGTTTTATTTGTTTATTTGTGTATAGTATACGAGAATTGTGTATATTATTTTTGAATGTGCCGGTTCAATAAAATATGTAACTTATTAAATATGTTTTTTTTTTAACTTCCCATATTTTCTCCATATACTAAAAGTATAAGTAGATTAAGAATTTGAAAAATCTGATCCCAAGAATCGATCAGAAATTCGAATTTAGAAAACGATACTGGGAGTCTGAGACATCATAATATTAAAAAGTTTCACCAAAATAGGTTGATCACTTCACGCGCTACAATAAAACAGATGCAAATACACGTGTTCGCTGTACATCTTGACATAAAATCGTCGAGGGACTGAAGATCAGAGGCAAAGCAAATTCATAGAAACATAAAAAAGTTATATCAAAGAGAATTATTATTTTCATTGAAAACGAGAAAATTGAAATGTTATGACGATACTGAATTATGCAAAGATTAATATAAATTGCTAGGTTTTGCCCGCGGCTTTGTGTGCTCGGAATAATCTAGAACTAGATTATAATAATAATATTATGCTATGTCGATGAATTCTAATATCTCCCTGTAGGAGATTTTGTGTAAATCTAATCACCTGTTTTGGAGTAATTAAAACACAGAGATACATCATCATCACTACATAGTATAAAACAAAGTGCTTTCCCTGTCCCTATGTCCCTTTGTACGCTTAAATCTTTGAAACTACGCAACGGATTCTGATGCGGTTTTTTTTAATAGATATAGAGATTCAAGAGGAAGGTTTATTTATATGTATAATAACATACATTAAATAGTGGAGAAGTACTGTTATTTTTGAGGTTTCTAATGTGATGTCGTAAAAAATTACATTTTTTCCGCTTACATTGCAAACGCAGGCTGAACCCTACGAGTTTTATCAAAATAATGTACTAAGTATTATACACATTGAAAAGGTCCACAGAAAAGTCCGCGATGGTATATGTCTATCTCTTATGGATAACCCACAATAACTTTTTTTTGTCATTTACTTTTTACGACAAATAATGGCTAATTTTCGAAGCGATTTTAACCAGTACAGCATTAATCCTTAACCAATTAAATACCTTGAATACATTGTTCATTTAATATAGATCTATATGGCCCTTTACACCGTATGATTTAAGTGAATATTTTCGAAGATATTACAGATTTAAAAATTGCGGGACGTAGCGTTTGCGGCGGTACCGGCCGGCCGCCCGGCTATATATTTTATACCCGTGCGAAGCCGGAGCGGGCCGCTATGTTTTTATGTATGTATAACGTTCACAGTTTTTCCGTAGTGTATTTAGTATCAGCATTGCACCCGTGCGAAGCCGGGGCGGGTCGCTAGTTATAGATAAATTACAATATAACAGTACTTAATATAATAATTATAAGCCTTTATTTATTCAAGTTATTGGTTATTAACACGTTCAAGACGGGGCCCGATTTTGGCTACTTATCGTTGGGCCGGCATAGGGCTTACAAGACCTGTTGGTGAACTTCATTTACGGCCGGCATCAGGTGGAAAGGACCTGTTACACCTTTTGACATTAAAATGAAATGTGTCATCCAGTTGAAGACTTTTTTGAATATTCTTTCTTGAAATGTATTGTTATTGAATCACTGCATAACAACATTAGACCCGTTTTTGAAAGAAATATCATTAAAGGAGGTTAAATTAGTAGTAAAATTATAGGATCTTATACACCTGATCCCGGCACTAGTGAATATGATTGCTAGTGATGTCAAATGAATCGACCAAATGATCAAAAACAGTATGCGCTTCATTATAACAGTTATGACAATACGAGGGTGAATCAAAAAGTTCTTGGAATCACTATAAAAATGTAAAATCTATTTTCCAAAATTTGTTTTTCTCTTTGAAAAAAATGTTTTTTCTAACTATCAAAAATCTCAACCACGGCATCCATTGCCGCGTCATAATCGTAAAATTTGTTAGATATATAATAATAGATATCAATAAAAAATCGCAACGTCTAATTATTATGCACATCACTAATTAACTGACCTGTCACCAAGGGCCGGCTATCGGGTTATCAGGCATCGGGTCTTTTAGATCCGATATCCGTCCTGCTAGGACAAAATTTCTTTGCAGGCCGTATCAGGTCTTTAAGATCCGATACAATATTTTTCCTTTTATGGGTACTATTTAGTGGCAGAATACCAGTCAATATATCTGTCACACTCTCACTACAAAAAATCCTAAAGTAAACTACCCCGGCCCATGCGATAGCAATAGAAATCTCTCTCCGGCCCGCGCGAATAGTTCACTTCAGGTGTTTTCGACCCGATGCCGTACTGAACGTGTTAATAAATAAATAAAACAACAGTAAACTTCAAGTAAACTAAATGGAAATTGTATTAGTGAGTAGTATAGTATAATAGTAAAACACCAGTATGAAAACTTCAACTAAATGAATTAATGTGTATTGTGTAGTATAGTATCTAATATCTATAGTAAAACACTAGTAAGTATATTATAAACTCTAAGTAAACGAAATGAATAATGTATTAGTGTGCTGTATCTATACTAATATTATAAAGAGGAAAGGTTTGTAATTATATATATGTCGCGGTTTTCACGCATAAACAACTGGACTGATTTCAAAAATTCTTTCACTATTAGAAAGCTGCATCTTCACTGAGCAACATAGGCTATAAAACATGTAGGTACCACGGGCGAAGCCGGGGCGGACCGCTAGTAGTATAATAAAACAGCAGTATAGAAACTTCAACTAAACTTTATGAATAAATGTATTAGTGTGTAGTATACTAGCTCCAGTATAGAAACTAACTAAACGATATGAATAAAGTTCCACATATTCTCTATCTATAGTGTCTCTCGTTAGACCGATGAAAGATCTCTAATTACACTTTTCATCAAGTTGCACAAGTCGACTAGAAATTTTACTGCTATTGTTCGCATTTTAAAGGAAAAGCTAGCATTTTTAAAAGGTGTTTTATTTGATTGTGACTTGTGAGCTATTTTATTTGTAGACGTATATAACGATAATATATTTAATACTAGCTTTCCACCCGCGGCTTCGCCCGCGCAGTCAAAGAAAAACTCCATAGTTCCCGTTCCCGTGGGATTTCCGGGATAAAACCTATCCTATGTCCCGGGGTAAAAAGTAGCCTATGTCCTTTCTCGGGTATCAAAATATCTCTATACCAAATTTCATGCAAATTGGTTCAGTAGTTTAAGCGTGATTGAGTAACAGACAGACAGACAGAGTTACTTTCGCATTTATAATATTAGTATGAATTAGTATATTAGTATTAGTATATTGGTATATTAGTATGGATTAGAAATAAAGAAAGCATGAAAGAAAGTTTGCATTATCTGAAGAAAAGATAAGATATAATAGAGTCGAAATCAGAGCCATTATTTGTACTAATATTATAAAGCTGAAAAGTTTGTTTGATTGAACGCGCTAATCTCAAGAACTACTGGTCTGATTTGAAAAATTATTTCGGTATTAGATAGCCCATTTATTGATGAAGACTATAGGCTATATAATATCATCAATCTGAAACCTATAAGAGCGGAGCAATAGGGGGAAAACCGCGGGGCAAGGCTAGTATTATCAGGAGCGGTGCAATGTGGGTAAAACCGTGAAGCACAGCTAGTATTATCCTATAAGACAAATATGTCACCTGTATAAATGAAATTGCCTGAATTTATAGAATGTCTATATGTTATTTCAACATTCGCGAACATCAATTTTCAACCTCAAATTAAACTTAAACTTACGATTAAACTAAACTCCGTTTACAGTATGAGATGACTCCTGATTGGCTATCCAGTGTCACCCGCAGGCTTCCGGCATTAGTTTACGTGAAACTATGTTAAACGTCGGTTAACTCAGTTTGGAGGTAGTTTAAATTTTAATACACCACTTACCTACAATTAGTTTGAAAGTTTGTAGAGCTTCAAATATTTATTTGTGTCTTGTTATTTGTGCGTCAGTGTTAGTGCGTAACATGACGTCATTTTGTCCAAAAATAAAGTCTAAAATTGAGTTGTGAGACTTAGTACTTGACTGAATAGTAAATAAATCAGCGCATTAAATTATATTATATTTTCTAAGTTTTTTTTTTATGTTATGGGGAGACAAACGAGCGGACGCACTGCCTGGTGTTAAGCAGGTTGCGTCGCCCATAAACCATAACAGAGGTTATGGTTGTTGCCTACCTTCTTCAAGTCGTTTTGATTTAAAAATATATTAGGTACATATTATTCAGTATTTATATCTTAATTAAAATGACCTTTTTACAAGACTTCGTATGATTGACGTGCAGAAGTTTTCGTTGATCAACAAAAAAGTTTATGCTAATTTTCATATGAATCTCATCCTAACATAGTAATTTTATGATTGTGAAAAATTGTATGTAAATCTTCAACAAATACACTTATCGACGTATTAGGATGAAACTTTACAGTGATATAGGTATCAGAATAACAAATTAGCCATAGAAACTCTTGATTGGAGCTCACAGGCACAGCTACTATAATAATAATAATATATTGAACGCTAAAACTGCACTGAACGTGCCTATTTAAAAGTATTTGTCACCACAAATTAAAATAATTTGGAAAATCCAAAAGTGCACGCCTCATAATGTTTATTTAATAAATATTTATTAATTATTATTTTTGTTTATTTAATAACAATTAAACCACATCGAATCAGACCCTGCAAAATGAAAGGGTTCTATTCCTGAGCATACTCAAGCGTAAGAGAAAAAAAAAGACTCGATTAGTAAAGTATTTCGGTCGCTATCGTGTTAACAAGAAAATCCTCCGCACATACAGACATACGGACGTCCAAGACAGAACTTTTTTAAACTGTTTTTTAACTAGTTTAAATAACAAAAATGACATCAAAAATATCATGAACGTTAAAAATAGTGTTTTTTCTTAATATGTGTGTGTATGTATTATCTTACAAGTGCAATGTATGATACATAAAGACATTTTAAGTTTGAAAAATCAGATGTTTTGCGCGAAGTGACAGTAGTACCCACCTCAACGCTTCGCTTATGAGGCGTGCAATTGAACAATACAACCGAATTCCATCCTCTCATCCCAAACGAATGACATTCAAGAGTAATTCAACATATTTCAATGAGAATCGAGAGGTTTTATACATATACACGTTTATTATATTTTATCATGCTTTGTTTAATTCAATTATTTTTACAATGTTAGCAACACTTATATAGACAAATAATATGTATTATAAATATGTGCATACTAGATTTTCACCCGGGGCTTCGCCCTCGTTTTCAAAGAATAACTAGCATAGTTCCCGTGCCTGTAGGATTTCCGGGATAAAAAGTAGCCTATGTCTTATTCTGGGTCTTCAGCTACCTACATACCAAATTTCATTATAATCGGTTCATTAATTTTTGCGTAAAAGAGTAACAAACATCCATCCATCCTCACAAACTTTTGCATTTATGTTTCTTCGTTCTTTCCAATATTACCATCACATTAATTTATTTATAAGGCAATCCCAGCCCCATTGTCCATCATTGCACAAAAAATAATACAGTAGTTACTTACATGTACTTACTAAATAACAAGATATCCGTTGCTATGGTAACGTGCGTGCAAAGGTAGCATAATATTGCATGTAAATAGGTATAGATGTATAGATTCCACAGATTACGATTAAGATAATCGTATTTATCATAAACGCAAAAAGCTTTATGGTGAAAACACGAGGTAAATGCCATTTAAAGGATTTCTGTTTTTGATTTATATTTTGATTAATTTTTTTTTGAAGTCCCGTGTCCCCGTAAGTGGGACTACGGTAAGGGGCAGATGCATTATGCATACATCTGTTTCACTGATCTATTTTCTTTAGGGAAAAGTAGGTGATCAGCCTTCTGTATCCTACCAGACATTTTTTTTTCTTCGTCTCCACCGGGAATCGAACCCAGGACCCCTCGGTTCTAAGCTCACGCGTCAACCACTGTACCAAGGGGTCGGTCCCTCTTTTAGTAGGTACAGAAAAGCTGCACTGATTTGTTCGAGAAAATTGATCTCTACATCAATTAAGAAACTAATAAAACATGCTTATACTCATGAAATTATTGTATTGTCATCGATCCTTAGTAAGTGTACAAGAATTTAGTACGTGTAAATTTAAGTAATACGTGTAAATTGAAGTAATACGTGTAAATTGAAGTACATAATACGTGTAATTGAAGTAATACGTGTAAATTGAAGTAATACATGTAAATTGAAGTAATACGTGTAAATTGAAGTAATACGTCATACGTGTAAATTGAAGTAATGTGTAAATTGACTGAAGTAATACGTGAATTGTAAGTACGTGTAATTGAGTGTGTAAATTGAGTAAGTGTACAAATCGAGTCGAAAGAAGTCGGTTACATACAAACATACAGGTGAAGCTAATAGAAGCGTGTTAAAATCTATGTATAACATATTATTATCTAAAATACGAGTCTAGACAAAAATTAAATACAACTTCCAAGACTACTAAGTCCTTGTAACTGTTGAGAACATATTATTTAGGGACACATCAAACATGATTAGTATTCTGCCCTCGTACTATGTCTTCAAGCAGTATTTTTCCCAGTGTGGAAAGGTGACAGCGCTATATAGATCGTCTAGCGCCATCACTTTCCCACACTAGAAATAAGACTGCTATAAGATGGTAACTCGGTTCAATCAGTTCAAATCAGTTGTTATAGACATGGTCGAATTACCAATGACATAGGACTGGAATTTAAGATGAGATTTACATTACTTTTGCGTGGAAAAGCTTTTGATACAGCTTTTAATTATCTTGTAGCTCATTACAAAATATTAATCAAAGTCGCCTCGCGTTATGTCCTTATGTATGCTTACAAAAATATCTTTAAAAAAAAGTTGAGCGATGTCAAGGGACATCCGGATGGAACGAAGTGTTAAATTAGAGAGAGACAGACGGAGAACCACGCGCACGCCGCAAGGCTTACAACTCTAGCAAAAAGTGTCGTGACAACTTTTAGTAAGAATTTTTTCCATCTAGCCCCCTTTCAAAACGCGCGATAAGGAACTTCGTTCCAACTACACGACCAATAGACCGATAACTTAGATAACCGATAAATATTTAATAGATAGAATGATTTAACACTCAAGAGAAAAGTTCATTTTTACGTAACATGCATATCTGGAGCCATGCGAAGCAGGGGGTTCACTAGTGTATTATATACCCAACTAGCTGTACCCCGCGGTTTTACCCGCATTGCTCCGCTCATGTTGGTCTAAGCGTGAAGGTACCTATATAGCCTATAGGCTATAGCCGTCCTCGACAAATGGCCTGTCTAACACCGAAATAATTTTTCAAATCGGACCAGTAGTTCCAGAGTTGAGCGCGTTAAAACAAACAAACTCTTCAGCTTTATAATATTAGTATAGATAAGTATATAACAATGTCGCGTATACCCCAATGATTGGTAGAAGTTGCGTGAGATAAGATTAAACTTGCAACTCAATCTGTGTTAAGGTTTCCCAGGACTTCATCTCGAAATGGTTATCTTGAGATGGTTTGAACAAGCTTGTATGTGTATAGATGAGTTGAATTAGATTTTTATTTGTTACAACTAGACATTACTTTGTTGGGCGTTCAACAATATTGTTAATTAAATGTATCGTTAACTAGCTTCGCTCCGCGGTTTCACCCATGTGACTCCACTCCTGTCGATCTTAGCGCGATGATATAATATAGCCTATATATAGCCTTCCTCGATAAACGAACTATCTCTGTAATATTGTATACAAGCTGTGCCGCGTGGTTTCACTCGCGTGGCTCCGCTCCTGTTGGTCTTAGCGTGATAATATATAGCCTATATTACTCGTGGATAATGTAGCTTTCGAATGGTGAAAGAATTTTTAAAATCGGTCCAATAGTTTATGAGCCTATTCATTACAATCAAACAAACAAACAAAGTTTTCCTCTTTATAATATTAGTGTAGATAGTAAATTATTTTTTGAAAAATAAGGTCATAAAGAAGTTTCACTTCTTACGTGTGTACTCTAGTATTATATTAGTATCTATAGATTAAATATTATATCGTTAATAGAAATCACACGCGTTTTTACAGACATTATGCTATTTATAGTGTATATTAAACGCTATTTATTTAAATTGCAGCGAGCGTGATAATTTTCATTTTACATCAAATATAAAATATAATATCCATTGAATTTACGAATAAAGGAAGGTTTTGTACTAGTTAAAGAATTTTGGAAATTGTTGCATTTCTACAAAACGCGCAAAATCATTAATTTTATTACTTACCAAAATAAATGTAACTTTTTATAATTTGATCGTGTAATATCTCAAAATTCTAATGAAATAAAAAAGGCAATATTAAGACCTCAATCAGATTACTTTTGCTTTTATAAATTTTAGGGCCGATTTTTCAATCCCTGGTTAAAACTTATACCCGTCCAATAAAGTATTACACGATAATATTAAAAAGTCACCTGTAAACTGTCAATTGCGGGCAATAAGAATACATTTTGAAATGGTTGTTTCATACGTTATTCGTCGAATAAGTTTTAACCAAGGATTGAAAAATTTGCCCTTAATAAGTCTAAATAACTAACTGCCGAGTCACCGCTGCTCAATCAAATAAAGAAAACTTTCACAATTAATTGTATTAAAATACTCTGCCTCCTTACTACGAATAGTTACAATCTATACTTAATATTATAAAGCTGAAGAGTTTGTTTGTTTGAACGCGCTAATCTCAGGAACTATTGGTCCGATTTGAAAAATTCGTTCCGTGTTAGATAGCCCATTCATCGAGGAAGGCTATAGGCTATATATATATATTATAATATATATACATGTGTATATATTATATACCATCACGCTAAGACCAACAGGAGTGGAGCCACGCGGGTGAAACCGTGGGGCGCAGCTAGTTTGGTTATTGGTAATAAAAGCATCTTAGCCTGAATACTTTTTTTATTTTATATAATTGGAACCTCAGGTTTAATACATGTTCAATATTATGTAAGTGTAATAAAGAACTTTCCATCCTTTTAATAATTATTTTGAACAAAAATCTAAACCGGCTTCAAATTATTGTCAGAACATAAGACCTCATGGGAAACACCAGCTTTAGATAGAAGCATAGCACCGACTGATCAGATTTGATAGATTATTTTTCCGACCCAAATATCGACCAATAGAATTGCACCATTCGACGTCACGTGGTACAACCTACATGGTATTATACTGATAATTTTTTGAAAATTTTCTCTGGTCGTTGACGTCAAACTGGCAGGTTCAATTCAATTGTAAAATTATTGGCCGACATTTGGGATGGAAAAATAATCTCCCGAATACCACACGAGCTTCAAAATTATCTGGCATTTCCCTCAAGGTTCCCTGCAAACAAATAAAGTCGTCAAGTTTTTCAGGAAAAAACACTCGCGCTTCGCGCTCGTGATTTTTTAACCTTGACTAAAAACTTGACTCCTTCATTTGTTTGCAACGAACCTATCGGAAAATACCCGATAATTTTGAAGCTCTTGTGGTATTATAAGTGATAATTCTATCAAATCCGATCAGTCGGTGCTCATCTATACTAATATTATAGAGCTGATGAGTTTGTTTGAACGCGCTTATCTCAGGAACTACTGGTCCGATTTGAAAAATTCGTTCGGTGTTTGATAGCCCGATTATCGAGGAAAGCTATAGGCTATATATCATCACGCTACGACCAACAGGAGCGGCGCCACGCGGGTGAAACCGCGGCCTGCAGCTATGTAGTTTTTAATAACTACTTAGTTTTTATTAGCTACTGAATAACTTTATGAAGGAAATAAGTAATTTAAAGTTAGTATAACCATGGACCAATATAATCAAGGTATGGTATAACTTAAGTAAATTAAGTTTTACGTTTGAAACTACATTTAAAGTCAACTTATACCCTACACCCACACAGTGATTGTGTTAAGTTAGAAATTTGAAACCGTTGTTAAATGCTATTTATAAAATTGGGCTCTTGACTTGTCCCTACGCCCAAGCATTATGGAAAATGGTCCTATTCATTTCATGGTCTATAACTCTATAATATATTACATGGTAATATAACTTCTTGCTCCTTCCATAACAGAAATTGCGTGGTGAAATAAGTTCTTGTGTCTTTCTTAACAGAAATCCTTTTAAGAAACGAGGAGAAAAATTTAAATGCTTTGGATTATTCTCTATTGTGTCTTAGTACGAAAATAAATTAGAATTTAACGCAGGTTCGTTTCCCGGAAATTATTTTGTGTTTTTCTTATTTTTTTTTTAATTCATATTATGCTGAGTTTTACGAAGAAAGAAACATCATTTCTTAAGCTGTGAAAACTGTTGAACGAATTACTTGTGAAGTGAAACATCTTTAGGCGCGTTAGTAAAATTTCAAGGTCTCGGCATGGCAATACCGTCACGTCATGGAGTAACGCGACGACTATTGTATCTTTGAATCTTGCCAAAGAAGTTTCACTTCAGACACGTGTGCTCGGTAGGTACACATGAACTTTTTAAGCTATTGCATAGCTTCTATCGCGGGCCTTGAGCGCGGGGACCGAATCCAGAAATTACGTAACGAAAAAACCTCACGCTCCCCACTCCGACGGGCACGGAGGTGTGGCTTGAAGGCATAGCATGCAATAGCTTTACCGCGGCAGTCCCCGAGTGACACACGTCTTTTTTTATAATATTGAAAGTAAAAAAGAAACATCTTCTTATATATAAAAATGAATCGCAAAATGTGTTGGTAAGCGCATAACTCGAGAACGGCTGAACCGATTTCTATAATTATTTTTTTATTATATTCCTTGGAGTACGAGGATGGTTCTTATGTAGAGAAAACGTAAATATGTACCACGGGCGAAGCCGGGGCGGACCGCTAGTCTTATATATAAAAATGAATCGCAAAATGTGTTGGTAAGCGCATAACTCGAGAACGGCCGAACCGATTTCGATAATTCTTTTTTTTATTATATTTCTTGAAGTACGAGGATGGTTCTTATGTAGAGAAAACGTAAATATGTACCACGGGCGAAGCCGGGGCGGACCGCTAGTCTTATATATAAAAATGAATCGCAAAATGTGTTGGTAAGCGCATAACTCGAGAACGGCTGAACCGATTTCGATAATTCTTTTTTTATTATATTCCTGGAAGTACGAGGATGGTTCTTATGTAGAGAAAACGTAAACATGTACCACGGGCGAAGCCGGGGCGGACCGCTAGTATTATATATATATACATGGTGTTCACTTTATTGAATTGCTTGAACAAGGTAAACTAACGAGTTTGTATTTGAGTCAGTAATCGTTGTTCATTAACATTCGTGCTACAGGTATCAAAAGTGGTAATGTGTTTTTAACGATCGCTTTAAACTATACAGAATGGACACAAGAAGCTACATTCAAGATTACTATGCACCGTTAAAAGATGAAAAACACGCAATTCGTATTTATAATACTAGCTTTTTGCCCGTGGCTTCGCCCGCGTTTTCAAAGAAAAACCCGCATAGTTCGCGTTCCCGTGGGATTTCCGGGATAAAACCTATCCTATGTGTTAATCCAAGTTACCCTCTATATGTGAGCTAAATTTCATTGTTATCGGTTCAGTAGTATTTGCGTGAAAGAGTAACAAACACACACACATCCTCACAAACTTTCGCATTTATAATATTAGTAGGATTTATTAACTTTACAACAGCCGTCTCTAGTACTAATCATGCCCATTTTGTAATACTGCTTCATTTTTATTATAATTTAACCTTTTACAATAAATAAATATATTGACGCCTATAAATAAACTCTTCACCTGAATAATGATTATTATTATATACATAGATTATAATGATTATTATTATATACATAGATTATAATGATTATTATTATAATAATGATAAGTAACGATTATTATTTCTAGGGGTCAACCCGGCGATTAAGTACACATCCAACGATTAAAGAATTTCCAGAAACAGTACACCTTAAGGAATATAATATGAAAGACTAGCGGTCCGCCCCGGCTTCGCCCGTGGTATACATATTTCGCCATAAACGGTAGCCTATGTTCTTTCTCAGGGTCTAAAGATTATCTGTGCTAAATTTCATCAAAATCGGTCCAGTAGTTTATGCGTGAAAGCCATACATACATACAAACCTTTCCTCTTTATAATATTAGTATAGATGAAAATCCATGGAGGGTTGTCGCGTAAGAACCAGAGCACAGTTCTTTGGCATATTATGATATATTATGTAGTTACATATTATGTAAAATTATAATTGTATATTGACATGATTTTAAAAGATCAACTATGGAGTTTCTTGCCGGTTCTTCTCCATAGACACTGCTTTCCGAATCGGTGGTAAATGTTAAAAATATGTTATGATGATTCAAAAGTGCTTCTAGAAGAAGTCTAATTGAATAAATAAATGTTTGAGTTTTAGTTCCTGAAATAAGTTTAAACAAATTCTTCGCCTATAGATTATTAGTTTCACTGTGTAATCTTGATACTTGATTTTATTGAAATATTATCTTACAACCATGTTTGACACTTGATGTTCCTTTGAAGTGGAATGAAGCGTGAATTGATGCTCTTGTACTATCAAAGGATATTTGCTAGAACATAAAATAAGTAACAAGTTATTTTTATAGTAAAATATGATTTATACTGTATGTAAAATCTCTATCAAAATATTGTAAAAAAGTAATTGCTAGTAGTAGTTGGTGAAACAAAATACCTAGCTGTTTGTGTATGCACATTTGTAAAATGTGTAAAATAAAAATTAAAACATAGATCGTTACACTATTAATTCACCATTCTTAAATTGAATAGAAATCCTCTTACATTTTGTAGAAATAAAGACTGTGATTTTCAATTTAATATGATAGGTACCGTAAGTATACCGTGGATAAATTAATATAAATTACAATTAATATATTATTTATAACTAAACTACTTACCGCATATTATTAAAACTTAACTTTTTATATACACAATAATTTATTTATTTATTTTTATTTATAACACTTTATTGTACAAAACAATATAGGAAATGTAGTACATACTAATGAGGTACAAAAATTTTGCACAATAGGCGGCCTTATTGCTATACAGCAATCTCTGCCAGGCAACCTGGTAGGAAAAGAAATGTGAGAAGAATAAGGATAATATTATTCTGATATCTGGTATGTCTACATTTGCCCATAATTAATAATCGCATTTTAAATGTATTATTTTATAGAAATTAACTTAAGTTGTAAGTACCTACTACAAGTTTATTTAATTTGTCCTATATGAGTTAAAACTTCAGGGCTTGCAAGTTGTAAAACTACTTTAAATTTCAGCATAACGTTTCGAATAAATGTTTTAACTCTTGTTGGTGTTTCTTCTTAATGTTCTTACTTACATATTTCTGTGTTTTGGACTTACCTGTAACAAAAAATCACATATATGTTAATGAAATAACATTTTTTTAACAAGCGTAGCATGAAGTATTGCTTTTTAATAACAAAAAGGTTCAGATCACAGTCCACAGATCAAAGAAACTAAAGGGATTATCAAAATTATGTCGAAATTGATTTAGTAGTTTCGGCGTACTTAATTACACGTTTACAGACACATTTTATAATAAAACAGTTACAAATTGTTCGTCACATAAGTACCAGTTTTCGTATTTTTATTCAATACTTTAACTAAGTATTACATTATAGTTTAATTATACATTATTACATTTTAATATTTATTTTATACTAGTGGTCCGCCCCGGCTTCGCCCGTGGTACATATTTCGCAATAAAAGGTAGCCTATGTCCTTTCTCGGGTATCAAAATATCTCCATACCAAATTTCATGCAAATTGGTTCAGTAGTTTAGGCGTGATTGAGTAACAGACAGACAGACAGAGTTACTTTCGTATTTATAATATTAGTATGGATAATATTATTATAAAAGAGGAAGACTCTACTAGTACCATACGCTTCAGTCTATACAGAAATACTATTTTATGAAATAATATTTTCCCATAAAAAATAGACATATTGTAAAACAAATCCATACTAATATTATAAATGCGAAAGTAACTCTGTCTGTCTGTCTGTTACTCAATCACGCCTAAACTACTGAACCAATTTGCATGAAATTTGGTATGGTGATATTTTGATAAACGAGAAAGGACATAAGGCTACCTTTTATTGCGAAATATGTACCACGGGCGAAGCCGGGGCGGACCACTAGTATAAAATACATCTACAACTTACCTTGTATTTAAACTTATATCACAGAATACTTAAAAATAGCTAACGCTACTTATATTTTACTAGCTTTTCGCCTGCATCTTCATTCTTCGCCCTTGTAGTCAAAGGAAAACCCGCATAGTTCCCGTTACCGGATTTTCGGGATAACGAAATGTAATGAAAATCGGTTTAACAGTTTTGCGAAGGAGTAACATATAAACATTCGCATTTATAATATTAGGTGACAAATATTCTTACAAAGCAAGATGTCCCTCTTATACCAATCTAATCCTTTCAAACCTACAAAATACATTAAGACTGAAAGCCTAATCTCATGACGTCATAAACCCATAAACTGGCCGTCAATATTTATGGCCGACAATCAGAATTTATGTCGGCCTATCTCAGTTATGACGTCATTAGGTGAATTACTATTGGCTGGACTGTAAATGACTACCTAATACCTAACTATCAATACATATAATATGATAAATAATAATATTAATTATTTATTGACTGAGTAGAATTTTAAAAAATATCGGTAGGAATTTACGTTGTACCATATTAGAGAACATCGCTTAGAAACTGCTTAACTGATTTAGGTGCGGCTTTAAAAATTTCATTAATGTTTCGTATTAATATTATGATAAGCTTCACTACAAAATATAGAGCCTTTGTTTTATTTCATGCACTCAAATGCTTAATAAATGAGAAATTTTTGAATAGTAGTAAAAACAATCTCTACACTATCTCTACATCATCATCACTACATAGTATAAAACAAAGTCGCTTTCTCTGTCCCTATGTCCCTTTGTACGCTTAAATCTTTGAAACTACGCAACGGATTTTGATGCGGTTTTTTTTAATAGATAGAGTGATTCAAGAGGAAGGTTTATATGTATAATAACATCCATTAAATAGTGGAGAAGTACTGTTATTTTTGAGGTTTCTAATGTGATGTCGTAAATAATTACATTTTTTCCGCTTACATTGCAAACGCAGGCTGAACCCTACGAGTTTTATCAAAATAATGTACTAAGTATTGTACACATTGAAAAGGTCTACAGAAAAGTCCGCGATGGTATATGTCTATCTCTTATGGATAACCCACAATAACTTTTTTTTGTCATTTACTTTTTACGACAAATAATGGTTAATTTTCGAAGCGATTTTAACCCTAGAACCGTACCCTGGGGTACAAATGAAAAAAAATTCAGAAAATCTTCTATATCTTTTTTTCTAAACAACGGTTTCTTTTGCGCGTTCGTGTATTTGTCGGGGATGAGGAGACACGTAGATACCGTATTCGATCAGCAGTCAAGCTATTGAGAACACGTCGTACGAACCTGTCGGGGTACTCCAGTACCCCTGGGTACTACGTACGTAAGTATTTTAAGGTTCATTTATTTTATATTTTCGCCTTTTGGTCGTTTTATTTTATATTTTTTATTGATAAATTTAATGTACAATTATAAGTTTACTTTACATTCATGTTATATACATACTGTTATTGTTAAATAGTGTAGGAATTTGTATTTTCAACAAATTTATGATTTGCTGCATGATTTGAATACCTGAGTTATTCATTTTCTTTTTTTGATGGCAAATGATGGATGAATTTTGATTTTTTGTGGGAGGTGGAATAACAAGAAGAGCTGGTACTTGGTGAGGCATCAAAATATGAACCTAACGAAAAAATTTTAATTTTTTATTATAAAAAACTTCACCTAGAAGAACGATTTCAGTACATAACTTTGCCAATGTCTCTACAAATAAGTAATGGAGATATTTTAGGACAACAACTACCAATAACTGCATGGACCACTGCTGTTTCAAAATCTGAGATGTAACTGTGAATATCCACGTTAAAATTCCGTCAGTCCCGCACACAGTGCAGGAAGTGAAAACTTTTAATACATTTTGATCACCAACGTAAAGTGTGTGTAAATTGTAGAAAAAATATAAAAATGCCATGATAAATTAAATTATTAGGACCTAAATGAATGTTAAGATGACCTTAATAAGTCAACATTTAATAAAAGTTAATAATCTTTTTGTAATCTTGTTTTTTTCATAGGGGTACACTTGTACCCCTGGGTACCGTTAATGAAATTTTAATATGGGTACGGTTCTAGGGTTAACCAATACAGCATTAATCCTTAACGAATTAAATACCTTGAATACATTGTTCATTTAATATAGATCTATATGGCCCTTTACACCGTATGATTTAAGTGAATATTTTCGAAGATATTACAGATTTAAAAATTGCGGGACGTAGCGTTTGCGGCGGTACCGGCCGCGGCCGGCCGCCATTGCACCCGTGCGAAGCCGGGACGGGTCGCTAGTTTTATATATTGCGATCTGAAAAAAGAACTAGTATAATACGAATACGAATTTGCAAAAATAGCACATTTACTCTATCACGTAACTTCTTGTATAACGTCAAAACAATATAACAGTCATGTCCAAAATTAATAGTTCCACGTCGTGACGTCACAACAGAAGCAGATGTTCGTGAAAAACGCGGGAAAGTTTTACAGATTTGTCAAAATGGCGGAGACATGTTTTTAATACGAGTAGTTTGTCCATTTATAGTCTGTCGAAGGCGTGAATTGCTTCTTACAAATCTGTGTAACAAAAAAAAGGAAATAGAGCTGTTTTTTTAATACCATTCCAATGTATTTTTCTTAATATGCAGTATTACAAAATTCTTGCCATAATCTATACTTAATATTATAAAGCTGAAGTGTTTGTTTGTTTGAACGCGCTAATCTCGGGAACTACTAGTCCGATTTGAAAAATTCTTTCGGTGTTATAGCCCATTTATCGAGGAAGGCTATATGCTATATATCATCTCGCTAAGACCAACAGGACCGAAGCAATGCGGCTGAAACCGCGGAGTGCAGCTAGTTATAAATAAAAGTGTATATATGTCACAATTTTCGTAAAAATGGATACACAGTTTTTGCTTCACGTATTAATATACCGATATTAAATAATAAACCAAATATTTATCCCATTTTATCCAACATTAAATTCAAATAAAACCTCTCAGTATATTTAGGATCACCGATCTTTCGACACATAATCTCAAGCTATAGTTTTATCTCTAGAACAAAAAAGAAATAGTTTAAGCTTGAAGACAATGAAAATCCCTTTAATACTGCTTGAAAAAGATTTATTCGGAGCCCGAAGTGAAATATTTATGGGAGCTTGTCACCTTGGATAGGGCACTTTGTTGCCTTTATAAGTGAAATATATTTATGGGGGTATAATGAAATTATATCTTTAGTTCTGCGGGTCTTGGTGTCTTGTTGTTTGGAGTAATGATAGTTTTTAACCCTTAAATTGTCACCCATAGATTACTTGTGTTCATAATGTCCAAATTTGGAGGACGTGTTGGAATTAGGATAGAAAAGAGGAAAATGAAAAAAAAAAAATTAAAAAATTTAATTTTTTCTATTGTTTTCACTATGTCACATAAAACGGACACTGCCAAATATATGTACATGTTCGAACCGTCACATATAGCGGACATTGCACATTATTCCTGCAACCGTGTTACATGAATACAATGCACATTTTCAACTCTGTAATTCAAAATTATTATCAAATTATAATTATGGACGATCTAGAATAAGCTTTTCAAACATCTGTCTTAAAATGTTGGTTTATAACTTTAACGATATCGTTAAAAATAATGGATTTTAAAAAACGACACTACCAAAAATCACAGCCTGAGAATATGCTAAAAATTGGAATAGAAATAGTATTACATAGCCTGAGAACTTATCTAATACACCAAGAAAGTCCTCTTCCCATTCCTTATATTGTACAGATTGAAATGTGTTTGCTTCATCGTATGCAAAGAAGTCGTAGGTATACCATGCCTGAAGTACCAAAACAAACAGGAAATTTAAATCGCCTTTTTTTGGATTCTTTGGCATATATTAT
Source organism: Colias philodice (assembly GCF_061535455.1). Taxonomy (NCBI): domain Eukaryota; kingdom Metazoa; phylum Arthropoda; class Insecta; order Lepidoptera; family Pieridae; genus Colias; species Colias philodice. The sequence continues at coordinate 2,203,289 of NC_143115.1, forward strand.
ATCCATTTTCTGCCAGTTTTTTAATTTGTAAGGTATTATTATTTTAATTTTTCAACATTGGGTGGTATTTCTGGTAAGTAACATCATGCTGTGGCTGAAGAACTACTGAGAAGTAGGGAAGATTCATCTCGCACCGCATGTAATGGCTGTAATTCTGCAGCAATAATATTTTGTTGATGGTAAAAATTCTGACTTTTTGGGTCTTCATTGTGTCTCAAATCAATATGTCGTATAATTCCGAAGGTATGTTGCTGGGGGTAAATGATTGAAACTATTATCATAGTGAAATCACTCCCGTAGCACATTTCCCTCAAAATCGTCATCTCAACTCAACGCCAGACTCTTCAGCTTCCGCCAGAGGTAGGGAGGGAATTTTTTATTGATTGCCAAGTCATGCTCCTCTAAAACATATTAAAAATAGAGAAAAATATATCAAAATGATGACGTTGAAAATGGAGGGCCTTATTGGCAACGTCCGTTTTATAGGACATGTGAAGAATACCCTAGTATATACTCCAAGTTGTCAACGTCCGTTTTATGGGACATCGTATATAAACTAAGATTTGTATTCCAAATATTGTAAAATATGTAAAAATTATGTCAAAATACTATACTTACAATCGTATTCTAACTAATAATATAACATTATTAGCAAAATAGCCAAAATACTTACAGTTATTATCAATTTTATCAGGAGAGTCAAGAGATCCGTTTTTTGCAATTTTCAAATGGTCACCATTCGCGACTGTACTTCGCTTTGGTAAAAAAAACCTGCATGTACGCGAAGGGCATAGCTAGTGCCTTCCCAATATACCGATTAGCAAAGCTTAGGTCTGCTATAACAGCGCCAGCATGTGTGTAAATACTATGTCCTTTAAAACGGACGAAATCAATTTAAGGGTTAAAGTGAAACTTTTATTACTTACATCGTCTCAAACTGTTTGGTCTGTGTAGCGCATGTCGCGTGTATCGCGGCTGCCGAGTAGGTATACCTACTCGGCAGCCGACCGACACGCGACATGCGCTACACAAAGCAGTGTTCGGAACCGTTCGAACAGTTTCACTTTTACCGTGGTTTCATAAAACCACACAACATTTTTTGTCAGTAGGGACTTTCTGGAACTGAATGGAGATTTTTGTTTGTATCTAAATAGAGATTGATTGTGCAAATGTTCAGTGATATCCTAATCTATACTAATATTATAAAGCTGAAGAGTTTGTTTGTTTGTTTGAACGCGGTGATCTCGGGAAATACTGGTCCGTATTGAAAAATTATTTCGGTGTTAGATAGCCCATTTATCGAGGAAGGTTATAGGCTATATATAACATCACGCTACGGTCAACAGGAGTGGAAGGGGGAGTGAAACCGCGCGGAGCAGCTAGTCATTACATAATATTAAACAAAGTCGCTTTCTCTGTCCCTATGTCCATTTGTATCCTTAAATCTTTAAAACAACGTAACGGATTTTGATGCGGTTTTTTTACAGATAGAGTGATTGGTGACGAAGGTTTTAGTATGTAATTTATTAGGTTTTAGACAAAGCGGGCGAAGCCGCGATCGGAAAGCTAGGTATATAATGAATGCGAATGTTTGTGAGGATGGATGGATGTTTGTTACTCTTTTACGTAAAAACTACTCAACCGATTACAATGAAATTTGTTATGTAGGTAGGTGAAGACCCAGAATAAGACATAGGCTACTTTTTATGCTTTTTATAGTTTTACGAACTATGCGGGTCTAGTAATCAATGACGATCATGAAGACTCCATTGAGCCCCAAGCGGCCCGATCGGTCCCAGACACAATAGATTTTCTATTGTGTCTGACTCTGTGGTTCCGGGGCCTGAGTTATTAAGACAATTTTCATGAGTTGCCTTGTATCCATACCTACCTATATATTTCTAGCCCTAAGTTTAGTATCTTATTTCTATCCTACGATATCACATATTTACCTATCCTATTAATATTATAAAGGCGAAAGTTTGTAAGGATGTATGGATGTATGGATGTATGGATGTATGGATATTTGTTACTCTTTCACGTAAAAACTACTGAGCCGATTACAATGAAATTTAGCACACGTGTAGAGGGTAAATTGGATTAACACATAGGATAGGTTTTATCCCGGAAATCCCACGGGAACGGGAACTTCCTTCGCGGATTTTCCTTTGTAAACGCGGGCGAAGCCGCGGGCGGAAATCTAGTTAAATAATATTTTACACAGAACTATAATATTAAAGTTATTTACCCTCGCTTCTCTGTCCCTAAAACATAATAAGGTTGTAATACCACATAAGACCATTACAATGGCTTGTTAGAGCAGACCTTTTAGACAATGAGAGTTCTCAACTTGTTTAAAACTTTGGCCATTTGGTTCAGTAGCCTCAGATTTAAAATTATGTCTGTTAAATAAGAAAATCGAAAATAATCCATATAAATATGTCACTTGCTTTTATTTCGCTTGCCTTCAAATTGTAAATCTTAACTATTTTTCTATCCAGAAGACATAAAAAATGTCAAAATTGGCCCAGTCGTTTAGGAAGTGTTTAATAGTGTTTAATGGCAAACATACGCACAGAATAAATATAAAGATATTATATTTTGTATTTACGAATTATACGACCAAGTCAATATGCGGTAAAATGTAGGGCGATTTACTAGTGTGTGTGTATGGCACGTGTGAACTGAAATATATTATCGTGAAATGTTTTAAAATAATTAATATTGATTTTTTGCTGATTTAATATATGTTGCTCAATTTATTTTATAATTACTAACTTATTTAATTTTAGATGAATTTATTTATGTGCTGATATAATTTTCACATTTTGTTTTTTGTTTTGCTGTATGTACTTATTTGTTATTGATTTTTTTTTAATAGTTTAAATTGCATGTAAATTTTTAATTTATTTTTGATTTTATTTAATTTGTCTCTGATTTTTTTCGTGTCATGTAACTGTAAATGGAAGACACAGGCTCCTGAAAAACAGTTCTTACTATCTTAGGAGCCTGGGTCGCTCTAATTTGTAAAATGTTTTAAGTGGAATAAATGATTTATTTATTTAATTACTCATCATTCGACTGCATAATAAAGAACATTACCATTTACAGTATTTTGATTCTCATATGAAGGTACTTGTAGGTACTTACCCATGTTTTTTGCTGGCTCTCTCTATAGAAACTGATTGCCTTACATGTGGTAAGTATTTTTTTTTTTTATTAAATTAAATTAAATACTGATAATTCAATGATTTTATAAAAAGTCTAGTTAAATAAATGTTTGAGTTTAGATACCAAGGACTCCTAAATAAACATTTGAAACGTTTAGCGTGAAATCTATTGTTTCGTTTTTAAAAATTCACTAACAAAAAGCTACATTCCTGAGTTACGTTGAATATAATATTTTAGTTTTAATTTTTGCCAAGATGTGTCTGTTTACAAATTTAAAATTTAAATGATATCACTACATAGTATAAAACAAAGTCGCACCAACCAATACAGCATTAATCCTGAACCAATTAAATACCTTGAATACATTGTTCATTTTATATAGATACTAGCGGCCCGCCCCGGCTTCGCCCGTGGTACATATGAAAAATAATTTGGAAAATCCAAAAGTGCACGCCTCATAATTTTTTTTTAATAAATATTTATTAATTATTATTTTTGTTTATTTAATAACAATTAAACCACATCGAATCAGACCCTGAAAAATGAAAGGGTTCTATTCCTGAGCATACTCAAGCGTAAGAGAAAAAAAAAGACTCGATTAGTAAAGTATTTCGGTCGCTATCGTGTTAACAAGAAAAAGGATCCGCACATACAGACACACGGACGTCCAAGACAGAACTTTTTTAAACTGTTTTTTAACTAGTTTAAATAACAAAAATGACATCAAAAATATCATGAACGTTAAAAATAGTGTTTTTTCTTAATATGTGTGTGTATGTATTATCTTACAAGTGCGATGTATGATACATAAAGACATTTTAAGTTTGAAAAATCAGATGTTTTGCGCGAAGTGACAGTAGTACCCACCTCAACGCTTCGCTTATGAGGCGTGCAATAGATGTTGGCCGATTCTCAGACTTACCCGATATGCACAGAAAATTTCATGAGAATCGGTCCACCCGTTTCGGAGGAGTATGCAGACTAACATTGTGACACGAGAATTTTATATATAAGATAGGTATATGGCCCTTTACACCGTATGATTTAAGTGAATATTTTCGAAGATATTATTACAGATTTAAAAATTGCGGGACGTAGCGTTTGCGGCGGTACCGGTCGGCCGCCCGGCTATATATTTTATACCCGTGCTAGCGTTTAGCTACTATTATGTATTCTGTGCCCGTGCGAAGCCGGAGTTTTTATATTATACAACGTTCACAGTTTTTCTGTAGTGTATTTAGAATCAGCATTGCACCCGTGCGAAGCAGGGGTGGGTCGCTAGTTTCAAATAAAGTTGATTTAAAATAAACAAAATTTTTCAATAGTTCAACTGAATATCTTACTGGAGGCATTTTATTTTTAATCAATGTCTACATATTATAAACTTTATAAACTCATAAACTACTGCGCCGATTTACATTCTGTTTTCACCAATGAATAGCGTGAATCTCAAGGAAAGCTTGAACATATAAACATATTAAGTTTTAGACAGCACAGTCGAAGCCGCGGACGAAAAGCTAAAAGTATTGTCAGTGGAAATTAAGCCAATTGAAACAACAAACATACATATCAATATATTTTGAATAAACGTCTTGACCTTAAATTCAATAATGTCAATTTTTAATAATTACTTCACACAATTTTCACCTTCCATCCTTGGTCTTTCAAACGAAATAAGAACTGTTTTTGCCCACACAATATCAAAAGTAAAGCACAACAAAGTACAAAGGTCCTTAACAGCTTGAAAATCATAAGTATTAATACGAAAACCCTCAGTAATTTTTTATCAATTGTTCTAAGTAACTAAGGGCAAAGTTATTTCAAGGTACTCTTAAGTCAAAGAAAAGGTTCTTATGTACAATTACTGGCTCACTTTTTGTGAAGTGCTTTAAATTTTGCGGTCTCCGAAGTTTGTAATAATCCAGGGCTGTCAGTTTTGACATTTATAATGGTTATTTAACAGGGTTGGCAAGAACAATTGGGGAATTATCTTATTAATTACGGCTTAATTTAAATGTAGAGTCGGATTAATAAAGTCACTGATAGTCTCTTTAATATTTGGGTTTGAATTTTTATTACGTCTATCTGATAGATAAAAGAGTGCATACAAAAACTGGCTAAGTCTTATGAATGATAGTGTTGAAATCTATACAACTAATATTATAAGCTGAAGAGTTTGTTTGTTTAAACGCGCTAATCTCAGGAACTACTTGTTCGATTTGAAAAATTCTTTCGGTGTTAAATAGCCCATAGGAGCGGAGCCACGCGGGTGAAACCGCGAAGCGCAGCTAGTAAAAAATAATCTCTTTTTATGTTTATACGCGTTTTTTAAACTGTCAACTTTAAAAAACTTAACCTACATAAAATATAATAATACTTTAAATAAATTACTACAATTACGCGTTATTTAAAATTGTCTATAAACCGTTGCCCTCTAAAAACATACTTAGGTACATACTTACAGATTAATAAACAATTTTAAAAGACTTCAGATTATTATTAAGAAAATCCCACATAACAGCATACTCCATCAAAACATAATTACATAAATTTAATGAAATTATATGTATATAATATTTAAGAACGATTTTCTGGAACATCGTAAAGGCTATATTGACATCATTGGGCGATATTAAATTTCTCATTTTAAAGTGTAGTTTAATATACGAAATTGTTATCAAAGACTCGTTCATATCGTTCAGAAACATGTAATTTAAAACGTTAAGACTATAATAGTATAGTATATTTATTTTATTTATTAGATAGTTCAGAAACGAAACCATTTTTAACTCATTTTAAACGTGCGATTAATATTATAAATGCGAAAGTTTGTGAGGATAGATGGATGTTTGTTACTTTCACGCAAATACTACTGAACTGATTACAATGAAATATGGTATGTAGGTAGCTGAAGACCCAGAATAGGATATAGGCTACTTTTTATCCCGGAAATCCCACAGGAACGGGAAATATCCGGGTTTTTCACAGAAAACGCGGGCGATATCGCGGATAGCTATTTATTCATATTAATGTTTTCATATAATGATTATATCGCGTTTAAATGTTTTATTTCTAAATTAAATACTCGTGTTTAATAAAACAAAAAACACCAGAATGTAAACATAACCAAACCCGTCCTTTGAATTATTTATTTCCTAAGTAACTTGTCAGAATTTGTGTTGGGCGGGCGTTCTGAAAAATGCCTTTATTTCTTACTTGAAGTTATGAAACCTTATGTAATATGAATTTAATTTCTATGTATGTTTATATGTTTATTCGATTTTTAATTCGATGTTTATATATATTTTTACATGTTTAAAATATTATTATCTTCAAATATAACCGAGTTGGTCTGTAGGCAATTGTTGTACTAATCCATTTATTTGTATTTTATTTATTAATTAAATTAAATGACTGGCCGGTTGGCTTGGTTGGTAGTGGCCCTGCCTTCCAAGCCAGATGTCGTGGGTTCGATCCCCACCCGGGGCAAATATTTGTGTGATGAACATAGGTGTTTGCTCTGTGTCTGGGTGTTAATTATCTATATAAGTATTTATTTAAAATTATATATATTGTATGTTTATCAACCATCTGGTTTCCATAACACAAGCGAAAGCTTAGCATGGGATCAGATCGTGCCGTGTGTGAAAATTGTCCCGAAAATATTTATTTAAATAAACAACAAAAGTACATACCTCCACATTATATAATTTGCTTTACTTTATATGTATATATAATCTGTGTGGTGCTCGTTACATTTTCTCAACGTAAAACATAATACATTTTTATCCATCTAGATGTAGGCAAAAGTAGTTAAGTTTGCCATTAGGTTAAATACTTACAAAAAGTAATGACCCAAATGCTTCGTTTTAATTGCTATTACTAATTGATTCCACTAATTACTAATCTGAATCGGTGTTTCGAATGATTGATAGTGGTGGTTGAATTTTCAGCGATTCTGATTAATCGGGATATTTGTGTTTTGTGGATTTTCTAATTAGTAGGGTTGTTTCTGTGAGGATTTTTAACTAACAGAGGTTTAGTATTTCCAAATATATTACTTTTATCATTTTAAAGTTTGAAATAAAGATTTATTATAAAAAATGATTTCAATACTATTTACTTAGTTAATGAAGAAATTTTTTGTAGAGTTCGAGAGAGAGATATTTCGTATTTCTGAGTACAATGATATAAACAACAATCTAAATAAGGTGTATGATTGGAGTGTATCCCATGGTCTCAAATTAAACCCATTAAAATCACAAGCCATCATTATTGGTAGTCAGAGTCTGGTGGCTAGAATCAACTGGACTACCTTACCACCTATCTATATTGATGGCGTCGTCGTGCCTTACCGCAAATATGTTAAAAACTTGGGCTTATATATGGACGAAACTCTGTCATGGTCAGTGCAGTTAAAAAACATCAGTAAAAAAATATTTTGGACAGCATCTAGTTTAAGAAGGCTGCGCAATTTTTTGCCTATTCCCACCAAAGTTATGCTTGCTCAGACCTTAATGCTGCCCATTCTGGACTATGCTGATGTGTGTTTTTCCAACCTAACCCAGGAGCAACTCGATAAAATCGAACGTTTGCAGAACCTTGCCCTGCGTTTCGTTTTTGGGTTGAGAAAATTTGACCATGTCTCAGCATTTCGGAAGCAACTTAAATGGCTACCCATCCGCCACCGCGCCGCAATGCTCATGTCCTCTCGCTCCTATACTGCATACTATTTGATCCTCGTATTCCTTGCTATTTAAAAGATAACTTTGAATTTTTATCTGCCAGGAGTTTGAACCTACGTTCTAATGATAACCTAATGCTAAGTGTGTTCACTCAACTAAATTTTATAACGCTTCTTTTACTGTTAAAGCTGTGCAACTTTGGAATGATCTACCCACCAGCATTAGGAAAGCTCAATCGCTTGAGTCTTTTAAAAATATGGTAAAGAATCATTATTTGCAAACCTGCTAATTTTCTGTGCTGTTTTTCTTTTTGTGTTTTATTTTTAGTGTTTTTGATATTGTTTGTTTTTTTTTTGTTTATTTTGATTTGAATGTTTTTGTATTAATTTATTTGCTTTATGTGTACACTATCTTCCCATATTTGCAACTGTATATTTCATGCTTGGTACTGGTTGCTTGGAAGAAATTGCTGTTTAGCAATAAAGCCGCCAATTGCTTCTGATATCCTTGTATTGTAAAATTAAAAATTTGTGTGCAATAAAGAATATATAACTATAACAAGTATGGAGATTGGAGATGGAAAGTTCAATTTTTGTCGTAACAAGGATTGTAAATGATATTTAGTTAGAGATAAACTACGATAACATGGCGCGCCCCTCCAAAATTCAAAACGTTTGAAAGTATTTGTGAAAGTATTTACAATGCACCACCAAGATTCAGACCGCTGCCGGCCTGCTACTAAAGTACTAAAGACGAATACGTACAACTACATACAAACTCCTTCGTGAGGATGTCACTACACACATTGAAACAGTAATTTGGAGGGGCGCGCCATGTTATCGTAGTTTATCCATAATAATATTAACTACTATCTGACCCAACAGTTGACCACACAGGACGTTGTCCTGTCTTCGCGTGAAGTGTGAAACCAGTAAAGTTTATATGGCTTTTAACTTTATACCTATTATTGCATTTTCTTAATTTTTGGTGCCTTGAGTTTTTCTGTCATACGATCCTTCTGCTGACAATAACGAACAAATCAAAATAAGAATTATAGAAATCGATCCAGCCGTTTATCCGTAATATCGTGACTAAGGGAAATAGGGATTCATTTTTATATACAAATAGAGATTACATCTAGGTATCTTGACATATTTTTAGTTTAGCTGTATAAATACATACATGTAATGTATAACATGAAAAATAAATATCCACCGAATTGACCTTTTAGTGCTGATTTTTCAATCCTTGGACTACCATTTCAAAAATGTATTCTTTGCCCGTCTTTGACAGTATACGGGTGACATTTTAATATTATCGTGTTTATTGGGCGGATAAGTTTTAACCATGGATTGAAAAATCGGCCCTTAAACGAATAAGTTTACAATTCGATATGTCTGAATCTAAATAGATAATAAGCATCGAATCTGCAACGAAGTTTCATAACAAAACGGAAAATTTTAATCAAGAATCAAATAATTAAGAAAAGTCTCAAAAGATTTAATAAAGAGCTAAACTAAACAGAAACCCCTTTACTTTTAATATTCTCTGTTCTAAGCGCTTCGAACAAAAACTACGCTTTCAAAGTCACGATTATTTTTTCAAGAGAACAATACTAGACTACACAAAGGTAACATTGCAACATATGTTTTTTCTTTTTCTATTCGGCCATTTGCAAATAAGTCGCTATTTTTGTAAGCCGGATTAATATCTAAAAGCTGAAATTACTATCTACGTAATTATTACTATAACGTAATTATTATTGCTGTTAATCCGTACTTTAATATTATAAATGCGAAAGTAACTCTGTCTGTCTGTTACTCAATCACGCCTTAACTACTGAACCAATTTGCATGAAATTTGGTATAAAGATATTTTGATACCCGAGAAAGGACATAGGCTACTTTTTACCCCGGGACATAGGATAGGTTTTATCCCGGAAATCTACGGGAACGGGAACTATGCGGGTTTTTCTTTGACTGCGCGGGCGATGCCGCGGGTGGCTAGTGTAGATTAAATAACTGAGTATTGTCTTTTTGATTTACAGGATATATTTAGAAGTTAAATATATATAACTGGTTTTAAGCACAATTTATTAATTGCATTATTTATACGTTTCACTATAGCAAACGTCTTTACGCGAAGTCTAAAAACAGAATGAAATAGCCATCGTAAAAAAAATCGAAGTCGAGTTGAATCAAGCTTTGAGCATCAAAAAATGCAGAATTAATTAATTTTCATATAAAATCTTCATACGTTTCATAGATACACGCAAAAAATCGTATTTCTATTGAAAATATAGGTAATGTATACCCATGACAAGCATTTTTTAATGTAATTGTGTTGTTCAAGTATTTTTACGTGATCAGTGTATGCAAAACTACAAGTCCCTTCGCGCTTAGTATACCAATTTATAGTGGGACACTCTGTATAAATTTAAACCGTATTTATTACAATACGAACACCATGTATAGTCCATGAAATCGTGTAACTAAGCAAGAACTAAGCCCCTTTTGGCACGGATTCAAGTACCTTAGGTTCTAAACACAAGCTATTGATTTTGGTCTTTTGAGAGGCCATTTAATGTTACACTTCACTGAGTAGTCTTTACTACACTTTGATCTATTTTATTTTTGTAATAATACCTACTATCCACATAGAGTTTTAAGAATTCATCTATTTGAAAAAAAATTGCGTCTGGAATTTTATAAGTATTTTTTACGTACTCAGCGTATGCAAAACTATAACCTCCTTTGAGCTTAGTATACCAACAGTAGGACACCCTGTATTTAAATTTGAATTCAAAGTTATGCTATCAAGGGTGTTGACATGATGTCATATAGCAGTTTTAATTCCTGTGTAGAAAATATAGAGCTGTAAAGGTCGTCATCACTTTCCCACTCTGGAAAAAATACTGCTTTAAAACATCCTCGCGGAGATTTTATAACATCTCTTACAAAATGTTTATGATTATTTTAAAATTTAGTCTGTTGTGTTCATAGGTTGTGTTACATGAAATTTAAGAAAGGGCAGCATTTTGACTCCTATATTCTCTACATTAGGTACATAATATCGTTAAAAAAATAAACTATTACGGTAAAAATCTTTTTATTTATAATTTTTCATAGTTGTAGTCACCAATAATCCTTACTAATATTATAAATGCGAAAGTAACTCTGTCTGTCTGTCTGTTACTCAATCACGCCTAAACTACTGAACCAATTTGCATGAAATTTGGTATGGAGATATTTTGATACCCGAGAAAGGACATAGGCTACTTTTTATTGCGAAATATGTACCACGGGCGAAGCCGGGGCGGACCACTAGTATCAGTATATTTAAAATTCATTTTGAATCACTCAAATGCATTTACATCATTATTAAACAAATGCATAATTATAACGAAATATTACGAAATAGTTCTACCACGCTTCTGCCTTAGAAATTCGCATATAAATTGAAATTCAAGATGGTGAGCTTAGTCAGTATGACACTGACATAAGCTACACCTCTTAACTCATACTCAAACTTAAATCCTAGTTAAATTCAAACTTAACCTCAATTGAAACTTGCATGCAATCTCAACATCCGTAGCTACGAAAACATTATTCCGTAATTAGATTTCTTTGATTTTATTTCCACTCCTGTTAGTCTTAGCATGATGATATGTAGCCTATAGTCTTCCTCGACAAATGGGCTATCTAACAACGAAATAATTTTTCAAATCGGACCAGTAGTTCCTGAGATTAGCCTGTTCAAACAAGCGAACACTTCAGCATTATGGTATAGATTCTTGATTATTTTTTTATACAGAACTAGCGGTCCGCCCCGGTTTCACCCGTGGTACATATTTACGTTTTCTCTACATAAGAACCATCCTCGTACTTCAAGGAATATAATAAAAAAAGAATTATCGAAATCGGTTCAGCCGTTCTCAAGTTATGCGCTTACCAACACATTTTGGGATTCATTTTTATATTATAGATATATTCTTTTTCTTGATTTTGGTGGCTCATCAAGGAATAATGCAACTCTACATATAAAGCAATTTATATTAAGAAGCTTTCTTACTACCCAAAAACCTTTTGTATGTTTGGTTTGAAACTAATGCGTGTATTCAGAATAATATATTGTAGTACTTCCATTTCGCAAGACAGGAACGTTTTATTCAATTAAAATAAATAAATAATTAAAATATAATAAATTCTCGTGATACTCTACTATCTAAATTATTTTTCTTTTCATATGACACTTTATTGTACAATACCAATAATAAAAACATATATATAATTTATATTCGGTAGGTGTGAAAATAAAATAAAACTTTATTGATATAATAAATAGGTACAAATAATAAATAAATAAAATTCATTTATTTCAGGCCACATAGCCCATATAGTATTAGTAAAATCTACAGCTTGTAAATCTTAATATATATATATCTCGTGTCACAATGTTTGTCCTCAATGGACTCCTAAACCACTTAGAGCTAGCGCACACGAGCAACTTTGTCTCCGCAACTATTTTGTCTCTCCCATCAATTTGTATGGGGAGTTGCGTCGCTACGTGGACAAAATAGTTGCGGAGACAAAGTTGCTCGTGCGCGCTAGCTCTTAATAGTAGGGGAGGCCAAGAGGGGATTTTGGGATTTACTCGAGCGCGTCAGATTACTATAAGGGACGGTACCTTAGCTATTCATTAGTACCTCTAGTCAATATGAGCAGTTATGGTTGGTGGGTGCGCTCAGGGGCCCCGCTGGAAAATTTGAATAATCCATAATTCCCTAAGGTTGAGCTCGAATCGTCAGATTAGCGAAATGGGGACTTCTTATATTGTAATTAACCCCCCCATATATTAATCTGACGCGCTCGAATAATATTACTTTAATTTTTTACCCTTTCTTCATAGCGATTAAATCGCCACTTAAATCGTCAGATTAACGTATACTTTTTTTCAGTGACGTCCTGGAGCATGCAAAATATCAATATCTAACGCGCTTGAGTATTTCCAAGCCAATTTTTTTCTTTTTTAAATTAAAAAAAATCAAAAAACCCTTCCCCACCGCTAAAAGTGAAAACATTATAGGACCTTTTTTTCTCGCTATGGTCTAATCTACCAATTCTAATAGGTTCCCGTGACGCTCGAGTAAATCCACATTTAGCATCCTGGGCTCCCCTACTATAACCGATTATAATAAAATTCGCACACCATGTGCAGTTCGATCCAACTTGAGAGATAGGATAGTTTAAACATGTAGGTACCACGGGCGAAGCCGGGGCGTACCGCTAGTTATATATTATATATAGCTTGTATATGAATTCATTGGCTACGTCGTCGTCTAAATAGTCAACTAATAGTTAAATGTTTTTTAGTTTAAGTGTAAAACTACTTGTACCTAGCTTCGTTTCACTGAGAAACATTACCTATATATAGATAACAAATAAGGAATAATATAGAAACTTTTTCCCTAAATTGATTACATTCAATGCAGAACATTTTTTTTAACTTACAAATCACCCTTACATTAATTTTTAATCTATACATACAAAAGTTAACAAACAGATTTTAATCAAAACGCTTCACGCTCTGAACAACTTACCACGCCTTTTTGACATTCATTTGTTGCAGTCTCTTCAGTATAACCCGGCACATTTTAGAATACGTTACAAACATAACCCGACCTATTAAATTTAGACCTATTAAATATAAATGAATTTATTATTAATTTATTATTATTATTATTAAAAAGTGAATTCCCAACTTGTTGGTATTGGCAGCCAGCCAACCGAACGTTGGTAATTGAAACTCCTTAAACATGCAAGAGGCAGGTGCTCAGAAGCCGGTAGAAATAACACTAAATTTAGTACAAATTGTGTGAAAACAACTCTATAAATGTCTATTAGGCCGGGAGATACTGACAGAAAATATTGGGTCATTTGTACCAGGGTCCAGGGGTTTTAGTACGCAATTATAAAAAGGAAAATACCAAATACATATTATAATATAATATGTAGTAACAACAGTGATTGGTATAAATGAAGTGATAGTACATCTAAATTTGCGTATTAATAGTAATGTACTAGAGCTTGTACTAGTAATTTTTCGGTTACATTTTAAATTGAGAGAGGCTTATATAAGACTAGCTGCTCCGCGCGGTTTCACCCCCGTGGCTCCACCCCTGTTGGTCGTAGCGCGATGATATATAAAGCCTATAACCTTCCTCGATAAATGGGCTATCTACCACCGAAAGAATTTTTCAAATCGGACCAGTAGTTCCCGAGATTAGCGCGTTCAAACAAACAAACACACTCTTCACCTTTATAATATTAGTATAGATAATTAGGCTCTATAATTATTAAAATACTGTTTATATTGTATTCTTGTGGCAATAGTTTCTTTTCACTATTTCATCTATCTCTACATTTAAATTCCTCAAAATTTAAAGTATTCTCTTTAATGTTATAATATGCTAAAACACTATTCTTATAAAAAAAAAGTTCGATCTAATATTAATCGAAACATGACAAAAACGTATTAAACTGAAAATAAATTAAAAAAAGTTATTTCTAGAAAAATTAAGACCACAGACTATAAATAACATACTTACAATGATTGTGACAGATATTTTGACAGGCCCAGTTTGGTTATTTTGCTTCCCTTGATCCCCTCATTGACGATATTCGTGACGGTCAAAAAATTCTTCGTCATCGTTGACTCTTGCGACGACACTTCACAGATAAAAAATGACAGATCAGAGAACAGATAAAAAACGTCCACAGATTAAAAATAGAAACGTCAAACTGACAACTTACTTTTTTAAACAGCAACACATTAAATAATTGCAACAGTTAACACGCGTAGAAATAACTTTTTTATTAACAATTAACAAATTATTTAATTTCTCTCTTTTTATCACAGTTCTATCGATGTTTTGTTTTGTTTATATTTCTTTTGCCTATAAATATCTGAAGTGAAGGTAGAATTGCCCAAAAGTGTAAGTAATTTTAACACTAGGTATATCTAAGTTCCAACATATTAATCTACATATATTAAAAACGCGAAAGATTGTAATAATGCATCGATGTAAATAAATACAAATGATCGAATCGGTATGAAATTTCTTACAGATATACACTAGCTTTCCGCCTGCGGTTTTGTCCACTTTATCTAAAACATAATCTATATATAAAACTCAAAGGTGACTGATATAGTGATCTATCAACGCACAGCCCAAACCACTGGACGTATCGGACTGAAATTTGCCATGCAGGTAGATGTTAGGACGTAGGCATAAGAAAGGATTTCCCGAAATTCTTGCGGGAACGGGGAAAAACGGGGATGCACGTACAAAGTCGTGGGCGGAAGCTAGTAAACTATAATTATTAATATAAAGACTTCCTCGAAAATCACTCTATATTTTAAAAATAACTGCATCGAGGCCGTTGCGTAGTTTTAAAGATTTAAACATACGTAATATGGACGGAGAGACCGCGACAATGACTTTGTTTTATACTATGTAGTGATTACAGTCAGAGTTCAAAGTCTCTATATTATGTTTAACATAATCTTTTTAACGGAGTACCTAGCGAGTGAAGTCACTGGTACGAGCTAGTATAAAACATAAGAGAATTAAGACTAAGCAATAAATATTAATAAGAGCAGAAAATAAAAAAAAATATTTTGTAAAGGCAAAACTTTGTAATACACTCTCGGGATTAAAAATTGCCATATTGTAAAAAGGACCATGAAAAAGGGAACAGAGTACTGTAGAATAACTCACTGTCTAGATTGTTCACTTGATACCTTAGACGCTAGATAGCATTTAGTGCTTTACCGAGTCCATTATTCATTATAGTTGGCTAGTTTTCTAAATTCTTGTGAATATACATATTATTATATAAAGTTTTTAATTATGTTTTAATAAATACAATTGAAATGTTATTTCAGATATTAATAGGACTAGAGAACATACCGTGACTTCTCTTGAGAGATACACGTGTAACAAAAATTTTGGTGGTCAATTAATGTATTTGTATTATAATATTTAATTATGCCTTATTTGATTTAAAATAACATTTCAAATTAATTATAAATTGAAGCAATGTATAAAATAATAAAATCCTCCTGATTAAAAACATAAGATATCTCACAGAAATTTCATAAACGATACAATAATTCCTGATATTCCTATACATACACACAAACTTCCTCACTCTAATAATAATATTAAATAGATTGAAATACTCTCTACCAGATGCTACCATAATTACATTGGGTTAATAACGAAATTTTAATTAAGCATAATTGAATTCGATTTGAGTAAAAAAGTAGAATGAAAATTGAAATCTAAATTGAAATAGTTCTGGAAGCTTCTAGAATCCTACTAATACATATAAATGCGAAAGTTTGTGTGTGTGTTTGTTACTCTTTCACGCAAATCTCTTTCACTACCGAACCGATTACAATGAAATTTAGCACACATATAGATGGTAACTTGAATTAATACATAGGATAGGTTTTATCCCGGAAATCCCACGGAAACAGGAACTATGCGGGTTTTTCTTTGAAAACGCCGGCGAAGCCGCGGGCGGAAAGCTAGTACAAGATAAAATCTATCTGTACTATATATAAAGATTTCTTAAGTATATGCATGGAAAATCTTCACGTGAATATTAGAGAAAATGTGCTGAATATTCCTAAAACCTAGGATTTGCTTGTCATTGTAGAAAATAATGTTTCATAATGGTAATATTTTATTCTATAGAGTTACGTATATTATGTTGTAATAGCAAGGATCAGAAGATTTAAGTATTTTCTAATTCATATATGGATGTTGATGTTTGGATGTTTTTCAAAGAGCTTATTACATTAATTATTATTGTAGGTATGTTTGATTTTTGAAGTGAAACTTCTTTAGGCGCGTTGAGAGTAAAATTTCATGGTCGCGTCATGGTAAAACCGTCACGTCATGGACTAAGGTGATGATCGTATATTTGAATCTTGCCAAAGAAGTTTCACTTCTGACACGTGTGCTGGGCACACACGCTCTTTTTTATTTTATTAATACATATATCTATACGAATATGATTACAAATGAATCATTTTTTGCATTTGGATTTATTATATACTAGCTGTGCCGCGCGGTTTCACCCGCATTACTCCGCTCCTGTTGGTCTTAGCATGATGATTTTATAGCCTATATTACTCGTGGATAATGTAGCTTTCGAATGGTGAAAGAATTTTTAAAATCGGTCCAGTAGTACATGAGCCTATTCATTACAATCAAACAAACAAACAAAGTTTTCCTCTTTATAATATTAGTGTAGATAGAGCTTAACTTGCAGATTTTCACCTGTAGTAGACTAGGTAAATTATTCACGAAATACATAGGCTTTTTTATTTGTATACCAATTCAACATGGGCGGAGCCAGGTAGAGTAACTATAGTTTACTTTATTTTCATGTACATTGATATGCGTCAAAAATAAGTACCTATGTTAACAAAGAAGTAAGTACGTAAAATTATTTCAACCTACCTTTGTAATAAAAAATGAAGTGCCAAATGTGTTGTTAGAGAACGGCTGAACCGATTCGTTAATTATTTTTTTAAGCTATTGCATAGCTTCTATCGCCTTGAGCGCGGGGACCAAATCCAGAAATACCGTAACGAAAAAACCTCACGCTCCCCACTCCGACGGGCACGGAGGTGTGGCTTGAAGGCATAGCATGCAATAGCTTTACCGCGGCAGTCCCCGAGTGCCACACTTTTTTTTTATAATATTGCTAGAAGTACGAAGATGGTTCTTATGGAGAGAAAACGTAAGCATGTACCACAGGCGAAGCCAGGGCGGACCACTAGTAACTTAATAAATTACAAAACATGCTCTACTTTTTCATGTCGGTTAAAATATATGAATTCCCGTTACGCAAAGCACTCAAGAAAATACTGGGTACATTTTTATATTTCTTTTTTTAACCGGCGTCACGAAACGTGACCTTCTTGTGAATATTTTCATAAAATATTTCAATATTTGCATAACTTTACATACTACGCATTCGCAAATTTACAATTTTATGAATAATATCTGTTTCACCAATCTTCTTATATATAAAAATGAATCGCAAAATGTGTTGGTAAGCGCATAACTCGAGAACGGCTGAACCGATTTCGATAATTCTTTTTTTATTATACACCTTGAAGTACGAGGATGGTTTTAATTAGAGAAAACGTAAATATGTACCACGGGCGAAGCCGGGGCGGACCGCTAGTATTATATAAAAATGAATCGCAAAATGTGTTGGTAAGCGCATAACTCGAGAACGTCTGAACCGATTTCGATATTTCTTTTTTTATTATATTCCTTGAAGTACGAGGATGGTTCTTATGTAGAGAAAATGTAATTATGTACCACGGGCGAAGCCGGGGCGGACCGCTAGTCTTATATATAAAAATGAATCGCAAAATGTGTTGGTAAGCGCATAACTCGAGAACGGCTGAACCGATTTCGATAATTCTTTTTTTATTATATTCCTTGAAGTACGAGGATGGTTCTTATGTAGAGAAAACGTAAATATGTACCACGGGCGAAGCCGGGGCGGACCGCTTTATAATATTGTACAAAATATAGTTGTTTGAAATATGTTACTATTTCATTGTACTTATTTATTTGCAAAATGCCTATGACAAAATTGCTTTTAGATTCTTTTATTAAAGTTGTCTTAAATATGTTATTATGATATGTTAACAGAAGAGCCTCGAAAAACCCTTTAGTGGGTATTATAAAATACATAAAACCAGTTGCGAAAATCGTTTTTCTGTAATAATATCCAAAAAACTACCTACGACATAAAGTGTAAATAGTTATTGTTAAAACTTGATACAATTACAATTATAATTGCTATTGTATCACAAACAAATAAAATCCTAGAAGAATACATTGTTTTTATTACAGTAGGTACAAACTTCGCAAGCATTCATACTGAAATCGTCTCCTAACTCTGTTTATCTGTACGATATAATATGTACTTATTTATGTTTTAAACAATAAACCACTGAATACATTTGAATAAATTTTATAATGTCTTAAAATTCGTACCGATGATATGATAGACAAGTTTGTTTTCCAAACAGAATCTTAAAGATTAATAGAGTATGAATGCTTATACATAGCTTTTATCTCAGACTTTGAGCGCGGCGACCGAATGTAAACATTCCGTAACGAAAAACCTAACACCCCCCACTCCAACCGGCACAGCGATGCGATGCTATGCAATTAGCTTTACCGCGGCAGTGCTCGAGTGCCACACGTAATTTTTATATTATAATAGAGTTGTGCTAGCAACATATAATGTTATATTAATTGTAATAAAAATAGTAAATTCTTGATAAAGTTCCATTTGTAAGAACTTTATCAAAAGCAAAAGCTTATTCGATTCAAAATGACAACTAGCAAAATGTGTTTAGTTTTACATTCCATAAAAAATAGCAGTTGTTTAGACAAAATTGCGATCTATTATGGAAATGCCAATATTTTGGAGTCAAATAAATGTTCTTTCTTTCTTCTTATTATACAATATAATCTTTCTTACTATTCTATATAGTGAAAAAACACGGTCTAGATATCTAGAAGATGCCCTGTTTTTTGCACGACTGTCAAACGCACGAAGTTTTAAATAGTACTTAAGTTTTCTGAAAAAATTCCAATTTACTGAGCAATTTTCATAATTTTTCATTCCTTAAGAACCTTCTACAGGGTATTAGGAGACTTAAAAAAGTTGAATGAAATCGGCAAAGTTATTTTCGAGTTATATCGTGAGTCGAAAATTTTTATAGGGGAATGATGTGAATTTTTATTTTGTGTTACGACTTCACTAAAAAACTTATTGATTGATTTAAAAATTCTTTTACAAGTAAAAAGCTACTTAACATTTTTACTGAGTACCTACTGATTATAATAAGGTAATAACTAAGTTTTATCTTATAGTTATTCCCAAGTTAACCCGGGTGAATCCAGGTAGTATGGGTGTTTGTCACCCAACCCCTCCTAAACGATTGGTTCGATTTTAATGTTTCTTTTTTGAAGTGCAACTTTTGGCACGTTGATAGCAAAATTTCAAGGTCGCGTCATGGCAATAGCGTCACGTCATGGAGTAAGGCGACGATTTTGGTGTCTTTGAATCTTGCCAAAAAAGTTTCACTACTGACACGTGTGCTCGACACACACGCTCTTTTTTATGTGGATTTTTTATTATTTTTTTTGTATTTCGCATACGAGCGAAGTCATAGGCAATACGGCAATACCTAGTATACATAGACTAGCTGCTCCGCGCGGTTTCATCCCCGTAGCTCCAATACTGTTGGTTGTAGCGTGATGATATATAGCCTATAGCCTTCCTCGATAAAGGAGCTATCTAACACCGAAAGAATTTTTCAAATCGGACCAGTAGTTCCCGAAAGTAGCGCGTTCAAATAAACAAACTCTTCAGCTTTATAATATTAGTATAGATGAATCAAAACATTTAGACGAGCTACGCATTCACAATGATAAGACATAGCAATACGCAAATCCTTTCCCAAGCTTGGCAGAGACAATAGAGTTTTGCGCCAAAATGTCTAAACACTTTATTGTGTGAAGGATTTAATTAAGTACCGCATTCGTATCCTTTTGAGGGACGAATGTTTTATAGGTTCATTGAACGAGTTTATTAGTGACTTGCTAAAGCCCCCGACTTCGTTTAGAGAATGAGATTAATTTGGATGCAACAGTAAAAAAAATGCCAAAGCAAAAAACTTAACATCTGTATTTCGTAAGTATAATTTTATTCGCTTGAAATTAATCAGAACAAACAAACAATACAATATGTTTTGTATACTTAATGCATAAGAAAGTATTTATGTCGATAGTATTTTTTTTAGATATATAATTCATTATAATCCTATAATGACGAAACAAAATTAACGTCCATTGCTTCGTTACACCTCTATTACAAAAGCCTTCAATGTTTCTATATACTAGTTGAGCCCCGCGGTTTTACCCGCATTGCTCCGCTCCTGTTGGTCTTAGCGTTATGATAATATATAGCATATAGCCTTCCTCGATAAATGGGCTATCTAACACCGAAAGAATTTTTCAAATCGGACCAGTAGTTCCTGATATTAGCGCGTTCAAACAAACTCTTCAGCTTTATAATATTAGTAAATCACAGACGCTTACAGAAATAAATCCACACACTAAGTAGCTTTTAAACACAGTTCTAGTATAATTTTTGTTTCATATTTTCCCTCTAAAAACATTCCAGAAATTTCCACAAGAATTTGAAAGCCATGTTGTAATGACGAATTACGGAGTAAGTGCGCTGCAAGAAAACCAGCTTCGATTGGATTTAAACTGGGTCAAAAGCGTTTCTACAGAGGCTTTGTGCAATTCTATCAAATTGCTAGAAATACGTAGGTACTGCAAAACGATGTGTGACGTCATATTCTCGTAAGAAGCATTCATGTTCATTGATATAATCTATACTAATATTATAAAGCTGAAGAGTTTGTTTGTTTGAACGCGCTAATCTCAGGAACTACTGGTCAGATTTGAAAAATTTTTTCGGTGTTAGATAGCCCATTTATCGAGGTAGACTATAGGCTATATATTATCTCGCTAAGACCAACAGGAGCAGAGAAATGCGGGTGAAACCGCGGGGCACAGCTAGTATAGTTATATTGGTATAAAAAAAACAAGAAATGAATGAATCTTGAATTAAATACTTGAAAAAAATAAACTACATCAATCATTATCGTGAACGATAATATAGGTAATGTTATTTAACTTTAACAGATCACGAATCATTAAAAAAAATAACATCTAGTAAACTACAACTTTACCACGTAACAAAGCTAATTTTTATACCCCTGGCAAAACCGAGCGAAGTCGGGATGAGCGGCTAGTTATTTATTGATCTATTGTTATCACTGTCACAACTAAGACAAATCTATTGACCTTCTATTGATATTTCGAAGCACAAACAACTATCAAACCGTTTGCGCTACAGAACTTGCCAATGAAGCAAACAAAAATACATAAGAAAAAGTAAAAATATAACCCTCTTTTTCGCACAGTTGGATAAGAAAATAACTGATTGAAACCAATAGCATGATAATAATTATTTTCTTGACCTCAAAGAAACAATACCTAATGCACCACACTAGAAAATACACAATATTACTTCCATTCCAAGATGAAAAACAGACGGAAAAATAGGGTATTTTATAGGTCATAAAATAGCGTATTTTTCATTCTTTATCAGAGTGCCTAGAAGAGATTTCCAGTAAGCGATAGCCTTTTGTACCTAAGTGTTATTTATCAACTTCAAAATTATATTGTACTAGCTGCGCTCCGCTCCTGTTAGTCTTAGCGTAATGATATATAGCATATAGCCTTCCTCGATAAATGGGCTATCTAACACCGAAATAATTATTCAAATCGGACCAGTAGTTCCCGACATTAGCGCGATCAAACAAACAAACTCTTCAGCTTTATAATATTATAATATAGAATCTATAAAAATTGCCCCTTATTTAAGGGTTGAAAATGCATTAAGCTGTTAAACCATGTTTAAAACCACGTAATGCAATAGTATAAAACAGCGGTTAACTTGCAAATTTAATCAATGTTCAACTAACGGTAGCAAACAATATGTGGTTTAACGTATAGACTAGTCAGTTGGTATAGACTTTAGCTAAAGTCTAGATATAGCCCCGCACGCTAATCCGCTTTCAGTTTGAAATAGTTTTAACTAATACTCCGATTAGTGTAAAATACTGTTAACTTATAGATAATATAATTTCAGTAAGCTTGTTACCTTTTGCCCAGGTTGCCCGGAAGAGATCACTTCTAAGTGATAAGGCCGCCTAATAAACTATACTGTTTTTTTTGTTATGTATAAATTAGCAATAAGTTTCCCATGTATAGTATATGTATAGTTTTATTAAAGAGTAAAAATGTTGTGTGGTTTTATGAAACCACGGTAAAAGTGAAACTTACCTAAAACCTAAACCTACTCGGCAGCCGACCGTCACGCGACATGCGCTACACAGACCAAAAAGTTTGAGACGATGTAATATAGTTTCACTTTAATAAATAAAAATAAATAAATGTACATAATATATTGAAAAAGAGCGTGTGTGACGTGAAACTTCTATGGCGAGATTCAACAGATTCTTCACAGAGCTTAAGCAGTCGTTGTCTGGTTATGAGTTATTGAAACTTGGTTGGTTTTACTTTCAATAGCTTAACTATGTGAGGGATAATCAAAATTCGTATTGTATCTTGAATATTCTTTGACGTGACAACGTCTTATAATTCGATAGAGCCGGCTGCACGCACGAAAAAACATGACTCATGCGGCGTTACCTCGCTCTGAGGCGTTCCATGTAAGGCTTGAAGTGCAAGCGAGAGCGCGGAACGAGCGACAAAGAAGCACAATCGGACGTTGTCACGTTCAACTATCGTCAGTAAACCGACTTTACAGACAACCAATTTTTTTTTAACATGTAAAAATATTGAAATCATTATAATATTGAAATGCGAATATATTTCAGAAGGAGAGAAGCTTTCTTGATAATCACCAATGTAATTTTATTTTTCTTTTTCAGGAACCGAACCTATAATCCTTCGCGTCAACAACACAGCAACCACTACACTGCTAGTCCATAAAATTAATTAAACATTTCCCTATTGAAAACAGCTTTTATTGATAATCCCCTTTTATGTATTATATTATTCAAACGTCAATTAAGATCAATTTGGTCCGAAATTTCATAAATCGACTGGCATTCCGTATTAATAGCATTTTGCTCAAAATAGGTATGTCCAGTATAACCTGACCTCTCTGTTGTATCAAAGTACTTATAAAATGTAGGTCAGACAAAGTTACACTGGTGAAACTATAAAGTCAAGTAAAGTTATATTATTAGAAACGTGAATGATAGTTTAAGTTTTCAATAATTAAAGCTGTATTGTTGAAATGTTTATTTTTAAATTTCAAAGGGATTTTGAAAAATATGCTTTGTGAATTAATATAATATATATATAACTAGTTGCCCTCCGAGGTTTCACCCGCATTGCTCCGGTCCTGTTGGTCTTAGCGTGATGATATAATTGTGCTATAGCCTTCCTCGATGAATGGGCTATCTAACACCGAAATAATTTCTCAAGTCAGACCTAGTAGTTCCTGAGATTAGCACGTTCAAACAAACAATCTCTTCAGCTTTATAATATAAGTATAGATTTAGGTACTACAATTACAATTAAAAATTTTAAAGCAAGAAAAAATATTAAAAATTATTTTTAAACCTATTTGGTAGGTAAGTAATTTTCTTAACGTTTCAAACAATTAAAACATTTTATCATAATAATCTTACACAAATATTTTACTTATATAATATACTAGCGGTCCACCCCGGCTTCGCCCGTGGTACATGTTTACGTTTTCTCTACATAAAAACCATCCTCGTACTTCCAGGAATATAATAAAATAGAATTATCGAAATCGGTTCAGCCGTTCTCGAGTTATGCGCTTACCAACACATTTTGCGATTCATTTTTATATATAAGAATTACTCTTTCATGTTTTACTTTTCAAATAACTTGTTTTAAAATAACAAAATAACCAACAAATTTCAGTTACGCAACTGTTTCACACAGTCATTACTCATTCCCATAGTTTTAAAGTCATAGATCATTGTAACGACCGTAACCACTGAACGGATTTTGATAAATTTTAATTTATGGATGGATGGAATATCGGTCAATGGTATAGTTTATATTTTGTCGCGAAAAGGCCCATTTAGAAGATAATATTAGGTATGTTATACTAGCTGTTTACCGCGGTTTTATCCGCATTGTTCCACTTCTGTTGCTATATGTATATATTATAGCCTATAGCCTTCCTCGATAAATGGGTTATCTAACACCGAAAGAATTTTTCAAATCTGATCACCAAAGGAAAAAGCGGTATCTTGAAATTTGGTACGAAGCAATCTCTTATAGGATAGATAAAAAAACAGCTTTGTGCGGAACCCCAGAGTTCCGCTGTTTTTTTTATGTACCCAGGTACGCGAGTGCGACTCACACTTGGCCGATTTTTCAAAGTAATGCAGATGAAACTACGAGGCACAGCTAGTATATAATAAAGATTTAAATTGATTTAGCTTACAGACAGCGAAGTTTTTAACTTGTTTTGCATTTCTTCCTAACTATTGTTTAAGTTAGCGAATGCGCTTAACTCGTATATAACTTGGTATTTATTTAAGTTAGTGCTAAGTTATTCGGCTGTGTAAAGTGGCGTCGAAACTAGAGGGAGTTCGATTGCAGTGTGATAAATAAATAAATATTATTTACTTATTTCGTTAATAATATTAAGTTGTTGAAAAATTTCAGAGGTCCATAATGTCCGTAATGTCATAATATTATAATATTATTACTTTTAAAGTTAACCTTTTACGTTGAACCTTTATGTTCACTTAAAACACTGAGAGATGAAGATATTATATTTTAAACGAATAATAATTCAACTTTTAAAAATATCCTACTATCTTAATTTTAATTAAAGTTTAGTTAAGGTTTCCTCTGCTAATTGTAATTTCACGAACAGTGCCACAAACTTAACGGGTAGTAATAAAAGCTCCGATAATAAATTTAAAAATGTCCTTACTAAAAATATAATATTTACTGCCCGAAATACTAAATCTCCGACTACTTCTGTCCGACTAAAAATGACGAAACGACCGAATGATATACTTAAATCTTAGAAAAAATCTTATGACTGTTAATTGCTGTAATACTTTTTTACCATATAAAATTATGTTCTACTGATAACAATGCTTTGTAATTATTACCTTTACTTGCCAACTAGAAATTCATCAATTACATTTAATTTTTCATAAACTCTGTGCTATTTTTACTACAATGTTATACTTAAATTTCTATTGTTGGCGCTTGTCCAGAAAGTTATTAAAAATACAAAAATGTACTTACTATAATCATGAATTCTAATTCATGAAAATTTAAGAAACCTAACATAACCTAACCTAACGGCTAACCTAACCTAAACTTGATTTTTTTTTGCGCGTCGACGGAGCCCCGCTTCGCGGGGCTCCTATTTCTGTGTAGTTTTTTTTTTAAGAAACCTAACCTAACCTAACCTAACGGCTAACCTAACCTAAACTTGATTTTTTTCTGCGCGTCGACGGAGCCCCGCTTCGCGGGGCTCCTATTTCTGTGTAGTTTTTTTTTTTAAGAAACCTAACCTAACCTAACCTAACGGCTAACCTAACCTAAACTTGATTTTTTTTTTGCGCGTCGACGGAGCCGATCGCGCGGTCCGACCAGTTTCGGTATTTTCATCAATGTTGAGAGTTAAAAAATATATTTGGTAACCAACACTAGAA
This sequence comes from Colias philodice, assembly GCF_061535455.1. NCBI lineage: Eukaryota > Metazoa > Arthropoda > Insecta > Lepidoptera > Pieridae > Colias > Colias philodice. The sequence goes on from NC_143115.1 coordinate 2,229,586, forward strand.
AATTAAATAACTCATAAAATTCGTAAAAGAATGATTATATTGACATGACCTCTGTTGTCAGTAACCCAGTAATCTCGTCGGAGGTTCAGTATTTTATTCAGAAGTTTAGTTTTGTTATTCGAAGTTTAATATATTTTTAAGTAGAAATGTAATTTGATTGTGTTCATAGGTGTCAGCAAAATTTAGGTATTTTATTCGGTATGCTTTGAATTTTTTTGTCGGTATATTATTATAACGCTGGTAAATTAGAATAAAAGTCGGACAGAGATAGCTGGAGATTTATTTATTTGTCGGAACCATTATTATTTTCCAAACTTAACTGACCCGGTGACGGTGTCACTGATGTCGATTTTAGTGCCGCTAAATAGTGTTTCCCCGGATGCAAGGGTAAAAATAATGTCATTGCCAATGTTGTAAATTAACATTAATAGGTAACTTTTTATTTATACAAAATATACCGTATGAAAAGTCTGTGAAAATGTGACATTTCAAAAAGGCGGTACCTACGTAGTTCCAGTTTTTGCCACCGGGTCAGTTAAGTTTGTGGCACTGTACATTTTCTCTACACCATGCACTACTTGAAACTATAAAGAAATCATAGCCTCAAACAAATTTTCAAAAGCGTCAACAACTCAAACTCAACATGAACTCAAGTACGTCACAGACAAGTGAATACCAATTAACCGTAGTTTGAAGAGAAACATCGGTTTGAGGTTTTATTGATGTTTGAGTGTTGTGTCATTGATCGAGTGTAGAGACGATATTTTTTTAAGTTTTTATACGTACAGAAGTTTTTTAAGAAGGAGAAAATACGATATCATAATATTAAATGAATACATATCTATAATATTTTAAAAGTTTGTTTGTTTGAACGCACTAATCTCAGGAACTAGGGGTCCGATTTGAAAAATTCTTTCGGTGTTAGATAGCCCGTTATCGAGGAAGGCTATATAGAAACTTTATTAACTGAATTTAAAAATTAAGCAGCCTATAATATAGTTCTGTTTAAAATATAAAGTTGTTAAAAAACTTCATAAGTCCATATTTACAATATCACTACATAGTATAAAACAAAGTCACTTTCTCTATCTCTATGTATGCTTAAATCTTTAAAACTACGCAACGGATTTTGATGCGGTTTCTTTTAATAGATTAGCGATTTTCTATGAAGCAGTTAGTATATAATGTGGCGAAGGCGGGCGAAGCCGTGGGCGGAAAGCTAGTTTATAACAATATGTATTGAAACCAGATAAATTTTCGACGACAACGATGTCTTTTTCTTATAAAGTCCATCTATACTGTCAACTTGTGGTCTGAATTGTAATTAGTATGTATGTATTAAGCACAGATAATGTAATATTACTTATAAACTACATAATATAAACTTGTATTTAATTGTGTAAGTATAGTTTAGTGCTCAAATAAAAAAGACGTATGGCACTCGGAGACTGCCGCGGTAGCTATTGCATAGCATGCCTTCAAGTCACACCTCCGTGTCCGTCGGAGTGGGGAGCGTGAGGTTTTTCGTTACGAAATTTCTGGATTCGGTCCCCGCGCTCAAGGCCCGCGATAGAAGCTAAGCAATAGCTTAAAAACTGTTTTTGCTGACAATTCTCATATATAGACAGCAACAACATGAAGCATTGATTTTTAAATACAAAACCATATACAGTAAAATATCCATCAATTTTTCCTTTAATTTCATTTGAACTTCCCTTCATTGTCTTTTATTTAAACACACTACCAATCAAACACAAGCAATTAATGTTTTAATATACACCAGTTTCCAATACAAAGCTACAGCCAGCAAAAAAAGAAAAACCTCTTTTATTAAAGCCTGTGACTGTGTTGCTGACAGTACTAACGTAATTTTGTTGGCTTTCGTTTGTATGCTTTTTGCCAGATGGTTAATTAGTTTTATAAGGTTTTATGGTAAGGGCATCTGCGTATGTTATAACATTACTACAGCTCAAAAAGTGTGAAGGAAAACATCGTGAGGAAACCGACACGTCGAAGGGAGTATTCATATTATAACCAAAGCACACTACTAATATTATAAACGCAAAATTATGTATTTTTGTTTGTTTCTCCTTCACGCATAAACTGTTCATCCGTTTTTCATGACTTGACATAGAGGGTAACTTGAATTAACACATGGTATAGTTTTTATCCCGAAAATACCACGGAAACGTGAACTATGAGGAATTTTTTTAATGCAAAGCTGCGGGTAAAAGCTTGTTTAGATAATATGAAAAACATATTATTTTTGTGATTATATCTTATTTATTTTTATCTATAATAATAAATATACAATTTTGTATGCTCTATCCTTTGATTTCTAGCAGAATGGAAAGCGTTTAATGATTTCCTTCCTTCCCTAAGCTAAGCATTTATTCAATTGCACCATATAAAGCTTGTATACTAAGTTTTATATTATTTAATCACTAAATAGTATAAAACAAAGTCACTTTCTCTGTCCCTATATCTCTATTCGACTGATCGGATGGCTTGGTAGGTAGTGGCCCTGCCTTCCAAGGTCGTGGGTTCGATTCCCACTCGGGGCAAATATTTGTGTGGTGAACATAGATGCTTGCTTTGTGTCTGGGTGTTAATTATCTATACGTTTATATAATTATAGTATTTATTTAAAATTATATAATTATGTATGTTTATCAGCCATCTGATTTCCATAACACAAGCGAAAGCTTAGTATGGGATCAGATCGTGCCGTGTGTGAAAATTGTCCTGAAATAATATTTATTTATTATTATTATGTATGCTTGAGAGTTATTTAGACAGAGAGATTAACACAGAGGATAGTTTTTATCACGGAAATACTTCAGGAATGTAGGCGTAGCGGCGGGCGTTAACTAGTTTTAAGTTAATATAATAATAAATCTATTATCACTATTATTTACATAAATAAATAAATTAATATCACTACATATTATGTTTAAGCTGAATTAAATTCAACGCAATTTTTACGTGACGCAAAAATAAAGACAAAAAATATCTATAGAAGATCCACATGGACGAAATTTTACTTCAATAATTATTATAATGTTGATAGAATTTAAACAAAATTTATTAACGAAAAAATTATAAAAATATGATGAAATGTTTCTTTGAAAAGTAAAGAAATAAAAGCTTATATTAACATTACCATTGAATACCTATAAAGCCAAACGTATTTTCTTTTCATCGAACTTTGATTCTTAGTTATTTTTAGCTACAAAAATGCCTTGTAATACGATCTTCAATAACTGCTATATAATTATACATAATACATTTAAAGATAATGTTGAAAGAACATCGTTTACCAATGTTTAGTCATTGAAATGTTTATATTATAATGTGTTTATTTTATAGGCTATGGAATAAAACGTTTATACACTACAGGCCCATGTTGAAAAAGTTATGGGTCATTTGAACCACCAGGCGACCTATCTAGAACGTGTATAAGAGCATAAATTAATAATATTCAGCACTATAATATGCCGTCACTTGTAAGCTGTCCACCTGAGTGCAGATGAGAATTCGAAAGTACAGGTAGAGATTTTTTCCCCTTGTCTCCATGATTTTTGTACGGCGTTGCGGAATAATGGATTAAAAGCAGTATAGAAATAGATATATACACAGATGCCGTACAAAAATGGTGGTACTCAGGTGGACAGCTTACAATTATTAGTTACTTCACATAAGCTTACAAATAAATTATAGAGGTGGCTTTAAAATTCATTATGGTCTAAGATCCGAACATAAGTCGACCTGCACCGGCGTGATAATAGAATGAGACCAATTTTATAATAAACTAGCTTTCGACCCGCAGCTTCGCCCGCGCAGTCAAAGAAAAACCCGCATAGTTCCCGTTCCCGTGGGATTTCCGGGATAAAACCTATCCTATTTCCCGGGATAAAAAGTAGCCTATGTCCTTTCTCGGGTATCAAAATATCTCTATACCAAATTTCATGCAAATTGGTTCAGTAGTTAAGGCGTGATTGAGTAACAGATAGACAGACAAAGTTACTTTCGCATTTATAATATTAGTATGGATTTAGTGTATTAAAAAATGTATTAAAAATGGGTTGACTGGGAAAATCCTGGACAGGATATTTTTTAATTAATTATTAAAAAATCTTTTATTTTCATTTTTTATTAATTGCAGTTTCGAGATAATAAAACAATTTTGTAATAAAACAGCGCTGACATAATTTTTTTTCATCATCCTATCAAGTGAAAGTAACTGGTACCGACATACCTGTTTATACCTGCCAACCTAGCCGTTTGTCCCGGTAAATATTAGAAAACGACTATGCCTGCACATTCTGTAGGTTTCATACTTTAAGTCTATTATATTTTTTTTTATTATCTTGATACTGCAATTAATTAAAAAAAATGTTATTTTTTTAATTCATTAAAAATGTCCTGTCCATTATGACATATAATTTAAGACTATAATAATATTATACACCATAAGCATAAGGTTTAAAATAAAGATTACCTATATACTTTCTTAGGCCATTCTCCCATTACGATACGCACAGACGATTCAAGTATCCTGCAAGTCTCGGAGACTAGTCGCCGCGGAGTATCTCACATACATTTGTATGTAGGCTCGCACACTACGCTACCGGTAAAATGTATGTGAGATATTCCGCGGCGACTAGTCTCCGAGACTTGAATCGCCTGTGCGTATCGCAATGGGAGAATGGCCTTATACATTGAAGATTTTAAACTGAATTTAAACCGAGTTTAAACATTTTATCATGAAATATGAAAATAAAGTTGAGATGTAATTTTCTTATGTTTTAACTTTGATAATATCTTGACTAACTATGCCCAAGGGTTTTATTTTAACAAAGCTTTAGAGCAAAGTTGTAAGTTTTTCTGTATGTGACATTGTAAGTTGTAACTCCTAAATGGTGGAACCTTTTTAAGGTTCTTTGAAAGAAAGTTTTTTGTTATCATTCAGTTTAATTCCGGCATTATATAAAAACATAAAAATATAAAATCTATTCATTGAAAATAGTTAATTTAATAATTAAAATATTGATTTGAGCATAATATGCGAAAATTCTGGTCAACATTATAAATAGAAAAAAATTATAATAAGGTTTCGAAGTTAATTAAATTGTCCTTGCTTATTATTATTTAACTATAGGAAAAAAAAAAACAGAATTCAGTTTCAATAACCTTTTCTACGGACATTCTTTAAAAGCTTTTCTCTTCATACAGATTTCTTTCGTGTAAATAAAAGCGCCACTGCAACATCACCTCTTTACACAACGTAATAAAATCGATATTGCTATACGTACATATAAAACTTACAAGCAAACTTATCAGGTCGTTAACCTTTCATACAACGTCTATACAAGATTGTGATATCTGCAAATAATGTAATCTTTATGTAACCGAAGGTCGTCGTCTCTGGTATCAGTTACCTTGAAACCGAAAAGGTTTATAAGAATAACTAATCTTCTTATATATAAAATTCTCGTGTCACAATGTTAGTCTGCATACTCCTCCGAAACGGGTGGACCGATTCTCATGAAATTTTCTGTGCATATCGGGTAAGTCTGAGAATCGGCCAACATCTATTTTTCATATGTACCACGGGCGAAGCCGGGGCGGGCCGCTAGTAGTACTATAATATTATAAATGCGAAAGTTTGTGAGGATGGATGTAGGTGTATGTGTATGTATCTATGTTTGTTACTCTTTCACGCAAATATTACTAAACCGATAACAATGAAATTTAGCACACATATAGAGGGTAACTTGGATTAACACATAGTAAGTTCCCGGGAACGGGAACTATACGGTTTTTCTTTGAAAACGCAGGCGAAGCTGCGGGTGAAAAGCTAGTAAGTACACTAAACTTCAAGGTCGCGTCATGGCAATACAGTCATGTCATGAAGTAAGGCGACGATTTTGGTATCTTTGAATCTTGCAAAAGAAGTTTCACTTCTGATACGTGTACTCGACCCATGCTCTTTTTTGTATTTATAAATATAAGGATAAATAAATAGGGTTAAATATACAAACACACAAACTTATGAATAACTTTCTCAGTTCTCAAATTTTCATGTAATCAACCCTTAAGGGTTAAAGTTTCGTCGTTTCTACAGATCGAGGGTTGGTCGTTACTCGGGTCGACGATTCTTTTGTCATGGTTGAAAATATTATGTTTTATTTGGAACTATTATGAATGAGTTAAAAATATAAAGGTTTTGTTATATAATGTTTATTATGTGATGGTATCACTACATAGTATAAAACAAAGTCGCTTTCTGTGTATGCTCCCTATGTATAAAACTACGCAACGGATTTTTAGTTGAAAAAAATTTCAAGGTCGCGTCATGGAAATACCATCACGTCATGGAGCAAGGCGACGATTTTTTACTATATAGTTAATCAAAATCTCATAAAAAATTATTTCAATTATTTTCTTCTGTTGCTTAATACCAACATGGACCCCATGTATTAGATAATCATTTTAATCATAGAAATCTAAATATGATTTTAATAGATGCATCAAACTGTTTCGTCTAACTAATGTTTTAACAAGATTTGAGTGTACATTTCATGCTAATAAGGAAGCAATCCATTAAAATTCTGTACATGCGCGGCAACGTTATGTAAATTTTGTTAATTTACACTTTTTAATTATTAAAAAGTTTAGATTTACGAATCAGCTAATTGCTACCATAATTCGTGCATTTTTGTAAAATTTATGTTGACATGGCAATTAGTTATTTAAATTTTCAAACCTTAAATACTTTAAAAATCTAAATTAAACTTCTAAACTGATTAGTTTGAAATTTAACACACAGCTAGATATAAAACTGTAGAATTATAAACTTCCTTAGAATTTAGGTATATAACAGACTAGATTTCCGCCCCGAAGCCGCGGGCGCATTTTCAAAGGAAAACCCGCATAGTTCCCGTTCCCGTGGGATTTCCGGGATAAAACCTATCCTATGTGTTAATCCAAGTTACCTTCTACAATATGTGTGCTAAATTTCATTGTAATCGGTTCAGTAGTTTTTACGTGCATCCATACATCCATACATCCATACAAACTTTCGCCTTTATAATAGTATTAAGAAAGATCTAGACAAAGTTATTCTCATAATGTTAGTATTATAATAGTTTATGTGTGCAAAGGGAACAATATGAGCTGACGGTGAAAAATTATAGTTGAAAATGAAAAATTATAAATTTTAAGCAATTGTTTATAGACGGTTTATCTAAACTATATAAAAAGAAAGTACGTTGAAACATATTTTTACATTAAGAACATATTCTAAGCAATTTAACGGGTTTAAAACACGTTTAATATAGTTATTTAGGGCAAACTGCAAGCGATATAAGTTTCCTTAACAACTTGCACTAATCACTTCTCGGGACAGACTAAAAGTTATTGCATTTATTATATTATGTAACAAGTAGAGCGTGGTTTAACACGTTTAAAATATTATTTATAGCTGTTATTGTTTAAAAATTTTCCTTTTTCTTTCAGTAATATATAATATGTTATCTATACTTTTATATGTTTGTTTATTGTCTCAATGTAATCCATACTAATATTATAAATGCGAAAGTAACTCTGTCTGTCTGTCTGTTACTCAATCACGCCTTAACTACTGAACCAATTTGCATGAAATTTGGTATAGAGATATTTTGATATCCGAGAAAGGACATAGGCTACTTTTTATCCCGGGAAATAGGATAGGTTTTATCCCGGAAATCCCACGGGAACGGGAACTATGCGGGTTTTTCTTTGACTGCGCGGGCGAAGCTGCGGGTGGAAAGCTAGTGCTAAATATGTTTAGTCTATGCAATATTGTTTTGATGGTAAAAGGCGGCCAAGGCTTTGAAAGCATTTCGTTTTTTTTTAACTATAATAGATATTAGGCCATGTTGTTGTACTAAATTTTAAAAATATTAATAGGAAGACCAACAAAACCAACAAAACCTGATTGTAATGTGCTAATTTATATGGCCTATGTTCAGACCATAGTCTGATGATGACAACGACATCTCATAAGTCAAAATCCGTCCAGCGGTTTGGGCTGTAGGGCTTGCCAAAGAAAATATATACATTCATACAATAATAATAAATAAAAAAAAAACAAAAAAAATACAAACAATATACATATACTCAAAAAACATAACCCCTCCTATCGCAGTCGGTTAAAATGGAAGCAAGTATTATTAAGGATCAAAAAATATTTCTTACAATAAATTATTTTATCCTGTTATTTTCTTTTCAAAGCTATATATTTCCAAAACGCGCTCAACTGGTTGCTAAAGCGTATTTTCCAAAGAAGATACAAATATTTCTCACGTATTTAAATCGGTTTAAAAACATTGATATTCCTCCCATTATAACGAAGCTTCAAGTCTCATATATGTTATAAATACGTTCTGAAATCCTGTAATCTCTCTCTGTTAATCCTAAAACCATCTGTGTGTACAAGAATGATTTATGATGTTCAAACACGTCTTTACTTTGATTTTCTTGAGATGATATTGTTAAATCATAAGCTGTGCTTCGCGGTTTTACTCGCATTACTCCGCTCCTGTTGGTCTTAGCGTGATGGTATATAGCCTATAGCCTTCCTCGATAAATGGACTATCTAACAGTGAAATCAATTTTCTAATCGGTCCCGTGGTTACTCAGATTAGCGCGTTTAAACAAGCACACAAACAAACAACAATGTACAGAATTATTACGTCGAAGACTTATGTAATGACTTAGGTGCGGTTTAAGGCACAGCTTTGGATTTAAAATCGTTTATTATTTAGGTGCGATTAAACTGTACATTTTGCACCGTTCTTCTATAGAACTAGAAAAGTATTTACACTTAACCTAGCCAAAAAAGAACAAAGACAGACATTAAATTTTTCCTCTTTATTAGTTTAGAAAGTAGGACGTGACTGCGTTTTAAACTAGCTTGTATAAAAATTCTACAGCAATTTAAACTTGAATTTTTCTATATACAATTGTAATTTTATTTTATTAAGCTTGTCACCTTGCCTGGAAGAGATCAATACTAAGTAATAAGGTTGCCTATTAAATTTACAATGTTTTGTTTTTATATTATATCTAGTAATAAGGTTCATATTATTTATAGTTTTATGAAAACATCGCTACATAGTATAAAGCAAAGTCGCTACCCGCGTCTGTTTGTACCTATTTATGGTTGCTCAGATCTTTAAAACTACACAACAGATTTTGGTGCAGTTTTGAAGTGAAACTTTAGGCGCATTGAGAGTAAAATTTCATGGCAATACCGTCACGTCATGACTACGGCGAAGATTTTGGTATCTTTAATTCTAGCCAAAGAAGTTTCACTTCTGACACGTGTGCTCGACACATTCTATCTTTTTTTTATAGATGGAGTGATTCAAGAGGAAGGTTTCAGTATAAAGTTTATTAGGTTTTAGACAAAGCGGGCGAAACCGTGGACGGAAAGCTAGTTCAAAATAAAATAAAGTTATTAATACAGACGCTATCAAACGTTCCATCCATTAAATATAATAGAATAAATAACACACATACATACAAAATACATACCCTATAAACATTAAGACCCTTGAATGTTGAAACGTGTAATTAAATGAACCCACACAGGGATGTTTTTTGGCCTTTTAAACCGTAACAGGTAAACCCTTTCTACATAATATGTATAGAACACAATTATGGAGAGTTGTATAATACGAACTAATATTATAAATGTGAAAGTGTTTGTTTGTTTGTCTCTGTTTCTCGTAAGATTGGAGCTATTTTTTATTTTTGTGCAAATATAGAGTCAGGTAATTCTCACTACATACGATATTATAAATAAAAGTGTGTCTGTTTATTTGTCTCTCTTTCACGTCGTAAAGGAGTGATTTTATGGAATGATTTTAGTGTTTGAAGATAGAAGCATACAGAGTTATTTTTACAAGCTACTTTTCTGGCGGTAAAAGAGTTCATTCGAACGAGAAGATCTATTATTGAATTGAATCAAATGTACATAACATTTGATTCAATCCAAACATGTTTCATAGGAAAAATAAATAAATAAATATTTTAGGACAATTTTCACACACGGCACGATCTGATCCCATACTAAGCTTTCGCTTGTATTATGGAAACCCTTGTATTATGGCTGATAAATATACATGTATAATTTTAAATAAATACATATATAGATAATTAACACCCAGACACAGAGCAAAAATCTATGTTCATCACACAAATATTTGCCCCGGGTGGGAATCGAACCCACGACCTCTGGCTTGGAAGGCAGGGTCACCAACCAAGCCAACCGGTCAGTCAAAAAACAGAAATGTTTATTTCTTTTATCTACGCAGACATAACCGCAGATAAAAGTAGCCTATATCACTCTAGCTTCTCTATCTCCAAACACAAAAATCATATTAAAAAATCCTTCTATTGCGAAGTGAAAGAAAGACAAACAAACAAACCATCTCATTTATAATATCAGTAAGATTTGCAAAGCAGAATTATGAGATACAAATATGTAATGCTTTTAATATCACTACATAGTATAAAACAAAGTCGCTTTCTCTGTCCCTATTTCCCTATGTCCCTATGTCCCTATGTCCCTATGTCCCTTTGTACGCTTAAATCTTTGAAACTACGCAACGGATTTTGATGCGGTTTTTTTTAATAGATAGAGTGATTCAAGAGGAAGGTTTATATGTATAATAACATCCATTAAATAGTGGAGAAGTACTGTTATTTTTGAGGTTTCTAATGTGATGTCGTAAAAAATTACATTATTTCCGCTTACATTGCAAACGCAGGCTGAACTCTACGAGTTTTATCAAAATAATGTACTAAGTATTATACACATTGAAAAGGTCTACAGAAAAGTCCGCGATGGTATATGTCTATCTATTATGGATAACCCACAATAACTTTTTTTTGTCATTTACTTTTTACGACAAATAATGGCTAATTTTCGAAGCGATTTTAACCAATACAACATTAATCCTTAAGCAATAAAATGCCTTGAATACATTGTTCATTTAATATAGATCTATATGGCCCTTTACACCATATGATTTAAGTGAATATTTTCGAAGATATTACAGATTTAAAAATTGCGGGACGTAGCGTTTGCGGCGGTACCTGCCGGCTATATACCCGTGCGAAGCCGGAGCGGGCCGCTATGTTTTTATCTTTTTATACAACATTCATAGTTTTTCTGTAGTGTATTTAGTATCAGCATTGCACCCGTGCGAAGCCGGGGCGGGTCGCTAGTATGTATATAAAAATGAAACCCGTTCTCCTTGGTCACGGCATCACGCGTGAACGGGTGGACCGATTTCGATAATTATATATTAAGGCCCGCGATAGAAGCTATTGCATAGCTTCTATCGCGGACCTTGAGCGCGGGGACCGAATCCAGAAATTCCGTAACGAAAAACCTCACGCGCCCCACTCCGACGGGCTCGGAGGTGTGGCTTGAAGGCATGCTATGCAATAGCTTTACCGCGGCAGTCCCCGAGTGCCACACGTCTTTTTTATTATATTCCTTGAAATACGAGGATGGTTCTTTTGTAGACACGTAAATATGTACCACGGGCGAAGCCGGACGGACCGCTAGTGCTAAATATAAATCTCTCTTATATTGAACACAGTACAAACGAAATAGAATACGTTTTATTGTAAATTAATAAGTACTTTGATGTTAATTTATACCTTTCCAATGTATTAAATTACTTTGAATGCGAAGAGAAAGCCTTAAGGGCCATATAATATTTCATTTTATAAATATAGGAATTGAAATATGATAGAGATTCATTTGTTATTTATATTTTATGTGTTTGTATATTAGATACATATCGCGTTATATTTTGATTTATTAAGGTAAAAGTAAATCTGATATAACGATAAAAGCTCTTTAAAAAATGTTGTTTTTTTCTAAGATTGAAATTAATAGTCATTTATACTGTTTATAAAAATACATAAAAAATATTCATCGTTCCAGGGAAATTTTGTAGTCTGCAAGACCTACTTTTACTAGCATTTAAATGGAATATTAATTAGAAATAGCATTGGTAGTTTATATTATTATGGTTAATCAAATAGAATTTATAGAGTTGGCAAGAAAATAATAAATGATATGATGTATATTAAACTAGCGGTCCGCCCCGGCTTCGCCCGTGGTACATATTTCGCAATAAAAAGTAGCCTAAGTCCTTTCTCGGGTATCAAAATATCTCCATACCAAATTTCACGCAAATTGGTTCAGTAGTTTAGGCGTGATTGAGTAACAGACAGACAGACAGAGTTACTTTCGCATTTATAATATTAGTATGGATAGGTACTTATATATATTTTATAAACATCTAAAAGGGATGTTATGAAACTGGGTGAATCTATAAATGGATAATAATCATATGAAATGAGGTTAAGTCGTTTTAAATGTTTATTTTATACGTGTTATTTTGTTTATCAATGTTATATAATAAGTCTGTATCATTAAGCATACATAATATATTACATATATGTATTCATTCATTCATCTTCATTCATACTGTTAGTGGATAAAAGTAATATAAAAATATTAGTGTGATAAGCTCTTCAATAATAAAAGAAAAAAATATAATTTTACGCGTTTCTGATTTTTTAGGACAATTGTATCCCGAAATTATTTGACTCGAAATAGGTCACGGGCTTCTCTGTCACACATAAAAATTATCATCCGTTACAATTGGCCTAAATGATCTTTTGTTTGATCCAAACATTTCGTAGACCTCCGAATTCGAATTCGTAATCCTCTCAAATACTTACGAATAATCCAACATATTTGCGAATACAACAAGAACAAACACTTTTGGGCAATTCAACAAACCTCTTATTTTGATAAATTATAATTATAACACTTAAATTATTATTGCTTTAAGAAGAATCACTTAGAAGAAAGAGAGAGAAAGACGTGCGCGGCCCGCGCGAAGCGTAGCAAGACTGGCTACGAGCGTAGCGGCGTAGAGCTGCGCGTAGCGGTTCAACTGCAAATCAAGCTGTATTTTCAAATAGATAGTTGTAGTGTAGCACTCGTTAGTGTTTTTTGATGACTTAAAATGAAGTTACATTCATTAGTGTCCTCGTCATTTAAGTATAGTTTGAGACGTTCTACGCCAAAGACTCAACTCAGAAACCGGCTGTAAAGCAATCAAAGCGATTTAAAGTTTTAATGATATTTACTTAGAGATACTTCATGTTTAGATATAACTGTTTGATATAATATCTATGTATATCTAAGAGGCCCTTTACATATTGGGCAGCGTTGGCCCAACAGATCGTCGATGTTTGCCGCCATATTGGCGATTACGAAAAACATCTAAAATGATGGCCGTTGTTGGCCTCTGCTCGCCCAACGCTGCCCATGGTGAAGAGGTTCCATGATACCGTGTTGAAACATGTCCGACACAACTTCCAATATGTTTACTCAAGCTAGCATGAAACTACCTTTACTTTAGCAAGCACTTTAAGGTGAAGTGACAAACATTGAAATTAACACAAATATTACGTCATTTGCAACCTAGAATATGTATTTTGTATGTAAGTTGTTTTTGATGTACATATTATATGTATGTGAATAAAATAAATAAATATTTAAGGACAATATTCACACACGGTACGATCTGATCCCATACTAAGCTTTCGCTTGTGTTGTGGAAACCAGATGGCTGATAAATATACATATATAGTTTTAAAATTTTAAATAAATGCTTATATATATATATATATATATATATATATATATATAATTAACACCCATACACAGTGCAAACATTTTGTTCATCACACAAATATTTGCCCCGAGTGGGAATCGAACCCACGACCTCTGGCTGGAAGGCAGGGCCACTACCAACCAAGCCAACCGGTCAATCAAATGAATGAAATGATTCAATGTTTGAATGAAAAATGAATGAATTTGAATGAAATTCCTTATTTGTACAAGAAATACATAATATAAACATAATATATAGAAATGCGAGTAAGTAATTTTGCTATCACACGATTACACAGAAATAAGTCTAACTTTGCTCTGCCATTAAAAAAGTAATTATCAACTCAACAACACCGTTAAATCAACACATCCCATGGCAAATCTCCCAAAGCTTTTTCGAAAAAGCTCAATACTTAACGCGCGATGCCACAATAAAACCTGCTAATTAATAAATCGTTTTTAATCTGTATTTCAACTCGCACTTGTCCGTAATTTACGTTTAAATTTTCACCAAAATGTGGACATGCTGGTTTTAAACTAATATTATTGGTATAATTATGCGGTTTTATATTGTAGGATTGTAATTTATGTGTGTTGTGTGACAATAGTGATTTGTGAATAGGTTTTATTTTATACTAGCTGCGCACCGCGGTTTCACCCGTATTGCTCCGCTCCTGTTGGTCTTAGCGTAATGATATACAGCCTATAGCCTTCCTCGATAAATGGGCTATCTAACACCGAAAGAATTATTCAAATCGAACCAGTAGTTCCTGAGATTAGCGCGTTCAAACAAACAAGCTCTTCAGCTGTATAATATTAAGTATAGATATTGTGTAATATTCAATGTATTTTATGTATTTTCATTGTTTAGGACTTGGAAGGCAGTCGAGATACATCGTGTAATTTTTATCAAGTTGCCGTTCACGTATAAGCTTTGATCTTACCATCTATCACGTCATAAGATTATGAGAAACACTAGCTATCCACCCGCGGCTTCGCATGCTTTGTCTAAAGCTTAATATTATTAACTTAACATAAAATTTAATATTATTCGTGGAATATTAAAACATACTACGAGAAAAACCCGCATTGTTCCCGGATTTCCGTAATGAAAAGTAGCCTTTATTCTGGGTCTTCAACTACCTACATGCCAAATTTCATTGTAATAGGTTCAGCAGTTTTTACGTAAAATAATAGCAAACATCCATCCTCACAAACTTTCGCGATTATGATATTAGTAGGATGGGTACATGAACATCAAAAAGTCATCGGTAACTCATATGAGGCCACGCCATATATAAAAACGTATTCGTGGAGTTATTGTTAATTAGTTTTTTATTAAAAATATAAATAAAAAATAAAAATATGACGCGGAGTGTGCCGATAAAGCAGCATGTACACTGACCCTGTTAATAATATATTTTTTTCTTATTATAGAACAATTTTAAATTGTTTATGTACGTTGTGATATTAAAATTCAAAAATTTTAAATAATATTTATACCCTTGTTTATTACCTATTTTGTATTTTATTATTGTAAGTGTAATAGCAGTCAAATCGATTTTGATTAAACTGCACATGGAGATAAATAAAATTAAAAAGACGAAGAAGGAAGCCACTCCGAACAATATTGTGTTAATATTTTCGTCTGCTTGAACTTTCTCTATATAAACAGTACAAATTGCAGTTGAAATACTAGTTCAATATAAGTTTCTATAAAAGTAGACTAATGTACACGCAGCCTAAACAATTATTCGCTTGAAGGCATTTAAAGTTTTGTCTCTCCATCGCGGCGTAGAATTTTTTCAGAAATGAACAGGCCTCGGGTCTGAGGATTTCAAAAGTTTATTGTTTCATATAATTTTAAGTCCAGATTAAGAATACGCCTTTTGTTTTGTCCGAGTTTTAAGGTATTTTTTCGCTGGTTTAATTTTTGAAGAATGAGGTTTAATTACGCGGTTTTTAAGGGCAGAGATGTTTGCGTGTGTTTTTATTTATTTTTAAAGCTTCTGAATGTCTAAATTGCTTTAGTCCTATCCTATCCCTACTAATATAATATTATAAATGCGAAAGTTTGTGAGGATGTGTGTGTGTTTGTTACTCTTTCACGCAAATACTACTGAACCGATTACAATGAAATTTAGGACACATATAGAAGGTAACTTGGATTAACAAATAGAATAGGTTTATCCCGGAAATGTAGTGAAAAAAAGAAAGATCATTTTATTTGACTCCACAATTGAATAATTAAATGCTTTTTGTTTTTATTTCTACAGCAATGAAGGATTTTCATTTCATTTCAATATACTATTACGGCATTATATAGTTTTGTGGTGTGGAGAAAATAGACCGTCTCGCTCTAAAGACTGTTTCCACTGCACGTATCGCGATAAAACACACCATTACTACAAACATTTACATACAAAAATAGTAATATCCCTAATAGTTGGTAATAGAAAGTTGGCTAATAAAAACTATGCTAAAACAGAAAATAGTGTGCAGTTCAAGCTTTTATTTTGGAAATGCCTCGTGTACGGAGTGTGGCCATGAAATTGACGTATTTTTTAAATTTAGTTTTTAGAATTCAAATCACTACATAGTATAAAACGAAGTCGATTTTTCTATCCCTATTCCCTATGTATGTTTAAATCTTTAGAACTACGCAATAGTTTTGATGCGGTTTTTTTTAATAGATAGAGTGATTCAAGCGGAAGGTGTGAAGTATATAATTTACTAGCGGTCCGCCCCGGCTTCGCCCGTGGTACCTACATATTTCGCAATAAAAGCTATGTTCTTCCACAAGGTCTAAAGATTATCTCTGGCAAATTTCATCAAAATCGGTCCAGTAGTTTATGCGTGAAAACCATACATACATACATACATACAAACCTTTCCTCTTTATAATATTATTAGTATAGAGTATAGATAAGACAAAGGGAGCAAAGCCGCTTGCCTGCACTTATCTTAAATATTTTGAATAAAAAAAAAATTTAAATAATATGGTAGGTATATAGTCCTATTTTTATTGTTTTGTTGACATTAGGACAAAATGTTCAAGGCTATAGAATAACTATTGCCAATAAATTATATGTTATGTGGTTTCGTTGATTCGCTGCCAAGTAGTAGTAAAAGTGGAAGAGTCAGGAAATAGTAGAGTTGAAACTACTAGTTAGGAACGAATTTTCAATTCCTATTTAATATTATATATCAAGTAGGTAATGTCCTACACAATAACTTAATAAATATAGAAAGACGAACGTTAATTATTTAATTAAAAAACACATTTTAAGTTTATTAAATTGTTATTGTTTATTTATTATCACCGATTCTTGATAGAATACAAAGTTTTAGTTTAAGTGAATTAAAATCGAGTCTACAGCAGTCAGTTACATAAAATCATTAACAAACAGGTGAAGGTAATACCTACTTTTAAGCTATTGCATAGCTTCTATTGCGAGCCTTGAGCGCGGGGACCGAATCCAGAAATTCCGTAACGAAAAAAACCTCACGCTCCCTACTCCGACGGGCACGGAGGTGTGGCTTGAAGGCATGCAATAGCTTTACCGCGGCCGCGGCAGTCCCCGAGTGCCAAATGTCTTTTTTTATAATTAAGATAATAATTTTACAATACATTTTCAACATTCTTGTAGCGTGTATTATAAAATATCAAAATATGGACAACTAGAACATGTAACTATATGAAATGGTTGTTTAACTTTTTATGTATAACTTTTTAAGTTCTATATTAGCTGAATAAGTGAATAAGTTTATCCAAATATTGTAAAATCAGCCTTCAATACGTGAAATTCTTCAATCTATACGCTGAGTTAAGAGCCCAACAGAATTTCGTACAAAATTACGTGTACGAAACACGATTATCCCGGCGTGTGCATATTTCCCGTGTATTCCCTTGTATAATCTGTCTTATACAAGACTAGCGGTCCGCCCCGGCTTCGCCCGTGGTACATATTTCGCAATAAAAGGTAGCCTATGTTCTTTCTCAGGGTCTAAAGATTATCTGTGCCAAATTTCATCAAAATCGGTGCAGTAGTTTATGCGTGAAAACCATACATACATACATACAAACCTTTCCTCTTTATAATATTATAAGTATAGATTACACAGTAAGTATACATAGATTATGGAGCTAAAATCGTGTGGTAAGTAGGATTTATACTAAGAAACTATTGGTGCAATGGTTAGTGCCTGTTGAGAATGAGTGTGGATTCGATTTGAAACTCTGATACTTTATCTATATTATTATATTTTATATTATTTTTTGCACTCCAAGTTATGTGTAGAATATATTATGTTTAAGAATCAGATTTTGTAATAGAATGTTTTTATCCCGGAAATCTCACGGGAACGGGAACAATGCGGGCTTTTCTTTGAAAACGCGGGCGAAGACGCGAGCGGAAAGCTAGTTATATATAGTAGCTAGTAGTAGTAAATTATACCAAAAACTGTATGTATTTTTATATCATATATATAAGGTAATTGTGAAAAATTTGTATGGCAATTGTTTGGCGAATTGTGTGGACTATTTTATTTAAATGATGTGATATTTTGCATTACCACAATTCTAACAAATAAATGATTTGAATTTTAATTTAAAAACACTTCCACGATCACCTCAAAACAACTCATAACTCACTCTCTATAAATGTAACACAATTTAAACAAAGCCGTAGCTTATAACTAGTATTAAATTCTTAGCCTCGACGAACTGCATGGTCCAGATTCCCGAGTGCACTGAATATGCTGTGAATACCGATGTGCTGCCTGTCTTTGGGTATTGTATATCAATGTTGATATTAATCAAGTTATTGTAAATAATATTTCTGAATAGTTTTAGGGAGTTTAATTCATCAGTCCTCGGAATCACAGACACAATAGAAAATCTATTGTGTCGCGCCCCGATCGGGGCTTACGGTGGTCAATGGGTTAAAGGCGATATTTATTCATGAAAAAAAGCTGTATTTATTAATTATAATCAAGAAAAAAATTCCCGCCGTTGGCGTGTTCAAACAAACAAACCCTTTAGTTTTTTATTATTAGTATAGACTATAGATTAAAACGGAATTCATACATATTTAGGCATTTACTTAAACTTAACGTCTAAATTAATATTATATTAAAATAAAGACTATTAATGAACTATTTGAAATAAAACTAGTTTTAATGAATAGTGTACATTAAATATTTATCAGTTTTTTATTAAACTCTAATACAATAATTTTATATTTCCACAAAATCTTATATATAAAAATGAATCGCAAAATGTGTTGGTAAGCGCATAACTCGAGAACGGCTGAACCGATTTCGATAATTCTTTTTTTATTATATTCCTTGAAGTACGAGGATGGTTCTTATGTAGAGAAAACGTAAATATGTACCACGGGCGAAGCCGGGGCGGACCGCTAGTTCCAAATATATACGTAAATTAAGGGCCCATACCCCACAAAGGGGTACTTGTATTTATAAAATTGAGTCACGTATAAATTTAAATTTTACGTCTTCCATTTATAATTAAATTTACAAATTAATTGTAACCTATTTCACTTTGGGAGGCAAATTAAATTAACTAAATAAGACATTAGTTAACTACAGTATGCTTAACTTATTAGACTATCTTTAAACCGCATGTTTGTGGGAACTATGATCGTAAAACTATGATAAATTTTAATGAAAATAATCCATACTAATATTATAAATGCGAAAGTAACTCTGTCTGTCTGTCTGTTACTCAATCACGCCTTAACTACTGAACCAATTTGCATGAAATTTGGTATAGAGATATTTTGATACCCGAGAAAGGACATAGGATAGGTTTTATCCCGGAAATCCTACGGGAACGGGTTTTTCTTTGAAAACGCGGGCGAAGCCGCGGGCGGAAAGCTAGTATAATATAATATCTATGCTAATATTATAAGCTGATGAGTTTTTTTGTTTATTTGAACGCGCTAATCTCACGAACTACGATTTGAAAAAATCTTTCGGTGTTAGATAGCCCATTTATCCAGGAAGTTTATGGGCTATATATCATCACCAAAGACCGACAGCGGAGTAATGCGGGTGAAACCACGGGGCACAGCTAGTGTTTGTATAAAATATCAATAACCATGTATTTCATGTAATGAAATCGTGCGAAACCGATTAGTCGTAGCCACTGAATAAAAAGCAGAATCACTACATAAAACAAAGTCGCTTTCTCTGTCCCTATGTATGCTTAAATTTTTAAAACTACGCAACGGATTTTGATGCGGTTTTTTTAAATAGATAGAGTGATTCAAGAGGAAGGTTTTAGTATATAATTTATTATGTTTTAGACAAAGCGGGTGAAGCCGCGGGCGGAAAGCTAGTAACAAATAAACTTTACTTTGAAAGCTCTCAATGCTACTACTGCGGCTGGTAGCTACGGGTCGTATGTTTATATTTCAATAGCTTTTAAAACTTTCGTAGATAGGCTACAAGTCATCAATTTCATCAAAATCCGTTCATCCGTTTTTGTATGAATAAAACAGTTACAAACATACATCTAAAATAAATCAAGCAAAATAAATCGCAAAATGTGTTGGTAAGCGCATAACTCGAGAACGGCTGAACCGATTGCGTAATTTTTTTTTATATGATATGTCCGCCGTGTGCGGGACAGCCCCAATGTAATCATGCGCTGTATAGCGAGTCGGCTCGACTGCTGGTATGTAAACCACTGCTGCAAACTGTCTGCTTCATTGATAGTACTGTAGCAGTGGAGTGCATTCCTAGTAGTCATTAGTATTTGTATTAAATTTTATTATTCTTACTAACATAATTTTAAGTTATCAATTGTTACTAACAAAATGAGTCCTGATGCTTGAATTAATAAATAAATTATTATTATTATTATATTCCTAGAAGTACGAGGATGTTGCTTATGAGGAGAAAACGTAAATATCACGAGCAAGGCCGTGGCGGAGTGCTAGTTATAGTATAGTGTTCTACGTATTATATTTCAACATTTCGAACGCATAATAAAATGTAAATGTAAAATGTAAATATTTTCAGGACTATTTTCACACACGGCACAATCTGATCCCATACTAAGCTTTCCCTTGTGTTATGGAAACCAGATGGCTGATAAACCTACATATATAATTTTTAAATAAATACTTAAATAGATAATTAACACCCAGATACAGAGCAAATATCTATGTTCATCACACAAATGTTTGCCCCGGGTGGGAATCGAACCCACTACCTCTGGCTTGGAAGGCAGGGTCACTACCAACCAAGCCAACCGGTCAGTCAATAAAAGGTCATTTAGAATTCCTAAAATCTTGACTTATGGACTTAGGTTTTAAACAAAAGAATGACAGTAAATTAAGTGCTTTTAAGCGATTAATTACGGTGTAAATTATTCAAAAAGCTCGAATTCCTGAGCTTATAGAGCCAGACTTTTAAAAATTCACTGCGTTGATTTTAAAATCTTTAGAAGGAAGTGTTTTAAGGAATTTTTAGCGTAAAATTTATTAGGGTATATAAATGATTTAATTGTGCCTATGAAAATGTTTTCTTTTCCCTCTTAGGGAAAAGTTTACTCTTTGTCTGGGTGTTAGTTATCTATATTATGTATATGTTTAAAATTATACAATATGTATGTTTATCAGCCATTTGGTGTCCATAACACAAGCGAAAAGCTTACTATGGGATCAGATCGTGCAGTGTGAAAAATTTCTTGAAATATTTATTAATTTAATATCATTAGAAAACGAAACACACAAAAATATACAATTCCCTTGCAT
The DNA here is from genome assembly GCF_061535455.1 of Colias philodice. Taxonomy (NCBI): domain Eukaryota; kingdom Metazoa; phylum Arthropoda; class Insecta; order Lepidoptera; family Pieridae; genus Colias; species Colias philodice. Next base: position 2,251,129 of record NC_143115.1, read on the forward strand.
TCCACTCATTTAATAAATGTTTATAATAGGTAACCATGTAGGTACCCGTATTTGACTCCCGCGTCTAATTGTGAGCGACTGAGAGTGATAGAATAGTCCGTAATTATACGCTGGCTTATTCAGAGTGTGCATAATAGTTATGACGTGGTGTACCGCCAGCAAAAAATATTTTAAAATATTTTATTTTTTATATGGAAATTCTATATAGATACTGCGTTAATGATAAATTGAAGTCGGTTAAAAAAATTTAAAGCTTTAAGTTGAATTCGTTAAAACTATACCCAAATATAAAAAGCTTTTTAAATTTCACTAATATAATATGGTTGGTATAGTTTGTTGCGTTTTCATGCATATAACTAAATCGAAACTGAATTAATACAGAAACTATAATACGAGAAGTATTATGGTCTGTACTATAACATAAAAATTTTTAATTGGATCGGTTTTTAATGTTTGTACACAGAAGTCGTATTTATTAGTCTGATCTAGGACGTAAGCTACTTTTGATCTAGGTATTACACGATATAAATCTCCGACTGAAAAATCGCATTCCATTACCACTGCTAAAAAATGTGTCTACTGAAGAAACATTTTTTCTATTGCCTCTGTGTTAATAATATTATGTTTTTTTTTTCCTTTAGGAGGTGCCTGTGTGATATTTACAACAGTTGGAAAAAGCTTGAAGGTGAAGAAAAAGAAAAAAAATACTAAATAATGCTGTATGTACCTATATACAATAGCCAATTTAGAATAAGATTTTATGTATAAATTCAAATAACATGTTGTAAATGGAGCTCCTTTAAATAAATAACAATAAAAATAAATATTAATGTGTATTTTATTGCTTCGCCCAATGTGACTAGAAAGCGTTGTGTGACATTTTCGGGAATATTATTTTAAATATTTATTATTATTTAAATTTATTTGCCAACAGTACGAAACATAAAGCCAAGTTTTGAATTTACGCCTCACGTGAGACGCGCCTTTGTTTCAGGCCACAGACTATACAATATGCGTTTGCAGAAACAGAGTAAATAATAGTTTTGATCCAGTTTCTGTTTCGTACTGCCTTTTCAGTATAATCAGCCTACCGAAATGTAAAAGTATTGTGTTAAATGGTTTTCGTGTTATTGTGATACACACATATTAAATTCAAAGAGACAAACTTGGACATAAATTTTAAAGGCTTTACATCTAATTCTGTTTTAGCTAAGTCTTGTTTCTGTTTAGTTTTTGTCTTAGTGGTTAAGCTATTTATAAATAGAAAGTAGATCTTAGCTCTATTTTGACGGAGCTCAAGTGAAATTTCAATAACCAGCCCTTATATTACGAGATAATTCGTGAGAACTTATCGGTAGCCCATCATTTAGCTAACTGCTCCAAATGTTGCTTAATCCATCATTAACAGGTCATCTGCTTATTATAATGGTCATCGCATAACTACAATATTTTGACCACGCCTTATATTTTAAACGTTTACAAACAATCTGTTAACGTTTGTGGTAACCCATCAACATCTACACCGTGACAAACGTCACTTAACCAGCTGATCATTCACACATCACTGGTTGCAACAACCCACGGTAGCACATCATCGATTTGCTAAAATCATCATATTATACCAATCAACATAATAGTAATTACTTTAGCCGTTCATTTCAGTTATCTGATAGCCCATCAATAACCTGACCGCACTGCACGTTACTTAACCTGCTAATCCTACAGGCTACAAATTCCACATGGGCCACACCACATCATATTGTGGTTAAGCCTTCAATCATACAGCATCAATTAATCTATGCGGTAACCCATCAATATCCACACCGCGATGAACGTCACTTAACCAGCTGACCATTTACAGATTACTGGTTGCAACCAGCCACAGAAGCACATCATCGATTTGCTAAAAGCATCATAGTAAAGCAACTCGAGACGAGCTGGAGGCGTCCATTTGCAGTGTGTCATGGCTGACGTTCAACTAAGATGTATTACCTAATATTTGGGACACACTGCTTGTAAGGATGATTAGAATAGATTTTCCTGTAATATTAATTGTTGTTTACGATATTATGTTTCGTTTAAAAATGGCCCTACATATATAAATACGTTTTAGCCTGATAGTAACGTAAAGTTATAAAAGCTTCAACTTTCCTCGATAAATAAACTATCCATATAATCCATATAACCATAATAATTTAATTCTAACCAGTAGTTCCTGAGATTAACGCAACCAAACGTACAACTCTGTTCATTATTTGTATAGATTGACTGATATTTAAATTGGTTCATATGTATTTTTAACCGATTTACTTCATGTAAACGAAATTTTTGCATCGATTGAGCTCAAATGTTGACACGATTTACTTACCCTCTTCAAAGATATTGTTTTTATCAATTTTTCCTCATTTATCATTGATGCTACCATAATATGTCATAGTGGACCGGACAACTGGTAATACATAAATTTGTATGTAAAACTACGTATGGGGGAACTGACGTTATAACCATTATCTATTATGGTTTATAACCATTATTACTCTTCAAGCGTAGTGTGGACAGGTACCTTCTAGGGGAGCGCGTTCCATCTTAGACCACATCTCAGCTTTACATCAGGCGAGATTGTGGTCAAGCGATTCCCTATCGACAATAAAAAAAATGTGCTAAATAAAGAATAGGTTTGTTGAACGATCTTACAGTAGTAATGATCTCTTCTGCAACTAAAGCCAAAGTTGAGCTTTCATGATATTTAAGTGAAAAATTGTAAACATTTTCAAGAATAGGCGAATTAAGAAGAGGGTTTGAATACCGCTTCATGATCGTAATATTATTTACTATACTTATGTTACCACAGCACGGATTTTACTGAAATTTGGAATGAAGAAAGGCTATCAAAAATTCATAATTAAAAGGTCGGAAAAGCGAATGAACGTCTTTTTCTCGTGATTTTATTATACAAAAATTATAAATACATTTGCTTAAATGGAATAATTCAATTAAAATAGTTAAATAAATTATTTGGAACCGTGTGTCAAAGCGAAATCGCAGATTCCTAAACGAAAATCTGATTTAAGTTCGTCGTTATTCTAGTGACGGATTACTGTTTTGAAGCTATAAGTAATTACATTATTATGTTTTCTTTGTTGTATAGTTTTCCGAATAATCCATACTAATATTATAAATGCGAAACTAACTCTGTCTGTCTGTCTGTTACTCAATCACGCCTGAACTACTGAACCAATTTGCATGAAATTTGGTAAAGATATATTTTGATACCCGAGAAAGGACATAGGACAGGTTTTATCCCGGAAATCCTACGGGAACGGGTTTTTCTCTGAAAACGCGGGCGAAGCCGCGGGATGAAAGCTAGTAAGTTATATAATCGCGTTTATAATCCGTTAAAAAGTCTTTAATTTCTAAATAATAAGTTGTTGAGCTTATTCTAGAACTTTTCTTATTAAGCTATTGCATAGCTTCTATCGCGGGCCTTGAGCGCGGGGACCGAATCGAGAAATTCCGTAACGAAAAAACCTCACGCTCCCCACTCCGACGGACACGGAGGTGTAGCTTGAAGGCATGCTATGCAATACCTTTACCGCGGCAGTCCCCGAGTGCCACACGTCTTTTTTTTTGAGGTAACAATTATAAACTGAGATTCTCGATAGCTGAAATATAAAAATATATTATGCATTTATGTTGCAGTATTCGTATTAGGTATATTGTTCTTTTTTTCTTAAATAACACAGGAAGAGATTAGTTATATATTAATGGTGCTATAGAATACATTGGTCTATTAAGTAAATAAAGTTTACATAATTCAAATGAGCCGCTTGTAGGGCTTGAACAGGACTAAAAAGCTGTTTACAGATTAACAGCTTTCTTATCGAAAAATATCTTTAGTTGGTCTTTAAGTAAATCTGCAACCAAAAATCAACAAAAACTAACCAATATTTTCTCGTGAAGTCCCATGTCTAATGGGGTAAGGGGCAGATGCATTATACATCTGTTTCACTGATCGATTTTCTGTAGGGACAAGTAGGTGATCAGCCTTCTGTGTCCTGCACTCATGCTAGACCGAGACATTTTTTTTTTCTTCGTCTCCACCGGGAATCGAACCCAGGACCCCTCGGTGCTACGCTCACGCGTCAACCTCTACCAAGGAGGCGGTCAAATTTTCTCTTAAGATTACTTTAAATATAATAATACTAGAGGTCCACCCCGGCTTCGCCCGTGGTACATATTTCGCAATAAAAGGTAGCCTATGTCCTTTCTCGGGTATCAAAATATCTCCATACCAAATTTCATGCAAATTGGTTCAGTAGTTTAGGCGTGATTGAGTATCAGACAGACAGACAGAGTTACTTTCGCATTTATAATATTAGTAGTCTGTGATATTAGTATGGATAGATTGCTATTTTTCCTAACAATAGCTAGATTCCCCACTCATGTTACATTCGGTTCGACATTTTCTACTTCGATAACACTGAGATCAAGAATTGCGCTTGTTATTATACGAAATGAAAATCTATTTACTGTAAGAATTATGTTTGGTACAAGGCATAAGATAAAGCGAAGGTCCTTAAATTAAACAAACTTCTGTTTTTAAACTCAAACTCGCGTTCATGTTTTCATAATATAAGCTGTTATATGTGTCTATGGACGAACCTTTTATGTAAAAAATCAATAATCTTTATCTTTATATATATAAAATTCTCGTGTCACAATGTTAGTCTGCATACTCCTCCGAAACGGGTGGGCCGATTCTCATGAAATTTTCTGTGCATATCGGGTAAGTCTGAGAATCGGCCAACATCTATTTTTCATATGTACCACGGGCGAAGCCAGGGCGGACCGCTAGTCTCTATATATAAAAATAAAAATGAATCCCTATTTCTCTAGGTCACGAATCACGGCATCACGCGTGAACGGGTGCACCGATTTCGATAATTCTTTTTTATAATATTCCTTGAAGTACCTACGAGGATGGTTCTTATGGAAAGAAAACATAAACATGTACCACGGGCGAAGCCGGGGCGGACCACTAGTTCTGAATATATATGTATGAAAAATCTTAAACTAAGCGTGAAAAAGGCAGTCTGTGCTATATACGATTGTTAATGAATATCTATGGCTTGTGTTTAAGTCGAAAAGGCTTTTGACCATGCTTTTGACACACTTTTGATCTACGCAACTTTGACTTCAACGCACACGCGAGTTTAAAAACACACACACACACAAAGACAAGTTTTCTCATATATAAATCTTATATATAAAAATGAATCGCAAAATGTGTTGGTAAGCGCATAACTCGAGAACGGCTGAACCGATTTCGATACTTAATTCTTTTTTTATTATATTCCTCGAAATACGAGGATGGTTCTTATGTAGAGAAAACGTAAATATGTATCACGGGCGAAGCCGGGGCGGACCGCTAGTCTTTATATATAAAAATGAATCGCAAAATGTGTTGGTAAGCGCATAACTCGAGAACGGCTGAACCGATTTCGATAATTCATTTTTTATTATATTCCTTGAAGTACAAGGATGGTTCTTATGTAGAGAAAACGTAAACATGTACCACGGGCGAAGCCGGGGCGGACCTTTATATATAAAAATGAATCGCAAAATGTGTTGGTAAGCGCATAACTTGAGAACGGCTGAACCGATTTCGATAATTCTTTTTTTATTAAATTCCTTGAAGTACGAGGATGGTTCTTATGTAGAGAAAACGTAAATATGTACCACGGGCGAAGCCGGGGCGGAAAGCTAGTTATTAAATAAATATTTCAAAATAGAGTTATTCAGATGTTCCTTTCAATTCCAAATTATATAATAATAACTAATTAGCCCTTACCTTCTGTCCCATTTGTGCAGATATCAAATTAATTTTCATACCTACGCTAAAAGTAAGTACTTACCTATATATGGGTGATTATACAAAAATGGGGTAACTCGATGTCATCAGCCAATTTAAACAAAGTCTTATTATATTTTATTCAAATAACAATCTATTTTAAAACAATGAAGCGTCCTTTATTTGGTCACTCAATTTCACTTCTTTATTTAAAATACAAATGAATAAAAATAATAAATTAATACCTCAAACGTCAGTACTTTGGCATGTCACAACTCCGAAAACCAACAATCAAGTGACTATCGTTTAAACAGTATCATCGATTTAAGAAAACTTACTAATTCACTACAATCTTTGATGTACATAGTATTATATACTACAACTTTCAAAACGCAATGTTTTCCATTTTATTTAAAAAATAAAATTAAACTTTGTCATCGTTTTCACTAGTCAGTCCGTTGTGTGTTTTTCAAATTCGAAATTCTCGCTAAATATCACCAAGTCGAGGTCAAATCCCTGTCTAAGTATTAATGTTGGTAATGAAGTTACTTGTGCACCGCATATTTTGACGGCCGTCATAACTGTACCAGCGCTAGGGTTGTGTTTGTCCTCTAAAATTTTGCTGCGCCAGTCAACATTTCAGTCCTATGGGGAGTCGTTATTTTATTGTTAATCCGATTTTTATTTTCATTTATAAATGGTTAACTATGATTTGTAAAAATATAGTTTGTTGATATTAGAAATTAGGCAAAAAAAACTAATTTGTGATTATAACCTCATATTAAGTTCCTTTTCATCAATCCGCTGGCATCAGTCCTTTGTCAGATATCGCGCCAGAGGACTGACGCGGCCCCATAGTACTGATGATTCTATCATTTTTGAGAACTTTTATCTTGATTGCTATTGGTATATAAGCATTTCTATATTATATTTCAGTTAAAAACATCATGCGCCACGCTAAAAGAAACTGAATTTGACTAGGGAAGAAACATTTAAAAAAGAGTAGCAAAGAAAAGAGCTATTGAAACAAACTACTAATAATTTTATTAAAAAGATCTTATTTTCTTTTAATTATTGATTTTGATGCTTTCAGGGCATAGCTTTTTATATTTATCAGATAAATACGTATACGTATAATACTGTGAAGTAAAATTACGTCAAAATAACATAAAAGTTAATTAATATACTTAATAACATTATAAAAATGTCAAGGGGCTCTTATGAAAACTCAGATGAGACTTTCATTCGAGCCTTTGGTTTTTAATTTTATAATAATTAGTACTTTTAACATAAATATTGGTAGATTTTTAGGGCTCCGAACCTCAAAAGGAAAAAACAGAACCCTTATAGGATCACTTTGTTGTCCGTTTGTCTGTTAAGACGTTTTTTTGGAACGCGTGGAGGTATCAATCTGAAATTTATATTGGATACTCAAGATTAAGAACCCTTGGGGCTGTAAAAAAATCAAACTTATAACGCAACGCAATCAAAAGATACCTACATCCGTTAATACTGCAAATTTCCACAAAATTCAATATTCGCAAGGGAATAAAAAAACACACAGGATGCTTGCCGTGTATACAGTCTACTATAGTTTACTTCTACTCGGTAAATAGCAACGTCTTATAACACAGATAAAGGAAAAATTGCTAAAAGTGTAAATTTTAAGTTACAAACATAATAAAAAATAGGTTTGTTAGGAGTCCAACTCGCACTTGGCCGTTTTTTTGTTTCTATTGTTTGTGAATTACTTAAAATATCAAGTAAAACTAATTCAAAGTAGTAAAAGTTAAGTAAGAGAGTAAGAATATTCACGTTGCGTTAAATGTCAGAAGGCTGTTTTGAAAATTGAGACATTGTTTTTCCCAGTATCACATATTATTAATTATCATTTTTAAACATGTTAAGTACGTAAAAGACATGTGCCATTATTAAAACTGAGAGATTTGTAGTAATTTTCATTGAATTTCTTTAAGAATATTACAAGTTATAGTTTTTTATCAGTACCATGTTAGCCTCGTCAGTCCCCTGGAGGCCAAATCCAGAAAATTTAAAATATCTCACAATCTATTTAAAAAAGTGGCTGGCCCGATTTGGAACAATATATTCATTAGATTAGCTATCATATACACCCTAATTTGTAACAATCTGATATAAAAAATATAGTAAACAAAATATCCTCAAAAGTTACCCCATTTTTGTATAATGACCCATATATTAAATTATTTTTTTACACGAAAAGCTAAAAGTACATAACTTGACATGTAAATAAAGTACAAATGGAATGGAAACTCGACGAGAGATAATATCCTGTGCGATTGTCGGATTTGCGGACGCATCCCGGAAAAAATTCCGTCTTAGTATTGAGGTGAACCAATATTCATATTATTATGGACTAGTTCACCCACGCAACTTTGTCTGTTCTATGAATATATTTTTTCCATAGTTGTAACATTGTCCACTAATCGAAGATGAATTGATTGATTATGCAACATAAAAATATTTATTTAATTCGAAACAGCACTCCCTGAGATAAGCTCATTTAATCACAAATTTTATAGAGATAAAAATGTGAAATAATAAGCAAAAAGGAGAGATATTTTTCTTAGGAATCTAACTGCTTGCAAATGATTTAGCTGCAAAGCTGACGGAGGTATATAAACTTACTTTTCTTTTTTTTTCAAATAACTAGGTATTACTTACAAGCAAGCAAAAGAAGCATGGAAATCCGTATTGTTAAAATTAATTTAATAAGAAAAAATTAAAAAACACAAAATAAAAATGGAGCAGTGGGATCTTGGCAATAATTGGGCTATTATAATATCAAGTTTTCAGCTAGTATTAATAATTATTATCAATTATAAGCGGTTGAAACATGTTATAAAACCACGAATAAAAATAAAAACATAGGTAGGTAGGTAGTTGAATTTACTCCTATAAACGACATTCCAATTAAAAAGGAAACTTAATTTCTCTATACAGAATTTTAGCGGTGCTTATAAATGATTATAAATGAAAGGAAAACGAAAAAAAACAACAGAATAAAAAATAAAAATAATTTATTCGATATTTTAAATAAACGCCATCTACAATTGCAGAAAGGAAACACTCAAATAACATTATTCAATTGTAGTTTGCATAAGTGTTCATAGATGTCACTATAATAAAAAATGTTCAAAATATTTTTTACAGGAGATTTCTTTATTTTCTCTATTATTTATTACTTACCCTAAAGTCTTCGTACTTATCAATGGAGTCTTCAAATTTAAGAATCCGTTGAGCCTACTCATGTTCTTCTGTCGACCACCATCCGTGGTTGTTGAATCGGCTCTATAAATAAATAAAAAAAAACAATTATTATTATATAAAAATAACTAGCTTCCCGCTCAACCCACAATTCGAATTCGAACCATCAAAGCGGAGACATATTCAACGAATCAAAAATAATTTAAATTTTAAAACCGCTCAATCATTCTCGAAATAAAAATGGTATATAAACTAAAACGAAATATTCTTTTATTACGCTAAAATTAACCAAATTTCTTGTGTAATTACAAGTATTATATCACAAATCCGAAGCATAAAATCATATTATATATACTATGCAGCATTCTAATAAATTTAAAACACTGCCATCTAGCGGTGTCATTATAATTCACGCAGCCACGCACTTGCATACATTCCAACATTACACAGTTACGCAAAATGCAAACTAGATGTCGCTTTATTCAAAAATGACTTTTATTTAAAAAAAATCCGAAATAATGGAAAAATGCAACAAAAAATGTACTACGATACGACAAATAATTATCATAGCATCAATCATTAATTATCATCATCATCAATTTATGTTAATAAGTAATCGCTTGAAACATATTAATATTACGATAAATGGTAAATTCGTAGATAACGAAAAATTGAATGAAAGAGCTTTTTATGCGTAGAGCTAGAGCGTCGGTAACAAAAAAATACCTAGTACGGGAAATATACGGGATTTTCTTGGAAAACGCGAGCGAAGCTGCGGGCAGAAATCTAGTCTAAAAATAAATACCTAAGTACCTACCTTTGTGAAAAAATGTATTTTAGCGAAATCGAAAAAGAACTATTTTTTCAGGAATGCAACTAATATGTACTTATTTACATAACATATTATTATAGCTGCAAGGATCGTACAATGCTCAAAATTCCATTTTCCAACTAACAACTCTCAACCGAGTTCGTCTGCAATCTGCATGTATTGTGATGGAACTCATATTCAGAAAATCTACATTGTAATACCACAGAAATCAGAACATAATCTAATACTTTGTAATATGGAAACGATATATGAAGAATCGCGAGAATATGTAGAGTTAAAACTATAAAATATAAATACAATAACTAAGTATCGTATTATATTACTAGCTGTGCCCCGCGGTTTCACCCGCATTGCTCAGCTCCTGTTGGTCTTAGCGTGATGATATAATATAGCCTATAGCCTTCCTCGATTAATGGGCTATCTAACACTAAAAGAATTTTTCAAATTATTGAACCAGTAGTTCCTGAGATTAGGGCGTTAACAAACAAATAAACAAACTGTTCAGCTTTATAATATTAGTATAGATTATCTGTTGTAATAGGCTCTAGTCTCTACTACATACTATCATCATTATCATCACTTCAAAACCTTCTAAAAAGAATATTATCCATACTAATATTATAAATGGGAAAGTAACTCTGTCTGTCTGTCTGTTACTCAATCACGCCTAAACTACTGAACCAATTTGCATGAAATTTGGTATGGAGATATTTTGATACCCGAGAAAGGACATAGGCTACCTTTTATTGCGAAATATGTACCACGGGCGAAGCCGGGGTGGACCTCTAGTAGTTAATAAGTTGGACATAATGCGTTTGACAGAAATACATTTTTTTTTTAATTTACCAGCATCCCACTTTTATACATCGAGATAATATTAATAGGAGACGACACCGCCTACATCACTTATGTTCCACTCAACATACGTCATGTGACGTATGTTGAGCGGTATTTTTTAATGGTTTTAAAGTGAAACGCATCAAACATGCCTTCGTGTGTGTTACGATATTGCACAAATAATACGGAAAAGTGCAAAGGAATAACTTTCATCGTTAAGTACCTAACTAAATAATAATTTTTAAAACTTAGTTAGAGCAAAAAAATGGCGCACAGATTTTGTTCGTGGTGTCTCCTCCATACGTAGTAATATTATCTCAATGCTTTTATATTATCTTTTAGACATCATAATTATTATTTTGACTTATAAGAAATTATACTCCCACCATTTTAGTATTTTATTCTTATTTTATAAAACAAGAAAACTAGAAGAAAATAAAATGGTTAACATTATTTTCTTTGTATTATTTTATAAGAGTCAAATAAGTGCTTCTTTCTTTCTCTTGGCCGATTTTCAGGTGTCTAAAGAGGTTTGAATTCACGCCAACACGCCATTCCTAACTAATATTATAAATGCAAAAGTTTGAATGTATGTTACTGGATTACGCTAGAACTACTCACTCTGTATGATGAAGCGGGGATTAGATTTAATAATACGATATAATTTAACATTTCTATAAGATAAAGAATGTAGAGTTATGAATTGTAGTGAAATAGGTAGGTAGGTAATTGAAAAAAAATAGTTCTACATCTATATAATAAAAATGAATCGTCCAAAGTGCCAACCGTAAAACTGAATGACTACCAATAATTCGGCTTGTAAACGTTTTTGTTAAGCCATAAGGAATGTTCTTATGGAGAGAAAACACGGAAAAGAGCACGAGATATTTAATATATAGCTAGGTACATATGTTTTACATGTATACCATTCCGGGATAAAAATTATTTTCTATATGATGACGTAACTCGTCTCTAGATTTGTAGGTACTGTGGTAGGTACCTACAAGGTTTGAAAGGTAGTACATCTTCTTCCGAATTTGTATGGAAGATATTCCTTACACAAACGTGTTTTATGCTTTTTGTTTGTCGAAATTAACTCAAAATTTCCACATCATCACTACATAGTATAAAACAAAAGTCGCTTTCTCTGTCCCTATGTCCCTATGTATCTTTAAAACTAAGCAACGGATTTTGATCCGGTTTTTTTAATGGATAGAGTGATTCAATAGGAAGGTTTTAATATAGAATTTTATTAAGGCGAAATACAATCATGCTTGTGCACCTTTTGGGCTACGCCCCCTGGGTGGAGCATAAGAGCGCGCGGGACGCTTCACAAAAATCCCCTCGCCACGCCACACAACTGAATAGATGACGGAAACATACGGAACTAACGGAGGTTCAATGAACTTTACTTATATTCTTATATTCGCGCGGTTAAAGCTGAGTAAAGCGATCCGGCAACGTCTTTTCGTTGCCGGGCCCATCGAAGTAGAAAAATCGACCTTTGTTCCTTTGCTCGAAGGTCGATTTTTAATTGGTACAAATCTGGTTACAAAAAATGAGCTTGTGACTAAATTATTTTATGATGTAATTATTTGTTATTGTTAGAATTGTCGCTACCTACGTTACTAATTTATTTGCAAATCTTTGTAAACAAATTTTATAGGTTTTCGACATGGGGACTTTGCGTACAATCTTTATACATAAAAATGAATCGCAAAATGTGTTGGTAAGCGCATAACTCGAGAACGGCTGAACCGATTTCGATAATTCTTTTTTTTATTATATTCCTTCAAGTACGAGGATGGTTCTTATGTAGAGAAAACGTAAACATGTACCACGGGCGAAGCCGGAGCGGACCGCTAGTATGATAATAAAAATACATAATAGAATAATGCTATTTACGTTTGTTTTTTTTTTACATTATTATCGGTTTTAAAAGATTTAAAAAACGGGTTTTTGTTTTTATATCATATTTATTGAAAAAAAAAAAAACAATAATAGACAAAAAAAATATTATTTACAATTTTGATTATTTTTGAATAAATATATCCAACATTTTGATATACTTAACATCAGATATTTTCGAATGCTGGTTTTGTTACCATTTTATTGTTCCAATGTTTATCTTCTTGATACGACTTCTTCTGCTTGTTCCGTAAATAAATATGTCTCTTGCCCGTTACTTTGAGCTATCCTTGTACATTGAGGTGCTGAAACAACCATAATAAGTTATAATAGGAGAACATTTAATTGATAATACCTCTTATAATACCACGATTATTATAAAGATACTGTCATCAAAACTAGAAAAAATTGCACAGCTGTGTACGTTCCTTTGTCGCTTTATTATCCTAGCCCGTAATAAACTCGATTGTCGGCGTCTTACATAGCAAACTTTCTGAGAAAATCGTTCTTTTGTTTGCAAAATTTTACGGTTGACCGCAATTATTCTAACAATTAGTAAAAAATTTCGCAGCTGTGTCCGTTCGTTTATCGCTCTATTGTCCTATCTCGTTAAAAAGTCGGCATCATAGTTACATAACTAGTAACTACAAATTTTTCAAATATTTTTTATATAAAATTTATAAGTCATTATGCTTATGCATAATATGCAAATAGTATTCATACAAACAAATTAAAAAATTACTCATACATACATTCATTCGAATTGATATATGTATAAATAAATATCCTTTATCTAATCCTTGTCTTGGGATTGCTCACATGTGTATAGAATTGTTAGTAGATCAGCAATTAGCCTAAAATAGCATGATATCTAATAAGTAAAAAAATTACAATTACCGGTGCAGTGAAAGACCTCAGACAATAGTTATAATACCATAAAAAAAACAAAACGTTATACGCAATAGGGTTGAAATAAAAATTGTTTCTGATCTCACTGGTCAGTGATAACTTACACTAGTCTGAAATATTCCACTATCTTCAATCTTATGACTTATAAATAAATGACATAAGAATAAACTTACACAAAAAAAGTACTATGTGAAACTGTCTGAAGATCCACATCAGTTTCTGGTAATCATGGTTGGTCTAAAAGACCAACGTGTCTTTATTGCATCCTGGCTTGCAAGCTGCACATCGGATTTTTCGTGGTCGCGCTTTGCTATTAGAAATAAACATACATACACAAATCAGTAGTATATTTATTGAAATGAAATCTCAAAAAAACAACTAAAACATTACCTATTTATGCCAATAATAAAATTATAAATAAAAATAAAGACAGAGTGCATAAAATTATAAAATCTTGATTTGTGCGTTGCTAAATTCAGACTAATAGGTAATGAAATCTCAAAATATGACTAAAATAATATTACTTATTACAAATAAAAATAACTATCAGATTTTCATTTATGCGTTTCTCAATTTAGACTTGTAAACATATACCTAGTAATCAAAATATTTGAAGTTGAAATCTTTAGACTTGTAGCGACCGAAAGACATAATAAATATAAATAAGCATGATAAACATTAAACTTACCTATTTAGATTCAATAACTGTAGTTTCTTCATCTGCCTTCGCAACATTTTCTTCCTAATGTTCTCACCATCAATGTTTTGGCCACCAAAATTCACCATGTTTATGAAAAACTTTAGTAACACTAACACTAAATCACGTATGCGAGTAGACAACGGCACCGCGCGAAAAAGTTGTACAGGACTGCTCTCTAAGACGCGTTGGCGTCGACTAACAGGAGGCGGAACGGCGGAAGCGACCGGCCTGCGCGCAATTTTTTGCTCATAGCTTATAAATATATTTTTTTTAAATTACTGATGTATTAATTGAAAAATCTAATCCCGTACGTCCCTCAAGAATTGAATGGAAGTGGATGTGGATAAAATTTCATTGATATTACTTTACTATTGTCCAAATGAAATTGATTCTCCGTTTAATTTTTGGCCAACTTCACAACGTTTTTCTATCGAGGCAAATTTTGTCAATCGTGTTTCGGTTTCCAAACGTCACTAAACAAACTCTTCAATTAAATAAATCGATAAATAAAAAAAATCAAATTCAAAGTTTTTGAAGAAAAAAATTAATTCTCCGTGCTCTCTAAACGTCTGTTTTGGGTCTCATTTCGCCTTAAGTTTTAGACAAAGTGGACGAAGCCGCGGGCGGAAAGCTAGTTCGAAATAAAGTACGATCAGAAAGCTACATCTTTACCAAAGTAACATAGGCTATAAGTAGGTATAGGTTCATTTTACAAGCCATTTTTCATTATATTACCTACCATTCATAAATATATGCAATATGCAATTTTGACCGCCTCCTCGGTACAGTGGTTGACGCGTGAGCGTAGAACCGAGGGGTCCTGGGTTCGATTCCCGGTGGAGACGAAAAAAAAAAAAATGTCTCGGTCTGGCAGGACACGGAAGGCTGATCACCTACTTGTCCCTAAAGAAAAATCGATCAGTGAAACAGATGTATGAATAATGCATCTGCCCCCTACCCCACTACGGGGACACGGGACTTCACTACTAATTTTAATTCCCCACTTCACTATAATTTCAATTTCAAAAAAAATATTTACATAAATTACTTGCATTTTACAAACATCATAACCCAAAGAAATAATTCAATGCATCACGCAATCAGATTTTTGACCTCTGACCCAACAAAATAAACGTTTTAGATTATCTGGTAATTTCATGGTATTTTACCCTATAAGCAAATAAATTGGACGTTTACACGAAAACACTGATAATAAAGGTAGTTTTAGATAGATATATTATTTTACTTTACTAGCTGTATCCCGCGGTTTTACCCGCATTCCTCCGCTCTTTTCTATTGTATTATAGGGAAGCGCTTGACCACAATCTCGCCTGATGGTAAGCTGAGATGTGGCCTAAGATGGAGCGCGCTTCCCTAAAAGGTAGGTACCTGTTCACTCTTTTCTTGAAGACCTCCATATTGTACCTACTCTTAAAGGTCTTGCGTAGGATAATATATAAAGCTTATAACCTTCCTCGATAAAAAGGCTATCTAACATTGAAATAATTTTCAAATCGGACCAGTGGTTACTGAAATTAGCGCGTTCTAGGCTCTAGCAAACAAACACACTTTTCAAATTCATAATCTGTCTATATAAATTAATATTATAAACTGAAGAGTTTGTTTGGTTGTTTGAACGTTCTAATGTCAGGAAGTACTGATCCGATTTGAAAAATTATTTCGGTGTTAGATAGCCCATTTATCGAGGAAGGCTATAATATCATCACGCTAAGACCAACAGGAGTGGAACAATGCACCGCTATAAGTTTCAGATAAACGTGATTAAAATACTTAATAGTAGAATTGTTTTCTTCCAGTAGGTAATTATTTCAGGCATCGATACTATTAAAAATTAATATCTTTGGCATAGTATAGACAATTAGTATAATATTTTTGTTATTAATCTTTTTCTTATCTCATTACGTGGAATTTTGTACTGAAACTTATTTAGGCACGTTGAGAGTAAAATTTCAAAATCGCATCATGGCAATGCCGTCACGTCATGGAGTAAGGCGATGATTATGGCGTCTTTGAATGAAAGAAGTTTCACTTCTGACACGTGTGCACAGACACGCTCTTATTTGTTGTTTTCGTTGTCTGTGTATCTTTATAATAAGTTCTTAATATTTCTTCTATCAAAAACATACGAAATCTTGTAAGATGGATTAAACTTCATGCAAAAACAGCTTATCAGAATTAGATCAATTTTGATAAAGATGTAGAGATAGATTACAGTCAAAATATTTGCTACTTTTTGGTCACGTAAGTAAAGACGCACGTTGATACTAGTTTTGCAAATGGCTTTCTTTATTCTTTGTTGTTTCTAGGTTTCATAAATATTGGAGTATATTGTGTATTATCACTACATAGTATAAAACAAAGTCGCTTTCTCTGTCCCTGTGTCCCTTTGTATGCTTAAATCTTTAAAACTACGCAACGGATTTTGATGCAGTTTTTTTAATAGATAGAGTGATTCAAGAGGAAGGTTTTAGTATATAATTTATTTATTAGGTTTTGGACAAAGCGGGCGAAGCCGCGGGCGGTAAGCTAGTTAAACATAAAATATTATATCGCTCATTTGCGACAAGAACGTGTTAACGAGCATATGTATCGTTATGGAATAATGATACAGTAGAATCCGGCGCATCGCGCTCTACCTGCTGCTAAAACACGATATTTCTAGCTCCAAAAATGACCGAGTTATGAGGGAAAAGGTCGGCGACTATCGGTTTAGCGAAATCTCTTTTTGCTCTTGAATTTAATGCAAGAACGGTTTAAGTCAGTTGTCGCTGCTCCCTTGAGAAGGAAACTGCTGGCCGATTGCGGTAAAAACGTAACAGCTTATTGTATCACGGTTTTGCTGAAAGGTAAGTACAGCTTTTTGTATTTTTACTGATTTATATTTGCAGCTATAACGGGACATTTGTATGTGGGTCATTATTGTAGTAAAAATAGTATTCGCATGCTACGGTTTACATAGGATTGTCCCGTTGTTGCTGAAATAAACAATGTTTTTTGTTGGTTAATTTAAGATGTTCCGTTACAGTTGATAATAAAAGTACAAAATGTTTGGTATTTATGTTGGTTATCTCAAGTTAACACATTCTTGATAAAAAATAATACATTTTTACAACGAATACGCTACAATGTTGCATTATAAATGATAAAAATGTTGTCTGATTACTTAATTTATTTTTCAGATGGAATCACGGTCTAGGAAGCTTGTAAATCTTGTACGAGAAAATATTCATTATTTTATTTTACATTCACTTAAGTTAGAAAAACGAAAAGATCATACCGATTCTCGAAATACAAATGAATTAAACAATCAATTTATTTTATAGCATAAACGAGTAAAAAATACCACTGAATAAAGAAATATGAAAAAAAAATATTACAAATCAGTTAAAAAATGCAAGACAGTCCTACGAATCGAAAGCATCACAAAAAGAACTGTGCCGCCCCGTCAACTAAAAGAGAATCCTGCAAGGAAACCTGCATTTTCAAGTGTCAATTTTTTTTCCGAAGAACCACACCGTGAAATACTGAAAGATTACTGGAATTTAGGAGAGATCAAGAAGCTGTCTCGAGATAAGAACCTGTGATTTGTTTTGCTAATATGTTTATTTGATTTATGTATGACCGGGACCCGCAATAAAGATTAGTTTCCTAATATTACTGAGATAAGCAAAATATAAAACAAAGTCGTTTTCCGGCCGAATGCTTGCCGTTTTGCAATTTTGATGCAGTTTTTGTTAACAGATAAAGTGATTCAAGAGGAAGGTTTATATGTATATTGTATAATAGCATCCATAAATAGGTGAATGAACTGTTATTTTTGACGTTTCTAAAGTGATGTTGTAAATAATTACATTATTTTCCGCCTGCATTGCAAACGCATTCTGAACCCTACGAGATTTATCAAAATAATTTACCTACTAAGTATTTAACACATGAAAAAGTCTTCAGAAAAATCGATGGTATCAGGATTGCACCCGTGCGAATTCAGGGCGGGTCGTAATATTGCCAACGTTTGTGAGTAAAAGTTAAACAAAAAATATTAATGTCTGGTTATAATTGTATATTTTTTTAATGTGTATATTACTTGTATTTCAGAGAAAGTTACACAATAATTTCGCAAAAATATCTTTCATTTTGTAAAACAAAGTACAAAAATAAAAAGATTTCTACTACAGTAACACGTTTTAATTAAAATTTCCAATACATTTAGATTACTGATTATCAATAAAACGTAACAATACGACATAACTTGTAAAGTTTTAGATTTTTATTCAATTTTTTTTTCAAGAAAAATGCTACATATCTGTTTGTAACGCAATACTGCACACTTTTTACAAGAAAAACGCAACAAGAAGGGCCCTTTCTGAAATAAATAATCATAATAAATTTAATAACCGACTTATTGTTCTGAATACAATTTGATTCAAAAAAACGAGAACGTTTTAATATGTTGTATTGAGCTGAATAGTCTAAGCATAATAATTAAAAAGTTACAGGAATTTTAAACTTTCAAATGCGTTTTCCCAACAATTGAGATTTTGACTTTGTCACGTTATAGAAGCAAATGAGCGATATGAGGAATGTACTGCATAATTACGTTTTATTATATTTATATGTTCATTTGTTAATTTACTACAATGCGACAGAAAATGAACGGTTATTTACTGTGCTAAAAGATTATTCAAATATGAAGCTAAATTATTATGTTTAACGAACAGACATGTTTACTTAATTTATAAAATGTACCCACCTATACCTACGCATATTCAGTATTGGAACTCGACAATATAATAACATTTGAACCACGCCACGGCATAAAGCTCTTAAATAAGTCTTAAATATTAAAAACAACCGACTTCAAACTTGTACTTGCAACATTTACAAATACAGACAAAAATGCCCATAAAATAAAAACTACTGGGTCTATCCGAATAAAATTTTTATGGGACCAATTCGACACCATCCCGCATCGAACAAAAAAAGAATCACGTAAATCGATTCAGAAACCTCGGAGTAATCGGTGTACATACTTACATAAATAAAAAAAAACATACCGTCCGCATTGATAACCTCCTCCTTTTTTTTGAAGTCGGTTAATAAAATTTAATAGGTTTACCTTTATCAAATAGAAATACCGGCTGAACAAAACCTTAACAATAACAAACAAAGAAAAAGGATATCCTACTATCTACTCTACTTTATTTTATTTACCTTTTTAAACTCATATTCCGACTTTGCATCCACGAAATCATAAAAATGTCACTATAAACCTCTTTGGTGCACCAACTTTTTATTTACATTGCACCAGTCGAATACTGCGCCAAAATTCAAAATTAGAACTCGAATTTCCCGCGCAAATTAAACTTCTGGAATTCTAACACGTTCGAAAATTTAACATCTATTTCAAACAATGCTTGAATAAATGTATGGTTGGATCGAAAAGCAACTTTGATCCACCAATTTCGTGAATAGACTGAGTTGCCGGTTTAAGAATTCCCATCCACATCCCATGTGTATAACGTAAATACGACCTTATTTCTATAGCAATAGAATCCATTTTAGCATAGCAGCTGATAACCAAATCAACCCTTAAAACCAGGCCATGCAAATTGCTACTTTACGACTCAGTTATACGGGTCATTATACATTGCAATAGCATCGCGATGCAGAACAAATGGAAAGTGTTTTCCTCTAGGCGCCGCTGTAAGCCACTCCATTGAATAAATCTCTTGTTACAAGAAGAAAATATTGTGTTGTATAATAATTTTGAGGCAGAATTTAAGTTGTACTGATGTGATTAAGACGAATTTACATAGCTTTCAAAATTGAACCTTCGCTAAAGGAAATAAAGTTCGAAATTTTTTGCATTTTCAAGTTGCTGTTTTGATTTAATTTGTTTGTGGTAATTTGGTAAATGTTTTCAATTGTATTTCTTTGGTATGTGCAATTTGTAATAAAATTAATTCGTTGTATACATATCAAATTCTCTTATTATAAAATGATCAAATTTTTGCATGATTGAACCAGTCTGTTTTCGTTTCGGGAAAGTATAGTTTTTCTTTGAAGAATTGGTTTAGTTTATACAAATGTGACATTTTATATAATTTTTACAGGACAAGTTATTGATGGAAAGTCGATTGATTTCAAGATTTTCTCCCACTCAAACTCAAACATTTATTTATTCAATTAAACTTCTTCTAGAAACACTTTTGAAACATAATATTTTAAACATTTACCACCAACTAAGAATATCTCAAGTATATTGAGCTTGTAATAAAACTAACAGATAAAAAATACAAAGAATTACGGATCAAATAGCAACATTTTAGGAATGACTTCCAATTATCATTACTTTTATCAACTTGAATTCTTCATGAATAACGTTAATCATCAAATCAACGAATTTGGCACAAAACACGTCCAATTTTCGACTCCAACGGGTACAACTAAAAAGAGCAATACGGAACAAACCCGCCAAATTAGCTTTATTTGTGTAGATGGCACTTATGTATCGAAATCTAACGTGTCCGTATTGCGGTCAAATATCGACTCTATATTCTTTAAATACGGTCGAATTTTCTGTAAACATATTTCAGTCCAATTTGCAACGTGATGGTCGAACCGTTTAGCTTTATTTGACGTTTTATGTGAAGAGCATTAGCTGTCATTATGTCAATATTAGGAACCCTAATGTCATTATTGAAACTAATTATCTCAGAGGGACTATTTGCGGGTACAATGCGGAATATAACGAGATTATGTGTTAATAAATTCGGGAGACATGTGGAACTTTATTATAATACAAAAGATAAGAATATTTTTTCCTATGTTTTAACGGAGAATGTGTGAGTGTTGCCAAATTTTTGGCGGAGTTTTGTACGTGAATTATTACAGAAAAAAAAGACGTGTGGCACTCGGGGACTGCCGCGGTAAAGCTATTGCATAGCATGCCTTCAAGCCACACCTCCGAGCCCGTCGGAGTGGGGAGCGTGAGGTTTTTTCGTTACGGAATTTCTCGATTCGGTCCCCGCGCTCAAGGCCCGCGATAGAAGCTATGCAATAGCTTAATAAAATTATGAACAAGACTAGTCGATAACGTGGCGTTGCACGTAATTTAGTACTTAAATGCAAATATCATATATGTACCTACTATTTATTCACTTTAAAATTTATTGTTATCAGATTTCACACAAAGCCCTTATGCAGTTTAGAAGTAATAAATACTACTAATAATAGTTACTAGGTAAGAAGTAATAGGTACCTATTTAGAAATATTTGATAATCCTACTTATATTATAAATGCAAAAGTTTGTATGTTTTTTTGTTTGTTACTCCTTCACGCAAAAACTGCTGAACCGATTTTCATGAAATTTGCGAATCTGCAAATACCTATATTCAAACATGCAGACATGTTTACAATTTCTTTCTCTAAATCAATACTAACTCTTCCATACTAACAACTAAAAATGTAAATACATAGATTGATGTCGAAATTATCTCTACAACCCTACAAATCTATATTTATAAAACTCAAAGGTGACTGATATAGTGATCTATCAACGCACAGCCCAAACCACTGGACGTATCGGGCTGAAATTTGGCATGCAGGTAGATGTTAGGACGTAGGCATCCGCTAAGAAAGGATTTCCCAAAATTCTTGCGGGAACGGGGGAAAACGGGGATGCACGTACAAAGTCGTGGGCGGAAGCTAGTGTAGATTATTATTAAGATGCTTATGATACAATGATATTATACTAAAATATAGTTTTCGATCACGTCGTTACCTTTACCTGAATAAAATGCCAGTCTAGACACTAATCAATCTGGATTTTAAGATATCTTCAGTTTTCAAGTTATCTACGATTTTGTTCACGTGTTTCGTACTTGGATAAAAAGCCTATAGCATACCGAAATGAAAATGAAAACGAAAACGAAAACGACTCATGTTCATGAACACGAACATGAACATGAACATGAACATGAACATGAACACGAACACGAACATGAACATGAACATGAACATGAACATGAACATGAACATGAACATGAACATGAACATGAACATGAACATGAACATGAACATGAACATGAACATGAACATGAACATGAACATGAACATGAACATGAACATGAACATGAACATGAACATGAACATGAACATGAACATGAACATGAACATGAACATGAACATGAACATGAACATGAACATGAACATGAACATGAACATGAACACGAACATGAACATGAACACGAACACGAATATGAACATGAACATGAAAATAAACCTGAAAATGAACATGAAAATGAAAATTTTTTTAATTGTCCAATTACATCAGCTATCTGCTACTTGCGAGTGAAATTCACTGTCTTATAGCTATTTCGGAAAGTACCTAATTCCATACAAACATACAAATTTTCAAGGTATTACCTAATCATTTTAAAACAGTTAATAAAACATTCAGAAGCTATAAAACTTATAATTGAATGATTTCATCCGAAAATAATATAAAAACTGAGTTTGAAACTTCTATTAAAATTATTCAGAACCCTTTAGCGGATAAAGTAAAAATAACTTTTCGACCTCAAGGGCAGCGTATTCATCCATTCAGGTCAATTTAGGTCAAAACCTTAACTACTTAGATTTAGGGTCGTATACAAGAGCTGCTTCTGGTCTTTACTTGGAAGGAAAGGAACATAATAATATGTAAGTATAGTATTTATTTACGTAAATAAAATCCATCGAAAAATACTGTAACCAATTTACATTAAATACGTGGTTTTCTAAATCTTTAATCTATACTTCTATACTTAATATTATAATTTATAAAGCTGAAGAGTTTGTTTGTTTGAACGCGCTAATCTCAAGAACTACTGGTCCGATTTGAAAATTTTTTGTGATAAAAGTGTTAAAAGAACTTTATGACATATACTTATGTAGATTCAAGGTACGTACTTCTTACATGCTTACTATAATTGTATAAAATATATATTATATATGTATATATATATTATATATGTATATATATATATATATTATATATGTATATATATATATTATATATGTATATTATATGAAATTCTCGTGTCACTGTACTTTTAAACAAGCTCCTTCAAAACGGCTATACATATTTTTATGTTGTTTTTATGTGGATAGATAGTTTTCAGAAAAAGTCATAAACAATTTTAGTACTCGTAAGTGATAAGGAGGTCGTAAACTGATTTTTATACACCTGAGTATCAGGGTACTTTTAGAAAAACGATTGTTACAGTTCAGTTAAAAAAAATTATAAATTGTCTATCCCTACTAAATATAAGTAAAATAATAATAAATGTGTCGGTATGTCTGTATTTAAATTATTTCTGTTTGCCACTGATTATCTCTGGAACAGTTCATCTAATAACCGCCAGCATAGATGTATGTAATTTTAATGTTAAAATTGTTTTAAATACAATTTACGTCTACCTTCAGTCACAATTGGATTTAAAAATGGTAGAGATGTAAACGAAGTCACGGGCAAAACCTAGTATCACATTATTAGAACTGATTCACCTTGATATACCTAGCTTCTAAGTTCTAACCTTACCGCAGAATCTTGAATATGTATGCGATTGGAGGCTGCATGAGCCATACTTGGCGTGTCTATTATTTCGGCTTCCTATGTCTATAATTATGCCTTGTGGTTCCATAATGCATATATTAAATGATTTGAAAGCATTCAAATTGACAATATATCTATCTAATACTATCTGTTCACCCCGGCTTTGCCACGGTTATAATTAAAATAGTAAATAAATCATGAGATTGGATGCTGCAAGCTATACTTGGCGCGTCTATTATTTCGGCTTCCTATGTCTATAATTATGCCTGTGGTTGCATATCATGATTTGAAAGCATTCAAATTGACAATATATCTAACATCTATCTAACTAGCTTATCGCCCGCGGCTTCGCCCGCTTTGTCTAAAACCTATTAAATGATATACTAAAACCTTCCTCTTGAATCACTCTATCTATTGAAAAAACCGCATCCAAATCCGTTGCAAAGTTTTAAATATTTAAGCATACAAAGGGACATAGGGACAGAGAAAGCGACTTTGTTTTATACTATGTAGTGATACTAGCTGTTCACCCCGGCTTTGCCACGGTTATTATTAAAATGGTAAATATATAAATATTTTAGGACATTTTTCACACACGGCACGATCTGATCCCATACTAAGCTTTTCGCTTGTGTTATGGAAACCAAATGGCTGATAAACATAGGTACTTATTACTTATATAATTTTAAATCTATACTTACATAGATAATTATTACCCAGACACAGAGCAAACATCGATGATGATTACACATAATATATTTGCTCTGGGTGGGAATCGAAACCACGACCTCTGGCTTAGAAGCATACCAAACCTTACCAATCAATACATTTTTATAATTTTTGCCTGTCTGTGTCCGGCTGGACCGTTTCTGACGGAACTTTCAATGCTATATGTAACCAATGATATTATATATAGAAACAAGAGGTAGATACGTCATCAACGCACCAAAACTGATTCCGTGAATTGGTCCTATTTGGGACCAATGCAATCAGTCAGATTGTCACCGGTCCCAGTGAGCGCATGTGCCTATAGGTACATTAAAGTTGTCGAAAATGCCTTCCTGTGTGTTCAGAAAGTGCACGTATTCGTGCAAAAAAATAAAGAAAGATAAAGGAATATCATATCACAGCAAAATATATTAAATTATTACAGTTTAAGAGTAAAAATAACAATTTACAATTCTTTATTAATGACACTTGCTTGACACGTGTATTGAAATAATGAAAGGGATAAAACATTGCTTCAATCACTAGTGTGACAAAGCTAGCGTACACTGTGTTCAAAGATTATCATGTAGATACGATTATTGAAAATAGAACGGTTATTTTATTAATTTCGATTTGGGTAAATACTTGATTAATTTTATATTTAAATCCACACAGTGCATATAATTAACAAATATATCTATTTATTATATACAATGAAATCGTGATGGCAAAAATGTTTGTTTGCAAAAATGATGTTGAATATACGTATACATTGAAGAAAAGATTATCGCTACTGACGAAAAAGGCTATTTGCTTTTCTGTAAATAGCTATTGAACATAAATTTTATTTGTGTTTTAGATAAAAAAGGCTTATACTTCATCCTTTCTTTTATTTCATCCTTTTTTTTCATCTAGGCACCACTATTATTATAATTATCCTACAAGTTGGAGTGATGACCTTGTACGGGTTTCGGGAACTGCCTTGAAACGAATAGCGTAAGATCGGTCCTTATGGAGTTCTATAAGGAGGACTATATAATATGCAGTATGCTCAGCAGTGGGTGATTATCGGGTGAAATGATGATGACTTAAACGAACACCACAGCTAGTAATAAATACTTAATACAGTTATATCTCCAAAAAAGTTTTTTATTTTTTTTTTCATTTTAATACGACATCATAATAATCATAAAATAGTAAATGAAATTGTCACATTTATTTACTTGTGCAGGAAACCTAACATCTATAACATTGAACCTTCTGTGTCGTTTATCTATGCCAATTACCATGGCAACTATTTGTTTATTTATATTTAATTGGTGAATTCTTATGACTTTTGCTTACACCTGCGCGGAAGTGACAAACTATCTTTGTCTTTTTTATTTATATCATTTTATTAGAGCCATCTCTCTTATACAGTCTGTCAATGTAATAAATTAAGTAAAATGAAAATTGTATTTGTGTGTGCCTGACACTGCATATGAAGCATTTTTTTTGATATATTGTGAGTATATAACGTATCTATACATAAAATATCATTGTATGTAACAGTAAATAGCCGATATAAAGTATAAACAGTACCTACATAGGCTACATTTACAATTCCACGCGGACGAAGTCGCGGGCACGGCTAGTTATTAATATCTTATACATAAAATTCTCGTGTCACAATGTTAGTCTGCATACTCCTCCGAAACGGGTGGACCGATTCTCATGAAATTTTCTGTGCATATCGGGTAAGTCTGAGAATCGGCCAACATCTATTTTTCATACGTACCACGGGCGAAGCCGGGGCGGGCTGCTAGTTGTTTTATAAGATACCTATCTATTTAACATTTTCTTTAATAATTGGAAAATAGTATTATCACATAAACAAATCATATTTCTTATCGCGCCCAAAACAGCTATTTCCCGAGATTTTATTATTAGATAACCGATTTATGTAATAAGCCCGCCATTTATCATAAAACAATCGTACATTTCAAATTTAACTCTATAACAATTGAGTAAGATTGAAAATAGCTTAGCAGAGGCTTTCGAACGACTGTCATAAAAGCGTTTGTGCTAAAATGAACTATAAGTTTGAGAAATAGAGTGTATTATATAAATTGATTTGTTGGTACTTACGACCTTTTGATGTTATATATTTGACAGTTACATAATTGCCAGATTTGTGATTTAAGATTGGATATTTGAAATTATTTGATTTATGGGTTTTCTTCTTTCTTATATTATTGTAATACGAACGAATTTCGACTTTAATTAGTAATTATTAGAAGTTATAATGGCGAGACGAGGTTTCAGAATTTAATGTATTATGTAACCATTGTAATAATAATATTGAAATTGTAAAGTTTAAACTTTAAAGTTAATTAATTTCAAATTTTTTAATACATATTATTTCGATAGAACATATTATTTTGAAGTCAAACTTCTTTAGACGCGTTGAGAGTAAAATGTCACGTCAAGGTCGTGTCATGGCAATACCGTCACGTCATGGACGCTTGCACGCTTTTTTATTTCAGTAAGTTCTAAGTACACAACTTCATAAACATTCTCATATTATATTCTACGAAATTACGAATCATCAATTTTGTCTTTCAACATTAACTACTTACCTATCAAAATATAATATTGACCTAGTACGAACATAAATAAAATAAACATCGTTATTCATAATCAATAAAATTAACTAAATAATCACTTAATAAAAATAGAATTCTCTCGAACTATTTCAAAAGGCACAGATTAAAAAACTTTCAAGCTGGCTGTTAAGAAACATTGACAGTTGATCCGGATTTCAAAATGGCGCGAACTGAATTATTTATCTTCTTTTAAAGTTTACTAGCGTTCGCTTTGAATTTTATCCGATTAAAGGCAGAGGTCGAAGAATTTAAGATTATGTACAAACATTCTTACTATCTATGTACCTAGTAAAATGTTAAAAGTCAATGAATTTCAGTTTTAAATTATGTAGAGATATTAATATTCTAGATATATTATTTAATATAATATAGTATTACTATAGTATTTAAATGTCTTATGGAAGCTCTTATAAAATGGTAGGTAAAGAGAAGTAAATATCGTAATTTTACAATTTAGCAAAATCGAATTATCTCAATAATTCTAAATAATAATAATGAATCGCCTAATGTGTTGCTTAGCGTAAATCTCGACTCTCGAGAATGGCTTGACCTGCAATTAAGCTTTTTTAAACGTTTTTGTTAAGGCACAAGGAAGGTTCATAAGGCGAGAAAACACGAAAAAGGGACAATAGGGCAGTACAATGTCTGCTGGAGCAGCTAGTAATATAATAATAATTATTTTAATATGGGTTTGTATCTGCAGTGGAAGCAAATATAGGTTAATGCATATTGTGATGATAATGATATTGTCTATATCCATAAGGTTTCCAAATAACCGTTTCATCTATTGATACTATCTAATATTATAGAGACAAATATATTAATTAAAAGTTTCTAATTGTGAGTTTCATATAACGTACTAATGAGACTATTAAAATTAAGTTAGGCTTAATAAATATCCATCATTAGAAAAAGAAAGACATAATTCTTATTTTGAAATTCAATTAAGAAGGGTAGAGCTATCCTATGACAAACCAATTGTTTTGGAAAAAAAAATATTTTTAGTAATTGCTATTACCGCTATTCCTTTCTTCGTTTATAATTATTTCGTTGCCTGGAAGAGATCACTCTTAAGTGATAAGGCCGTCCTCTTTGCTAGTCTAGTTATAAGTTTTAGTTTTAAGAATGTATTTACCAGCACAGTAATGTGTAATAAATGGATTAAATAAATAAAATAAAATTATTATCCACAAAAACTTATCCAATAGACAGTTTGGTAAAAACATTTCGAGGCAAAATCAAACAAATATCGTTGTAACAAATTCACAGTGGACAAGTTACTATGTTTATGACGTCATAAAACTGTTTTCGTCGCAAACTTATCTCTCGTGTTTTTACCGATTGCGCAAAAAAGGGTGCTGTTTGATAAACGTTATGGTTTGTGACTAAAACCCTAGAAAAATATTGACGAAAGCTGTAGTTTGTGATAAACTAAATAAATAAAAGTAACCTTAATTATCATTATCCTAGTTTATTGACATCGACGTATTTTATAAGCATAAATCGACGTATTTTGGATATAATAATTAATGACGGGTTCCGCGTATTCCATTTTTCCTGTTCCTTGTATTTCATTGTACGGTTGAGAAATAAAGTTATAATTATTACTCCATTTAATGAAAAACAGATATTACAAATTACAGTACTATTCCTCTTAACAATTTAACACAATAAAAATAAATTTTCACTAATTCAAAATATGTATTATTATTCTTCAAGAAATGGCGCGCAAACGTCTATCTTTTGACAGATGTCACCGGTTAACCACAGACTAAAAATAATGTTGCCAGCAAAGATTTAATGGATAACAGATAACGAATTTAAATTCACGAGTCTAAAGTGATATAAAACAGACATGTTACTGAATACATTATTTATTAAGCAATGCCGAAATTTTTAGAGGCATTTTTATTTTAATAAAACCCTTTGTAATGGGTATGTAGGAACATTTTAACAAAACACAATTAAACCGGTGTGTGATTTTTCTGACTTAAATATTAAAATATGTAAATAGAGGTTATTTCATTTATAGTAAAGCTCACCGAAATTTAGAATAAAAATATAACTTTTCTAATTCAATCTTTTATTACACTATCTAATACACCATACTAAACCTTTTATAATATTAAGTACCTAGCTTACTAGAGCTAACCAGCTTCGCATCCAAAAACTTTAATTTTGTTATGAACATGACATAACTTAGTACGTTTTTATATATCATGTCCTTCAGTATTAAACCTACAATCTACATCTTATATATAAAAATGAATCGCAAAATGTGTTGGTAAGCGCATAACTCGAGAACGGCTGAACCGATTTCGATAATTCTTTTTTTATTATATTCCTTGAAGTACGAGGATGGTTTTTGTGTAGAGAAAACGTAAATATGTACCACGGGCGAAGCCGGGGCGGACCGCTAGTTACTTATAAATTAAAAACTTTAAACGTATTTTAAATCTTTAATTTCCAAAATATACCGAACTCACTTCAAGCGAGCATAATGCATTTATTTCATAACATAATTAACTGATTTTGAGCGCTATTAATTATCCGTTAAAGTCCATTTTCCAAAACCACTTACCGTATAGCACAGCTGGTGCCTTCCTCATCATCATCCCTCTTCCTCCGTCTTCTCCGAATGTACAAATACGCGGCAATCGCAAACAATATGGCCGCCAGACCGATACATAGTATCGATATCAATACTACGTCGCGAACTTTCATTGTGATCTGGAACAAGGAGGATTTGGTTTTAATTAAATATATATTGGAAAACATACAGAAACAAATACACGCGCGCAAACATAGAGACACACATCAAACACATGCGCGCGCATGCACCTATATTAAAAGTAATGACGATTTTTTTCAGTTTTTAAAAAGAGATTTTTTTTATACATTGAGATATACATATGGAGACGACACCGCCTACATCACATATGTTCCGCTCAACATACGCCATATGGCGTAACTGCACGCTCATTTTTTATTTGTTTTAAAGTGAAACGCATCAAATATGCCTTCGTGTGTGTTACGATATTGCACAAATAATACAAATAATACGGAAAAGTGCAAAGGATTAACTTTCATCGGTAAGTACCTAACTAGATAATAATTTTTAAAACTTACAGCAAAAAAATGGCGCACAGATTTTGTTCGTGGTGTCTCCTTCATACGTAGTAATATTATCTCAATGTTTTTATATTGTTTATTTTTATGTTTTCCTTATTTGAATAGTTTAACGATGCATTTACATCAAGTGAGCGAATGCTCATTCTAACCCCATTATGTCTAATTATTTTAGTGTAAACAGGGGTAGAGAATTCTTTCGTTGTTCTAAGTGCGTTCGAAAAGATTCTATACAATGTTCTAATACTGAACAACACTGAATACGAGTTTTCGTTTATACGAAACAAGTGATAACTGCGTTAAAAACAACCGACTTCAAACTTGCACTTGCAACATTTACAAATACAGACAAATATGCTCATAAAATAAAAACTACTGGGCCTATCCGAATAAAATTTTTATGGGACCAATTCGACACCATCCCGCATCGAACAAAAAAAGAATCACGCAAATCGGTTCAGAAACCTAGGAGTAATCGGTGTACATACATAAAAAAAAACATACCGACCGAATTGATAACCTCCTCCTTTTTTGAAGTCGGTTTAAGATCACGAAATAATGCTCTTGCTCTAGCTTTAGCACTATGTTCGTTTGATGTAAATGCACAGTAAGATGATTATGATTTATCTTAATAATAAGCTTAAATTGAGAATCTTAAATGACATCTGTTTTATATTAAGCTTTGAAGACAGTAATAGCTGAGATGAATCCTTTTTTTACATTTTTGAGGTAAAAAATATTTTTTAATCAATGTCAAAAGCATTTTCTTTGTTTTCTGCAGGTTCCCACTTCATATAAAGTGTTAATTAGATAATGTTCATTTACATTGTCGACTGAAGTACAGACTATAATTAATAAAAGTATGTAAAAAATGACTAGAGATAGAAATCTTTCCTGTTATCTGATCTAGACTGTCCTATAAAATTCTCCCCACAAACCTAACAATTTCAAGCAATTACAGCGAGAATCCAGTAACAAATTAATGTCAATTAAGGAATTCTTGTCCGTTATTTAATCACATTAAGAGAAAAAACTTGTGCCTTTACAAATAAGGGTTTTACGCGTAGTCAGGGCAGAGACGTATTTAGGACAATTGGGGCCCTGAAAATGTTATAATGAAATTGTACTTATTGGGGCCCTGTAAATGTTATACATTATAAATGTTATGTTAAATGTGCACAGGCGATTATTCCGTAACTATAACAGATATCAAAAAACTAAAAACTGATATATAAGTACTTTACCTAGCTAGTAAAATGAAATAATAACTTTTTTTAAACATAACGAGAAATATGCAAAGTTTTATATTAACACTCCCTTATGTTTTTAATAAACGCACATTTTTATTAAATACTGCACTTTATAGTCTCTTCAATTATTTAAATCTCTTTAAATATTTGAAGAGACTATAATACTTTAATCTCTAGTAAATCCATACCAGCAAAACTTAGTTTAATATATATTAATCATTTAATAAATCATTAGCGTAAACATAATATGGTGAATGTTTCAGGTATTTTATTCAGTTGAATTAGTTTAATCCGACTTTTTCTGCCTTACCTAATCCCCAGTAAAACGAACTCAAACTCAAACACTTATTCATGTGACATAAGACTACCTATTGCACTTACGGGGCCCCAAAAGCCCCAATGTTTCCCCAGGGTATACGGAACCCGAACACGTATTGGTACTACGTGCCTCGAATAAATGAGAAACGCTATTGAAATGGATTTCAATATGGATGAATGTGGATTTTAGTGTATTTTACGATGAAATATGGCGGATTTGAAAACAAAAGAGCGGTGCAGTGTGCCGTATCAAGGATTATTTGAATTTATTGAATAATGCATATTTTTCTATGCGATTTTTCAAGGGATTAAATCGTTTTCAACGCATGTTATGTTTTTTGTGGTTTTATTCGCTGTAAAGCTTTGGGTTACTGCAATACCTATATCATGTTATATTTATTTATATTTTATTCACTTATAATATTAGTATGAATTGATATCTTTGTTCTCGACCTTTTTTAATATCTAAGCTTCAGCGTGTATTTGTAAGTAACTGAATATCTAGAGTTGATTTCGATGCACTGTAAACAGACATTTTTTTCATTTTATTTAAACTTTGGATACTTATCAAAGATCGGTGACAATATAATAATTTATCTCTTATATATAAAATTCTCGTGTCACAATGTTAGTCTGCATACTCCTCCGAAACGGGTGGACCGATTCTCATGAAATTTTCTGTGCATATCGGGTAAGTCTGAGAATCGGCCAACATCTATTTTTCATATGTACCACGGGCGAAGCCGGGGCGGACCGCTAGTAATTTATGAGCTTGTATAAATGCAGCGTGTATTTTTATACTTTACTAGCGGTCCACCCCAGCTTCGCCCGTGATACATGTTTATGTTTTCTTTCCATAAGAACCATTTAAGGAATATTATAAAAAAATAATTATCGAAATCGGTCCACCCGTTTACGCGTGATGCCGTGACGATGGAAAACGGGTTTCATTTTTATACAGGGTGTCCCACTGTTGGTATACTAAGCTCAAAGGAGGTTATAGTTTTGCATACGCTGAGTACGTAAAAAATAATTAAAAAATTCCAGACGCATTTTTTTTTCAAATAGATGAATTCTTAAAACTCTATGTGTACACCCATAACAAGCGAGCCGCCCAACTTTGCCACCAGCACGTGAGCTATCGTTTAAGATTATGTTTTCATAGATAAAATGCTCGTATTAGAGAAGCGGTATATGCCGGCTGCGCGAAGCTAGAGAAGAAAACATGGATTTTCAGGAAAAATTTAGCTAAAAATTTTGGACGTAATTTTTTTTTTAAGTATTTTTTACGTGATCAGTGTATGCAAAACTACAAGTTCCTTCGCGCTTAGTATACCAATAGCGGGACACCCTGTATATATAGATTTATTATTCTCTATATATAGATAAATATAGATTTATTATTATCTAAATTGCTCTAAAGATATAAAAATCCTTCAGAACTTTTAAGTTAGCTTTCCATTGTAAGACGGTATTATATCGAATAGCGAATAGAATGAAACGAAACTATATCCATTCTTATATTGAGAAGAAAATTGTTTGTATTGACCAAGTATTTCGCTATAAAGTCAGTTTTCTGCACAATATCTTGTATGGGTTTGACTTGAAGCCCCTACGATGTGTCTACGAGTATATTTCTACTCGATTTCACAGAAGAATGTTGTATTGGTATATTGTATGCTATTGTGATGATAATATGATTAAGAATGAATGAATGAATGAAGAATGTTAAAAAAATATTTAAATATTGGAGTCACAGTTGACTGATCATCTTGTTCGAAAATATTCTACAACTATAAATGTCTTGTAAAGAATATACTTATATGCAATGAAAGTGTTTGTTTTATTTAATTGGTTATGTATATATATATTTTTATGTCAGAGCAAGCAAAGGAGCAGATGGGCCACCTGATGTTAAGTGGTCACCACCGCCCATAAACGCTTGTAACACTAGGAGTGTTACAGGTGCTTTGCCGGCCTTTTATGGACAAATAAGCTCTTTTCTTGAAGGCCCCAATGTCGTAGTTGTTCGGGAATACCGCAGGTGGCAAATCGTTCCACAGTTTCACCGTACGCGGAAGGAAGTTGCGGGTGAAGCGGACAGTGGTGGAGCGCCAACCATCCAGATATATTTATAATTATTTAATAATATAATATAATTATTTAAATATTATAATGTTTCAATTCATTCATTCATTCACCTTCTCATTCATCTGTTCGTCTAAATTACTAGCGTAGCAACAGCGTAGCACCAGCGTAGCACTAGCGTAGCTCTATTTCCTACTTCAATTATAAAGATTATTTGTTTGAAAGGAATAGGCTTGTCTATTCTAATAAAATAAAGCTGAAGTGTTTGTTTTGTGTGATTATAGATGAAACCACCGAGCACAGTTTGTTGTAATGACGCCGAATTTTCTTGTACTACGTGGTAATATCCATTCATATTATAATGTCGTCATTCAATGAACACGCTATCATTCAATTAAATAGTAGATTAAACCAGATACATATGAAGAAGAAAGAAAGAAAGAAAATACGTTTAATCACAAATACTTTTACAAATTTTGACTTATAACTAAACACTTACATGGAAAAAAAAAAAAAATCTTAAAATACAATAAATACATTCAAATATCTTAATATCGTATTCGTGATTAGGTGGACTACTCAGCATTTGCCTCTCCGTATTAGAGGAGAGGCGCCGGTTTTCAGTAGTCCCCTCGACTTGCTACGCTTGGAGCATCAGAACGGTCTTCTGGGTGGTTAAATTAGGAGCTAATATATAATTTAAAACGTAAAAAAAGAAACAATAGGTGATTAAATGTTATACTTATATAGGTAGTTAAAATTGACAATCCAGACAATGTAGATAATTATAAACTTACTTGTACATACATAATATTTAAATATAATAGGGTTACTCAGATTAAAATAAATAATATATAAATGAAAAATATATGTAATAATGTAGATATATAAGGCTGTACATTTAGCGCTATTAGGGCTGGTTAAGAAATTGTGCAAGAACAACTTTTTTGTACTTATATTTAAAATTCTGTAGTGTTTTACAATTTCTTATTGGTGGAGGCAAATTATTCCAGCACCTAGTAGCGCTGTATGTGAAGCTTCCCCTGAATGCCGCTGTGTAATTTCTGGGAACTGAGAGCTTATACATAGACGCCCGTGTTTTATATAACCGATTGCCGTCGTCCATCCACTTGAGTTTGTTATAGAGGTAGGCGGGAGCTTTTGTCAGGATCACGTTAAAAAGTAGGGAAGCGAGGTGCAGTCGCCGCCTACTCTCCATGTTTAAGATTTTATTGGACTTTAGGGTTGGTGTTATATGGGTCCGAGCGGGTATGTCCCAACAAAAACGAGCGCAGGCATTTTGTATACGCTGTATTGAGTTTTTAGTGCGTACCAGCAATCTAGGACCATACATCACATCGGCATAATTGAATTTTGAGAGCACGAGTGATTCGCAAAGCTTTATACGTAGATCTGTGTTCAAATGTGCTCTTATGTTATACAAAACTTTTAGGCGATAGAAGCAGTTTGCTATTAGTGAATTGATATATTTTTCGAATCTAAGTTGTTCGTCGAATATAACTCCTAAATTACGAGCCTCACGTACACGCTCGATGATAGTACCTTGGATGTTCAGTACTGGATTATGCTGCTCGACGCTTTTTACCTGTTTTGGTGTACCTAGAATCATGAATTTCGTTTTGTCAGCGTTTAGCAGCAAGGTATTATTTGCTGACCATGTAGAAATTCGATCTAGATCGCCATTTAGTTTAACTAAGCAGTCGTGTGTGTCATCGGGCTTGAAGGAGAGATACAGTTGTATATCATCAGCGTACGAGTGAAATTTACAAAACTGAATATTGTTAATAATGTCCGCGGTGTATAAAATAAATAATAGAGGGCCTAAAATTGAGCCTTGAGGAATACCTCGTTCGACAGACCTACACCGTGAAAACAACCCCTTGCCGTTTTCTCCCGTGATCATGACTGTTTGAGTTCTATTGTTTAGATAACTGTCGAACCATGAGACTGCGCTTTGTGTAAATCCGTAATAAGATAATTTGGCCAGCAATAGAGGTATGTTCAAGGTATCAAAGGCGCGCGAATAATCGAGATAAACAAGAATTGTGCCCATACCTCTATCCTGTGCTCTAATTATGTTATCCACTACATCCGTTAATGCTGTAGCAGTTCCGCGTTGTCGTCTAAAGCCCGATTGTAAGTCCGGTAACATTCGATTTGCCTCTAGGTATTCTACTACTTGTTTGTATACAATTTTTTCCAGTATCTTTGACATACACGGTAGAATACTGATTGGCCTTAAATCTTTATATGAATCAGGATGATCTTTTTTTGGAATCGGCTGCACTAGTGCATTCCGCCATAACGTAGGAAAAGCATTCGAGGATATTGAGGTGTTAATGATGTGTGTTATGATTTTTAAAGTAGATGGTGTAGTTAATTTTAGCATATCAAGCGAGATATCATCGCTGCCTACAGCTTGTGATGTTAGTTCTCGAATGGCTTTCCATACGGCTTGATCAGTCACTGGCTTTAAGGTAAGGACGGCATCTTTATTATATCGATGTGATTCATAATACGATATGTATGATGGTGGTGAGTGTCTAGGACCGGGAGTGTCAAGGAAATGCATATTAATGCAATTAGGATCACGCAAGTGAGGTGGTAAGAGCTGTTCTCTTTGCGGCTTTATCCGTATATGTTTTTTTAAGTGTTTCCAAAGGGCCTTAGGGTTTTTTGTGTTGGCATTAATAAAACTATCGAAATAAGCTTTTTTTTCCCGGTTGAGAGCGCCTTTGACGTAATTTCTGAGCTCGTTATAATAACGTATATGGGATCTTTGTTTGGTTAATTTCGCCCGAATTTGTGCATCATCCCTATCTTTCATAATTAATTTCATATTGTGCGTTATCCACGGATATTGTTCGGACTTAACCCTAAATGTTTTTTTCGGGGCGTGGATATCATACAAAGCTAGAATACTGGCAGTGAAGGTAGTAAGAGCTTCATCCACATTTTCCATTAAGAGAATTGCGTCCCAGTCAAAGGAGGTTAAAGATTGGTTGAAGTCAGTTAAATTAATATTTTTAAGAGAGCGCCTTGACATCCATTTAGGTTTAGGTTTTTCCTTTATAATATTTAAAGTACAAGTTATAAACGCATGGTTGCTCAGATCACTTATATAATCTACTTCTACCCGAGACACTGAGCAGTCTGAACATATTAAATCTAACAAGGTCTCATTTTCGCTTTTAAAATGTGTAGCC
The DNA here is from genome assembly GCF_061535455.1 of Colias philodice. Lineage (NCBI taxonomy): Eukaryota > Metazoa > Arthropoda > Insecta > Lepidoptera > Pieridae > Colias > Colias philodice. The sequence continues at coordinate 2,288,397 of NC_143115.1, forward strand.
TTAGTCACATGTTGCTTCAAATTGGTAGTGGTTAAGAAATTGTTCAATTTTATAAAACTAGTACTTTTTTCGTTAAGTACATTTATATTAAAATCACCTACTAATATCATATAATCACTCCATACAAAGGAACTGATCGATTCTGTGAGGGCAGCGAAGAAGGTGTCCATATCTAGCCAGGGCGGCCTGTATGCGGTTCCAATTACGATTTTTTTACCACGAGAAATAAATTTGAGCCACATCTGTTCAACCGTGTATACCTCAGGATGTTTTAAAACATGTATCGTCAAACCGTCACGAACATAAAACCCTACTCCACCTCCTCGTGAGCGAACATCAGGCGGGCGTGGGCGGTGGCGCAGGCGGTAACCAGGCACCGCTGGCGCACGTCCCTCCTCGCCGGCGCGGAGCCAGGTCTCGTTTATGGCCATGATGTCTACAGCGTGGCGCATGATTGCAACTAGAAACTCGTCATGTTTATTTCCCAGCGATCCAGGGTTAAGAAAACCAATTTTTAGCTTGTTAACTATACCAAAGATAATAATAAAGATAAATAATTATAATATGAACCGTTGATATGTACTTTATAACTGTATGCGATGTTGTATATAGGAAAGATTTTTAAAATTCGATATATATTAATTGGTACATTGAATAATAGATGATAATAATAAAATGTGATATTTTCGGTTTTTATTACGTATATAATATATAATGTAGATAGATAATATTTTTTTTGCATTTGTGATGTAGTATATTTATTAGATTTATTTTTATAAAGTAAAAGTGTCAGTATATAGAATATTAATATATCATGCAAACCACCATTTACGCATACAAATTCCATTATTTTACACATTAGTTGTAAATCAAACAATATATTCCTTATTAACGTCGAACAAACAATATCAATGCTAAATTGTTCAGATACATTATATTTTAAAGATGACTTAAAGATTACTTTATACAAACTATATAATATTTTTCTTTTATTTTTATACGTATGATAAATGATAAATATGAAATAATTCAGTGATATTTTTAACAGATCGATTGACCGTTCCAGGTAGCATACGATTATCGAATTTACAAATGTACTTTTAGCAAATAAAATTAACAAACTGATTCGGAACCAAAAACCTTTTTCAGATCATCATCTGAATAAATACGGTAAGCCCTAGATTGTGGTTCTTTTCTAGCGTATATATACCCTCCACGGGTCCATACATATCTCCATTTTTTCGCACTACCCTCTTGACGCGCTAAGTAAAATAGCCTACGATTTATACTCGTTAGGCGTTCATTGATATAGAATCGGTGGGGCGCGCCGGCGATTCCAGTACCTGCGGTGTCAGTCGCCCGCCGCACGCGCGCAGCACGTAACATCTCGTCGCGCAGGTGTCTCCGCGTAAAACGTACAATCATCGCGCGCGCACGCACACGGTCTTGGGATTCATGCTGTGGTACACGCGTAGATCCGCTTCTCTCCGCGCTCACTATATCTCTTTCTTCCAAACTGATGCCTATTTTTTTAGCTAGCGAAATAATTATGTGTGTAGGATTTTCGCCATTGCTTTCGGGCAAACCCGTAATCTCCAGATCGTTAATAAAATTACGCTGCTCGGATTCATTCAAGCGTTTTTGTAGTAGGTTGATATTACTATTTAGTTCCTCTATTTGCTTATTTTGTGACTCCAATTTTAAGACTTTATCCTCGATAATATCAAGTCTACTAGTAAATTCTGAGACGATATTTGCCAACTTGGACATCTCGTTTCGAAAACCCGAAAGTTCTGTGCGTAATAATTTTATCTCGTCCGCCAAATTGGATTGCCCCGGCTGAAGGGAACCTGCATCCTCATAGACATCACCCGGGCTGTTATCGTTCATCGGCTTGTTTACTTTTTCAGGTTTGTTTTTACATACTTTACACAACCAACTTGGGCCAATTCGTGATTTAGGACTTACACAGGTTTTGTGATAAAGATCCTTGCATCTTGTGCACCTAGCGTCGTCTGTGGACGCAAATTTACCACATTTGCCACATTTGTTACTCATGATTGTAGTTTAATTAGTTGTAGGGGTTACTAGATTGGCTGTAGCTTCTTGCAGATGACTAATAGATGGCAGTATTTTGAGTGGTACAGCGAGGCAATGAATTTGCAATTTTTTGCTCGATAATATTGCTATTATTATAGTTTTTTTTTTATTTGTAAGATAAACACTTATCAATGGAAAGTCAAGAATACTTGCGTATATGGTAATAATAATCCTTTTGTGATTACTAAAATTGGAGATGTATTTCACGAACAGCTGACGGTCAGCTGTTTTTCTTAGACACTCATATACACTTATTATAGGTTGTATTTCACTTATCCACGATTGTCAACTGATAACTGCATGTAAGTTCACTGGAAATACTTATTTTAAGTGCTTTTTTATGCTTTAATTATATTTTTAATGATTTAAAGTACAAAGAAACGAACTGTCACTCCAAACGTCAACGGTCGTTCCTTCCATATCTTAATACAATTATAAAGGCGAAAGTTTGTATGGATGTATGGATGTATGGATGTATGGATGTTTGTTACTCTTTCACGTAAAAACTACTGAACCGATTACAATGAAATTTAGCACACATATAGAGGGTAACTTGGATTAACACAGGTTTTATCCCGGAAATCCCACGGGAACGGGAACTATGCGGGTTTTCCTTTGAAAATGCGGGCGAAGCCGCAGCCTGATTCCATAAGGGAGGCCCGTATCCCAGTAGTTAACATTTATGGGCTGATGATGACATGACGCGGTAAAATACCCTCAAACGTACCCCTCTGATGTGCGCTAAGTTCTATGTGACAAAGATCTGAATCCAGTCGTAAGAATTCGAGATGCTATCTAACTATTTCTTAAGAGAATTTCGCAGTACCTTATATAAAGAGAATGAACTGGAAATGCGCCAGATTTCTTTTCAATTTAAAATCTTATATGTAGTATATTTGAATTACTTAATTAAACATTTTCCTTGTAGTAATATGCAGGTGTATTAAATTACGCATTACAATATTGTTAAACTATAACATTACTTAGCTTTCTTGTGGTATTAATTAAAACTGTAAATTAGCTTTCCGCCCACGGCTTCGCCCGTGTACACAAAGGATATTATACTCATACGAGATTAGATGTTTGCTTGAGATTAAAAACATATTATGTCATTCTCTAGCCTCCTAACCATCTGACACAAAAAATATTACACTTTATAATATTATTTACAAAGTGACAATTTTGATTATCTATATTAATTATAATAATACTTAGTTTAAAAAAACTAAAAAACACGCTTTTTATAGAAACCGAACTAAAAAATGGAATAATTTTATCAAATTAGTGTATTGTCATCGGTCCTCAATAAATCTACAAAGTTTGAACGAAATCTGGCCGTTTAAAGTGGGTCAAAATCGTGCCCAAAGAAGTCGGTTACAAACAAACAAACATACAGGTGAAGCTAATATAAAGCGTGTAAAAATGAAACCCGTTTTCCTTGGTCACGGCATCACGCGTGAACGGGTGACCGATTTCGATAATTCTTTTTTTATTATATTCCTTGAAGTACGAGGATGGTTCTTATGTAGAGAAAACGTTAATATGTACCACGGGCGAAGCCGGGGACCACTAGTGACCACACGCGGATGAAACCGCGGCTAACAGATATAATTTATAAATAATAATTATTGGAATTATTAGTTAGAGGAACTGATAAAATTATTTCAACCTAAAATCTATGGAATTTTTACCAAAGTTATTTTCATCTCATATGCATTTTGTGCTTTTTATGTAAAGTGGCATAGAGATCTGCTTTTTGACAAAGCTAAATATTCATGGCATATTTTTTCTATGTAAAGTGTTACCCTATAAAATATCTAGGCTTTATTTACAAACCTTTTTTATATCACCTGCAAATGCGTTAGGGTTGGCCGATCTCCAATACGACCCATTTATTTTGGTTATACGCGGTTCTATTTAAATTTTTATTAAGGTTTTTCCTATTTTCCGTTAGAGCGAATATTGTTTGAGGTAGAATTTATTTTGCCGAACTTTTTGGTTACACAAATTTTATTGAAAAAGAGTTAAACAAATTGTTTGATTTGTGTTAAAGTTATAAGTTTATTTCAGTCGTATTAATAGAGATTGTTTAATATTTTATAGAAAGAGTTATTAACAAATACTTTCTAATATTATTTTAATAACAAAAGAAAACAGAATTAACAGGCCTAAAGCGCGTCACACACGGTGAAGATACTATAATATTTTATAAATCTTAAGATACTGTTATATTTTATATTACAGTATCTTAACGCATCCGGTATCAGCGTTCGGACCATCATTTTTAGGGTTCCGTAGCCAAAATGGCAAAAACGGAACCCTTATAGTTTCGTCATGTCCGTCTGTCCGTCTGTCCGTCTGTCCGTCTGTCACAGCCGATTTACTCGGAAACTATAAGTACTACAGTGATGAAATTTGATGGGAATATGTGTTGTATGAACCGCTACAAAAATATGACACTAAATAGTAAAAAAAAGAATTGGGGGTGGGGCCCCCCATACATGTAACTGAGGGATGAAATTTTTTTTTTCGATGTACATACCCGTGTGGGGTATCAATGGAAAGGTCTTTTAAAATGATATAAAGTTTTCTAAAAAACATTTTTCTTAAAGTGAACGGTTTTTGAGATATCAGCTCTCAAAGTCGTAAAAAGTATGTCCCCCCCCCTCTATTTTTATAACTACGGGGTGTAAAATTCTAAAAAAAATAGAGGTGATGCATGCTAATTAACTCTTTCAACGATTTTTGGTTTGATCAAAGTATCTCTTATAGTTTTTGAGATAGGTTGATTTAACTGTAATTTATTATATTTGCTGCTACGGAACCCTTTGTGCGCGAGCCCGACTCGCACTTGGCCGGTTTTTCTTTTTGTCATTGCGTACTAAGAACCCTGTAGAACCGCCATCCTGTTACAAATGACGCGAAATTTTGTGGGTCATTTGTAACAGGATGGCGGTTCTACAGGAGTCTTAGTACGCAATGACAAAAAGAAAAATGATGGTCCGAACGCTGATACCGGATGCGTTAAGATACTGTAATATAAAATATAACAGTATCTTAAGATAAAATATTATAGTATCTTCACCGTGTGTGACGCGCTTTAACGTTACATAATTGTACATATTATTGGGTATATACTATTAAACTATGGATAAGTTTGAAATGTTTGTTTTTTACTATTTAATTTTTACTATTTTGTTAAATATAATTCATACTAATTCATAGTAAATAGTAATGACAATAAGACCGCTTTTCGCTTGCTGTATATAGTATTTCCCTTACAACAATTTTATTGAAAATAAAACATATCAAAACTATAACATTGTTTTATTTTACAAGTAAACATTATACGTCACTAAAGTTATTTATTTTTTGTATTCCAATTCACAAGCGAAGCCAGGCAAAGCGACTAGTATACCAATAATGTTGTAATTCAATTCAATAACAATCAATACAGCATCCATTCCAACAATCGAAGGTTGTTTTCGTTGCCAAATGTCGTTATGGTGATATATTTCCGATTCAATGTCATATACCTTGAACTTGATTCTTTTTAGAATACCGTGGTTTGTATTTTAACACGAGCTGCTGAAATATTATACCTATATAATATAATCTATATATACATATACAGGGTGTCCCACTGTTGGTATACTAAGCTCAAAGGAGGTTATAGTTGTGCATACGCTGAGTACATAAAAAATACTTATTAAATTCCAGACGCAGTTTAAGATTATGTTTTCATAGACAAAATGCTCACATTAGCGAATCGGTATATGCCAGCTGCGCGAACTTAGAGAAGAAAACATGGATTTTCAAGAAAAATTTAGCAATTTTTTTTAATTTAATTTTGTTGTATAAGTATTTTTTACGTGATCAGTGTATGCAAGACTACAAGTTCTTTCGCGCTTAGTATACCAATAGTGGGACACCCTGTATATAAAAATGAAACCCGTTTTCCTTGGTCACGGCATCACGCGTGAACGGGTGAGCCGATTTCAATAATTCGTTTTTTATTATATTCCTCGAAGTACGAGGGTGGTTCTTATGTAGAGAAAACGTAAATATGTACCACGGGCGAAGCTGGGGCGGACCGCTAGTAATTAATAAATAATTAAAATTAACGAGGTAATGTCAGTATTAACTGGTTCGATTTTAAATATTGTTGTTGTATCGTTTGTAATATCTAGGTATACTATAATATTATAAAGCTGAAGAGTTTGTTTGAATGCGGTAATCTCAGGAACTACTGGTCCAATTTGAAAAATTCTTTCGGTGTTAGATAGCTCATTTATCGAGGAAGGCTGCTATATATCATCACGCTACGACTAACAGGAGTGGAGCCACGGGGGTGAAACCGCGCGGAGCAGCTAGTTGATAATAAATATTTTTTAATTTACTATTCAATACTGTATAGTAAATTTAGCAATTGAACCAAAAGACTTTTATTAAAACCATGTAAAGATATTATGTATCTATATACTAATATTATAAAGCTGAAGAGTTTGTTCGTTTGAACGCGCTAACCTCAGGGACTACTGGTCCGATTTGAAAAATTCTTTCGGTGTTAGATAGCTCATTTATCGAGAGAGGCTATAGGCTATAATATATCTTCACGCTAAGATCAACAGGAGCGGAGTCACGTGGGTGAAACCGCGGGGCTCAGCTAGCTAATGATAAGCTTTTTAGGACGAGCAACATTACCCGGGTCACGGACGAATTCTAACTATACCCGTGGCCCTGTCGTTGATGCGGCTTGACGGAACACAGTGGGGTTTGGTCGGTAGGAATCCGACATAACCCACGGCCCCTTCCCCGGAGGCCGTGGGTATCTATGCAAGATTTCCCCATTTAAAAAAAAAGGTCAGATTCCAAATATTCCTCTAGACTTACCTTTAACAGAAACCTAATCAACCATAAACAATTTATTTGTTAAACATGAACGACCACGACTAATATTACCTATATTTCCAATATTATTTTATTCTTTCGGAACACCGGTAAATCTTTGGATTAATCGTACGTGATAAGAAATTATGCGAAAGAAAGGAAAGGTCCTTTGAAATGAAATAAAAATGGACGCTGAAGGTAAATTCGATTGAAAGAAAATGTATTTATCTACTATTACACTAGTTACTTATATAAAAATTGAATTTCTAAAACGTTTGGAGATATTTAACGGCTTCGCCCGCGTTTTCAAAGAAAAACCCGCATAGTTCCTGTTCCCGTGGGATTTCCGGGATAAAACCTATCCTTTGTGTTAATCCAAGTTACCCTCTGTATGTGTGCTAAATTTCATTGTAATTGGTTCAGCAAATCAGTAGTAGGTATTTGCGTGAAAGAGTAACAAATATACACACACACATCCATCCTCGCAATCTTTCGCATTTATAATATTTGTATAGAAGTAGTAGGATAGGATAGGATATAACAACTTACTCGTAATGCAACAACATTATCAACACTCCAAAAAATTGTTTTTTAGGATATTTCTTTATCTATACTAATATTACTGAACTGAAGAATTTATTTGATGGAATAAGCTAATTTGAGAAACTATCGAATCGAATCGAATTAAAAAATATGTGTCCATATATCGAGGCAGATAACCTAATATTATAACATCACTAGGCACATGGGCTAATAATAAAATAAGTGCATAATATTATAACACATAGGCTCCTATAGGAATAGCAAAGAAATAGTAGGTAGCATAAAAAGTACCAAATTATTTCCTTTTCAAAGCAAAGAAAATTGCATGGTCGCTTAATTATACCTAATATTGTATCCTACCTAAATAAAGGATGGTCACAGCTACTTTATTTTATTGGTGCGTAAATAAATACTTAAACGTCAAGGTGTTTTATTTTGTTTATTTGCAAAGCAGGAACACAGGGCCACAATCCTCTATTTTGGCGAGTGCGGGTTGACAGATGTCACATGTCGTGACCTTTTTGGACCTTGGATATACTGTTTTTCTCAGGTTTTCCTTTACCAATGGTTTGTAGATTATTACGGCTCCCACACTATTTAAAAATATCTATCAAATGTTAGAATGTCCATATTATATGAAGAAAGCTATAGTTATAGCCTTATCAATTACTATAACTTATTTAGTACCTATTGCCAACTAAGGTTAAAAGTAAATTTAATGCTTGTTAATAATTATATCAATATCTATTCAAATTCAATCATCATCGTCTGTAAAAAAACAATACTCGGTTAGTATTATATTTCCCAAGCCTGTGGTTCTTACTGTTCTGTGTCCCAAGCCCATTAAAGGCTTCATTATAATTTTTCAAATCGGTCCCCCAAAAAGCTTTGCGAAAATCTAATTTAGTTTTGTAACAAGGCATTGTTACTGAAACAAAAAGTTAAGTAGGGGCAGAGGGCACTACGTCACAACGACGTGAGGTCGATCGATCGAGTGCGTTTGGTTTGGGACAGCTACTGGCTTGATATTACACTAGCTTGTAACTTACTGGCTTGATAATAATTGATATGAGTAAAAATTATTTTAATGAAAACTTTTTCATAGTTATAAAGTAGTAGAGGGTAGAACAGTGGCTCTACCAATGAATTTCTAAGAAAATATTAGTGCAAAGCTACACTACATGTAGGTAAAATATATTATATACAAACTTATACGTGTCATTATATTAATCATAATACGTGAAAAAAGTCACTTCACAGAACTATTTCACCTCTCAAAGTTCTTAACAATAATAAAATTACTAAACATCGTTCAGTAGACTAGAACTAATTTTACCAAACCTCTAAGAATTCAATTTGTAACTCAATAAGTTCACGAACTTGTGTTAATTAGAATACTACTTCATAAACTATTTAGACATTATTCATAATAGCTTTCGTACAATTAATATTTCATATAAAAGCAAGAAGCTATTGAAAATAATAGTCAGCAATATTGCGAGTCATTCAATGGATTTACAACAATGTACCTATTCATTATGAATACGGCAAAAAGGTATGCGATCGAATAAATCAGCAAAATTTTCATTTGAAGCTCTTTTTCCATATAAAACTTTTTATCCGATAAGCTTTTAAATCAGTAAATGTAATATTCATTTTTTGTACATAACATTCATGGCTATTAAAAATACTATTAATTATGAAATATATAAAGTAGTTGATTTCACAGTGACACAGATAAAAACGGACTCTCTTGCAACTAGCCTAAGTGTTAAAAATAATCGGTTTAGTCGCTAACCCAATTCAAACGGAGCTTTATCTGCAGATGTAATATTTTGGTCCGCGGCCGCTGGTATCAAACAAAATCAATTGTTGTTCATTATTAAACCCAATCCATTTTAGCAATTTGAATAATGACTTCGTTATTCTGTTTAGATTAGCGTAGTTTATTTAGATTGGCGTGATTAAAATTTAATTGTTTTTGTTTTGACTTTTGTTGTGTTTTTGGGTTGTCTAGGCTTATAAATCCTACTATTACTATAAATTCGAAAGTTTGTGAGGATGTGTGTGTGTGTGTGTTTGTTAGATACTCTTTCACGCAAATACTACTGAACCGATTACAATGAAATTTAGCACACATATAGAGGGTAACTTGGATTAATACATAGGATAGGTTTTATCCCGGAAATCCCACGGGAACGGGAAACACGCGGGTTTTCCTTTGAAAATGCGGGCGAAGTCGCGGGCGGAAATCTAGTAGATTCATAATTTTTAAGGGCGTTTTTTGGTTGTGGTTAATAATGTATTGTTTACAATTATTTTGTATATTTTATATTAGACTAGATTTCCGTCCGTTTTCAAAGAAAAAGCCGCATAGTTCCTGTAGAATTTCCGGGATAAAAAGCCTATGAGAGATTCAGAGTCTTCAGCTACCTACATACCAAATTTCATTGTAATCGGTTCAGTAGTATTTGCGTGAGAGAGCAGCAAACATCCATCCATCTCTACAAACTTTCGCATTTATAATATTAGTAGGATTATGGCCAGGGGGTTTACCATGATGTCTTTTAGCAATATTATTACCAGTGTGGGAAAGTGATGGCGCTATACGACCTATATAGCTTTCATTTTTGCACACGGCTTTAAGACATCATTGTAGCCCGTTTAGGATGAATAGAATTACAGTCTTGTTATTCTAAACTAGCTTTCCGCACGCGGCTTCGCTCACTTTTTATAAAATCTAATAAATCATATATTTAAACCTTCCTCTTGAATCACTCTATCTATTAATAAAAAAGCTTCAAAATCCGTTGCGTAGTTTTAAAAATTTAAGCATACATAGGGACATAGGGACAGAGAAAACAACTTTGTTTTATACTATGTATGTAGTGATCTACAGCGGCTTAAAACGAGCTTTTTTAAGAATAATACGTAAATATTATATCTTTATTTCTTGCGCACTCTCTAGTGTTAAGGACTTGAGGGTTCTCTTCTTGAGTGTTGCCATTATAATATTTTTATGTTTTATTTTTGTGTGTGGTTTTACAATATTTTTAATAATACGGGATAGATAGCATTTATTGTAAGCATTCAGAATATTTATTAATATTAGAAGAAGTTTTGTTTCATTCGATATAACTAAAATGATGACAAATTCCTGAAAATATTAATGAACAACGAACATAAAATAACTGTAAAATCTTACTAAGTAAAGACGCAAAGTCTATTTAAAAAGAGTGAAAAACTAATAACAATACATTCTGCTAAATGAAGGAACGTACACACACTGCACGCGGAATTAATCCAATTATTTTAAACGCGCTTAAATAAATAACATCTCTGTAATTAAAAATTCCGCATGACACTATTTCACACTGCTCGCTTATTTTACTACTAGCTGTGCTCGGTTTTACCCGCATTGCTCAGCTCCTGTTGGTCTAAGCGTGATAAAAACCACAGGACAGTTCTTTGGCATATCACTATAAATTATGATGTTACATATGTAATTTGTAAAATTAAATTGTAAAACTGACATGATTAAAAAGAGCAACTATGGAGTTTCTTGCCGATTCTTCTCCGTAGATACTGCTTTCCGAATCGGTGGTAAATGTTAAAAATATGTACCTATGACGTTTCAAAAGTGCTTCTAGAAGAAGTCTAATTGAACAAATAAATGTTTGAGTTTGAGTTTGAGTTTAATATATAGCCTATAGCCTTCCTCGATGAATGGGCTATCTAACACCGAAAGAATTTTTCAAATCGGACCAGCAGTTCCCGAGATTAGCGCGTTCAAACAAACAAAATCTTCAGCTTTATAATATTATAGTAAGTATATATATAGATTAAAAAGGAATTAAATACAAAGGAAACTTGAAATTTATACCATTCAGTCTTCATTGACTAGGACTATGAACAAATTGTTCAAATTTGCATACTAAAAAGCTTTAGTGCGTAGGATATCTAGTTAATTTATTCCGTGACAAGTCTAAGACAAGAGAAAGGTTGGGAGTGTCCCTATGGACTCTTTAAAGAGAAAAAGTTGAATAAAGATTGGTTTTGTCGGGTTCGTGGGTAGCCTAGTTATTTAATTTAAGCTTTAATAAAGCGAAAGAATGAAAGAATTGATTAATAATAATAATAGTTTAAAAAAACTAAAAAACACGCTTTTTATAGAAAACCGAACTAAAAAATAGAAAATTTTATCAAATTAGTGTATTGTCATCGGTCCTCAATAAATCTACAAAGTTTGAACGAAATCTGGCCGTTTAAATTGGGTCAAAATCGCGCCCAAAGAAGTCGGTTACAAACATACAGGTGAAGCTAATATAAAGCGTGTAAAAACCTTTTATTACAAGAGAAAATACCGATTATAATTGGCATTAGAGCTGAACTAAATTTTTACCGTCTTATTACAAAACACAGAGTAACTACAAACCGGGTTTAAAACGTATTAAAACCATTTACCGTGGTCTAAGTAAATGTCTTGACCGCCTCCTTGGTACAGTGGTTGACGCGTGAGCGTAGCGCCGAGGGGTCCTGGATTCGAATCCCGGTGGAGACGAAGAAAAAAATGTCTCGGTCTGGCAGGATACAAAAGGCTGATCACCTACTTGTCCCTACAGAAAATCGATCAGAGAAACAGATGTATAATGCATCTGCCCCTTACCCCACTAGGGGACATGGGACTTCACTTATAAGTAAAAGTCTTATTACAAAACATGTTTTAGCGTTAAACCATAGAAAAGGGGAATAGATAAGAACAAGTTTAAACCTCTTTACTAAAGTTAAACCATGATTAAATAATCTGGGTTTAAACCAAGACTATGAACGTTTTTGTAATAAGACGGTTAATGTTTATTCCAAGTATCTTGCCTATATTCAGACGAATGGAAAGACGTGGGTTAAAATGTTGCCATAAGCTTAAAATGTTACTATACCTTTGTATGTTTTTAAATAGATAACGACCATTCTTAGTGTAAATGCTAAGGGGCAATTTAGAAAAAGGTTTTAAAAATACGGTACAATGGTTATTTTGCAGAGTGCAGAGTGTGTTGAATTTATTATTTTCTCGCTATTTGTAATATTCAAACGCATTTTCTTTATTCATTTGTAAAAATATATCGAATGTTTCTTAATATCTTAGTAAGAAAATATATTTTACATAAGCAAATCAAATTTAATACCGCAAAAATAAATCATATTCTTGGAATTAATTACTTTAAATAAACAGCTGTTTGTTCACGCTTTTAATTAGTTAAAAACACCATAATGGACGCCATAATTAATGAACATTAATCATATAATTAGCTGTCAAAAACGGCGCCATCTTGATTCGAGTAGAGGGAAAAATTTGTTATTTTTTAAACCGTATTCCCGACGTTCTGTACCTACTTGTCAAATTTATTAAATTTGTCTGTGGTAAAGTCAATTTGCGTTAAGGAAATATCTTCACGGTTTCCCGGTAAATAATATTTGTGAGGATGTATTTTTCCTTCGTGTTTCAATTTCTGAATTAATTTATTACTCGTTCAGTTATGTTTCGTGTGAATAAGATTTATTTAGAATGTTTTTATTTGACTTTTCCAAGAAACAATATCATTATATTAATACGCTGTGGGTCGTCTCAAACGTGTTTAAGTGTTCTCTCCACATAAAGCGATGCTGAATAATATTATATTTTATCGCGGTGGACCGCGGATGAAAGTCTTTAGAATGTCAAGGTTGAATTTCGATTATTTAATACTTTTAGGGTTCCGTACCTCAAAAGGAAAAAACGGAACCCTTATAGGATCACTTTGTTGTCCGTCTGTCCGTCCGTCCGTTCGTCCGTCTGTCAAGACCCTTTTTCTCAGGAACGCGTGGAGGTATGAAGCTGAAAATTTATATCAATTACTCAGGTCTACTGTCCCTTGAAGCTGTGAAAAAATCAAACTTCTAAGCCAACGCAATCAAAAGATACAGCCGTTTATGCCGCAAATTTTCGACACTTGCAAGGGAATCAAAACCTACAGGGTGCTTCCCGTGAACTCAGAATCTTGAAATTTGGTACGAAGCAACGTCTTATAGCATAGATAAAGGAAAAATTACGAAAACCATAAATTTTTAGTTACATCACATAATTTTTTTATTTTAATAATTTTAAACTTACTACCCATTTCCTCATAAACGCGTAGAGGTATTAAATTGAAATTCATTCCAAATACTCAGGTCTATAATACCTTTAAGCTGTAACAAAATCAAACTTCTATGTCAACGCAATCAAAAGAAACAGCAATGTACGGAACCCTCGGTGCGCGAGTCCGACTCGCACTTGGCCGGTTTTTTAGATTTAGATTTAGTTAAACAGAAAAATAAAAGCTACAATAAAAACCGATACATTACATTTTTGACTGAATTTTAAACTAGGGTGCATCGGGATGATTACATCCTTACTAATAATATTATAAATGCGAAAGTAACTCTGTCTGTCTGTCTGTCTGTTACTCAATCACGCCTAAACTACTGAACCAATTTGCATGAAATTTGGTATGGAGATATTTTGATACCCAAGAAAGGACATAGGCTACCTTTTATTGCGAAATATGTACCACGGGCGAAGCCGGGGCGGACCACTAGTAAGAAATATACTTACATAACTAGTGATTGACGAAACAAATATGAATGCAATTATCAAACCAGTATATCTTTATATATAATACTTACATGAAAACGATGCTCTGAAGAATCACAATTTTCCGAAATAACCCCACATTTGAACTTCCACCAATGTACTATTTTTTTGTTCGTAATGAAACTAATGCCACAGATAATATTATAATACTATACAAGTACTAATAAATTTCCCCTATAAAGTTAATGCAAGCCAAAGATAACAGACAATCTAACATATAATTACGTAGAAATACATGAACATACATAATTACAGATACAAATGCATTTCATAAAGTGCTATTTAGTATTATCGTATCTATTATTGGTAGAGTAATTCTAATCTTTACTAATATTATAAAGCTGAAGAGTTTGTTTGTTTGAACGCGCTAATCTCAGGAAATACTATTCCGATTTGAAAAATTCTTTCGGTGTTAGATAGCCCATTTATCGAGGAAGGCTATAGGCTATATAATATCATTTCGCTAAGACCAACAGGAGCGGAGCACTGCGGGTAAAACCGCGGAGCACAGCTAGTAATTGATATGTCCTTGCTGATTATTGTTTGATATGAATACAATCAATATGTATTTTCATAAAAACTATACGATTCCTGTAATTTAAAGATCCGCTGATGTGATATTAGTAATAATGAATATTGCTCTATATTTGTAATAACACCACTATATTTTGTAATGAAATGATATGAAATCATCTCATGTATATAGCTGTATAACGTATATCACTATACATAGTATAAAACAAAGTCGCTTTCTCTGTCCCTATGTCCCTTTGTATGCTTAAATCTTTCAAACTACGCAAGGAATTTTGATGCGGTTTTTAAATAGATAGAGTGATTTAAGAGGATGGTTTTAGCATATAATTTATTAGGTTTTAGATAAAGCGGGCGAAGCCGCGGGCGGAAAGCTAGTACATAATATATCCTGGCGTAGCTATTTTTAATTGCATAATTTATAACCAGTTTCTATTTTTTAACATTAGATAATATGTTCTATTTAGTTTATCGCTTAGTTAAACTGACAAATAAAAAGGTAAAAAGTGCAAAATAGGTCGGCATTTTTTTATCAGCAAATAATCTAACTAGATAATGTTACATTAAACAGGAATTGCCGACCGCCTCCTCGGTACAGTGGTTGACGTGTGAGCGTAACACCAAGGGGTCCTGGGTTCGATTCCCAGTGAAGACGAAGAAAAAAAAATGTCTCGGTCTGGTAGGACACAGAAGGCTGATCACCTACTTGTCCCTAAAGAAAATCGATCAGTGAAACAGATGTATAATGAATCTGCCCCTTACCCCACTAGGGGACATGGGACTTCACAAACAGGAATTCGTTTTAAACACCCCTCTAATTCACCTTAAAACACCTATTTATAGAGTTTATTTAGTCAGTTAATTTAATGACAACATATTAATCTCTATTATCACGTAAGTATCAAAGTTGGTTGATATCTATTATCTACCAAGTGTAATCAATAAATCTCACGCATAGTTGGAAACAGAATTAGCGAGTAATGCCGAGTGCTCTTGTGGTTTAAAAGTTTACGGCATAGAGATGAAGAGAAAATATGAAAATTCTTGCTGGTTAAAATTAATGTAGGCAATTACAGGCAATCATTATACAAGGACGGCCAATTTAATTCATGTTTTATGAATAATAGATGAAAATATGATTTAAATTGTTCGCATTGGGACGATTTTATGGTATTACTCGCTTTTAGCCTGCTAAAAACTCTAAAACGCTAATCTAATTCACTCTCTACGTGTGTGTCAAATTTCAACAAAATCGGTTTAGCAGTTTTTGCGTGATGGAGTAACAAACAAACAAACATACTAACTTTCGCATTTATAATATTAGTAGGATTGTAGCTGCATATTATTTAGCAAGACAGAGAGTAAAATAAAATACGTAAAACATATCATTCCCTAATACTAGGCTATAGGCATATATAGTATCACAAGGTTATAGTATCGCTTCCAGTGGGAAAAGGACCTTACTTGCAAACTCAATTACGGCCAATCCACTGCGATAGAACCTCCATTACTTCGACAAATTGATATTATAAGTCACTTAGGGGCTAGGTATTATACCCTGTGTTCTAGATGTTTCACACATCGCTTTTAAAGCTCATATTTAAAGGGTTTATTTATTTACTAGCTGTGCCGCGCGGTTTTACCCGCATTGCTCCGCTTCTGTTGGTCTTAGCGTGATGATATATATAGCCGTCCTCCATAAATGGGCTGTCTAACACCGAAATAATTTTTCAAATCGGACCAGTAGTTCCTGAGATTAGCGCGTTCAAACAAACAAACTCTTCAGCTTTATAATATAAAGTATAGATGGGTATGTATTATAATTTAGACCTTTTAAACGAATTCCCAAGGATATTGATATTTTAACATGGCGTTCACTCCTAAAATAATAAGTACCTACGCTATTTATTATGGACTCATTAAGGTTTTAAAATGAAACTTTTATTACATCGTCTCAAACTTTTTGGTCTGTGTAGCGCATGTCGCGTGTAATAGCAGTGTTCGGAACCGTTCGAACAGTTTCACTTTTACTGTGGTTTCATTAAACCACACAACATTTTTTTATTTATAAAATATTTTTTTGTTTTATTGGTTAGAAAATTTCGTAAAATAAATTTTAGTTATGACGCATGTATGATTTTAAAATGGCTATTTTTTACTTTTAAAGTACGTAAATTTATAGTAGTAATTGAGTTAAGATAATTCATTAAACATGGTATTTACAGAGACTAAAATAAATAATAGATGAAATAAAAAGAAATATTTATAAAACAAGCCAGGTGTCAGCTGTGTTCTTGTATAATAATTAATTTCTCATCAACATAAAAGCGTTTTGATTAATTTGATCAAAACCTAATTTATTATTAGTAATTTAACATTTAAATTTTAGACTTTTTGACAAATTTTAAACGTGATTTAATGACACCCTTTAAATAATAAGTGACACATGTATATATTAATATTATAAGCTGAAGAGTGTGTTTGTTTGAACGCGCTAATCTCAGGAACTATTGTCTGATTTGAAAAATTATTTCGGTGTTAGATAGCCCATTTATTGAAGAAGGTTATAGGCTATCTATCATTACACAGCTAGTGTAACATGTTCCTGCAAATAAAAGATTATTTATTTATGTATTTGTTAATTCAAACATCCTACGGGGATTAAAATATGATAATCTCTACTCAATGGAACAAAAACACAGAAATTACATTTTGGCAGTCCACAGGGATATGATACAAAAAATTTATCGAATAGGTAATGTATTTTGCTGCCAACTTAATGTTTGAGATAAGTAAACATATTTCCATTCTTTTGTGTACTAAAAGAGTTTTATACAACCACTAGTTGTGCACCGCGGTTTTACCCGCAGTGCTCCGTTCCTGTTGGTCTTAGCGAGATGATATATAGCCTATAGCCTTCCTCGATACATTTATCGCCAGCACACCGAATAATTTTTCAAATAGGACCAGTAGTTCCCGAGATTAGCGCGTTCAAACAACCAAAGTCTTCAGCTTTATTATATTAGTATACCTAGATGACATTCACCGGAGAAGTCAGGCGTCCTGGCAAGGCGAAAAACGCGGGTTCGAATCCCGCCCCGTGAACGATTTTATAAACTTTAAATTTTTCTCATTTACAAAGCAATTGAATACAATAAAACTAAATATCAAATTATGTGTATTTTTTTACGAAAAATAAACTGGACGGATTTAGATAAAACTTTACAGTAATATAGGTTTAACATCAGAATAACACGTGTTACATAAATACTAGATTTTTACCGCGAATTCGTCCGCGGGTGAAACTACTAATCAATTAAACTATCGTCTGATAGATTTAAGTTGTTAAATTAATTAATGCATCACATTATTGCAAATAAAAACCAAACGTATTTAAATTCGCCAAAAAGTATATCAAGATAACGTACTACGATTGTTTTTTTTATTGTCTTAGTTCAACAATATACTATAAAAACAAAAACAGCTGATATTTTAGTGTATTAAATCACTAAACAAAGGCTTAATACCCTGTATTGTAAATCCCGTCACGTAGCGCCTGACCAGGCAGATCGGTTACATTCAGCCGGCGTAGCGCTACGCAGTGCTACGGCGTAGCTGTAGAGTTCATTTTATTAATTATTAACTGGAGCACGTTTATACGCATAGAATGGAGATAAAAAGTATCCTATGTATTGATCAAATGTATAATCTATATCTGTATCAAATTTCATATAGGTCCAATTAGCTGTTTTTGCAAGAAAGAGTAACAAACATACTCAAAAACTTTCACGTTTATAGACGAATCTGCGAAAAGAATCGGGTATTCCTATTCTGATGGACCTATGGTACTGTAAGGTTTCATCCAAATTCGTCTTATACTGTTTTCGTGAAAGTGTAACAAACTTACTAACATCCATCCTCACAAACTTTCGCATTTATAATGTTAGTAGGACAGGTAGGATAATAATTAGGATTTATTTTATTTATTGAAGTGAAACTTCTTTATCGGGGAAAGAAAAAAATTTAGTGTAACGTTTTTTCGTTACGCGTGACATTTTTCTTATCCCTACCACGCGTGATTCGACGTATTTCTGTAAAGTTGCATATAGTAAATTATTTTTTGAAAAATAAGGTAATAAAGAAGTTTCACTTATTACGTGTGTACACTAGTACACGCACACATTTTTTTTATTTAGTCATCTTCATAGGTACTTAGAAATATATACTTCAAGCAAGTTAATATTAAGCAAATTACAATCAAAAGATAGGAACATACAAATTTAACATCTGAGTCAATTTATGATTAAAAATTTATGGAAGTTAGATGGATTCTTCTATCACTGAACATTCGTTACATTATGCAATCAATCGATTTTTCGCACTCATATATCACTCAACATTTAGAAGTTTTCTAACATAACTCATCATATTGTAAAGTCGGTAAGAACCATAAAACGGTAAGGGGTTGTAAACATTTAATGTGCTAAGATTTACTTGAACCATTATATAGTAGTATTATATATTTTACGATCGTCTGTTAGAATTGTTGACAGATATTAAGTTTACAATCGAGTTAACGATTTTTCTATTAAGCTTGTGCTATAACTATTTTAAGGACTGAAGAATATGGTTATGAATTAATTTAATAGCATAATGTAAATAGACACACTGAACAAATCAAATTCGGTCAAAGATAATGTTCACCAAGCTAGTGCTTGGTATCTTCTTGGTTAATCTATACTAATGCCACAGACTAATAATAATATAATACGTTAATATTATGAAGAGATTTGTTTGTTTATTTGAACGCGCTAGTCTTAGGAACTAGTTATCCGATTTGAAAAATTATTTCACTTTTAGATAGTCCATTAATCGAGGAAGGCTATAGGCCTATTAAAATATATATAATATATTTAATTACGCTTAGATCAACAGGAGCTGAGCCACGTGGGTGAACAGCCTATAATAGCCTTCCTCGATCAATGGGCTATCTAACACCAAAAGAATTTTTCAAATCGGACCAGTAGTTCCTGAGATTAGCGCGTTCAAACAAACGAACTCTTCAGCTCTATAATATTAGTATAGATACCATATCTGTTCAAATTCAAATAAAAGCTCTTTTTATTCGACAAAACCATTATTTTCACACAAACGGACACTTCAACTATAGATAAAGATACACATATATATTTATACCACTCGTACTAGCCGTGTATTTTACGAGTGCCTGCCCTACTTGTGAAGCAATATCCAATCAATATTGTACCACGAATACTCGGGGTTTTTTAGGTCATTGGAAATTGAGTGCATTTTATATTGCTTTGAAATTATTGTGGTATTTTTGACCAATTGTAAAAGAGTAAGAAATGTGTATTGTTATGTAGCTTCTAAATGGATGGATTGATTTGAATGTTGTTTTATATTTCCAAGTCGAAAGAGTTTTTCGTGTGTTTGTCTGTCTATGATAATGTAGTTCCTAAACGGATGAACTTTTAAGATAGTGACTTTTCTAATAATATAAATCTTATCTATCGAGTTGATTTTAGCAGCACTTCTTAATGAGAATATTTGAGAAACTTCTTTTCAATATTACGTATGAATCAACCTTTAACTAACTTATAAACAAGGAATTTTCTATGTTATAAATTTTGCATAGAAAAAAATAACCATTAGAAAAGCTAACGATTAATAAAACTAATATCACAGATAATATGATATTTTATACTAAAAAATGAAGTCTATTTTTAGACTTCCGTACCCTAAGGGTAAAACGGGATTCTGTTACTAAGCCTCTGCTGTATGTCTGTCTGTCTCCAGGTTTTATCACATAAACCGTGATAGCTTGAAATCTTCACAAATAATGTATTTTCGTTGCAGCTATAACAACAAATACTAAAAATTATAGAAAAATTATGATGGTCTCCATACAGTAAATAATTTTCTATTAAAAAGGATAGTAAGGAACCCAGAACCCTTCGCGCGAGTCCGTTTCGCACTTGGCCGGTTTTTATGTATTTTGTGTGTTATGTTGTTTACCCTTTTTATCTTTTATTACTCTGCCTTGTTTGTAAAGTTTTGCATAACATAAAAGGAAAGTAATCACAAATATCCAAATAGTCCGAGCTTTAAGCACTGATCCCTTAAGCTGGGCCCTAAAGTTCGCAGCCTAAAGGGTCTCAAGGAATATAATCCCTACGTTTACGCCGTTAGTACACCGACGCATTCGCGTGCGGCAGCGAAACAACGAAAAATCTGTCAGTAGTATGGCAGGTTTTCGCATATGATATGTCTCACTCTAGCACATAGATAGATGAAATAGTTGCGTCCTTGTCAGTATTGTTTCGCAAGGAACTGCGAAATGGCCATTACACAGACGCATTGCGAAAAAGTTGCGAAAACATTGCTGTTTACTAAGGTTCCGCAGATATTTCGCTACGCAGTAGTTTCGCAGAGATTCGCTGCCGCACGCGAATGCGTCGGTGTACTAACGGCGTTAAGGACAAATTTAAATGTAGGGTCTTGTAAGAAAATACGTTATTGTTATAAGCACAAATAATGTATGTAGATTATTTTAAACTTTAGGCCCGCAGCTTCGAGCGTTGTCTGAAACTTAGGAAACTATATAATTAAACTTTGCTTCAAAATCTCACTATCCATTGGTGAAAACGGAATGAAAATAAATACAGTCGTTTTGAGTTTATCGAAAGCAGACGGACAGACAGACGAGGATTTTGTTTTATGATATGTATCGATGTTAATATCAATCACTATAAAAATATTTTTACTGCTAAATCTGTATAAGAACATTTGATTGAAAAATTATACAGTATAATACATATTATTATGTATTATATAATATAATATATCGCAGGCAAATTGTATAATTTCGCTGTTTACAAACGCTCGGCATTTTGTAATATGCTGAGGATTTACTTTTTCTAAACGACCACAAAAATACAGTTACCAGCCTACGGAGTGCTGCTTCGGGGGGCTCCTATTTCTGTATGGTTAAAAAAATACGAACCTTACCTAACCCACCCCCTTATCCAGACAAAAAAATTTATGATTACAAACTATCGACAGTTTACAAAATACCGAGCGTTGGTAAACGGCGAAATAATACAATTTGCCTGCGACATATACACAACTATTTATTTATTTCATACTAGAGGTCCGCCCCAGCTTCGCCCGTGGTACATATTTCGCAATAAAAGGTAGCCTATGTCCTTTCTCGGGTATCAAAATATCTCCATACCAAATTTCATGCAAATTGGTTCAGTAGTTTAGGCGTGATTGAGTAACAGACAGACAGACAGAGTTGCTTTCGCATTTATAATATTAGTATGGATTGCTAAAAAATAGAGAAACATAAATAAACAAGAAATTATGTCTTAACTTTTACTATTTCTTGTTACCCCTTATCATGTTTATCATAGATCACAATGTAATTATTTGTACCACATTTTTATGAGCGTGACAATGTACAAGTCACGCAAGGTGTTGAAATGAAGAAATATATTGTTTTTGACACGAATACCGAAAATAATAATAGCTTTCCACCCGCAGCTTCACCCGTTTAGTCAAAGCTAGTATATTATTATACTAGGTTTCCGCCCGCGGCTTCGCCCGCGCAGTCAAAGAAAAACCCGCATAGTTCCGCAAATTTCCGGGATTGCGTCATTTTTCCGGGATAAAAAGTAGCCTATGTCCTTTCTCGGGTATCAAAATATCTCCATACCAAACTTCATGAAAATTAATTCAGTAGTTTAGGCGTGATTGAGTAACAGACAGACAGACAGAGTTATTTTCACATTTATAATATTAGTATGGATTATCTATGGTCAAAGAAAATTCCCAGGGAATGAGATTTTTCATCGTAAAATAGCTTCACTATCTAGCTTCATAACTATCTCCAGATAATCTATACTAATACTAATATAATATTATAAAGCTGAAGAGTTTGTTTGTTTGTTCGCGAAAATCTCAGGAAATACTGGCCCGATTTGAAAAATTATTTCCGTGTTAGATAGCCCATTTATCGAGGAAGGCTATAGGCTATATAATAATATCATAACGATAAGACCAACAGGAGCGGAGCCGAGCGGGTGAAATCCCGGAGCGCAGCTAGTCATATTAAAAAATTGCTCAGTTGCTACGTGAAAGAAAGACAAACAACTACACATCTATCTACATCTATAATATAAAAATGAATCGCAAAATGGTAAGCGCATAACTCAAGAACGGCTGAACCGATTTTGTTAATTATTTTTTTTATAATAAACCTTGTACGAGGATGGTTCTTATTTAGATATAACGTGTACATGTACCACGGGCGAAGCCGGAGCGGACCGCTAGTTTATAATAAGAAACACGGATTATTTTCAAGGTTTTTTAAAATTAAATAATTCAAAGAAATATGAGCTTATGATGAATTTATTTTATTGTGAAAATTATCTTGTACATTGTTTTCATAAATGTGTAAAGTTGTTCATTTGTGACAATTATAAAAACACTAGATTTCCGCCCGCGGCTTCGCCCGCGTTTTAAAGGAAAACCCGCATAGTTCCCGTTCCCGTGGGATTTCCGGGATAAAAACTATCCTATGTGTTAATCCAAGTTACCCTCTATATGTGTGCTAAATTTCATTGTAATCGGTTCAGTAGTTTTTACGTCAAAGAGTAACAAACATCCATACATCCATACATCCATACATCCTTACAAACTTTCGCCTTTATAATAGATATTAGATGATTAAAGTGGCATTAGTGCGATCTATCAAGTTTAGATAAGTTTCTAATGACATAAGTTTCTGTAGAAAATTGTACTTTAGCACCTGGATCATAATTTATAGAGCAACTAAAAACGAAAACAAGAAAATACTAGACCGCGAGATACTGACACAAAATTTCGAGTCATTTGTAACAGGATAGCGGTTCTACAGGGGTCTTAGTACGCAATGACAAAAAGAAAAATGATGGTGTGAACGCTGGTACCGGTGGGTTAGTCGCGTGGGCGTTAGTCGAACTCGTCGGAAAAATAGCGAAAGTCAAACGATTTGTAACACAAAAATTTTAGAATTTACCGATAGCCCATAAAAAAGAAGTAGGCGGTAGTGTCATGCCATACTTTTCCGGTATGACTTACAGCGCGCCATACCGACGCGAATGTGTTGATTTTAAAAAAAACAATTATTCAACCATTTGTACCAAGCTAACTTTTGCACAGGTAACCATCGTCGTGCAGCCATTTACGAAAATCGCCATGCCATACTTTTCGGACGATTCCAAATGGTCGCCATACCGCCGAAAATCTGCAAAATTTTTTTATTTCGCCTATCTTTTTGTACCAGTATTGCATTTGGCTTTTTGGAGAGTATTTGATAAAATGTGACCATTATTATATTTGCCATACTTCTAGTAGGGGGAAAAAGTGCTGTCATACTTGAAAAATAAATTTATTATTAATTTATATAAGTGAAGATTTCCAACACCTAGATCTTTGAAATTTTGTATTTATATTCGTTGATCCTCAAACTTACAAGAAAAATAAGTGCCATACTGTTACAAATCGTTTGACTTTCGCTATTTTCCGACGAGTTCGACTAACGCCCACGCGACTAAGCCGCCGGTACCAGCGTTCACACCATCTTTTTTCTTTTTGTCATTGCGTACTAAGAACCCTGTAGAACCGCCATCCTGTTACAAATGACTCGAAATTTTGTGTCAGTATCTCCCGGTCTATCAAATAAAACCCCCCGTCGAGTCGAGGAAAAGTAGTGTCGTACCTATTTCGTTATATTTATTTTATTGTACTTAAAATGAAGTAATGAAAGGAAACAATTATTGATAACAGAAATATACTCGTAGTTGTAGTTGTACTCGTAGAGATCAGAAATAAAACTATAATAAATAAATTAGATTATTTTTCCGACCCAAATATCGACCAATAGAATTGCACCATTCGACGTCACGTGGTACACCGTACAACCTACATGGTATTAAACTGATAATTTTTTGAAAATTTTCTCTGGTCGTTGACGTCAAACTGACAGGTTGAATTCAATTGTGAAATTATTAGCCGACATTTGGGACGGAAAAATAATCCCCCGAATACCACACGAGCTTCAAAATTATCTGGCATTTCCCTTAAGGTTCCCTGCAAACAAATAAAGTCGTCAAGTTTTTCAGGAAAAATCACTCGCGCTTCGCGTTCGTGGTTTTTTAACCTTGACTAAAAACTTGACTCCTCCATTTGTTTGCAACAAACCTATCGGAAAATACCCGATAATTTTGAAGCTCTTGTGGTATTATAAGTGATTAAATTTAATGACAATAAACTTAAATTCAAACTCAAACATTTATTTATTCAATATGACTTCTTCTAGAAGCACTTTCGAATAGTCATTACAATATATTTTTAACATTTACCACCGATTTGGAAAGCAGTATCTATGGAGAAGAACCGGCAAGAAACTCCATAGTTGCTGCTCTATATTTCAATACATTTGTTAAAGTGAAACTTTTATTACATCGTCTCAAACTTTTTGGTCTGTGTAGCGCATGTCGCGTGTATCGCGGCTGCCGAGTAGGTATACCTACTCGGCACGCGACATGCGCTACACAAAGCAGTGTTCGGAACCGTTCGAACAGTTTCACTTTTACCGTGGTTTCATAAAACCACACAACATTTTTTTGATATATATATATGTTGCTATATTTCAATAATTGTTGTACCTTATTAGTTTTTACTACATTTCCTACATTGTTTTGTACAAAAAATAAATAAATATGTTAAAAACTGACAACGTTCACCAAGATAAATTAATATTCCTTGTAGACGTCGCTTTATAATCGTGAAAGATATTTTTATATAGAGGAAACCAAATTAATTATTAAATCACCTAATTACCTGATTGCTTATATAGCATATTATGCTGACTGCTGAGTGGCCTTACCCTTTAGGTCACCAGATCACACAAAAATATTGATATTAGGTTTCTAGCTCTTAATTTTAATCTCTGTTATAATCCATACTAATATTATAAATGCGAAAGTAACTCTGTCTGTCTATCTGTTACTCAATCACGCCTAAACTACTGAACCAATTAGCATGAAATTTGGTATGGAGATATTTTGATACCCGAGAAAGGACATAGGCTACCTTTTTATTGCGAAATATGTAACACGGGCGAAGCCGGGGCGGACCTCTAGTTTTCTATAAGAGTGCTTTTGTTATTTTAATTCAGAAAATAATAAAACAATCTTCTTTTAAACTATCGCCGTATATTTCTCGCCATGTTATATAATGCGTGACAAGCGCTACGACATCTGCATCCGACAGCCAAGACTATCCTATTTGTTTCTATTTTTATTGTATTTTAAAATAGTTGAGGAAATTGCTGTTTATTTATAGTATTACTAGTTTAAGTTTAATCTATACTAATATTATAAAGCTGAAGAGTTTGTTTGTTTGATTATTTGTTTGTTTGAACGCGCTAATCTCAGCAACTACTGGTCCGATTTGAAAAATTATTTCGATGTTGGATAGCCTATTTATCGAGGAAGGCTATAAGCTATATATCATCACGCTAAGACCAACAGGAGCTGAGAAATGCGGGTGAAACCGCGGGGAACAGCTAGTAGTTAATAAGTATAAAGTACTATCGTGATGGCAGTTTCGTTAATTCAAAATTATGAAGCCCAAAAAAATTTTTAAGGATCAATTCAATTATAACAATCCATTGAGTCACTACAAAATTTTGATTTTGTGTTGTTTTTTAGATGATAGATACAACATAGTACGTATATTATTTCTAGTCTGTGGTACAACCATTTATTAATCTATACTAATATTATAAAGCTGAAAAGTTTGTTTGTTTGAACGCGCCAATCTCGGGAACTACCGGTCCGATTTGAAAAAATATTTCGGTGTTAGATAACCCATTTACCGAGGAATGTTATAGGCTATATATCTTTACGCAAGACGAATAGGAACGGATTTAAACGTCTTTCTTCATCAAATAATTACCTATAAAATCTGAAAGCTCATCATAAAATCATTTATTATATCTCAAAATATGTGCTTTTCCACAAATAATGAACGAGGATGTGTAGCGAGGAATGTGTTTATAAAGAACCAATCATATCGCTTCATTTAGTTTGAAGTTTGAAGCGTTTGAAGCGATGCTATTGGTTATTCACAAACACATTCCTCGCTACACATCCTCGCACATTATTGGTGAAAACGCAGCCTAACTGCATCAAACAATGCACTCGATAATTATGTCATCAAATGACGTTTTACAAGATGACATTGACCAATTAAAATAAATTGTTTGAGTTATTACATTTTTTAATTAAATTAATTTATCATAATCGATTTCATTCACAATTTCTGTACAGTGACCGCATCCATGAGGATGAAAATTAAAATAAAACCTTATTAATTAATTATGAAACTTTAATTTTCATGTGGCGTAATAAGAATCGAAGATTCAATAATGAAATAGATATCATAGTGTTTGAAGCGATACTATTGGTTATTTACAAACATATTCCTCGCACATGATTGGTAGAAAAATTCCCTAAACCCTGTATATAATACCTTCTAATAGATATACGGTGATAAAAATGTATCTACCGAGGAGCGGAAAATTTTATACGCATACTTAAGGAAATGAATTTTCGTAATGGTAAGGTATACCCATAGATAACAAGAAAAAGCTGAACATTTATAGATAGCTGTTTATAAATGAAATGTGTTTGAAACTTTTGTAGTTGTAAAATTGTGAAATAAATAAATCGTCTCAAACTTTTTGGTCTGTGTAGCGCATGTCGCGTGACGGTCGGCTGCCGAGGTAGGTATAAACTATAAAGCAGTGTTCGGAACCGTTCGAACAGTTTCACTTTTACCGTGGTTTCATAAAACCACACAACATTTTTTTATTAAATAAGTTTCCTATAAGAACTTTATTTCCATAAATATAAAAATGTTATCCACGTAAACGAAGTCTCCGTTTTACCAGCATATAAATTGACGTCAAAATAAGACCTAAAAAGATTTTTCTTGTAACAAAAATATTTGTATTATATCGAGTGGGATGTGTTCTCGTAAATATTTAAGATTGTTCCATCCACGTATCGATGATATATATTTTGATATTTACATATTACAATGCGGGTATCGAATGTGTTTCATCGCGATACGTGCAAATAGAATAAAAAAGTCGAATTTGTATTTAGTCATAATAAAATAAGATTTCAGAAAATACAGGAACCTTTTACCAACTATGATACCAGCTGATTTAAAAAATGTTGTTTTGTCAGATAATACTTATAACGGGCATGGAAAATCTTAATATATAATATAAATCTCGTGTCACAATGTTTGTCCTCAATGGACTCCTAAACCACTTAACCGATTATAATAAAATTCGCACATCATGTGCAGTTCGATCCAACTTGAGAGATAGAATAGTTTTTATCCCGGAAATCTCACGGGAAAGGGAACTATGCGGGGTTTTCTCTGAAAACGCGGGCGAAGCCGCGGGCGGAAAGCTAGTAGTTTATAAACCATTCTGAAAACTACCTTTTCGTGGATAGGATACGAGAATCATATCTATACCTACTTAAATATTATAAAGCTGAAGAGTTTGTTTGTTTGTTTGTTTGAACGCGCTAATCTGAGGAACTACTGGTCCGATTTGAAAAATTATTTCGGTGTTAGATAGCCCATTTATCAAGGAAGGCTACAGGCTATTATATCATTACGCTAAGACCAACAGGAGAGGAGCCACGTGAAACCTTGGAGTGCAGCTAGTTCATTATAAAATTAATTCGTTCACCGCGTTTTTTTGTCTGCGTGTTCGCGAAAAACTCAAAAACTACTACACCTATTTTCAATCTGTTTCCATTAATGGACAGCGTATTTCCTGAGAAAGGCTTTAGAGTATCTCTTTAGGGTTACGTACCCAAAGGGTAAAACCTATTAAGCCTCCGCTGTCTGTCTGTCTGTCTCCAGGCTATATAACGCGGTAAGTGCGGTAGCTATCACGATTTTTTAAATTCGTGGACGAAGCTGCGAGAGGAAAGTTGTACCTACATTAAAAATTGTATGTCGTCAGTTCGTTATAACGTGTTCATATTTTAATTTTTTGAAATTACATTATAACAGTTCTACATAAGTAAATCCTTCTACATACAGATGCCATTTTAAAAATTCATAAGCCCTAGAATTTCTACTGAAACGAAAGCGACTATTTCAATTAGCATGGAATTAATTACTGGGAAAGATTAAAGAGTATCTAATTGTTAAGTGACTTCTAGCGACTTTTAAATTTATTTTATAAGGGAATTGAGTGCTTTGAGATTAATTAATAAAGGGCAATGGTAGGTACTTTATATCTATGTATAGAAGATCTTATGTACTATACAGCCTACAGGGTGGAATTTTGAAATGCCCCTGCGTTCATACATTACCGAAAATTCGCTTATCAAACCGGGAATCGGATTAAAATCTGTTTAAAAATGGAATCTGTTGTTATATCTACCCTTTTAAAATATTACCTAATTATTTTACATACCTCTACATAATAACTAAAGTATAACAGAACATATTTTATAATAATCAAAAGCAAGAACGATAATGATATGATAACACTAGGTACCTACAGCTGTGTGAATTTTAACGCAACTATCCAGACTTCTAGCCAGTTACTCTCCACTCGTATTTACTAGCGCCAGTAATGTAAACGACTCACGAAATATTCCCACGTAATCCCTAAATGATTCGACGTGCGTAAATGAAAATAGCATAATCTGTGGATTATCCTGCGAAATAATGAAATAAATATTCTGGAATTTCATTCAAAAATTATGAAGGGTATCTAACTGAACCGTAAACATTACGTACGTGAATTTATTTCTTGAAAAGACACTATAGGTGCACCGCTTTCTGATACTGTCCCCAATTCGTTATTTCACACTTTTCAACGTACATTATTTATTGTTATTGTAACTGATACATAAGCTAAAAATAAATTCTAACCTGCCATAAGTATTAGGAGGTGAAATGCCAATTTTGATAAATAGAATATACCCATTTTATAATGCAGCAAAAACTGTAGCATCGATGCTCCGAAATTGCGTGATCTACATCCATACTAATATTATAAAATATGCGAAAGTAACTCTGTCTGTCTGTCTGTTACTCAATCACGCCTAAACTACTGAACCAATTTTCATGAAATTTGGTATGGAGACATTTTGATACCCGAGAACGGACATAGGCTACTTTTTATCCCGGGAAAATGACACAATCCTGGAAATCCCACGGGAACGGGAACTATGCGGGTTTTTCCTTGACTGCGCGGGCGAAGCCGCGGGCGGAAAGCTAGTAAATCATATATCTTATTAATGTATGTTAGATTTTTAAATATAGTTGTCTGCCGAGTAGTTCTTATATTTGGTGGAAATATAGTTATTCAGAAGATTTTTAAGTATCTATTATTGAGAACCAGTATTTGGTTATATCCTAACATGGATAGAATGAAGGTATTGCTACAAGATTAATCTATTTATAGCTTATTGATCTTTTGAAACTTACAGAATATGATTGTCGTACTCGTTTCATTTAAAGACACTTGAAGCGGTTCGAATTGGGGAGTGCCTGGCGATCTGCACTACAGGCTACGGCCTTGCGCAGACACCAGTCCTCTTGATCTATGTTTACTTATACTTTTGTTAATATAGTTATAAGTTTTTTGAGGAAAATAAATTATTTATTTATTATTATTTGTTTATTTTCTTTTATTTCTCCCTTTTCAGGGGTTTGTTTGCTAGGGGCGCGGGCTACTTAGCCAAGAGACCCTAGGTAACTTACGGTTCGATTTAAATATCGGTTACAGTAGCTTCGCTGTCACTAAGAAATTTTCGCACAATACGGCAGGTATTTAATATAGTTGCCTTTTGCATTGTAATGTATGTATTTTTTGGTAGATCTAGAAGTTATTATTATTATTATTTATTTTTTGGTAAGTAATTTGACATTTTTTATGCATTTGTTTCTTCAAAATAAAATAAATTACTATAGCCAGTATTAACGCCAGTAGCTCGCCCTTGCAAAGTGACAAAACATGTAAATCCCGGTGCGAATTTGAAACGTGAAACGAGTGGAATATGAATTCATCTCAGGATTATATTTGTTAACTGTTTCGTGGTTAGCGATGCATTAATTCGCTTTATTCGAATCATGTTTATTTTATAACAACGCCCTGCGGATTATAACTTGCGGATACAAAATAACGTAGTAATTGTAGTTCACAAACATATTTTTTACCCGACTACGGCAAAGCAAAAGGAGGGTTATGATTTTGACAGGCTATGTATGTATGTATGTATGTATGTATGTATGTATGTATGTATGTATGTTCATCTGTTGCCTCGTAACTTCTAAACTACTTATCAGAATTCGACAAATGACATATCATTAGAAGCGTCTTAATTGTCCGCTGGTTATAGGCTATATGGGGTTTCACAAAATCTAATGTGGCGCCCTCTAGCGGACAAAACATACAGAGTAAAAAAATAAAGTTAAGATAAATATGCCGTGTTTGGTATCATTTGAAAGCTTTTTACTTGCACATTTTGAATATATATATTACTAGCATTTGCTTGTGACTTTACCTGTATTCATGGGCTGATTGCATATAATTCACATCTTTTCGTTCATAGCTTCTTTATTAGTTCATCAATTTAACTTTTGTTTTATACTTTTTCAGCGTCGTTTTTTGTCGTAGTTGGGTTTTAGTTGTTTTACTTTTTATCTTGTTATATAACTATCAAGACATGTAACATCTTAGTCTCATCGTGAACACGCTGTAAAGTGTTCAGTACATTCGGTTAATTATTAATAAAATTAATAAATCTATACTTAATATTATAAAGCTCAAGACTTTGTTTATTTGAACGCGCTAATCTCAGGAACTACTGGACCGATTTGAAAAATTATTTCGGTTTTAGATAGCCCATTCATCGAGGAAGGCCATACGTCATCACGCTGGAGCGGAGCATCCAACAGGAGCGGAGCAACGCGGGTGAAACCGCGGAGCGCAGCCAGTCGCATTAAAATCCGTTATAAAGTATTTAATTTCTAAAATATGTATTGGACGTAACTATTTAATATTTTTGTGGATGAACAGTTGTCACTATTTCCTGTCAAAACATGTTTAGCTGTCGAAAACTATAAATTGCCGCTTTCCTTTGAATTGTGCCTAGGGGCTCGGACGTTGTTTATACGACGTTTGACCCAACTACCCTCACTTTGCTAATAGTCGTTGACTTGCTGCGATTTGTTATCAACTACCTGTATCAATTAGATAGCTGTGTAGAATCGCAGTACATTCTTATTACATTCAAACTAATATTTAACCTGGCCTCGCGTGTAATCTATATATATATTATATAAAAGAAAGTCGTGTTAGTTACTCAACTTATAACTCAAGAACGGCTGAACCGATTTAGCTGAAAATTGGCAGGAAGGTAGTTTAGAGCCAGGAGAAGGACATAGGATATATATATGTACCACGGGCGAAGCCGGGGCGGACCACTAGTTTTTTATAGTATGTAAAATCAAGCACAAGAAAATGCTATTCTTATTTTTATAAACTACACTTTATTCCAGAATTTATCGAGTTGAATTATTTATTTAAGCCCTCGGAAGAGAATAGAATCACTCCAGTATCTGTCTGTCACTGAATCCCAAGAGTAAGTCTGCAAGTAAAGAGATAGAAAAATAAAGTTTAAATGTAACGAGTAAATACTTTGTTTTATTGAAATATTTGTATACGTTTTCGATTTTGTCCGCATTTCCTCTGGAAAAAGATTGCTTTGATTTTGGAGGAAATTGTAAACTATGTATAAAAAGAAAAGTTAATTTAAAAGTAAAACTATCTAATCGATGTTTTAAGGAAATGCCTAGGTAGGTATAATACAAAAGTGGTATTTTATTGCACAAAGCGAAGTATTTTAGGTGAATATTTATTTATTTTTGCTTTTGAGACACAAAAATCCTTTGACCAAAGACAATGTTGAAAGAAAAGTACTGAACCTGAAAGAAATGCGTTTTATTACGTCGTAAGTTGGAAATAAAATTTATTTTCGTAGCTTTAAAACAATAAAAAGGCCCATATAATATAATAAATTGCTTGAAATATGAGATTATTTTTAATTTTTTTCTTCTCAAGCTCAAATATGTTAGCAGTTAGATGTTAAAGTGATTGATCTCTTTGTGTGTTTTTTATATTGAGACTAGCAAACCGGGTGAACTCCTCCGTTTCGCCACCAGAGACACCTTTTCTTTGCTATAAACCTCACGGAGCCCGAGACCTTTCCAACGAATGCAAAACCGTGGAAATCGGTTCGTGCATTTTGTAGTTATAGCGTCAGGAAGGAAAACCCGACTATTATTTTTATATTATAGTAAAAAAGATATTCCAATATTTATACACATTTTATTGTTATTACTAAGAATTAAAGTTTCTATATTTTATACTAGTTGATCTTTAGAACTACGTATAACACCCCTTTACAAATTTATTTTAGTTTATCTCTGCTTAGAACAGAAGATATTCCAATAAATCATTATAATCGACCCGGCTTTGCCCAGTTATTTAAGGTGTTACTTACTTGGCTATGTTATAAGCTGAGAGTCAGGGCGGTTAGGTGTATTAGGTAGTTGGATAGGTTAGTCCTACTAATATTATAAATGCAAAAGTTTGTGAGGATGTGTGTGTGTGTGTGTGTTTGTTACTCTTTCACACAAATACTACTGAACCGATTACAATGAAATTTAGCACACAAATAGAGGGTAACTTGGATTAACACATAGGATAGGTTTCATCCCGGAAATCCCACGGGAACGGGAACTATGTGGGTTTTTCTTTCAAAAGGCGGGCGAAGCCGCGGGCGGAAAGCTAGTTATACATAAAGGTTATAAGCTGAGGGTCAGGGTTATAGGCTATATTTTAAAGTAATATACAACTTCGAACAATATCAGAACATAATCATAACAGAACATAATCGAAAATATTCGACTTCTATTGTTAGAAGTATGTATTGGTAAAAGAAGTTTCAGTTATTTTGTGACCATTACATACATAGGTCCAGGAACATACTTATACTGTAAAATTGTCAACATAGTTACAATGTAAAGGCATATTCAACTAATACACAATACTACATTTACATTTTACAGATAAGAATGAAACACGTAACCATCACGTCGCTGTCACGTTAGCGTCCACCTCTACTATGATGCCCTCTGTGACACGTTCAAATGCCCTTACAGCGTGACACGCGTGACACGTTCAAGTGACATGTAACTGGCAATCCAACCTTACCATTGTCACGTAATCGTGTGGACGTGACATTCGATAGAATTATAGGTTATGTGGGTTTTTTTCTTACCGAGTTCTAGACGCTTCTTCTCCATAGAAACTGCTTTCCGAATCAATTAATGGTTAAACTTTGTTATGACGAATAAATAACGTGACGTGACGTGTTTTAAAACTTCAGATTGTTGAGCCAATAGTAATCTAATGTATTTTGTGTTCTTCCATTTGTTTAATCTGAGTTAAAATAAACAAACCATTTCGAAAAACTATCCTGACAAACATGTTTAACGTGAATTGATTCTTCTACTTCGTGACATTCGATAGAGCCAAAAGTAATGAAGTGTATTTTATGTTCTTTCGTTATGCTTATTAAGCTTGAATCTTAATCGACAGTTAAATAAGTAATACTCGGGTTGTAGATAGATTTTATTCAGTTTTTTTTTTTAATTTAAACAGTCTTGAGGGAAAGGTTTTAGCACAATGTTTTAGTACATAATTTGTTAAGTTTGAGACAAAACGGACGTAATTTGTTTTATGTCTCGTAAGTTTTAACACTTAAAAACACATATTACAAAACACTATCTCAATATAAGCTGTCTCTTTGATACATTCAGAGTTATCCGCGCCATTACTCCCGAGAGGAAATATTTGATCTCAGTCATGCGTGTAACATGACGTAATTCAATGTTAAGGGATATTTATTAAGCCTTAGTAACAGTATTTTATGTATTCATCATAAAATTTAACAGAATAAATTCTGGAAGTTTCGTAAAAATCGATCATTCATTCATTTAATTATTATCAGAAGAAGAACATCTAAGGTCCACTTGTTAGTATTATTTCTTAATTATTATGTTAGTTTACATTATAGATCAGGTCCAAGTGCTAGAAATTAGTTCAGCTCACATTGATGAAATGTAACCGCATTGATCGCGTTTAAACGTTTAAACTAGGTTTTAAAAAATCGGTGAAATTGACCCATCGCAATAATTGTTTTATTATTTAGTAAAAGCTACTAAAAAAAGTCTAGTTGCGAACAACAATTTATTTTCACTCAATAGAACATTTCGTAGCCGATTCTATAAAAAAGAGCGTGTGTGCTCACGTGTCAGAAGTGAAACTTCTTTGGCAAGATTAAAGATACCAAATCGTCGCCTTACTCCGTGGCGGTATCGCCATAACGCGACCTTGAAATTTTACTCTCAACGCGCCTTAAGAAGTTTCACTTCTAAAACAATATATTTGTATGACGTTGAAATGCAGTTAAACAATAACTTATTTCCAGTCAATGGTTTATTTTGCCCTTTAAACACCGTTGCAAAACGCTTTTATTTCCGAAGCTGTAAAAGCTTATACTTTGAAAGTTTGAAATCAATTAAAACTTTGTGTTTATGTTTCTATTAAGTTTGGTTATTAATAGTTTTAATGGTTCTTCTGCATGAAGCCTTGTTTATCATTGTTTCTGTGTTTGTTTGGTCAAAAACGAAACTCTATAATAATTATTTTACTATTAGAAAGCATCCATTTGCCGAGCAACATAAGTTATATTTTATTATTTTTTAAAAGAAACGAAGCCGGTACAAAATTTTAGCACCTAAGTATATAATATAAATACTTTAATCATCACTATCACTACATAGTATAAAACAAAGTCGCTTTCCCTGTCCCTATGTCCCTAAGTCCCTTTGTACGCTTAAATCTTTGAAACTACGCAACGGATTTTGATGCGGTTTTTTTTAATAGATAGAGTGATTCAAGAGGAAGGTTTATATGTATAATAACACCCATTAAATAGTGGAGAGGTTTCTAATGTGATGTCGTAAATAATTACATTTTTTCCGCTTACATTGCAAACGCTGGCTGAACCCTACGAGTTTTATCAAAATAATGTACTAAGTATTATACACATTGAAAAGGTCTACAGAAAAGTCCGCGATGGTATATGTCTATCTCTTATGGATAACCCACAATAACTTTTTTTTGTCATTAACTTTTTACGACAAATAATGGCTAATTTATAAATTTATAAAGAATAGAAAAAATTCGATCACGAGGCGGGACTCGAACCCGCATCCTTTCGCGCCATTCTAGGGCGGAAGCCGGATTTGGCCGCTATATTTTTATATACAACGTTTACAGTTTTTCTGTAGTGTATTTAGTATCAGCATTGCACCCGTGCGAAGCCGGGGCGGGTCGCTAGTACACTATATAATATTCATAGTATGAGATGAAACATCAATGTGATATTTATCTTTACAAATTATAATAGCCCTTCGGGAATTGGATTCGGGTCTTAGTATTGGAATAATTGAAATTACCTAGATATTTTTTTGAAATACAGTTAATCCATACTAATATTATAAATGCGAAAGTAACTCTGTCTGTCTGTCTGTTCCTCAATCACGCCTAAACTACTGAACTAATTTGCATGAAATTTGGTATAGAGATATTTTGATACCCGAGAAAGGACATAGGATAATCCTACAGGAACGGGTTTTTCTTTGAAAACGCAGGCGAAGCCGCGGGCGGAAAGCTAGTATTTTATAAACTTGCCATTCCGTTCAAGCAAGCAATACAAGATTAAGGGAATCTATACCTAATATTATAAAGCTGAAAAGTTTGTTTGTTTGTTTGTTTGAACGCACTAAACGCGCGCTCTCAGGAACTACTGGACCGATTTGAAAAAATATTTCGGTGTTAGATAGCCGATAAAGGTATCGGGGAAGGCTATGCTATCTATAATCACCCTAAAGACAAACAGGAGCGAACAAACGGGAGCGTAAGACCGCGGGGCACAGCTAGTGGATAATAAAACACGTTTCAAGTAAATTTCATAAGCACATTTAATATCCCAAAATCATACACATGAATATATTTTTAGCAGTCACATAAGCACTGTCAGACCCATTTCATACCACTGTCGAGTTTTCATTTTATTGTCGAAGTATGAATCCTTTATTGTGGTTAAAAATATATAGGCTTAACAACTTCTGACCTAGGATAAAAATAATATAAAATATAGTCCAATTTAGTTCCTAATAAAGTACCTAGCTATCTATTAGTGAAATATTATTAAAATCGGTCAAGTACTTTTGGAGTATATTCAATATAAACAAAAAATGTTTTATTCTTTATAATATTAGTGTAGATATTGTATAGGTTAACCAACTAGCTTTCTGCCCGCGGCTTCACCCACGTAGTCAAAGGAACTTGCATATATGTTTTTCCCGTGATATGTCCGGAATAAAAACTATATCTTTTCTCAGGTTGCAAGCTATATTTTTACCAAATCACATCTAAATCGATTCAGTGGTTCCGGTGTGAAAAGGATACAAACAGACAGAGCTACATTCGCATTTATAATATTAACCGTTATAGTAGAGATAGGCAACCAGCTTTCCACTTGCAAAGTCAAAGGAAATTCCCTTGGGAATGAGATGTTTCACTGCGGTAAAAAGTACCCTATATCAATCTCTAGCCTAATCCTATCTCTACTTCTGATATCTACAGGGTGTCCCATTGTTGGTACACTAAGCTCAAAGGAGGTTATAGTTTTGCATACGCTGAGTACGTAAAAAATACTTATAAAATTCCAGACGCATTTTAATTTTTCTAATAGATGAATTCTTAAAACTCTATGTGTATACCCATTACAATCAACCCGCAACTTTGCCACCAGCACGTGAGCTATCGTTTAAGATTATGTTTTCATAGACAAAATGCTCACATTAGAGTTGCGGTATATGCCGGCTGCGCGAAGCTAGAGAAGAAAACATGAATTTTCAGGAAAAATTTAGCAAAAATTTTTTGACATAATTTTGTTGTTTAAGTATTTTTAACGTGATCAGTGTATGCAAAACTACAAGTCCCTTCGCGCTTAGTATACCAATAGTGGGACACCCTGTATACTAATATTATAAAGCTGAAGAGTTTGTTTGTTTGAACGCGCTAATCTCGTGAACAACTGGTCCGATTTGAAAAATTCTTTCGGTGTTAGCTAGCCCATTTATCGAGGAAGGTTATCATCACGCTACGGCCAACAGGAGTGGAGCCACGGAGGTGAAACCGCGCGGCACAGCTAGTGTGTTATAAATGTAGTTGGTATAAATTCATATCTTTACAGTAAGTATGTGAAATAATGACGTGGGTTTGATTCCGGTCTTAAGTCTGAATCTGAATGTGATCATTTTGCTTGTTTACCTTTTACCGTGGTTGCCTGGAAGAGATCACTATTAAGTGATAAGGCCGCCAAAATAGTTGTACTCTGTTCTATTTATAAGTAGTTCTAAACCTATCTGTACAACTATTAAAGAGTTAAATCTATATAGGTATATATAGTTACTAGCGGTCCGCCCCGGCTTCGCCCGTGGTACATATGAAAAATAGATGTTGGCCGATTCTCAGACTTACCCGATATGCACAGAAAATTTCATGAGAATCGGTCCACCCGTTTCGGAGGAGTATGCGGACTAACATTGTGACACGAGAATTTTATATATAAGACTAGCGGTCCGCCCCGGCTTCGCCCGTGGTACATATGAAAAATAGATGTTGGCCGATTCTCAGACTTACCCGATATGCACAGAAAATTTCATGAGAATCGGTCCACCCGTTTCGGAGGAGTATGCAGACTAACATTGTGACACGAGAATTTTATATATAAGACAAGATATAAATGAAACCCGTTTCGCGTTGTCACGTCATCACGTCACACGTATGAACGGGTGGACCGATTTCGATAATTCTTTTTTTATTATATTCCTTGAAGTGCGAGGATGGTTCTTAAGTAGAGAAAACGTAAATATGTACCACGGGCGAAGCCGGGACGGACCGCTAGTAAATAAATAAATGTCTAAAGGCATTATTAATAAAAACAAGAGGTTCACCCCGACATCGTCTGTGGTACATATCTACGTAAAAGTATATCTCAGGGATCACGTACATATCCAGAGGTGAAGAAATTTTTGAAATCGGTAAATTTGTTCCTGACTTAAACGCGTTTAAACAAACAAACTCTTCAGCTTTATATTTTTAATATATTAAGGTATGTAAAAAGAGTAAATATAACATATCAAATGAAAAATAATTGTAAGTATATACATATTTTCAATTCATAAGCGGATATAAGGTAACTATCTACCTACTAGCTTTCCGCCCGCGGCTTCGCTCGCGTTTTCAAAGAAAAATCCGTTCTCGTAGGATTTCCGGGATAAAACCTATCCTATGTCCTTTCTCGGGTATCAAAATATCTCTATACCAAATTTCATGCAAATTGGTTCAGTAGTTCAGGCGTGATTGAGTAACAGACAGACAGACAGAGTTACTTTCGCATTTATAATATTATTAGTAGGGATAATAATTAATAAATAACCATAACTACTTAAAATTAAAACTAACACAATAAAAATAAGAGTTTAATAAACAATGAAAATCGTTTAAAAAACTCGTAACAAAAATTTATATTAAGCTTGTCACTTAACATCAGGTGATGAAAATCTAAAATTATCTTCACTAATATAGAAAACACAAATAAATAAGTAAAGCGCGATTTAGAATTGTATAAAAACAATATGGTGACATCTTTTGATAGTGTAAAAAATATTTTAAAACTCGTTTTTAACCAGTTTTTTATTATAAACAAGCATTGTGTCAAATTATCATAAATAGTAGGAACTTAGTAGGAATGTGAGAAAGAACAGACGTTGATAAAAGATATATTATGTAATAAGAAAAAAATATACATTAAGTCAGTATTTATAGGATACTAGCTTTCCACCCGCGACTTCGCCCGCGCAGTCAAAGAAAACCCGCAAAGTTTCCGTTCCCGGGGGATTTCCGAGATAAAACCTATCCTATGTCCCGGGGTAAAAAGTAGCCTATGTCCTTTCTCGGGTATCAAAATATCTCTATACCAAATTTCATGCAAATTGGTTCAGTAGTTAAGGCGTGATTGAGTAACAGACAGACAGAGTTACTTTCGCATTTATAATATTAGTATGGATAAGATTATTAAAGTACAATATAATAATTTCTCTTATTTGTATGTATGTTACAAATATTTTATATAGACTATACTCTGTACTAGTGTTAAAATTTCGACCGGTTTTCATAGGTCATCGTTGAGTGACAATTTATATAAAAAAATGTGTGCGTGTACATACACACGTAAGAAGTGAAACTTCTTTATGACCTTATTTTTCAAAAAATAATTTACTAAATGCAACTTTACAGAAATACTAATCACGCGTGGTAGGGATAAGAAAAAGATGGCGCGTAACGGAAAAATGTCACGTGTAACGAAAAAATGTTACACAAAATTTTTTTCCAACCCCGATAAAGAAGTTTCACTTCAATAATGTGTTAAAAGTTGAATTGTGACTTCGTCTTCATTGACTTTATGTTCGTTCTTCAAATTCAAATTCAAATTATCTTTATTTGCAAGAATGCAGTTACAAATAACAGATGTTTTAATTACAATATTATGTGGCTAATACATACTACCCATCGATTGGGTGTGCAAATATTAAAAAAGTTGTTGAGTGTTGTTTTTGAAGTGAAACTTCTTTATCGGGGTTGGAAAAAAATTTAGTGTAACATTTTTTCGTTACGCGTGACATTTTTCCGTTACGCGCCATCTTTTTCTAATCCCTATCACGCGTGATTCGACGTATTTCTGTAAAGTTGCATATAGTAAATTATTTTTTGAAAAATAAGGTAATAAAGAAGTTTCACTTTTTACGTGTGTACACTTATCTTATTACTTTTCTATCATAACAACATTGTAAAGATATATTTTGACAAGATTATAAAGAACATAGTTCATCGAATGTAAATTTTAATAGCTAAGTGAATAATAATTTAAAAAATACTGCAATTAAAATATAATTAAGATAGGGTTTTCAACAACGAAAGCGTGATTTTAATCATTATATAACGCGAGTTTACTAAGCCGTATAATGAACGGCCTGAATTCAACATTCAGGCATTTAATCGAATATAGAAATGATTTTGATCTATAACTTTCAACCAGCAGCCTTTTATTTCTTCAAATATATACGACTAGCTGCTCCGCGCGGTTTCACCCCCGTGGCTCCACCCCTGTTGGTCGTAGCATGATGATATATAGCCTATAACCTTCCTCGGTAAATGGGCTACCTAACACCGAAAGAATTTTTCAAATCGGACCAGTAGTTCCCGAGATTAGCGCGTTCAAACAAACAAACAAACAAACAAACAAACTCTTCAGCTTTATAATAGAAATACGTCTGGATATTCTTATTAGAATCAGACCATTAATTAAACAGCAAATTCAGACTGTTAAACATCGCCGTTCAATAAACAGGCTAGGCTGTTAATTAAAGGTTGACTATGACGTGTATATTTATGAATGTGACATAGAAATAACAGTAACTTATTAATGTGTTTTGTACAATTAATAACAATGCAATTAATCCATTGGCACAATAAAATAGCTTTTAGCATAAAATAACAATATAGTTTTAATAATCTATTAGTGGAATGTTTTATGGATGGAATGTAAATACAAATTATATCAGAAATAGAAAGTAAATAATATTACGATCTATATTCTGTTTAATTAACAAAATATTGTTTATTGTTTTAACCGACTTCAAGAAGGATCAGTTGAAGAAAGACACTTATTATTCTATCCAGACATTTCTATCTAATAATAATAGATACTCGCGCGATCTGACACTGAAAGAATTTTTCAAATCGGACCAGTAGTTCCTGAGATTAGCGCGTTCAAACAAACAAACTCTTTACCTTTATAATCTTATATATAAAATTCTCGTGTCACAATGTTAGTCTGCATACTCCTCCGAAACGGGTGGACCGATTCTCATGAAATTTTCTGTGCATCTCGGGTAAGTCTGAGAATAGGCCCACATCTATTTTTCATATGTACCACGGGCGAAGCCGGGGCGGACCGCTAGTATTTGTATAGATTATTGACCTAATCCTAAGACCTAATCTCGACCTCACAGTAACTATAGTAAGAATAATAGATGTATAATAGAGCAGTAACTCCATTGAAGGCAACACTCGAAAACACTTAAATTTCATCAAATAGAGTGTGGATACCTCTTTTTTAATATGGGAAAAGTGCCTCGAGACGGCAATTTATCACTCTAATATGCTATGATGAATTAGATTCACAATTTTTCATGGCGGAAGTGATAAATGTCAAAACAGCGAAGGAATATTATTCGTTGCTTAGCAACGGCCCGCGGCTTCTCTCGCGTGGTACAATAATCAGGAAGTATACTAGCTTTCCGCCCGCGGCTTCGCCCGCGTTTCCCAAGAAAAATCCGCATAGTTCCCGTCCGCGTGGGATTTCAGGGATGAAAAGTAGCCTACGTCTTATTCTGGGTCTTCGGCTACCTACATACCAAATTTCATTGTAATAGGTTCAGTAGTATTTGCGTGAAAGAGCAACAAACATCTATCCATCCATTTTCTAAAACTTTCGTTTGCTCTGTGTCTGGGTGTTAATTATTTATATAAGTATTAATTTTAAATTATTTATGTATGTTTATCAGCCATCTACCATAACACAAGCGAAAGCTTAGTATGGGATCAGATCGTGCCGTGTGTGAAAATTGTCCTGAAATATTTATTTATTTATTTATTATTTACAAAAGCTAAGTGATTTCATTCATTCATCGTCCTCTACATTATAAGTTAAAATGGTGCGTGTGTGCAGAGCACACGTGTCAGAAGTGAAACTTCTTTGGCAAGATTCGAAGATATCAAAATCGTCGCCTTACTCCATGACGTGACGGTATTGCCATGACGCGACCTTGAATTACTCTCAACGCGCCTAAAGAAGTTTCACTTCAAGTTTCTTTTAACTCTTTGTTAATAACGGCTTTTAAATTTTAATATTCTTTGTAAACGAAGTTTTACTAGGTACATTGTTACCCAAAAAATTCGTTACAAAAATTGCTAACTGAATTAATTTAAAAGTTTACCGTTCCGCTGCTAACCTGAAACAAAAATTAACGTTAGAAGAGTCTTTTATATTGTGAATTTTATTACTTTAGATTTACTAAGTGAAGTGGTACAAAGAGACAAATTAAAAGAATAAAAATGGGGTTATTATGATCAATTATTGGTCCAAATTTCCCTTTTATTAGTGTCAAAAAATTATTAATAATAAAACATAAATAATAAGAAATTTATACCAGTATAAAGAGGAAGCATAATTTACTTTTTGGAGTAAGAAATATTATTGGTCTATCTTTTTATTTAAAACTCATGAATATTTGTGTAACTGCTTTTCCGTGTACTTGTGTGAACGGTAATTCATTTTTTCAATTCAGATTCATCTATATATATAAAAATGAAACCCGTTTTCCTTGGTCACAGCATCACGCGTGAACGGGTGGACCGATTTCGATAATTCTTTTTTTATTATATTCCTTGAAGTACGAGGATGGTTCATAAGTAGAGAAAACGTAAATATGTACCACGGGCAAAGCCGGGGCGGACGGATACTAATATTATAAAGAGGAAAACTTTGTATGTATGTATGTATGGTTTTCACGCATAAACTACTGGACCGATTTTGATGAAATTTGGCACAGATAATCTTTAGACCCTGAGAAAGAACATAGGCTACCTTTTATTGCGAAATACGTACCACGGGCGGAGCCGGGGTGGACCGCTAGTTGAATATAAAATTTAAATTACTACGTTAAAGTAATAGATCAATAGATCCAAGACCAAGGTTAATTTCCTCAAAAAGGAAGCAGGAAAAGAACTCTGGTAATTGCTCTTTTAATGAAGAATAAAACGTCTAAATCAATATTTTATCCTTTGTATTATATCTTTAAAGTAACGCCCCATATTCTTCGCTATAATCCTTTGATAATAATCTATACTAATATTATAAATGCGAAAGTAACTCTGTCTGTCTGTCTGTCTGTTACTCAATCACGCCTAAACTACTGAACCAATTTGCATGAAATTTGGTATGGAGATATTTTGATACCCGAGAAAGGACATAGGCTACCTTTTATTGCGAAATATGTACCACGGGCGAAGCCGGGGCGGACCTCTAGTAAATAATAAAACGTCTAAATCAATATTAAATTCTTTGTATAATAACTTTAAAGTAACACCATATTCTTCGCTATAATCCTTTTATGTATAATAATGGACTAATAAAAATAAGACAACG
Organism: Colias philodice; assembly: GCF_061535455.1. NCBI lineage: Eukaryota > Metazoa > Arthropoda > Insecta > Lepidoptera > Pieridae > Colias > Colias philodice. The sequence continues at coordinate 2,332,725 of NC_143115.1, forward strand.
ATTAACCTCATTTGTGTCTTGTTTTCACTGAAACCTATCTCTGTACAGTCGTGTTGAAAAGCCATTATGAATTTAATGTTTAAATGTTTAATACTGGCGTAAAACAAGAACAAGAAAATACTTTATCAATTTATTTATAATAATCCATACTAATATTATAAATGCGAAAGTAACTCTGTCTGTCTGTCTGTTACTCAATCACGCCTAAACTGCTGAACCAATTTGCATGAAATTTGGTATGGAGATATTTTGATACCCGAGAAAGGACATAGGCTTTAATTGCGTAATAATAATATGTACCACGGGCGAAGCCCGGGCGGGCCTCTAGTATTATATATTATACACATTTTATTAAAGTATAGATTAACATTTTTGGGCTCTATAGCTTTTCCGTCTTTTTATTGATTAATTTCATTTTAATAAATCGTAATTTTTGCAATTAAATATAGAAAAAACGGATACCTTTATTAAACTTGAATATTTACTAGCCAATGGGTGAAGAATACTACTTGAAGATAAAATATATTCGAAATATCCTACTAATATTATAAATGCGAAAGTTTGTGAGGATGTGTGTGTGTTTGTTACTCTTTCACGCAAATACTACTGAACCGATTACAATGAAATTTAGCACACATATAGAGAGTAACTTGGATTAACACATAGGATAGGTTTTATCCCGGAATTCCCACGGGAACGGGAACTATGCGAGTTTTTCTTTGAAAACGCGGGCGAAGCCGCGGGCGGGAATCTAGTTACCCATAAATGTATCATTAGTACCTATTTCACGAAATTCGGCAGAAAACAATTTCTCACAAGCTATGTCAAAGGATTTAGCCGATATCTAAAATACTTTATCCTATATCCACAGGGTCTTGAAGTGTAGGAATCAAGAGTAATGTTTGTATCGGTCTCCCAGGAGCTTTCGAAGCCAATACACCTAATCCTATGATGCAGGCATGACATTTTATAGCTCCTCCGCTGCGGCTTAGTTTTGGCTATTTCGATATTGGACTAAATATTTGGAAATATGTTATCAAATCTTTACGAAGGTGGTTGTTTTGCTGTATGTTATATAATCTGTGTGAAAGCTTTTTAATCTTTTTGCATACGCTAAATTTTAACATTACTCAGAGTACAATTCCATGTTTCGCAGTTATTTTAATAAGGTTTAAAAGAGAATTCACTTTTCAAGCTTTTAATACCACGGTTATAAAAAAAGGTTAATTATAATAATAAATTTTTTGACTGGCCGATTGGTTGTGACCCTGCCTTCCAAGCCACTGGTCGTGGGTTCGATTCCCACCGCAAATATTTGTGTAATGAACATAGATGCTCTGTGTCTGGGTGTTAATTATCTATATGAGTATTTATTTAAAATTATATATTATGTATGTTTATCAGCCATCTGGTTTCCATAACACAAGCGAAAGCTTAGTATTTGATCAGATCGTGCCGTGTGTGAAAATTTGTCCCGACATATTTATTTATTTAATATTATAAAATGCCTTCGTAATAATCTGGAAGTAGAAATTGACTATTGGAAAAAGTCTAATAACTCTTATATTCGATATATTTCAAGAAACGATTGACTTCTCACTGTCTATTGAGTTTAATATGTTCCAACAGAAATGAGACGTATGTCATATGAAATGAAAATAATATCACGGAAGATCACAATTGTATCATGATTCTGAAGATATTTAAGTGTCGATATGAAAAATGGTTATAATATTACTTTGTATTTCGATTTTCGACACAGGTTGTCTTTTCAAACCTTTGTCGTTAAGCTAGTTAATAAAATACAAATTGAGTAACTTATACTGTTTTAATTTTAAATGAAAACTATGTGCTTCGATCAATATTTAATTAGCATATTGCCAATATCTTAATCGTGGAATGCAGTTAAATATGTTTTTACATACTTCTCTCACGACTGTACCTTTTTCATTTTTATTTTCACTATGGTATATCGGTATTACCACAGTATTACAATAGATATTGTAATACTGTGGTATTACCATGACGCGACATTGAAATTTTACTCTCAACGCGCCTAAAGAAGTTTTTCTTTAAAAATATATTCTATTTCCCACCCGACAGTATCTGCAGGATATATTTACAAATCATTACTCATGGATGACCGATAGGGGTGACCATTCAGTTTGACGTGTACTTGAAAAGGTCAAGACATGGTAATAACAGTCTGTGTGACGTCATTAACAACATACCCTATATGCTATAGAATAGATAGCTATAAATATTTGTATCAGAACATTAAAAAATCATGTTAAATGGCACGCCATATAAATTTATATTTTTCCATTTATATTTTTTTTGTATTTATTGTTAAGCTATTGCATAGCTTCTATCGCGGGCCTTGAGCGCGGGGACCGAATCGAGAAATTCCGTAACGAAAAAACCTCATGCTCCCCACTCCGACGGGCTCGGCGGTGTGGCTCGAAGGCATGCTATGCAATAGCTTTACCGCGGCAGTCCTCGAGTGCCACACGTCTTTTTTTTTTGAAGAAATTATATAAAATGTTACAGTTGAAGTAACTCAGTGCATATCATTAATTCCATATTAAATACTACAGTGACACTTTTCACCCCCTAATTCTAACCTCTTTAGGGTTTTCGTTTAGTATGTACAGAACATTATAAGCTTCATCTATCATCTAAATAAAATACATTTACATTTTTTTTATTTCTATTCCTTTATTAAATTAAAAAAAAAATCGAATAACTATTATAAAGGCGAAAGTTTGTATGGATGTATGGATGTACGGATGTATGGATGTTTGTTACTCTTTCACGTAAAAACTACTGAACCGATTACAATGAAATTTAGCACACATATAGAGGGTAACTTGGATTAACACATAGGATAGTTTTTATCCCGGAAATCCCACGGGAACGGGAACTATGCGGGTTTTCCTTTGCAAGCGCGGGCGAAGCCGCGGGCGGAAATCTAGTAATCTATAAAAATATGTTATTACTTTAAAAAACACCTACCATAGTGTCTCTAAACAAGGTCTAAAACAGCAATCCCGTCAAGTGTCCCTTAACATGGGATCAATATAATTTGTAACTTATCGAGTGACCCGCACGTGACCCGCGGGACACGTCTTGAATATTTAAGGAACAGTCATATATACTAGCTGTGTCCTACAGTTTTTCCCGCATTTCTCTTCTCCTGTTGGTCTTAGTATGATGATAATATTATATACCTTATAACCTTCTCCGATAAATGGACTTTTTAACAGTGAAAGCATTTTTCAAATCGCCCCCGTGGTTCATAATATTAGCGCGTTCAAATAAACAAACTCTTCAGCTTTATAGTTGTATATATAGCTGTGCCCCGCGGTTTTACCCGCATTGCTCCGCTCCTACTGGTCTTAGCGTGTTGGTATATAGTCCTTCCTTCCTCGATAAATGGGCTATCTAACACCGAAAGAATTTCAAATCAGACCAGTAGTTTTTGAGATAAGCGCGTTCAAACAAACAAACAAACTCTTCAGCTTTATAATATTAGTATAGATATTATATTATCATACTTGTAATATAACTATCTATATGCAACATAAACCATACAAATAGACGTTTTTATTTTAAGTTTCAACATTTATATGGAAAAAGAACTTTACCAACGCAAGGCTCTACATCTCAGTGATTTCAAAAATATTTTTCTCAAATTCCAATGTTTTTCCTAAGATACTACGTTTTGTAAATTGAATCCTAAAATATTACTCTAATAAAAGTAAATTAGTGATAGGTCGAGCGACGAGCAATTTATTTTACATAATAAGATTAAGAGGACAAAATAGAATGACATTTTGATTACATTTAGTATTAAATTTGGTCGACTTATATTTTGGTTATTAGATTTTGTTTATTGGAATATTTTGGTTAGAGGTCATCTATACTAGTCTATACTAATAATACTAATAATAAGTAACAAATTACGATAAAATTGTGCAATATAATAACGACGGAATATTTATTTTGTGAACTTTCAGCATTTAGTTACAGAATCTATAATATAAAAATGAATCGCAAAATGTGTTGGTAAGCGCATAACTCGAGAACGGCTGAACCGATTTCGATAATTCTTTTTTTATTATATTCCTTGAAGTACGAGGATGGTTCTGATGTAGAGAAAACGTAAACATGTACCACGGGCGAAGCCGGGGCGGACCGCTAATAGATATTAAAAATATGTTATTTTCAATGTGTATATACATAAATAATTTGGAAAATCCAAAAGTGCACGCCTCATAATTTTTTTTAATAAATATTTATTAATTATTATTTTTGTTTATTTAATAACAATTAAACCACATCGAATCAGACCCTGAAAAATGAAAGGGTTCTATTCCTGAGCATACTCAAGCGTAAGAGAAAAAAAAGACTCGATTAGTAAAGTATTTCGGTCGCTATCGTGTTAACAAGAAAAAGGATCCGCACATACAGACACACGGACGTCCAAGACAGAACTTTTTTAAACTGTTTTTTAACTAGTTTAAATAACAAAAATGACATCAAAAATATCATGAACGTTAAAAATAGTGTTTTTTCTTAATATGTGTGTGTATGTATTATCTTACAAGTGCAATGTATGATACATAAAGACATTTTAAGTTTGAAAAATCAGATGTTTTGCGCGAAGTGACAGTAGTACCCACCTCAACGCTTCGCTTATGAGGCGTGCAATATAAAATAAGAATATCGTCTTAAATTTACTTAACTAACTTTTCGTTACATTTTTGAAGGTATAAATTATGCGTTAGGCATTTTTTCTACATTTGAATTGTAAATAGAATAAATACTTCGAAAACGTTCATCATATATTTTAACTGTCTATCCCAAAAATTCCAACTTAACAAATTCTTATTTCTGTTTAAATTTTTCTTTAATTGATAATGATAATTTGATGTTTTTATTGTATTAATGAAAAGATTTTTCGTTTAATAAAACCACAAAATAGCCTAACTTAATCGACACTTAAACTTAAAGTTAACAGCTGTAAATTGAACATGAGAACAACAATGTAAGTCGGCTCAACTTACAAACACCGAAAAAGGCAAAGTTTTAATTAATTTAATCAAAGAGCATACAAAATCAAGAGATTTTCAAGGTTCATAATTATAATTTCAAGTAAGGTCCAACTTATTTTGTAATTAACATAATTACAAATCGTGGGACGTTCAAATTGTAATTATTTTTTGAATAATTAATGACTTTTACGACGCGTGGACGTTTAAAAGTATTAGCTTTTAAATATAATCCTATCCTACTATAATATTATAAATGCGAAAGTTTGTGAGGATGGATGTGTGTGTATGTGTATGTACGTTTGTAACTTTTTCACGCAAATACTACTGAACCGATTACAATAAAATTTAGCACACATATAGAGGGTAACTTGGATCAACACATAGAATAGGTTTTATCCCGGAAATCCCACGGGAACGGGAACTATGCCAGTTTTTCTTTTAAAAGCGGGCGAAACCGCGGGCGGATAGCTAATCGTATAATATGATAGAGATAAAACTAACATGATAGAGCCATCTTTCAAAAGAATTTGTATATCCTATCTTCTGTTTAATTAAACGAAATTTGACGACATTCCGTTAACTTAAGCTAAACACCCTCGCACCCTTAACTTAAGTGTAACTTGATTTATTTTGTCTTAATTATAGTGCATTCTAAGTTGAAGAGCTGTTTTCTTTGTTAAGTTATGGCTGACACTTCGGTTGGGTACCTAATAGAATGTTGATGTAATAATTTACATTTTTGCCAGACTTTGTCGCGTCATGGCACTACCATCACGTCATGGAGTAAGGCGACGATTTTGGTATCTTTAAATCTTACCAAAGAAGTTTCACTTCTGTCACGTGTGCTCAGCACACACGCTCTTTTTTGATGGATTTCGATTACTTTATTGAGTGAAAAACACTGGGGAATAAAATGATAACAATTATTTCTATTTTCTATGCAATGTCATAATTTATAATTATTTTATGTGTATATGAAGCGAATTAATGCTTGTAATTCATTATTTAATTTAAACTTATCCAATGAATTCAAATTAATGACAGCTATGCACGTATAAAATCAAAACATAACATTAACCTACACCATATTTTTACCTATAAATCGCCCATCCATTACCTAACTGCGCGGACCGGTACTTAACCTCAGTTATCGAATGTGCGTGCGGGTAATAATTAAAACCGACCGCTCCTCACGAGCCAGGTAAAGTCCCGTGTATATTGAATATTTTATATGTTACTGACATCTGTCATGTTACAGCTAAACTGGGGAAATAGGAAATGCGAAGTTTGTCTGACGTTAACGTGATTTGAAATATGTTACGGGTAGTTTTAGGATAATTTGAATAATACATTTATATGGGTAGTTAATTTATCCGGAAATGTGTTGTTCCTTGTAAGGGATAGATTTTTCATCTGTTTTGCTGATAGAGTTTACTAGAGTTACCGGTATTTGCTTAGTAGTAGTTTGTAATTACTAGTCCTCAAGGTAGACCTATGAGGCTCGAAATAAATTAGCCATGTTGAATAATAATTAATTTTAAATAAATTAATAATAAAGAAATACATTATTATGCGTTAATATAGCACCTAGAGTTAAAAATTTCAACTCATAATTTTTTTGCATGAAATATGAACTACTCTTTTGACTAATAAAAATATAACAATATAATAATTACATGTAACATCTTAAAAAAATACACACATCAAACACATAAAACATCAGCACAGATAACCAAAAACCTAACATTACATCAAACGAAAACTCGATGCATACCCAAAACTAAGCAAGGTCGTTTAAGGTCGTCGTCAATCAATACCGGCCAAGAGAAATGACACGGTTGAATGCATAAATTAGTGTAATATACTGGCAACTTCTTTGAAAGCGTAGAAAGAGGTATAATTGAAGTTAGAATCGAGGAATTAAAAGGTAGGTGTATTTGGAATGCTTTAGGGGTTTTTATAATTAGTGTTCTATTATATTTATATTACATTAGGGTGGAGTGAAAAATATAAAATATAGTAAATTCACCTATACACTTAATATACATAATAATATGTGTATAAGTGAATTTGGGATGCTTACATATATGAAAATGTTAAAAAAATGTTTATAGAAAAAGAAGTGTGTTATAGACGAAACAGTCTTTAATAATCTTTCATACACAATTTATGACTGCATAAAGTAAATGATGAGTGGTCATTATTTCGTCAAAAATTATTAAAAAAATAATATTTAAAATGTATTCTGTTTTAATATGGTGAAAATAAATACAACGACTGAAAAAAAATATTTGGAAAATCAATGACAGCCAAGCTTTTTATTTTACTAATAGTTACTTATTTACTAAATGAACAATATTATTACTACGCTAGTCACGTAATATCTTAGATCTTGTATTGAATTATCTAGAGTGAGATACAGAAAAACTAGATAAAACAACACTTTTTGTTTAACTCGTATCTGCCGAACCTTTTTATCAATGTGTCCCAAAAATTATACATACTGCTGACCTAAATTATATTATAAGTAAGTTTATAAAAAAGGGTTAAGTGAATAAAAAGGTAAAGGAAGAAAGGTAAAGGAAGAAAGGTTTATTGCTTTGTAATAAATAGTAAATTGTCTGTTATATTCACAGTTATAATGTTTTTCATTTACATAGATTATTACAATAATATAGTTATCATGTACAAAAATATCATGTTTATTACTAAAATGAATATGAAGCTAACTAATGATATTAATTTTGGGCATTTTAGATTACCAAAATCAACTAGCCATATTTAAAACTGAAAAACATAAATTCACATGACTAATATTATAGCGTTCTATTCATTTTCCTTTCAAAACTGCTCATTTCTTTTTTGCTTTTCACGAAAATAAAACTCCGATCATTCTTTTAAATAACTTTAATAATTCTCCCAACACAGTCAAACCGAAAATCCTCTTATTTCATAAAACAACATCCATACTAATATTATAAATGCGAAAGTAACTCTGTCTGTCTGTCTGTTACTCAATCACGCCTGAACTACTGAACCAATTTGCATGAAATTTGGTATAGATATATTTTGATACCTGAGAAAGGACATAGGATAGGTTTTATCCCGGAAATCCTACGGGAACGGGTTTTTCTCTGAAAACGCGGGCGAAGCCGCGGGTGGAAAGCTAGTAATATATAACTGGACATTTCTCGTTTCGTCATAAATTAAACATCTCCGCAACATCTGGATATGCCGGCCAACTTACTGCATATTTTATAAGCACATTACATATAAATAATTCAAAAGGTTATATGAATCTGTATATTTTTTATCTGTAACTTTCGGTAATCCGTGGTTAGTCATATTTCAGCTCGTGGCTTTATTCGTAGACATATGAAATTTTTAGTCTAAATAGCTCGTGTGTTTTGCTGTATTTAGTAATCTATATTACTGTAAAGTTTAATCCAAATCCGTCTAGTACTTTTGTAGCCAATTCGCTACAAACATACTTAGATACAAATCTGTTCTATTAGTAGACTAATAAACTGCGTAAATAAAAAATAAATCTATGCTCATATTAATTTTATAGAGCTGAAGAGTTTTTTTGTTTGAACGCGCTAATCTCAGCTACTATTGCTCCGATATGAAAAATTATTTCGTTGTTAGATAGCCCATGTATCGAGGAAGGCTAGGCTATATATTATCATCACGCTAAGACCAACAAGAGCGGAGCAACGCCAATGAAACCGTGGGGCACAGCTAGTACTTTAAAAAAATAATTCATACATATAGCAAAAAAGTTTTGTGGTTTTATGAAACCACGGTAAAAGTGAAACTGTTCGAACGGTTCCGAACACTGCTTTGTGTAGCGCATGTCGCGTGACGGTCTGCCGCGATACACGTGACATGCGCTACACAGACCAAAAAGTTTGAGACGATGTAATAAAAGTTTCACTTTAAAAATATTATAACACCATATTATCCTTACACTCCATTCCCCAAAAAATAAGAAAGAAAACTGCGTACAAACTTTACCTACGTATATAATATTACTTTTCGGCTCTAAAAGTTAGAGGTTATCCAAACTATTGATCTGATTAAATAGTTTCCTTAGAGATAAGCCCAAAGTTTTGGTTATGTAAGAACCTTTCGCCTGCGGTTTCGCTCGACCGTTCCGCAATATTATAATGTTTAGATCGTGTTTATTTCCCTGCCCAATCTTGTTTTCTAGGGGGATAATTATTATTTATTGGATAATTAAAAACACGGATATGTTTGCTCTATGATTTATTTTAGATTATCTACATGAAAATCGGTTTAACTGCTTAACATATTAAGGTAATTCAGAGTGACATTAATATTTTAAATAAGCCTTTTTTTCTACTTCTTCAGGAGATATGAAAATGTTTGAACATTTTATTTGAAGTAAAACCTCTTTATATTAGGCGCTTTGAAAGTAAAATTTGAAGACCGCGTCATAGCAATACCGTCACGTCATGGAGTAAGGCGACGATTGTAGTATAATTGAATCTTGCCAAAGAAGTTTCACGTCTGACACGTATGCTCGGCACACCCACGCTCTTATTTTTCCGTTTTGTCCTTAACATAATATAATTCGTAATTCATAAATTAACTTACTAGTAAATAAATAACATAAATACTAGATAATTAAACCTATAACCTACTTCATTACATCCTTACTTCTAAAATAGCATTTTAACTATTCAACTGCTGCTAATTGCGTGTCAACTTCAATAGACTAAGCATTTAACGCAAAATGTAATTCTCTTCAAAACCCTACAAACGCTTGGACCTTCGTCAGAACCCTGGTACTTACAACAAGAGTCTTCAAATTCTGCTTAATTACAAATTAAAAAATACCCTCACAAGTGGTAGAAAATTGTACTTAAACAGTTAAACTATATAGGTACATGTTATATGCAGAATTTGGAATATTTAATACGTGGAACTTACCATCAGGTGACTTATTATTATAAAGCTGAAGAGTTTGTTTGAACGCGCTAATCTCAAGAACTACTGGTCCGATTTGAAAAATCATTTCGGTGTTAGATAACCCATTTATCGAGGAAGGCTATAGGCCGGATATATCATCACGCTAAGAGATGCGGAGCCACGCGGGTGAAACCGTGGAGTGCGGCTAGTTCTTTTATAAAATATCACGATCGGATCAGTATTTCCGATCATAACTCCCTACAAACATACAAACTGAACTTTATATTATTAGCATAGATACACAAAATGCCTACAGCTATAGAATTAGTCAACTCATGTGTGAAAGAGCAGCGACCCGAGTTAAAAAGGTTTTAATGGCGAAAGCATTATATCATCATTTTTCATTAGACTCGCCTTGTTTGTAAATTTGCTGATTACGTAGTGTTAAAAGGGGTGGTGGGAAAGAAATATTTACTAATTGAAGGTATAAATCAGTATGAGCATTTTTGAAGTGAAACTTCTTTATCGGGGTTGGAAAAATATTTAGTGTAACATTTTTTCGTTACGCGTGACATTTTTCCGACGCGCCATCTTTTTCTTATCCCTACCACGCGTGATTCGACGTATTTCTGTAAAGTTGCATATAGTAAATTATTTTTTGAAAAATAAGGGTCATAAAGAAGTTTCACTTGTTACGTGTGTAGGTACACGCACAAATTTTTTTATTTATATAGATACTGTTTTCCGAATCGGTGGTAAATATTCAAATATATTATGACGATTCAAAAGTACTACATAGGTAGTTATACAACTTATCTATACTAATATTATAAAGCTGAAGAGTTTGTTTGTTTATTTGAACGCGCTAATTTGGGGGACTACTGGTCCGATTTGAAAAATTTCTTCTGTGTTAGATAGCCCATTTATCGAGGAAGGCTAGATGCTATTCCTACTATATATTATTATCTCACTAAGGCCAACAGGAGCGGAGCACTGCGGGTAAAACCGCGGAGCACAGCTAGTTATCAAAATACTAAAAGAATTTAGTCCCATGCTTACTAGATTTATAACTCAATAACGCCTTGGAATAAATAGTTACGTATGTGTATTAGGTATTTTCCTTATTTCTATCGTAGAACATTCCTATATAGAGGGTCGTTCTCACGTATTTTGGAGTGTTCCCTCCACGTATCGTTATATTAGATATATGTCGTTTCCATATTACAATGTAGATTTGTTAAGTGTATTTTTCCGTGATAATATCACGTCATATTATGTTTAGTTGAACTCGGTCGAGAGTCGACAGAATGAGATCTTGTTTTGAACTGTGGTTTAGTCAATTTATACCTCTTCAATTAAAATAGTAGATGAGTTGTTATTGTTTAATGTTTAGTTTGAGTTGTAATAAATATTAAAGAAATGATTTATAGAATCAATGTTAGATATTTTATTCGGAGTCCAATTACTTATCATTCCGATTTTATTGTTTTTTTACGGTTCTTCTGAGCGAATATTGTAATTAAAATATAAAATTTCTTGATTACAACATTACGACTACTACTGCTACTAAATTTTAATACATACATACTTTAATAGAAACTAAATAGTAGCATATTCAGTAGCTCTTATCAGGCTTTATAACTTTTAATTTTTCTTTGTTTTCAGTAAGTAGGTAATTCACAAAAGCGTACACATTGTTAAAAGTTATAAGCCTCCTTACGTTGGCCCAAATATTTGAGTAATTCGGGAATACCTAGACTTATTTTTATAAAGGAAAAACAAAAAGGATACTTCGTTTAAAACTTTTAATTCTGACATTAGGTACTTACACCACGATTAAGGGCTAATTTTTCAATCCTTGGTTAAAACTTATTCGTCGAATAATGTATAAAACTACCATTTCAAAATGTATTATTATTGCCCGCAATTGACAGTTTACAGGTGACATTTTAATATTATCGTGTAATACTTTATTGGACGGATAAGTTTTAACAGGGATTGAAAAATCGGCCCTTAAATGAATAACTCTTATCTGGACGAAATCGCTATTCAGAGATAAGGTCGTCGTTTGGTACATTACATTTGGTAGGATACATTCCTAGGTTAAGTGTCAATTTTTAATTTATCTAGAGCAATAAAGTTTAAATAAATAAATAAACTGTATTGAACAAGTGTTTTATATTAGAATATTGTAGGGACATACAATATGAGGAATATATGGAAGATAAAAACCCATGGAGGGTTGTCGCGTAAAAACCACAGGACAGTTCTTTGGTATAGGTATTATGATAATATATTATGATATTACATATTATGTAATTTGTAAAATTGTAAATCTGACATGATTTAAAAGAGCAACTATGGAGTTTCTTGCCGATTCTTCTCCGTAGATACTGCTTTCCGAATCGGTGGTAATGTTAAAAACATGTACTTAATGACGTTTCAAAAGTGCTTCTAGAAGAAGTCTAATTGAATAAATAAATGTTTGAGTTTGAGTTTGAGTTTGAGGCAAATCTCTATTAAAGACAATTATGTACCTAAAATGCGTCATCTTCATGATCAGAGTATTTTGATCTTACTGTATTGTGAACTTGGATATTTTTTTGCACGCCTCATAAGCGAAGCGTTGAGGTGGGTACTACTGTCACTTCGCGCAAAACATCTGATTTTTCAAACTTAAAATGTCTTTATGTATCATACATTGCACTTGTAAGATAATACATACACACACATATTAAGAAAAAACACTATTTTTAACGTTCATGATATTTTTGATGTCATTTTTGTTATTTAAACTAGTTAAAAAACAGTTTAAAAAAGTTCTGTCTTGGACGTCCGTGTGTGTGCGGATCCTTTTTCTTGTTAACACGATAGCGACCGAAATACTTTACTAATCGAGTCTTTTTTTTTCTCTTACGCTTGAGTATGCTCAGGAATAGAACCCTTTCATTTTTCAGGGTCTGATTCAATGTGGTTTAATTGTTATTAAATAAACAATAATAATAATTAATAAATATTTATTAAAAAAAAATTATGAGGCGTGCACTTTTGGATTTTCCAAATTATTTTCACTCTATATTCGGTCAAATAAAATTGTATTAAAATGACAAAAAATCCTATCCTTACTACTCTGTATGTCTAACTTTTACGTCACATAGATATGCGATTTACATCTGAAGATAGGAGGCTAGACACACACTACTTTTTACCGCGGTGAAATATGTTTTTTTAACGAGGTACAAGTAGTAAATATTATAGTAGTTATAGGTAGTAGATAATATAGTAGTATGTATTATAGATTTGCCAACGTTGTGTCTTGTGAGTATTAAAGATATTATCAATGAATTTAGGATCTATCCCAAAATAACTGGCACAATTATTTCGGTGAATAGCTCGTTATCTATTGAAATCTCAGATTGAACTAGAGTTGGTAATTTGCGGTCTGTAGCTGTAATGCGAAATCTAAAATGTACCACTTATAGTGGATATATAACATAATACATAACTATATAAAATGATTAGCTTTCCGCTCGCAGCTTCGCCCGCGTATTCAAAGAAAAACCCGCATGGTTCCCGTTCACGTGGGATTTCCGGGATAAAACCTATCCTATATGTTAATCCAAGTTACTCTCTATATGCGTGCTAAATTTCATTGTAATCGGTTCAGTCGTTTTTGTGCGAAATAGTTACAAACATACATACACATACATCCATCCTCACAAACGTTCGCATTAATAATATTAAGTAGGAAGTAGGTATCCTACTAAGATAAACATGAGTTATAAGTATCATAAAACAGTTATTTACTTATATAACTACTCGTAAAAAAATCCTTAAACTTTATGAATGAACCTAGCTTTTTGCCCGCGTATTTGCGCGCAAAGAAAATTCCCGCGGAAATTCGATTATTCGCCACGGTACCCTGTACCACTCTTAGGTACTTAGCCTTACCTACTACTTGCAGATAATAACATCATATCATAAAATCGCTCCAGTATGATATGAAGAATATAATACTTACGCAAATAAACAAAAAAAACCATTTTCACATTTGTAATATTAAGTAAGGAATTACTCATTAAAATAAGAACGATAATCCTGCCAACATCAATGTACAATTTAACCAATAAAAGCAACCAATTTAAATAGTACTTTAACCAACACACTAACTTTCCAAAAAATATATCTATCGGTCACAATATTCAGCTCTTTCTTGATTCTATTAGCCACTTAATAAATCCCAATTCCTTCCAAGAGAAAGATTAACAAAAACAACTTGTTTATTTCCTTTATTATTTTGTCAGCCCCGTTGCGCAACCGACCTCTATTTGACTTAGAGCTGATTTTTCAATCCTTGGTTAAAACTTATTCGTTAAATAACGTATTAAACTATCATTTCAAAAATGTATTCTTATTGCCTGTATTTGACAGTTTACAGGTGACATTTTAATATTATCGTGTAACACTTTATTGGACGGATAAGTTTTAACTGGTTTTAACCAAGGATTGAAAAATCAGCCCTTAGCGTTCTAACAGACGAACGGCAAGTTGTGAACGGCAGAGGCTACTTCAGTCGTCGCCACATGTCAACGGCAGTCGTCGGCACGTCGACGGCAGCTGTCAATATTATGTTCGTCTGTGAGAACTCTTAGTCTTCATACATTGTTCCTGTTCAAAGACTGTGTTGACTGTGTGTTGACTGACAGGTTGGCTTGGTTGGTAGTGACCCTGCCTTCCAAGCCAGAGGTCGTGGGTTCGATTCCCACCCAGGGCAAATATTTGTGTGATGAACATAGGTGTTTGCTGTGTCTAAGTGTTAATTATCTATATAAGTATTCATTTAAAATTATATAATATTATGTTTGTTTATCAGCCTGGTTTCCATAACACAAGCGAAAGCTTAGTATGGGATCAGATCGTGCCGTGTGTTAAATTTGTCCTGAAATATTTTGTATATATATACTAGCGGTCCGCCCTGACTTTGCCTCTGGTATATGTTTATGTTTACTTTACATAAGAACCATCCTGGTATATCAAGGAATATTATAAAAAAAGAATTATCGAAATCGGTCCACCCGTTCAAGCGTGATGCCGTGACCAAGGGAAATAGGGATTCATTTTTATATATAGAGATATTATTAAAGAATTAATTACTTCGAAATATTCCACTGTTCTGCATTTTTGCTGGAAAGTAGGTTAATTTACTATTCACCAAAGACTTTTTGTTTTACCAGGAATTGAGTCTTGAATAAAAAATTAGATACGCTAATCACATTGAAAAGATTCGAGGAAAACGTTTTAGTTTTTTAACTATCTAGCTTCATATTATTACGTTTGAATAGGTTTTTCCTAGTTAGAAATAGTTCTTACTACTAATTAATATTAAATTTTGAGTAGCGTTTAGATACTATTATGTATTCTGTGTTTTGAGCTTAATTGTAATAGGCGTTCATAGTTATTTTTTTTACAAGGAAAAACGCGTGCTTTTGATAAATAAGGTCTTACTGTAAATACTGCATTTACGTTAATATTATGTACTTCAAGATATATAATATCTTTAGCTGTTATGTATATTAATATTAATAGGTTCTCAGCTAGGTTTTAGGTAGAAAAAATTAAAACTCGTTCTTAAAGAGACTTTATTCTTCTTTACGACTTTTACACCATAATAATATGATTAATTCGCAGCATTCATTTAAAAATAAATAAGTACCATAACTGAAGTCTGAAACCCGAAAGTTCACGCGCGAAAAGTATTAAATTATGTTTCCTTGCGGGCGCCATCTTGTATTTCGTGACGTCACTCGAAACAGCTGATGCTTAAGACACTCATAACGACAGCTCATTTGCAATTATGATAAGTATTTTAGAAGTTATGCTGAAACATATGAACGCTCGGATACACAGAATAATTTTATACTGGGGTAAATTAAATACCTTTTACTTGACGGCTTGCTTTACTGAAAATGGGTAGAATTAGCTTCTGACATACTTTGAAGTGAAACTTCTTTAGGCATGGTGAGAGTAAAATTTCAAGGTATCGCCACGTTATGGAGTAGGCGACGATGTTATCTTCGAATATTGCCAAAGAAGTTTCACTTCTGACACGTGTGCTCGGAAACAGGCTCATTTTTTTAACAAAAAGCAACTTTTATAATGGTTCAGGTTTTGATGACAATTATTACAAACAATCAAAAATCAAATCGTACCTCTTTTATATTAGTAAAAAGACCTTTTATGCCAAAATTTTTCCATCAATATTACAATTTACCAATTATGCTATCCTTAACGTGCTAACATGTGTCTATTTTACATGAACTTAACGTCATAAAATCCAAAATGGCTTCCCTTCGCACGTCGTAAAATCTCCAAACTAAACACCCATAACACCCCTATAACAAGCGTGAAACTACATAGTACCGCGCAATCCGTGTTACCGGTATTAACCGGTTGTATCCGGTCCGTACCGGGTATATCCGGCTAACGCGAGTTCAGGCGGCTAATGAGTTTTACCTCGACATTTGTCGTGTATTTGATGAATTGTTACATGAATTGCAGGGCCGGTTTCCGGGGATTTTAGGGCGCCGATTAAGTAGGGGAAAATAGTTTTTTATATGAATTATTAAGAACGTCTTATACAACTATAAAGTCGTTAAAACATCAAGACGAGTCGCTATATGTAGACAACCTACTACAAAAAATATTTGATTCTACGCTCAAACTGAAATCTTACGTAGAGTATGTTAATAATTGTAGAGCCATCGAACAAAACTTCAAACCACTCACTTAAATCATGTCATACACTGAGATTGTAAAACAGTTATTAATTTATTAGCTTCAGTATCTAATTTATTTCTTCTTTATTAAAAGCAGTTAGTAAAAGCACTTAAGTAAATAACTTATGTTCAAAGCTAGACTCTATTGCAATACCAAATGTCATCTAATCGTTAATTTTTGTACAATAGAGTAAGAATACCATACATCCGTATAACCTATCGCGCCCTAAACAAAACTAGCTTATAAACTATAATATACTAGCTTTCCGCCCGCGGCTTCGCCCGCGTTTTCAGAGAAAACCCCGCATAGTTCCCTTTCCCGTGGGATTTCCGGGATAAAACCTATCCTATCTCTCAAGTTGGATCGAACTGCACATGGTGTGCGAATTTTATTATAATCGGTTAAGTGGTTTAGGAGTCCATTGAGGACAAACATTGTGACACGAGATTTATATATATTAAGATTATTATTTCACAAAAATTTAATGCTAAATTCGTCCCTGTACTGTCGCGTGAGGACATCGATTTTTCTTCGTAGAACGTTTAGCTTCAACAAATATCTGCTTTAATAAAATGATCACATTTTTGATATTCCTTCACGGTTGTCGATTCAATTCTATTACGTTCATGAATAATTTCTTTAATTTGGTTTTTATTTGAATAAGTTATGCTTGTGTTTATCGTAAAATGGTTATTGCGTAAGTGAATTAACTATGAAGCTTACTAGAATAATATAAAGTAAAAGATATTATGTTTATTTAGAATGTTTATATACATAATATTATCTGTGATATTATTATGTTATCTGTGTACTGAAAATGTTAAGTTTATTATTAATGTTTGCTTGACTAAATTAAAAATTCTGCATTGATTGACTTCAAATTTTGTCACAATTAATAATTACTGTACTGTAATATGCCATAATAAAGCATCACTGTAGCTACTCCGATAATTTCATAAATTCATTTAACAGTTCATCCTTGTATTGAAATTAATTCAGGCTTTTTATTCGTTTATCTTTGGTATTTTTAATGGAAAGAAATGGTAATAAACTCAGTAATTTGATAACTTTTTCTGTTTCATTTAACGGAATTTAAATTCATAAATAACGTAACTTCAACATTCAATTTATATTTTTTTATCAATTTAACAATTACATAATATCCTAACATACAGACTTACATATCTACATAACTAGCTTTCTGCCTGCGGTTTCGCACGTTTTGTCTAAATCCTAATAAATTATTTGCTAAAACTTTCCTCTTGAACCACTCTACCTATTTAAAAAACCATATCAAAATCCGTTGCGTAGTTATAAAGATTTAAGCATACAAAGGGACATAGGGACAGAGAAAGCGACTTTGTTTTATACTATGTAGTGATGTTATCTAGGTAAGTCATAGAAATGTTAATAACAAATGTTTGCTTGACAAGCTCAAAAATTCTGCATCTAATGCATTTAACAATTACATAATATCGTAACATACAGACTTACATACTTAATACCAGTATCAGTAAATGAGGCACTAAAAGTAATTCTATTATATTTTCACGAATGATTCTGACGGCACATACATCTTTGTCCCTTGACATGGGTCGTTCAAAGCCCATTGGAAAAGGGTCTTTTAAATGATTATAAATAGCTTGTGATTTGCTGTGGCCTAATATGTAGGTTGAGGTTTTATATAGGCTTGCTATATAGACTCACTTTTGTCAAGTAGAGTTCGTATTATTTTGTTATCAACTCTGCCTTTTTTCAAAGTTATGTGATAAGCTCAATTGCTTATATACCTGTACATAATATGTAGGTATTAACATTGAAATAATAACAAAAACTACATGAATTTTACACCAAGAACATTGAAGCAAATCATCGTTATAACTATGTTGTAGGTCTTTCAATATAATATTATGTTATACAAGTGAATAATATAATGAGAACAATCATATTATTCAGATCAAACAGCGTTGTAACAAAATTAATTTTCAGAGCCTGATTTTATAAGCCTGCCCATTACTTTTACCGCTGAATCACGATATCTATTGTCCCAAAATGCAATACCTATTTACGAAGGTATTGTGGTTGCTATGGTAACCATGATGTAAAGCAGTATTATTTCCAGTATGAAATATTAAAATTTAAGCGCTTTAAGTACATAATATAACACGACCAATTTACGAAGGTAGCATGGTTAAGTACCATGGTAACCACGATTTAAAGAATGTTATTTCCGGTAAGGAATTTAAAAATTTAAACGTTATAAAGTCTATTGCCATCACTGTTCCACACTGGAAATATTACTGCTATAGCCGTCATAACCTGACCCAATTGAAAAGACAATTAAAATTCAAAAACAATCGACAATTCAATTAATTAACGTAATTCGAAATTAAGCCAATGAATTCCTGATAATGTTCGGATCTGTCAGCTACACTTGCCGCCATTTATCATTGATGGATTTAAATTGGTTTAAGAACGATTATTGTTTGCTAACCCTGGTTTGTGGTTTAAATTGAATGTAACCTATGAATTGGATAATGTTTTAACTTGTGTGAAACTCATTGAGATAATATTACTACTATGGAGGAGACACCACGAACAAAATCTGTGCGCCATTTTTTTTGCTCTAACTAAGTTTTAAAAATTATTATCTAGTTAGGTACTTACCGATAAAAGTTATTCCTTTGCACTTTTCCGTATTATTTGTATTATTTGTGCAATATCGTAACACACACGAAGGCATATTTGATGCGTTTCACTTTAAAACAAATAAAAAATGAGCGTGCAGTTACGCCATATGGCGTATGTTGAGCGGAACATAAGTGATGTAGGCGGTGTCGTCTCCATATGTGTATCTCAATGGTGAAACTTAACATTTTCAACGCTTTGCTTGTAGTTAGTAATGTCTTAGCCAGATGTAAAATTTTATTGTAAGTTGAACTATGTTAGGTTAGGATAAATAGATAAATACTAAATTATAATTGTTAAAAAAGGAGTGTAGAGTGTTACCAAGATTAATCATTGCATATAATATTTAATCGTTTGGTAGGTATTAGATCTACTCATAAACACATAAGTACTTATTTTGGCATCATTAGGTACTATGTAACATATTTAATGTTAAATTTCAATTATTTTAAAAATGTTCCTTCTCTGTAAAAACTACGTTTCGCATCGGTGCTGAGTTGATAACCTATTTTATGACGATTTTAAGGAGCGTCTAGAAAAAATCTAAGTGAATAAATATTTTTTTGAGATTGAGTTCATTCACATAGTATTATTTATTTCATTATTGAGTCTCGAATACAAAATTTCAGCTCAATTGATAATACAATTGAAATAAAGCAATAATCTCATAAAATATAACCTTATTGTAGAGCATAGTACCTACGAGGCTACGTCTGACATCTTCTTATATATAAAAATGAATCGCAAAATGTGTTGGTAAGCGCATAACTCGAGAACGGCTGAATCGATTTCGATAATTCTTTTTTTATTATATTCCTTGAAGTACGAGGATGGTTTTTACGTAGAGAAAACGTAAATATGTACCACGGGCGAAGCCGGGGCGGACCGCTAGTTTGTCATACATATAGAACGACTAATTTGGACGATTTTTGTATTCAAGCTTATTTTCAAAGGGCAAAATAAAGAAAAACGAAATAAGGAATCGATTTTTCATTCAATTCTTTTCAATTTTTTAATCTGTATTGTTTCGCGCCGTTTCAATTATTTCTATAGCTCATTTGCCTATATCACTGTAAAAGTTGATCAAAATCCGTCCAGCAGATTTTTACGTGAATGAGTAACAAACATACATCCTGTTAAACTTTCGCATTTATAATATACTAGCGGTCCGCCCCGGCTTCGCCCGTGGTACATATTTCGCAATAAAAAGTTGCCTATGTTCTTTCTCAGGGTCTAAAGATTATCTGTGCCAAATTTCATCAAAATCGGTCCAGTAGTTTATGCGTGAAAACCATACATACATACAAACTTTTCCTCTTCATAATATTAGTATAGACTAGCTTTCCGCTCGCTGCTTCGCCCACTTTGTCTAAAACCTAATAAATTGTATTCTAAAACCTTCCTCTTGAATCATCCTATCAATCAAGAAAAACTGCATCAAAGTACGTTTTGCAATCTGCGTTTGTATGTGTATCTATTTTTCCTCTCTCGAGATAAAGCCCTTATATATCTTCTTATATATAAAAATGAATCACAAAATGTGTTGGTAAGCGCATAACTCGAGAACGGCTGAACCGATTTCGATAATTCTTTTTTTATTATATTCCTTGAAGTACAAGGATGGTTTTTATGTAGAGAAAACGTAAATATGTACCACGGGCGAAGCCGGGGCGGACCGCTAGTCTTATATATAAAAATGAATCGCAAAATGTGTTGGTAAGCGCATAACTCGAGAACGGCTGAACCGATTTCGATAATTCTTTTTTTATTATATTCCTTGAAGTACGAGGATGGTTCTTATGTAGAGAAAACGTAAACATGTACCACGGGCGAAGCCGGGGCGGACCGCTAGTTTTAAAATAAAATATTTGGCTTCAAGAAATTTCTATTACAGAGACAACAGAAGCGAAAGATTTTGTTTAAACATTCCCTGTGCAAATCGCTTCAATAAAATTGTATGTTCGCTATTTTGATAGCATTCTTGCTACGGTTTTGTGGGAAACAGGAATATTTTTTTAGCTTTGTTTGTTTTTAAAAAGTAAACTTTTACTTCAATATCACGCAGATAAGATATAAGATAAATAAATAAATCTTTGGATTTTCATGCACTTATTGATATATTGTGTTTTAGTCAGTTAGATAATTTTTTAGTTTCCATTCATTTGATTATATAGTTTAGGCTTAATTTAATACGTATGATAAACTTATACTTAATAATTTGTAAATAACGCAATAGAGTTAAATATTGAAATAAAAACAGACATTATGGTATTTAAGTACATTTTATTTAAGTATGTATTTCCCAAATTCCCAGAAGGCCATTCTCTTGTAGAAAGGTCTTGATTCAACGAATATGTCTGCATCTATATTCATGAAATTCAGTGAATCTGACGTAACTTCCGGCCTTGTGAAAGGAAGGAGTTCTGTCACTTCCTGTGTCGGATTTCTAAAATAAAGATGTATTTATTATTTTAAAAATTATTTATATTTTTGTAGCTGACTGTACCGATCATGTGTCAGCGTAGAAAGTGAATACTTGTAAAAATATGAATACCATTTCTCAAGTTCAAAACTATAGTTTAAAAAGAAGCTTCTATATTCATTCTCCTTTGACAGTTACAATACAACAAACAGACACACAGACAACTTCGCTAAATGGTCACTTGAACTTTATAATAACATAAAAACACATGAAACGCAATGAGCCTAAATTAACTCTAATACGGACAAAGGGTTGTGGTCTGTGGTCTGTTTGTCTGTCTGCAAATCCCCTTGTGTGTATTATGTCGAAAGTTATAGAATAGGTCGTATTGCTATGTTGTGAAGTCATAACTGTTAATACTAACAAATTAATAAGTTAAGTAATAATATTTGTAAAATTTTAATTTTAAATAAGAGTCAGGCAAAACAAAATAAACCGTTTTTGATATACGAAAAATATTTCTATTTTAACACGCTTTTATTATTTATGACCGCCTCCTTGGTACAGTGGTTGACTCGTGAGCGTAGCACCGAGTGGTCCTGGGTTCGATTCCCGGTAGAGACGAAGAAAAAAAAATGTCTTGGTCTGGTAGGACACAGAAGGCTGATCACCTACTTGTCCGTAAAGAAAATCGATCAGTGAAACAGATTTATAATGTATCTGCCCCTTACCCCACTTGGGGACATGGGACTTCACTTTTTATTATTACATAGCTTCACCTGTATGTTTGTATGTATCCGACTCTACTACTAGACTAGGCTCGATTTTGGCCAATTTTAAACGGAGAGATTTAATTTTATCTTTGTATACTTATCAAGGATCGGTGACAATACAACAATTTCATGAGTTGAAGCTTGTTTTAAGCTTTTTTGGCGGTATTAGAATTGTTTCTTACTCTAGTAGTCCACATAAAACTACATATTTCTGACAAACACACTTATATGATACTCAATTAAAAAATTATTACTAAATATTTCGCTTTTTTGCCGCTTGGTTGCCTGGCAGAGATCACTGCTTAGTGATAAGGCCGCCAATAATTGTACTACATCTTTTAGTACCATATAATTTCTTTTTATTGTTTCTTGTTATTTAATGGTTATATTACAATAAAGTGTAATAAATAATAAATAAATATGATCAAGAAAAACCCAATACATTACTGAAGCAATATCTATTAAGCTTGAATACAAATTGTAATAAGACTTGCTAATCACAACCTACTTAATATAAAACTATACGCGTTTTGTATCGACACTATTTACATAATAAGACGATATTTCAATAGAGGACTCATAAATATCGTTATTAAAATGTATTATTTACTATGTTCTGCCCCGCGGACTAAGCCACGAAAACTTTCATCCCTTATATTAATCCTTTGAACCACTATTTTTGGAAAAAAGTTATTTACGAAAATTTATAATGTACAATCCCGGATATATCTAAATTGTATATTATTATTATGGTTTATTTGTAATCTGTGTATTGGAAAATTGAAATGTATGTGACAATATTAATGTAATCTTCTTATATATAAAATTCTCGTGTCACAATGTTAGTCTGCATACTCCTCCGAAACGGGTGGACCGATTCTCATGAAATTTTCTGTGCATATCGGGTAAGTCTGAGAATCGGCCAACATCTATTTTTCATATGTACCACGGGCGAAGCCGGGGCGGACCGCTAGTTTAAATATAATATTGTATTGCAATACCTGCATAAGGTTTCTAATATGTAAAATGTATTAGTATGCAATAAATTATTTGATTTGATTTGATTTGAAAAGTACCCTGTGTTTGACTCTGGACTGGTTCATAACTATTATAATATGTATTTCTAATAGAAATCGATGCTGAGGAAGCGAAAGCGTAACATACAAACAGTCAGAAAGATAGACGCATTTGTAATATTAATATGAATAAGCTACATTATCTGGCAAATTTAGTTGTTTGTTTTTTTTATTGAGCTTATTAAAAGACACTTTAAATATATTTTATACAAAAAATAAACTTTATATATGGTAAAAATTTATTAAAATTTTGATACTTTACTGTTCCTATATAGACCGGGAGATACTGACACAAAATTTCGAGTCATTTGTAACAGGATGGCGGTTCTACAGGGGTCTTAGTACGCAATGACAAAAAGAAAAACGATGGTGTGAACGCTGGTACCGGCGGCTTAGTCGCGTGGGCGTTAGTCGAACTCGTCGGAAAAATAGCGAAGTCAAACGATTTGTAACACAAAAATTTTAGAATTTACCGATAGCCCATAAAAAACAAGTAGGCGGTAGTGTCATGCCATACTTTTCCGGTGTGACTTACACCCCGCCATACCGACGAGAATGTGTTGATTTAAAAAAAAAACAATTCAACCATTTGTACCAGGCTAACTTTTGCACAGGTAACCATCGTCGTGCAGCCATTTACGAAAATCACCATGCCATACTTTTCGGACGATTCCAAATGGTCGCCATACCGCCGAAAATCTGCAAATTTTTTTTTTCGCCGAACCATTTGTAACACCCTAAATATTTTTTTCAACAACTCCTGAATGATTATAAATAGAAGTGTGATAATGCCATACCTGTGGGAGGTGGCGAATGTGTATAAGATTTTTTTTTATTGTATGATTTTATTCGTATTTTGAACGATTTGTAACAGTATGGCATTAATCTTTCCTATAAGTTTGAGGTTCAACAAATATAAATACAAAATTTCAAAGATCTAGGTGGTAGAAATCTTCACTTCTATAAATTAATAATAAATTTATTTATGAAGTATGGCAGCACTTTTTCCCCCTACTAGAAGTATGGCAAATATAATAATGGTCACATTTTATCAAATACTCTCCAAAAATCCAAATGCAATACTGGTACAAAAAGTTTGGCGAAAAAAAAAATTTTTGCAGATTTTCGGTGGTATGGCGACCATTTGGAATCGTCCGAAAAGTATGGTATGGTGATTTTCGTAAATGGCTACACGACGATGGTTACCTGTGCAAAAGTTAGCCTGGTACAAATGGTTGAATTGTTTTTTTTTAAATCAACACATTTGCGTCGGTATGGTGGGCTATAAGACACAGCGGAAAAGTATGGCATGACACTACCGCCTACTTCTTTTTTATGGGCTATCGGTAAATTCTAAATTTTTTGTGTTACAAATCGTTTTACTTTCGCTATTTTTACGACGAGTTCGACTAACACCCACGCGACTAAGCCGCCGGTACCAGTGTTCACACCATCGTTTTTCTTTTTGTCATTGCGTACTAAGACCCCTGTAGAACCGCCATCCTGTTACAAATGACTCGAAATTTTGTGTCAGTATCTCCCGGTCTAGCTTTGCCATTTGATGCAATTTGCGGACTTTTTTACATTATATGCTTCGAAATCTTTTTTTTTAATTTTGGATACTGCTTGGAATGCTTAAAAGAAGTGGTATATTAGCGTAAGTTCATTGTACGATATTCAAAACGGTTTATGAGCCCTCTTCACAATGGGCCGCTTTGGGCGAGTAAAGGCAATCACGATAGTGTAGAGCACCTAAATGTCTATGATCGGATGATTGCAGTTATTCATAATCGCCGTAATGGCGGCAAACATCGACAATCGTTTGTTGGGCCAACACTGCCCATTGTGAAGAGGGAACATTATGAAATATGACACAGGTCTTTCATAAAGCTATATACTTCAGGCTTTTACATTGTTAATAACAATTTATATACCTTTTGTTACTGTTGATAATGGACGAGAAATACTTTCCATAAATTCTATACAATAATTTATGACCTTTTCATTCAGTAAAGTATAAAGAATAAACGAAAAAATATTTTAAAGCATGCATACCTACTCGATGAAATTCGTGTAATTTTTTATGAATTGACAGCGCTCCCTTAGAGTTTATTAAAGGAACGACAAAGCAGAAGGAAAAGCAAAAAGATAGGAATTTTATTGTTAACATAATAATGAATGATCAAAAGGGATTTTTAGAATAATAAAAGTATTCTATAATAGAAGTGTTCATAGATATCATATTAATAAAGTAGATAGATATATGCACGTTACTCTGACGTACCTAATGTATAAATATATCAGTAGGTAATCAGAATCAGTACAGTGAGCACATTTATAATATTATTTTAAGCTCTCCGCCCTGTCTTCGTCCGTGGTAAATCCTATCCTACTAAGTATAATCCTACTAATATTATAAATGGGAAAGTTTGTGAGTATGTGTGTGTGTGTGTTTGTTACCCTTTCACGCAAATACTACTGAACCGATTACAATGAAATTTAGCACACATATAGAGGGTAACTTGGATTAACACAAAGGATAGGTTTCATCCCGGAAATCCCAAGGGAACGGGAACTATGCGGGTTTTCCTTTGAAAACGCGGGCGAAGCCGCGGGTGGAAATCTAGTATATGTAATATATATATATATATATATAGTCTATCTAATATGTATATAATATATATATGTGGGATGATAAGATGAGATGAATGATTAATTTGTGCTTCTGAACGTGTGTAAAGATTAATTTCTGAACGAAGATGTGAATGGAAGAGCAATAGACTTAGAGTGAAAGTGTAGCAAAGAGCGAATGAGGAATGATCTTTCTCTTTTTTGGGATCGTGGGTAAAGACTGCTGTTTCTCTGTTAAAAAATATCTAAAAATTAAGACAGTGGTTTGAAAATAAATCTAAAGAAGTTTAAAAGTGTTTTTTATTACGCCCCGATCCTACATATAACCTATAAGCATTCAGGGATCACATGCAGATATATCCAACGTTGTTCTTTTCAACCATTTGTACTTATTCGTACAACACTTATTCGTACAATAATTAATTTTATTACAAAATAACGCAGAAAGACACCAAGCAAATTAAAATAAATCGGACAATAGAACACATTTTTGTAATGAATGTATTGGAAGAATACATTTTAACTGACGATTTAAAGGATTGAAAAATCGCCCCTAAATAGAATCTTTTCCCCTTTAAAAGTGAATATTCAAACTTATGACTATTAATTCCAATCACGAACCAAGTCTATTTGTACCGTCTTTGACTTCAAATTCAAATTGCTAACTTCATTTGCAACTGTCTTTCCTTTCTTTCAATTGATTATTTTACAGACTCGTTTGGATAAGAAATAATTGTCTATACTATAGATTTTACTAGACTTTTTCCGTTTTTCCAACCGTGGCTTCGCCCACTTTGTCTAAAACCTAATAAATTATATACCAAAACCTTCCTCGAGAATCACTCTATCTATTAAAAAAACTGCATCAATGTCCGTTGCGTAGTTTTAAAGATTTAAGCATACATAATATGGACGGAGAGACAGCGATAGCGACTT
Organism: Colias philodice; assembly: GCF_061535455.1. Lineage (NCBI taxonomy): Eukaryota > Metazoa > Arthropoda > Insecta > Lepidoptera > Pieridae > Colias > Colias philodice. The sequence continues at coordinate 2,360,020 of NC_143115.1, forward strand.
TATTATTATTTATTTATAGCGATATACAGGGTGACTAGTAATTCGACGTGATCCTTCAAAGGGGTTATACTAGAGGTCATTTGCAACAAATTAAGTCCAGTTAACCAGGGGTCAAAAATGGATGGTTATTGAGCTATGACCCTTTTCTTTTTGAGGTGATGCAAGTTTTGGGCAAGTTTTTTTTTTAAACTGATCGCTCATTCTTCGGCTTTCAAAAAAATATCAATTGAATGTTAACAGTGTAGTAGTAAAACTACCATTTTAAAAACGGTATTTTAAATGCCCGTATTTCACAGTTTATGTGACATTTTAATATTATCTTTATTGGACGGATAAGTTTTATCCAAGCATTGAAAAATCGGCCCTTAACTGTCGAAGATTGGTCGTACCGACTCAGAGACCTTCGTTGGCTCATGCACATCAATAGCTGAAGATCATCACATGATCTAAGTAGTTTACGATTATATAGAGGACATACAAACTAACATTTATTTTTATTCAAAAAGGTAGTAATCGTATTTTTTCTTGTATTACGCTTCAGACTGTCCTTCGCTTTATCACTAACGAGCTAAATAATAGATTATTAATTATTATTTTGATAAAAAATAATGTTAATAACCAAACAATAATATAAACAAAGAGAGGAATTAAACAAGCAATTCTAATGAATTCTGCAAAGCTAGACTGTTAAAGAAATTGTTTTGAAACAAGAAATGACAAATATTTACGAGAACAATTTAGCAAGGAAAATAGCTTTTTCAATTGAAGTCAGGTCATAATAATATCGTTATATTTAGAGTAATTAGAGTATTTTAAGTATCAAAATCAAACTCAAACATTTATTTATTCAATTAGACTTCATCTAGAAGCACTTTTGAATCGTCATAACATATTTTGAACATTTACTCGGAAAGTATCTGTGGAGAAGAACTGGCAAGAAACTCTATAGTTGTTTTTTTACATCATTTTAGAAAATATACTTTCTTCTTCTACATGGCAGTTAGACACTTTTTTTAATATGATATAAATTCATACTTAATATTATAAATGCGAAAGTAACTCTGTCTGTCTGTCTTTTACTCAATCACGCCTTAACTACTGAACCAATCTGCATGAAATTTGGTATAGAGATATTTTTGATACCCAAGAAAGGACATAGAATAGGTTTTATCCCGGAAATCCCACGGGAACGGGAACTATGCGGGTTTTTTCCTGGAATGCGCGTGCGAAGCCGCGGGTGGAAAGCTAGTAAAAAATAACTACTGAAACTTAAATTTAAGCTCTTGCTAGAGCAAGATTATCAACAATTCTAATTTATTATTATACTAACCAAATAAAAAGTATCCTATGTACTTATACAGACTATAATCTACCGCTGTGTCAAGTTTCATACAGATTCGATATACTGTTCTTGCGTGAAAGAGTAACAAACATCCAAATACAAACGTTCATATTTATATTATTAAATCAGCTGTGCCCCGCGGTTTTACCCGCATTGCTCCGCTCCTTGTGATGATATACAGCCTATAGCCTTCCTCGATAAATGGGCTATCTAACACCATAATAATTTTTCAAATCGGAGCAGTAGTTCCTGAGATTAGCGCGTTCAAACTAAAAAACAAACAATCACTTTATAATATTAGTATAGATAGGATACATCAATATTCTATCAGTAGCAGTACTTTATTACTGTGAAGTAGTTACCCATATTATTTTAAAGCGGTGCCTACCTGTAATTTTAAAGCGGTGCCTACCTGTAATTTTAAAGCGGTGCCTACCTGTAATTTTAAAGCGGTGCCTACCTGTAATATTAAAGCGGTGCCTACCTGTAATTTAGATACGTAAATACTAATGTTTATTTTAAGTTAATATTGAATTGTTTGAACAAAAAATTATGTATCTAGTTGGTAAGCCTTTTTTAAATAAATAAATAAATTATTAATGTAAACAGTACGTTAATTATTATTAACGTACCTACTGTTTAGTATAAAATGAGATAATAACGAACAAAAGCAGTTTATTCAACAAACACAAATAATAATATTATGATACTAAACTTGTGAAAACCCAAAAAAATACAAATCGTAATTACATTCATAAAACCCAAAACTGAATACTAATTACTGCTGAGTGTGTTACGTTAATTTATTAAAATAATTTGACTAATTTTAAAAACTACGTAACAGTAGGAAAAATATAATGCAATGGAAAATTCTTTATCGTGCTTTTCCAGTATACACTATTAGGTACATTGTATAATTTATTTTGTACTTCTTACCTACCTCCTCCTTCATACTACTCCACACAGTAGGTTGCCTAAAAGAGATCACTCTTAAGTTATAAGGCCGCCTTCTGTGCTGGACTAGTTATAGGTTTAATTTGTATGCCAGCACAAAAAAGTGTAAATAAATAATATTGTGATATAGTATTTTATTATCTATGTCTATGATATTAAGTGTAATACAATCTGTTTTTATACCTTATTTATTTATTATTTTAACTGTTAAAAGCAAGGAAATATCTTAACGCAGGTTTTTGTTTCTGCTCTACCATAGAGTACCTATTTGCTATATCGCCACTAATTTCATTTCTTTTGAGACGGCTTTTTGTTTAAAATTGAAAAAAATCTGTCGAATTCGGTTAATATCCTATAACAGTGGTCTTTTTAATGTAAATAAATAAACGAAAATAAATGCAAAATAAAAATACATAATCTCCACAATGCGGAATAAATTCTGACTGACAAAGAATAAAACTAGACAAAGGAATTATGCATAATGTAGTTCATGTGCACATTTTCACGCGTCAGTTTTTCGTGTGAACATTTTTAGCTTAAAAACTAAGAGAATTCTTCATACAAATTAGAGAAAAAATTAAATTACTGTCCCGTCAGAATTACGTAAAAAATAGCTGACCCGGCAAATGTTGTTGTACCTGGACATCTCTATTTTTTAAAGGAATGAAAAATAGTTTACGACCTATTCACAGACCTACGAATATACACAAAAAACAATGATAGTATAAGTAAAAAGGTAGATATAGGCTACCAACACAACATACGATCTTCAAATTCACAAATTCTAGCTCACTTACAATATCTACATATCATTGCTTAGAATTATTGAAAATAGCTTACGACCTACCACAATATACACAAAAATAAATTTTCAAGATCACAATGTTAATAAAGTCCCGTCTACTAGATAACTTTTTTTCTTTAGAGAAAGGCGGTTATTTTTTATCTTTTTTGTTTATATTAGCTTTCTAACCTTTTTCTTAATTTAAAACTCATTTTAGAACGTTTGGAAAAATGTTTGGTTTTGGCTTGGTTTTATAACAATCTGTGCTATTTATGTAGAAAAATAAATAATATCTATTTTGACATGATACCGTATTAATTATGTATTTTTTTTTTCATTTAACAAAATGCAATATATGAGAGAATAATAAGATATCAGTTGTTATAATAAGTGAAATTAAAAAATGGCTTTTACTTTTAATAACTCAAATGTCAAATATGTATAAGTACTTTTAAAGGGCATATAGAGCTAATTAACTCTATATTATTTTTTAAAAGTAATATATAGTTCATTGGTGGAAATTTTTTATTTTATTAATTAATTAGGTACCTACTCTTCAATACCACTAAACCTTAGGTGAAAATAATATAATCTGCAACAAATTACAAAATAAATAATAAAATCCAAGATAATAACAATACAACGAGTTAAAACGATCACCATATTACATATCATATTAACATAATACATTTAAATAATCCAATGCAATAAACCAGCCCCCCTAGTCAAGTGGCTTTCTGTTAGCGTAGCGTTCAATAGAATAGACTACGAATGTATGAGATTGACGTAACCTGTAGATAATACGTTTATCTACAGGTTACGTCAATCTCATACATTCGTAGTCTATTCTATTGAACGCTACGCTAACAGAAAGCTACTTGACTAGGGGGGCAGATAAAGTATTATACTTGGTTAAGACGTTCGGTCACACAAATAAAGGACACATCACACAATTAATAAAGTAAATACTCTGAAGATAATTATCTCTATAAGATATTTTGTTAATCGCCTTTTCTCGCCGATGTTTGGTAAGAAATTGGCTTTGCGCGCGGATGTACCCGCAAAAAGAAATTACTATTGGAATGAGTTTTCGCGGCAAAATAAGCCTATACCTCTCTCTAGCCTCCTATCCCCAGTAACAAAAATCATAACATAATTTCACATTGTTGTTACGTAATGATAGACAAACAAACAAACACACTTCCGCATACTTCATCCGCGTAGTCGAAAAAAACTTGTATAGATTCCGTTCTCAATTCTCATGGGATCTATCTATCTCATGATAAAGCTTATCCTGTGTCCTTTTTCCAGTCATAAACTATCTATATACCCCTACAACAACACTTCTTTGGTTTAGGCATGATGAAAAGACGGACAGATAGAGCTATTTTCGCATTTATAATATTAAAGGCTAGCAGGAATTGTAAGGTTATTGATAAGGAAGTAAGAAGTCAAGAATAGCCTTTATAAATTAGGCCATTGTCCTTTAATGTACACTATGTTGTACAACAGATAATATAATACTAGTTATACAATCACTGTTAAATCAGATAACTAACCCACGTCTTAAAGCAGTATTATTTCCAATGCGGAAAAGAGATAGAACTAGATAACCTATATAGCGCTGTCTCTTTCCCACACTGGATTTAATTCTGCTTTAAGACATAATACGTGGGCTGGTCGTTAACAGTAAATTGAGCAAGTTTGACAACAGTATGTGGTAATGACTTATGAGGGTTCGATTTAGATTAACTGTAATCTAAACTTTAGAGCTAAATAATTTGTAAAGCCGGCTACTCACGTACCTGCAGCAGGAGCAATATTGGAATTGCACCCTTAATTGGCTCCTTAATTATGATGTGTATATGGATTAACACATAGGATAGTTTTTATCCCGGAAATCGCATCGGAGCAGAAACTGTGCGGGTTTCTCTCTGAAAACACAGGCGAAGCCGCGGGCAGAAAGCTAGTCCATTATAAATACATTTTTAAAGGATAGAAAACATTAATAAAACATAATTTAACAATTGTGAAATAATTGCTCCACAAGGGACATGAAACTTATAAAATTTTACCGTCTACTAAAATATTCAAACCATAATATGGCATACATGAAAATATTATCCAAGGTTACATACATAATTCAACAGTGAACCATTCATTATATTATACAAAAATCGATGAAACTTTATCATTTCGTCGCATTTCTAATTATCCACTCAACAAATTGCGTCACGTTACCCTCTGGTAAATTATTTATTATTTTCATGTAAAATAAATGTTAAAATGAAACTTTATGGTAAATGTTATGTAAATAGGTAAATGGCACGGTAATGTTATGAAAATAAGCAGAAAAAAGGAGCGTCTATGCCGAGCACACGTGTCAAAAGTGAAACTTCTTTGGCAAGGTAAGATTCCAGATACAGAGAAAAAATCAATGTTCATCAGACAAATATTTGCCCTGGGTGGGAATCAAACCCACGAGTTCTGGCTTGGAAAAATTAAGTGCTCTAAATATGTATGAAATTATAAAAGAACAATGTAGACGCCATTTTGAATTTAGTGTGACGTCATTGATAAAAGTTGAACTGAAAGCGGCGTCGAATTTTCAAGAGGAAGTAGGATTTTAAAAGTTTTTAAGTAAAAGGGGATTTGTCCGTTGAAAGGCAGATATACTAAACGTGTTTAAGTTAGTATCTAGTTTAAGTATTTTTTTAATACATGAATTTCAGCTTAGATTTAGATAATGTTAAAGGAAATATGTAATACTAGCTTCCGCCCGCGACTCCGTCCGCGCGGATGTCGGTCTTCACGTGGATGGTTTATTTCTCGATTTTGAGTTACTCCGACAATGACATCTTATAAATATCTATTGGACCCAAATACGGCTAGGCAACGTGTGTTCGCGGTTCTACAGAACAACGTCTATGGATAAAACTGAAAAATTAAGATTAATTTTTTTCTACGTATTTTTCCAGGATAAAAAGTATCCTATTTTACGCCCAGGATAATAAGGTATAATTATACAAAGTTTCATCGAAATCGAACCGTTAGTTTTCACGTGATGTCTTCACATACAGACAGACAGACAGACAGACAGACAAAAATTTTTTTAATCACATATTTGGGTTTGGTATCGATCCAGTAACACCCCCTGCTATTTATTTTTTCAATATTTTCAATGTACAGAATTGACCCTTCTACAGATTTATTATATGTATAGATTAACTAATTGTGTTACGTTTAATATACTTACTTTCCGGGTTATCTGGCAGAAATTGCTTATAGCGATAAGACCTTCCTCTGTACATGTAATATGTACTGTATTTAATGTGAAATAAAGAATTTTTCATTCGTCAGCTTTGTAATATTAGTATAATCCCATATTATAAGCAAGGTTTAAACTTACATATGCATAGCTAGAAACATATTCAACACGACTTGTAAGTAATTTACATATTACCTTCTTACATTTGTATGCGTATCACGATTTATATTTACATACGTATGTGTGTGTACACACATATTTCAGCACACACATACGTGTGTGCTGAAATATGCAAGCTTTTTAAAGAATTGCAAAACGTGTTGTTTAAGAAAATGTTGTTATAAGTATTGATTATTGTTTGGTTTAATTGTATATTTTGAAACACTGATTCTAATAGATAATATTACAAGTCTGTTTTCGTTTTTGTAGTTGATTTAATAAATTGATCGGAAATTTAAATGTTTATGTATTACTAAGTAGATTATGATTGTAAGACAGATAGGTAATAGTTATTTTAAGTTCAGAAGAAAAAAACTAATTTTGAATTTGTAATTGTATGGATGAATCTTTTGTCTTTATTATTTTAGAGAAAAAAACAATCATACATGCTTCTAAAGTTGTAGCAGTTTGTGTGGCAAAAAAAGCTGACACGTAAGCTGCCGCCTGCCGCTTCGGTCTTTTTCACAATACTGAAATATAAAGTCACAATAGAAACCGTACTACTATAAAATAATGGAAAAAGTCTGTTTGTATGTCTGTCTTTCACTGAAAATCGCAGCAATGATTTCGATGAAATTTTCAATGAAAATGCTTACATGGTCAAACAATAACTTTTTTCAATCAACCGCTTTAAATGGGGATTAGAATTTTTTCCATGGTTTTCTTCAGAACACAGCTAGTAGTAAATAACAACCGGTAGGTACTGAAGTAAATAATGGACCCTAATCCGTCTTTCTTCGTTTCCCTTCTCCCAAACGTTCATTAAAATGAACGAAGTATCAAATTCAGTTAAAGCATATAATATTCACTTATTATTTTATTATGGCAAAGATTTGCTTACATAATTATTAAAAAAATAACCGAAAATTAATTATTTTTGACTAAAAACTAAATTTAACCATAACTATTCGGACCACGGCTATCAAAAAAAAAGAATCATCAAAATTGGATGAACCAGTCGAAAATTCTGAGGATGATAAAAAATAGTGTCGAATTGTGAACCTTGTTTTTTGAAGTCGGTTAAAAAATTATAATTAACCTTTTTGGTGTTCAATAGATATATCTAATAGGTAATAGGAAAGCATTCTAAGTAAAGCTCTGAACTGAACAAGCAGGTAGAATAATGTATAAGTCCGGGCTGATTAAAGAAAAGGAATCTAAAGGGGTTTGGGTACTTTTGTATGGGCTAGTGGCGTCGTGATGATATTTCGCGGCCAGTTACGAAACTTGAATATTTTAAAAGAGCAATTTATTGCGTATAATATAAGCGTTCGTATACATCGTTTTGATTAGAATTATTTAATAAATAAAAGAGAAACCTAAAAAACTCAAATTCTTATAATAAATCATGTAGATTCTATAAATAATCTAAGGTAAATGAATAATACAAAACCAAATATCTCTGTTCCTAATACGTTTCGAAATTTATGTCCTTAATAACTTTTGCTCAAAATATATTGCTCTTTTAAAATATCCAACTTTCATCACTGGCCGCGAAAGTTCATCACGACGCCAACTTTACCCAAACCCCTTTATTTTGTAACAATATCAATAAAACATAACCACATCATAACACTGTAGTCACAATCGATAGCCATAAAACATTACGTTTTCAATCGACATAACAAATAATACATACAGATATGTATGACATTATTACAATAGATTGAACACGTGGAAATAATGGGCTTTTGTACTAGTTCTTTTGTTTCTAGAAGTTTCTAGCGTTCGCTTGTCATCTGTTTATAGTTGTGTGATGGGCCTTCACAATGGGCAGCGATGGGCGAGTAGAGGCAATCACGATAGTGTAGAGCCTAAATGTATGTTAATTTTGTACGACTCATTATGTGAAGTATACGTTAGTGCTTTACGATAGAAAACTTATTAGTTTTGTCTTGTTTTGTTTTGCAAATTGCCGCGCTTTTGCAATTGACATTGGCAGCTGACAAAACGGAAAACAGTTTAAAATAAATAATGAATCTATGTGTAGATAAAAAGAGAAAGTAGAAACAAAATATTAAGATGTTAAGGCCAACATTTAAATTGTTTACAAAAACAATTTAAATTTGGCACGCAACTGACTAATAATAATAATAATTAGATAAGTGCAGGTTACAGATATACAGATATAGCAATTAAAAAAAGTAAATAATAAATAAAACATGCTTTACAGGATAAGAGCGGGTGATGATAAAATATTTTATTTATAAGGCGTTTATTTTTCAAAAGTTAAAACTGATATTGAATATACTGGAATTTTCTTTATATTAACATTTTTAGATTAGCATTCCGCGCGCGGCTTCGCCCGCAATTTAAAAGAAAAACCCGTATAGTTCCCGACCTGTGGGATTTCCGGGATAAAACCTACCCTATGTATTAATCCAAGTTACCCTCTATATGTGTGCTAATATTCATTGTAATCAGTTCAGTAGTATTTGCGTGAAAGAGTTTCAAACATACATAAATACACATACACAATACACATACATCCATACTCATAAACTTTCTCATTCTAGGATTAGCTTTCAAGAAGTGATATAACAGATATAAACTAATAAAAAACAACAAATGTACAGATTATCGACCTCGTAGCTCAGAAGCAATATCTTCCAGGCAACCTTGGTAAAAACCTCTCGAACATATTAAGTTTTAACGTATTAGGTATGTGTGTTTTTATCATATATGTAAAAAAAATACGACAGACAGAATAATCTATACATATAATAAATCTGTAGAAGGGTCAATTCTGTACATTGAAAATATTGAAAAAATAAATAGCAGGGGGTGTTACTGGATCGATACCAAACCCAAATATGTGATTAAAAAAATTTTTGTCTGTCTGTCTGTCTGTCTGTCTGTCTGTATGTTCAGGCATCACGTAAAAACTAACGGTTCGATTTCGATGAAACTTGGTATAATTATACCTTATTATCCTGGGCGTAAAATAGGATACTTTTTATCCTGGAAAAATACGTAAAAAAAAATAATCTTAATTTTTCAGTTTTATCCATAGACGTTGTTCTGTAGAACCGCGAACACACTTTGCGTATTATTATAGGCCTAGCCGTATTTGGGTCCAATAGATATTTATAAGATGTCATTGTCAGAGTTACTCAAAATGGAGAAATAAACCATCCACGCGAAGACCGACATCCGCGCGGACGGAGTCGCGGGCGGAAGCTAGTATGGAATAAAATTGTCTTTAATTAGTTTTTTACCCTAAAATTTATCAATTATTAATTCAAGGTATGCAATTATCTGGTAAGAATAGTTAAAAGCTTTTTAATTGTATATTTTCTGAAATAAATTATAATAATCTTTGAAATACATCATTAAAATTTAAAATACAGGGTTTGTATACTTTTAACGTGATAACGTTTTTAAAATCGTTTTAGTCGGGTGACATTTTCAGAAACATGTGTCACACCAAAACCTCACGAGCGCGATCGCAGGTATAACGAGAGAGAGACGGACCGATCTCCCGTCTCATCTCGAGCGCTGCTTCCAATAAGACGTTATCACGTAAACATCTCGATCGTAAACCTATTTTACAAACAACCAATTTTTTTTTATTATTTTTGTAGTGAATATTTTCTTTTATTAATAATATGTGAAATGAAATATATTACACATTTCCAAGGAAATCTATACATTTCCTAAATAGCGATCGGAAATGTAAAACATTTTAGATAATATTGGATATACGCGGGGACATAGGGACGAGAGGTGTGTACGCGGGGACAGCGGGCCGAGGGGACTGATTACTTGCCTAATGAAAATTTGATTTTATAAGAATAAATATAAGTTGATCTTGTGATACTTACGTCAAAAATTAACACGTTCACTGCGCCATCATTATCAAAGAACTTTCAGCTGGTGCTTTGGAGACCTAAAAGATCTCGAAACTTACCAATCCTTTGGTGCGTTTGAGACCTAATCAGTCTCCTAAAGATACAGTTTTGAAAATAATTTATGTCTTCCAGAAAACAATGACATATACTTTGAAGTTTTTGTGGATGAAAGATAGTCTATTGTTTTATATTTTGCTAGGTTCGCACGCAGTTATGACATTTGAATAAACTACAAATACCAAAAAAAAATTAGATATCGATTGTATCTCGTACCGCAACCGAAGATAGTTTAATATGTGTAGTAAGTAGTGATGGGAATGTCAGTTGTCGATTGAAATAGTTTTATGAATTATGCAGTGTGTGTAGTGTTTTTCATTAAAACATGGTAAGCAAATTGATTGCTTGCATTGCGCGCATATGGTAACAATTCGTTTTCCGAACATTTTCCAATTTTTATTATACTGGACGATGCAGTAGTATAATCCGGCTTTGATTTTTTGTTCTTCTCCGTAGATACTGCTTTCCGAATCGGTGGTAAATGTTAAAAATATGTAATGACGTTTCAAAAGTGCTTGTAGAAGAAGTCTAATTGAATAAATAAATGTTTGAATTTGAGTTTGTTAGAAATCTTACCAAAATAAATAGATTTTTTTACACTTTTTTCTTTTAAAAGAACTCATTAGTTTATAAAAAATAATCAACACCTAGATACGCAAGTATTATTTCCAAAACGAGCGAGCTCCCACATCGATGCTAGGACAACACTAAACCGAATCACGCAGCGTCCGCGCCGCCTACCTTCCCTCTCTTGCGTCTACGAGGCCTACGATTCCACGAGTACCGACATATCTCCTAACGCAAGGAATGAATATAATTACAGTACTGTGCGTTAGGGACCTAATCCATCTCTAATTAATTTTTTAATGTTATTGAACTCAGCTTTAAGTAGGAAGCAAATATGTATATTTGTCCTACTCATACTTAAAGAACTTTACAAGTTAGATCCTCCCGCAAGGAGTGAAAAAACACGATTATTTTCAACGCACAAAACACAAGTGATAACTGCGTTAAAAACAACCGACTTCAAACTTGCACTTGCAACATTTACAATTACAGACAAAAATGCTCATAAAATAAAAACTACTGGGCCTATCCGAATAAAATTTTTATGGGACCAATTCGACACCATCCCGCATCGAACAAAAAAAGAATCACGTAAATCGGTTCAGAAACCTCGGAGTAATCGGTGTACATACATAAAAAAAAAAAAAAAAAAAAAAAAACATACCGGCCGAATTGATAACCTCCTCCTTTTTTTTGAAGTCGGTTAAAAAGTCCTGCAAGGGATCTGATAGATCTCGTAATGCAGTGAACGTGTTAATAGATTTTAGAAATGTAAATTAGTAATATAATATGAACATATTATTATTATTTTACGGTATTACTGTTACCCGATTGTCTCAATAAGTGCTATAATACAAAAAAAATTAACAATGTTTTAAGCTATTGCATAGCTTCCATCGCGGGCTTTGAGCGCGGGAACCGGGCGCGGAGGTGTGGCTTGAAGGCATAGCATGCAATAGCTTTACCGCGGCAGTCCCCGAGTGACACACGTCTTTTTTTTATTACTGAAAGCATTTATTTTATACATTTCCTAATACGATATTTGAATTATATACAATTCCGAGGAAAATTATACGTTTCCTAGGATATCTATGGATAAAATAGATTTTTAAACAATACTTTATACATATCCTAAATGGTTTCGGAATTGTACACATTTCCTAGGAAATGTATATAATTCCTTAATTTCATACATTTCCGGTATCATATACGTATACATGAAATATACCTTCCTTACCTTCTTCGAAATTGATTTCCTGTACTATAATATTGGGTTAATATTTAAATTGCTGGTTTTAATTTATTACAATTAAAAATAGGAATGAACTCATAAGATAAGAATTATAAAATGGAACGGAATTTCCAAAATATTACCTAATTAGATTTCCGCCAGCGGCTTCGCCCGCTTCGTCTAAAACATAATAAATTATATACTAAAACCTTCCTCTTGCATCACTCTATCTATTAAAAAAATCCGCATCAAAATCAATTGCGTAGTTTTAAAGATATAAGCATACAAAGGGACATAGAGACAGTGAAAGCGACTTTGTTTTATACTATGTAGTGATAGTATAGTAGGATAGAATAGGATATAGAGATTAACAAAAATATTATTCAAAACACCCTGTATACACATTAGCTCCTCATGCACTCTATATAAGCGAAGCAAAAATAAATATAATCTTAATTAAACTGAAAATGAGAACACAATGCATGTTTATAATGTTAAAATTTCAATTTTTGCATATATTGATAAAACTGTTAGTTACTGTACGGGGTGAGGCTCTTGATCCGATAACGGACCAAATTGTTTTATACAAGGAGAGAAACAATGTAAGTTACCTTTTAATATATTTATTAGTTTAGGTATTTAGTAATTCCGCCTCCTTGGTACAGTGGTTGACGCGTGAGCGTAGCACCGAGGGGTCCTGGGTTCGATTCCCGGTGGAGACGATGAAATAAAAATGTCTCGGTCTGGTAGGACACAGAAGGCTGATCACCTACTTGTCCCTAAAGAAAATCAGTGAAACAGATGTATAATGCATCTGCCCCTTACCCCACTAGGGGACATGGGACTTCACACATTAGTACAAACAAACAAACTTATGAATAATATTATGCAGCAAAATAACAAATATCTAACTATTATTTTTATTTTAAGGGCCGATTTTTCAATGCTTGGATAAAACTTATCCGTCCAATAAAGTATTACACGATAATATTAAAATGTCACGTAAACTGTCAAATACGGGCAATTAGAATACGTTTTTAAAATCTGGGGGCACGGCAGTGCCCCCGCCAAGTCGAGCAAAAAAAAGCGGCACGGCCGTACCATCCTTTTCTCGAAGCAATTCGGGCCTTTTTCGACCCCCTATAATTCGGTTGTGGATAAAGCAAGAAACCTGAATCTTCAGTAACTAATCCGGCATTGTATAAACACGGAATATTTAAAATTTCAGTCAATTTGAACCAGTAGTTTAAGAATGACAACTTGTTAAAGTTTCTAAATTTTGTCACTCACTGACTCACCGATCATCAAAAGTCCAAGGCACTTCTAGCAGACTTAGAAGCTTCATATTTGGAATACATATAGAGTTTAGTGTCTTAATCATGGGAAAACTTAAATATTTTGTAATTTCCGTCCAGTTTTCCAAATACACCAACTGCATCAATAACTTTGTAATCCCATATAAATATATGGGATTACAAAGTTATTTATACAGTTGGTGGTTGGTGGTGGTTATAAATTTAATAGGTGTAGATAGGTACCTACCATATGAGGCAAGGGATGGGGTATAGGGTGGGTAAGGGTGTGTTTAGCCCATGAAACTGAACAACATTATTACTTGTAAAATGGTCGACGTAATGAAAAACACATGATTGGACATGTCTTGAAGTACGAAAATCTAATAAAACAATATATTATACTTTAAATCTGTTATATATAAATTGTTGGCGCGACTAGCCTCCTTACAGACAGACTGGCCTCTATTTTACTCTATGACTGACAAGCAAAATATACGCCAAAATGACAGAACAATGAAATGTGAATGCCTTCGAGCGAGCGGCAGCCGCACGCATACGTGCGAGCGCCTTCATGCTGTTCGGATGTGCCTCGAAACCTAACCTATAAGTTTGCGATTTTCATTTATAATTTCGATTGATAAATTACATTTACGACTAAAAGGCTTGCTCATTAGTTTACTGATATTATTTGCTTATGATTGGGATGTTGTTTGGTTAATTTTAAGGAACTTACATAAATACCTTAGTCTTCAAATATAATTACTTAATAGTGTCGGTCGGAGGAAGACTACATATAAAAATAAGAAAATATCATAAGACCTTTAACAAAATTCGTTAGAAGTAGATGGTATCAAAAAGAAAGGCTCTACAAAAAGAAGTGAGATCCCATCAAAAACATCCTGTAAAAAACCCAAGTCTCGCAGCTCAGTCTTTCTACCGTCAAAAGTTGTGAGATCCATGTAATACCAAGTCGGTTAATCTATTTAGTGTCTACTTGAAGGACCTTCTGTCTTAAGTTATTACATAAGTTATTATCATGCCAATATTAAAAATATTTAACGTTTTAAACAAATAGATCGACTTGGACATCGCATGAAAACAAAATGAATATTACAATATTATATTAGATTCTTTAGTCTCTCGCGCCTCACGCGATTGAAACTCTCGTTCCTGTTGGTCGCTGGCCCGTCGTGCTGTGTAGTGTGATACATACTAATAATCAAATCAAGCGATGTCCAAGTCGATCTATTTGTTTAAAACGTTAAATATTTTTAATATTGGCATGATAATAACTTATGTAATAACTTAAGACAGAAGGTCCTTCAAGTAGACACTAAATAGATTAACCGACTTGGTATTACATGGATCTCACAACTTTTGACGGTAGAAAGACTGAGCTGCGAGACTTGGGTTTTTTACAGGATGTTTTTGATGGGATGGTAGTTTTATATACATTATTCGACGAATAAGTTTTATCCAAGCATTGAAAAATCGGCCCTAAATATGATATTAGTTGAGTTTAAAAAAAAATAATAAAACAAAATAAAGGAATTACCTGTTTGCTGGTTTTTGAAGCATTTACGAATTGTTAAAAACTTCCCAAACATTTGTGTATTAATAATTATTATCTTACTAGCTTCTTCTTTGCTGCTTCGCCCGCTTTGTCCCAAACATAATAAATTATATACTAAAACCTTCCTCTTGAATCAGTCTATCTATTAAAAAAACCGCATCAAAATCCGTTGCGTAGTTTTAAAGATTTAAGCATACATAGGGGCATAGGGACATAGGGACAGAGAAAGGGACTTTGTTTTATACTAAGTAGTGATGATGCCTGTGGCTATTTAAAAGTTATATTATCCCATTGAGCCCCGAACGGCCCGATCGGTCCACGACACAATAGATTTTATATTGAGTCTGTGATTCCGGGGCCTGAGTGGGATTACATTATCATTCATCATAATCCACTACATCGTTTTCTACATATATTATATTAACATTAATTTATGTTACAGGGATCGCGAACTTATATGACTACCAGCAATGGGGCAAGAGTAGAATACAATGATCTAGTTACATTAAACAGCAGAATAATTTACAACAACTATTTCATGGATTCCATAACTCATCTTGATCGACAAATAATTCCAGAGCGAGTTGTACATGGGAAAGGTTCTGGAGCATTCGGATATCTTGAAGTTACGAATGACGTCAGCAAATATATCAAAGCAGATTTCCTTAACAAAGTGGGTAAGAAGACTCCGGTAGCTGTTAGATTTTCGCTTGCTGGTGGAGAGCGAGGTAGCAGTGATGGCACCCCAGGTGGTCTACGAGGATTCGCTGTAAAATTCTACACGAAAGAAGGAAATTTCGATATACTTGGCTTAAACACACCCATGTTTGCTCTTAAAGATCCTGTTTTATTTCCGAACTTAATTCATGCTCTTGGGAGAAATCCGGCAACTAATGTTCCTGATCCAAATACGGTTTGGGACTTTTTCACACGCTATCCCACGACTTTGAACATGTTTTTACGGTTGTTCAGTAAAGCTGGTACGCCAAAAGGCTATCGCTATATGCCTGGGTATGCTGTACATACGTATCAAGTTCAAAATAAAAATGGTGATATATATTTTGTTAGATTTCACTTCATGCCAGAAAATGGTAAAGAAAGTATATCTAATGAAGAGGCTTCGCAATTAGATCCTGACTCATTTACCAGAGATTTATATGAAGCGATTGCTTGTGGAAAACGTGTTGCTTGGAACTTTGGAATACAAGTCTTAACAAAAGAACAAGCATTTAATGCAAAGATCGACGTCTTCGACACAACTTTAGAGCTCCCATTTCAAGATTACCCCATAACTCCTGTGGGCAAATTAGTTCTCAATAGGAATCCACTAAATTTCTTCGCTGAAGTAGAACAACTAGCTTTCTGTCCATGTAATTTAGTACCTGGAATAGATGGATCTCCAGATAAACTATTCGAAGGACGTATGTTTTCTTACAGAGACACTCAGAACTATCGTTTAGGAATAAACCATAAGAATATTAAAGTGAATTGTCCGTTCGAAACTGTAGCACGTACCTACAATAGAGATGGTGTTGCACCAGTTGGTTATAATGGAAAAGATTCACCTAATTACTACGAAAACTCTTTTAATGGTCCAGTTGCATACCACGATATTAAGAGATCGAAATTAGTAAAAATAAAACAAGAAAAAGCTAATAACTTTGAACAAATAGCTAAATCATATTTAGACATGGATGAAGATGAAAAAGATGTTGTAATCACCAATATAGTTAATAGTTTAGGTCCTGCTATAGATTCCTTGCGCGATAAAGCTGTCAAAATATTTACAGAAATTGAGAAAGATCTTGGAAACAGAATTAAGAAAGGTTTAGAAGGATTCAGTAGAGAACCAGTTTGTAATATGACCTTGGATAGTTGTTCATGATAATTCCAGTCTGTTTTAAATATCATTTAATAATTAACTTATGCATGTGAATAACTGTATTAATTATTTGATAAGGTTAAAAAAATCATGTTTGCGAGTGCATTTTTACATGTTTTTGAAGTGAAACTTCTTTATCGGGGTTGAAAAAAAATGTAATGTGACATTTTTCCGTTACGCGCCATCTTTTTCTTATCCCTATCACGCGTGATTCGACGTATTTCTGTAAAGTTGCTTAATGCATATAGCAAATTATTTTTTGAAAAATAAGGTTATAAAGAAGTTTCACTTCTTACGTGTTTACACTAGTACACGCACACATTTTTTATATGTTTAAGAATGTACATTGTACACATTTTAAATGTAATTTTTTAAAAATGATTTAATAAAAATACAATCCTGCTTATCCCAATAAAAAGCAAAAAGTAATAAAATGTGAATGTATGTGTGTTTGTCTTTCGAAAACGAAACTAAGTAAAATAACTTTAAATGTATATTTCATTTAAACATTTCAAAGTTTTAAATTGTTGATTATGTTATTCTTTTTTTTTACAATACTTTTAATTTTATTTATAAAAGTTCAGAACCCGTGCAATAAGGTTATTGACTTCAAAAAAACCTTTTATTATTACTATAGTAGTTATGAAAAACAGGTTGTTTTTCTAGTCATCCTACATCCTACTAATATTAAAAATGTGAAAGTTTGTGAGGGTGTGTATGTGTGTGTTTGTTACTCTTTGACGCAAATACTACTGAACCGATTACAATGAAATTTAGCACACATATTATAGAGGGTAACTTGGATAAAAACATAGAATAGGTTTTATTCCGGAAGTGGCTTGAAGGCATAGCATGCAATAGCTTTACCGCGGCAGTTCCCGAGGCCACGTCTTTTTTTAATAGATCAAGTGATTCAAGAGGATGGTTTTAGTATATAATTTACTAGCAAACCGAGCGAACTACGTTTCGCCACCATAGACACCTTTTCTTTGCTTTATACCTCACGGAGCCCGAGACCTTTCCAACGAATGCAAAACCGTGGAAATCGGTTGGTGCGTTCTGGAGTTAAAGCGTCAGGAAGGAAAACCCCACTTATTTTTATATATAGTAGACTAGCGACCCGCCCCGGCTTTGCACGGGTGCAATGCGGATACTAAATACACTACAGAAAAACTGTGAACGTTGTATATAAAAACATAGCGGGCCCGTTCCGGCTTCGCACGGGTATAAAATATATGGATATGGATATAAAATAGATGGGCGGCTGGCCGGTACCGCCGCAAACGCTACGTCCCGCAATTTTTAAATCTGTAATATCTTCGAAAATATTCACTTAAGAGGATTACAAGAGCTAGCTGAAATTGAGTGACGTGATTAAGTAAAACTAAATCAATGATACTTATATTTTTTTTATTATTTGAAATATGCGATCGAAAAAAAAAACATATTTTAATCGTATTACCTATATACTTTGAAAATTACCTGTGTACTATTATATATGCTTCTTCTAGTACTTGCTTAGATGAATTTGGACTTGAATCAATAACTTCACATTCATGATCAGTAAGTATGGTACTGACAGGTAAATTAGTTTGGACTAATTTTTGCGTTTGTAGTAGTGTATGGTCAGCAAATAAAAAAAACAACATTTTATTTTTAGTTTTTATCCTACTAATATTATAAATGCGAAAGTTTGTATGGATGTATAGATGTATGGATGTTTGTTACTCTTTCACGTAAAAACTACTGAACCGATTACAATGAAATTTAGCACACATATAGAGGGTAACTTGGATTAACACATAGGATAGTTTTTATCCCGGAAATCCCACGGGAACGGGAACTATGCGGGTTTTCCTTTGCAAACGCGGGCGAAGCCGCGGGCGGAAATCTAGTTATATATATATAAATATGGGATTTTAAATTAAACTATATGTGTTTCTCCTCTGAAAAAGATGAGACTTTATTTTAATATTTGCACATTTAACATACGTATAACTTTTACATTAACAATTAACAATATAAAGTTACAACACTTACACACAAATTAAACACTTCAACAAATATTATTACAATAATAACAAATAATAACAACAATTAACAAATACAAAATTTAACAATTAAACTACGTAATAATTATAACTTTTGAATAAAATATGTGCTTTATGTTCTAACGGTACCAAACTACCAAGCGACTGACGAAAGACTAGTGCACGTGGCACCTGCGGATAGCGTAAACTGGTTTATTTTGGTTTTGTGCGTGTTTCCACTTTCCACTATCAAGTGACGATTTATTTATTTGTTTTGTTTCGTAATTATTATGGTCAAATATTAATAACGAAACAAATTATTATGGACACGATATTTTATTGTTTCACGGTAGTCGCCTTGTCGTTTGCTCAAGGACGTGAAATGTAATGATATATTTTAATTTATAAAGTCAAAACCATTTTCTTTCAAATAAAAACTTGTTTTTATTGAAAACAACAATCAGAGTGTTGCTAGGAATAAGTATAAAATTAAATAGTAATGTTAGGATATCGAAACATTTTTGTAAAGGCCTGAACGATATAGTGGAAACGCGCTCTGAGATCTGAGTAATATACACACAATGAATTAGTTTTATAATACTTTTTAATTTTTAGTGTTTAATTTAAATAGACATTTATAATGTGGTGTTCATTTTTTTTTTGTAATAAAATTATCCTGCTAACGCTATTGTATTTTCGTTGTTTTATTTCAAGTAAACACCCATACAATTTTGTCACGAGCCGCCTCTGTAATATATAAATATCACTAAACATAATATCACTAAAATGCTCTTACCTATATTACTTGCTCTGTGGCTCTTACCTTTTACTACCATATCGTTCAGATTTGCGTTTGATTTATATGAACGTTTTTAGTCCTCTTGACGGGTTTTGTTTTATTTCCCATACTTAATATTAACAAAAAATTACAAAATTACAAATAATCAGTTTTATAGTAAGGAAAATGGATTCTAAAAATAATTTAACAACAAAAACAAACAATTCTGGCGGGAAAAAATCAGGGAAACAAGCGACACGTCCGTCTAGTAACAGGCCTCGGCCGGTAGTGTCGGTACACAGGCGTTCACGCACACATGCGTACGTTTTTGGTTTGGGAATAAGAATTTGCGATTTACTCGAAATCTATTGATTGGTTTAAAAAAATAAAACGACATTATTTTAGTATGTTGCTTGTAGAATTATTTGCCGTAAAAACAGAATGATTGCATGTAGTTTAGTATGGTTTTTAAGCATCAAAAGATTTTTTTAGAGGTATCTTTGTGATTTTTTTCTATCGAGTGAAATAAGTTGTATTGTGTTTTCAGCACGATATCTTACTAGTATATATCCTGAAGAATATCATATATTTTTCTGAGATTTTTTACTACAGTTAATCATATACTTTAAAGCATTATAAAACTCGAGTTTTGCCTCGTTTAGCTCTTCTAAGCCCCTTAAATCATACAGTGTAGGGCTATATAGATCTAGGTATATTAAATGAACAATGTATTCAAGGTATTTAATTGGTTAAGGATTAATGCTGTATTGGTTAAAATCGCTTCGAAAATTAGCCATTATTTGACGTAAAAAGTAAATGACAAAAAAAAGTTATTGTGGGTTATCCATAAGAGATAGACATATATACATACCATATACCATAAAATTAAATTAATTAATTTACCCATAAAATTTCGGGTCATTTGTAACAGGATGGCGGTTCTACAGGGGTCTTAGTACGCAATGACAAAAAGAAAAATGATGGTCAGAACGCTGATACCGGATACCTTAAGATACTGTAATATAAAGTATTACAGTATCTTAAGATAAAATATTATAGTATCTTCACCGTGTGTGACGCGCTTTATGCATCGTCACGCAAAAAAATAACAACATAATATATTTCGAAGTGAATTAAATTACAATTACCTAAACATAAAAGGTAATGAAAAGTGACGTTAAAAACGTAATATCGATTGACTAAATACGAACTACGATTTTTTATGTTTTTATCAGCTCATTTACATGTTAATCATTTTTACATTGGTAAAAAGTATGTATCTTATTAAAATTTGTATAGTAATTTAATATCTATAAATGGATATGAAATTTACTATATCTGTATGATATTTTTACCAAATTTCATAAAGATACATTTGAAGTGAGTTCTTTAGTTTGCGTTGTGAGTAAAATTTCAATCTCGCGCCATGGCAATACGGTCACGTCATGGAATAAGGCGATGAATTTGGTATCTTTGAGTCTTGTCAAAGAATAATAAATAAATATTATAGGACATTATTACACAAATCGACCTAGTCCCACAGTAAGCTCAATTAAGGCTTGTGTTGTGGGTACTAAGCGACGATAGATATAATGTTTAATAAATACATATATAGATAATAACACCCAGACCCAAGAACAAATAATTGAGTTCATCACACAAATATTTGCCCTGACCGGGGATCAAATCCGGGACCGTCGGCTAAGTAGGCAGTTACTTTACCACTGCGGCTGCGCCAACCGCGTCGTCATAAAGAAGATTCACTTCTGACACGTTGACTCAGCACACACGCTCTTTTTTCATGTGAGTCCATCCATTACAAAATTTTCGTTTTATCAATATTATAAGATACTAAGTATAGATTTTCGGAAGATTAAGAATATCTAAATTACCTAATAAAGCGTTTGTTTGTTCATTTGTTTGAACGCGCTAATCTCAAAAAACACTGATTTGAAATTAATAATACGATTAATAGAAGCTAGAAACAAAAATGAAATCATAAAAAAATTCTTAAGAAATATACTTACCACCCTGTATAGACATACATCCGTTACGACGTTATTTAAGAAACTGATAAGTACTATCAATTTAATGACAATGGAAGTAACAATACGAGCTGTAGTGCTTTTAACGATAGTTGTACAAGTATGGGCCGAGGAATTGGATCCTGTGAGAGACCAAGTCGCTTGGTATTTGAAGAAAACACAGGTTAGTTGTGTTGTCTAAGTACAAGTGGTCCTTGGTAACCAAGAATATAAATGTTGAATTAGGTACAACTAGCTTTCCGCCCGCAGCTTCGCCCGCTTTGTCTAAAACATAATAAATTATATACTTAAACCTTCCTCTTGAATCATTCTCATCATCATCATCTCATCATTCATATATATATAAAAAACCGCATCAAAATCCGTTGCGTAGTTTTAAAGATTTACGCATACATAGAGACAGAGAAAGCGACTTTGTTTTATACTATACTAGCAGTCCGCCCCGGCTTCGCCCGTGGTACATATTTACGTTTTCTCTACGTAAGAACCATCCTCGTACTTCAAGGAATATAATAAAAAAAGAATTAACGAAATCGGTTCAGCCGCTCTCAAGTTATGCGCTTACCAACACATTTTGGGATTCATTTTTATATTATAAGATATGCCGTATTAAATATTTTAGTACCTATTCATTTTATCAATTATTATTCGTATAGGAACTTAGATCATAGGAATGATTTTGAATCATCAAAATACAGAAATAAATTACTTATCACTCGTCCTAAAAGCAATTGTTTTTCTTCTTCTTCTTCAATCAGTTACTGCAGATAAGAGAAGAGCCGACAATAAACTCTGTCTCTGTCTGTACTCTGTTGTGTTGTGAAGTCCCCGTGTCCCCAAGTGGGGTAAAGGGCAGATGCATTATCCATACATCTGTTGCACTGATCGATTTTCTTTAGGGACAAGTAGGTGATCAGCCTTCTGTGTCCTGCCAGACCGAGACATTTTTTTTTCTTCGTCTCCACCGGGAATCGAACCCAGGACCTCGGTTCTACGCGCAAGCGTCAACCACTGTACCAAGGAGGCGGTTAGTACTCTGTAGTATCTTTTAAAATCATAGGTATTAATTTAACAAAATAATAAGATTTAAATAATAATGACGCAAGAGAGTTCCCTGTAGTTCTTACTTCTTAAACTTGAATAATAATCCAATAATTTTGATAATTTTTTTTAAACCCATGCGAACAATTATTAACTACCATGAATGACTTTTTCCTTAGAAAACTGTAAAATAGGTAATTTATTTTGTGACGTAGAACGGGTAAAAAGTAGCGTTTTAAACCAGACAATAGATAATAATAAATCTTCGTTGCATCTGATATAATATTATATTCACGTGAATATTTTTCAGAAATCTATACTAATATTATAGAGTTTGTTTGTTTGAACGCGCTAATCTCAGAAACTACTGATCCGATTTGAAAAATTCTTTTGGTGTTAGATAGCTCTTTTATCGTTCGTTTTATCGTTTTATCGTTTATCGTATTATTATTTACCCTTAAACCAACGGGAGCGGAGCAATGCGGGTGAACCCGAGGGGCACAGCTAGTATCAAATAAAATCTTTATTAAAGTTAATAAAACAATATTACATAGCAGGAAATTAAACTTAACAATCTATTATGATATATTATTATCATAAAGGTTTTTATGCTTAATTTGCATAAAGATTACTTGAATATTTCAGTTTTTTTTATTACTTTACTAAAAGTTACGTCATTCCTTCTAAAAATAACTTACTCTTGGATCCTATTTATGAAGCTATAGTTGACATTAAAAAGATAACATTCAAAATAATTGTAACCATGTTTTTAAATGTTACAGGGTGTAAAAACAACATTAACAACATCCAATGGGGAAGCAGTTGAACGTCGAAAAACAAGAACATTAAATCAAAAATTGTTCTACAATAATTTCTTCACCGAATCCATCGCTCACGCAAACCGGGAACGAATTCCTGAACGCATAGTTCATGGCAAAGGTGTTGGAGCATTTGGTTACTTCGAAGTGACGCACAATGTAACAGAATATATAAAAGCAGATTTCCTGAGCGAAATCGGTAAAAAAACACTAATAGCCGCTAGATTCTCCCCTGCAATTGGAGAGCGAGGACTAAGTGATACTTCTAGAAGCATGAAAGGCTTCGCTGTTAAGTTTTACACGAATGAAGGTAACTTCGACATAGTTGGGCTAAGCACTCCCATGTTCGCATTCAAGGATCCCACATTTTTCTTCGCGTTTCTGCACGTTGAGAGCAGAAACCCCACAACTAACATACTCGATGAAAATATGCACTGGGACTTCTTAACGCGAAATCCGGAAGCGCTAAATATGTTCACAACGGTATACGCAGACGGCGGTATACCAAAAGGCTATCGAAAGATGCCTGGACACAGTATCCACACATATCAAGTACACAATAAAAATGGTGACATTTACTTTGTTCGATTTCATTTTATCCCAGAAGATGGTGAAGAAAGTTTAACAGCGGAAGAGGCGAATGAATTAGACGCGAACGATCCTGACTCATTTACCAGAGATATGTATGAGGCGATTGCATGTGGAAAACGAGTTGCTTGGGATTTTGGTATACAACTCTTAACACCAGAACAGGCTTTAAATGCAAAGATCGACGTGTTTGATCCAACATTAGAGCTCCCCTATGAGGATTACCCTCTAACACCCGTTGGTAAATTAGTTCTGAATAGGAATCCAGTCAATTACTTCGCTGAAATTGAACAACTAGCTTACTGTCCATGTAATTTAGTACCTGGAATAGATGGAGCACCAGACAAACTATTCGAATCACGCCTCTGGGCCTATAAAGATGCTCAATTCTATCGTTTAGGAATAAACTTTCATAATATTAAAGTAAACTGTCCACTTGCGTCTGTAACACGTCATTATTATTATAAAGATGGCGCCGCACCAGTGAATGACAACGGAGAAGATGCACCTAATTATTATGATAACTCTTTCAATGGGCCGATGCCGTATGATGATTATAATCAAAGTAAAATAATAGAAATAGAAGAAGGAGAACCAGATAATCTTTGGCAGATCGCAGAAATGTATTCAAAATTGTCGGACGGAGAGAAAAGTCGTTTAATAAGCAATATAGTAAACAGCTTGGGTAATACTGTTCAGTTTATACGTGAAAGAG
The DNA here is from genome assembly GCF_061535455.1 of Colias philodice. NCBI lineage: Eukaryota > Metazoa > Arthropoda > Insecta > Lepidoptera > Pieridae > Colias > Colias philodice. Next base: position 2,385,058 of record NC_143115.1, read on the forward strand.
CTGTAAAAATATATACAGAAATTGAACCAGATCTGGGTAATAGAATTAAAAGTGGTTTGGAAGGATTTGAAAAAGAACCAGCTTGCAGAATACCATTTGACGAAATGCCTAAGAACCGTGATTGATATTTTTGTAAGAACAATATCAGATAAAAAAAATTAAAATTAGGATTCTACAGAATAAGTGATTTGATGAATGATGGTTTTTAATAAATATATATGACTTGCATTGTGTTGTATATTTCATTTATACCCTTTATCATTATAGACTATCACCATAACTTTAAAACTTGTATATCTCACTCCGTTTAAGGGCCGACTTTTCAATGCTTGGGTAAAACTTATCCGTCCAATAAAGTATTATACGATTATATTAAAATGTCACGTAAACTGTCAAATACGGGCAATTAGAATGCGTTTTTAAAATGGTAGTTTTATACATTATTCGACGAATAAGTTTTAACCAAGGATTGAAAAATCAGCCCTAAATGCAATTTCTCAGGTCGTAAGTTTTTACAACTCTTCGGTTACTTTACATATACATTATATATCAAAGCGTAGTTCTCTTGAATATATTGCATGTACTCTGCCGAATTCTATGAAACTCCAACGAATTGCGGGCACAAAGTTTCCTCTCTCGGGAGTTTTAATAAATAATGTTTCGCGATTTCGTCTCGGCTTGACAAAAGATATTATTTGAGTCGCAGCCGTATTACGATCTAAACTTTCTTAAATATGCCTTGGAAATGTTGCTTTTGAAATCCTTTTGTGAAATGAGTCTGTTAATTGCTCTTATCATCATTATTTCTAAACAAAGGGTGTTGAAGTCAAACTCAAACATATATTTATTCAACTAGACTTTCAGAAGCACTGTGGAAAGGTCAAATACCTACATAATTAAATATATGCCACCGGTTCGGAAAGCAGTTTCTAGAGAAGGTAAGGAAGTCTGTAGTAGTTGTTTTTTAAGGCTTTAATTCCGTAATAAATAACGATTAAAACGAGGTTATTCAACTTTGTGAAAGAAAAAAAAGACAAAAATGATAAATATTTTATGTACCTATCTTTATCATATAACCTATCATATGACCTTTGTGTCTACAAACTCTAAACTAAAAGATATCCTTTTATCAAAAAATCTTTAATTACTTCGACTTCTTTAACATCAAACATTTCAATATGTTACGTTCGTGTAATACAAAATAAGAGAGATTTATTCAACATCTACTTTCAAAGGCAATATACGAAATCTCACAAACCCTCACTTTTTTCGTACCCATGTTAAATCTAATGAATCAATTCCTTTACATTTGGTTTTGAGATGAATCACAGCCTTTCCGAATTCAACTGTTATAAAAACATACATCCATAAATTCTTATGTATCTTTATTTGTTTTAAACTTAGGGAACCACGCGAATTAAGCTGCGCAATCAAGCTATAGTATCTATGTTAATGTTATAAAGTTTGATAGCGCTAATCTCAGGAACTACGAGTTCGATTTGAAAAAATATTTCAGTTTTAGATAGCCCTTTTATAGAGGAAACCTATAGGCTAAAATATTATCATCACGCTTTATAGGTAAGGAGCAATACAGATAATAATATAGAGGTTGATTTTGTATATCAAAGTATAACTTCTTTGTATCTAGGCAACTAATACCTGCAACAGCCAACAACCCTGCCTTCCAAGCCAAAAGTCGTGGGTTCGATTCCCACCCAGGGCAAATATTTGTGTGATGAACATAATCATTTTGTGTTAATTATCTATATAATATGTATTTATATAAAATTATATATGTAAGTTTATCAGCCATCTGGGTTCCATAACACAAGCGAAAGCTTAGTATAGGATTAGATCGTGCCGTGTGTGAAAATTGTCCTGAAATATTTATTTATTTAAAAGTATAACGGGAGGCCTTGATAGAAAATATTAAAATAGTTGCCTAAATATACTGTAGGAATAATATAATAAAGTACTACAACTTACATCCCTTACAGCATGTAGTATTGTAATTCTGTCGCTACACTCAAATATTCAGCTTTTCACTAAATTATGTGCTCACAAGGTTCAAAGTTTATACACTCGGGAGCTATAAAGTCTTGAAACTACAAGCTAGGTTGACAAAAGATTTCCCTACATAGAATATGTAATGAAATTCTTATTGTTTAATTCCTGTTCGTGGAACTTGTAGTTATTTTGGGCAATGAATGACTATATTGTACTTAGTACTTACACTAGCTTTTCGCCCGCGGATTCCCCCGAGTAAAGCAAAACTGAAATAGTTACAGTTCCCGTGGGATTTCTGGGACATGTACTTTCTCTCGTCTGAAACATACCTATCTATATAAAATTTCATCCGAATCCGTTTAGTGGTTTAGGTGTGAAGAGATATAGGCAAACGGACAGAGTTACTTTTACATCTTTACTATTGTTATAAAGCTGAAATAAAAGTTTGTTTGCTTGTTCAGTTGAACGCGTTACCAAGAAATGCGGGTCCAATTTGAACAATTATTTCCGTGTTAGAAAGCCCATTTGTGGCCCATTTGTCGAGGTAAGCTATAAATAAATACCTTTAAAAGGGTTACCTGGCTTTATAATAATATACCTATTATCATCACGCTGAAACCAATAAGAGCGGGGCAATACGAGTAAAACAATACCGCACTAGTAATAAGTAATTCGACATCTGTCCAGACGTTACTAGGAACTTAAAATTAAATATCTCTCTTAAATTTAATATTAATACAAACCCACTGCTTCGTTCTGTAATTCCGTTCGTAGAATGCAATCTTCTCGGAGGCGGCATGTCGATACATGTCATATTATAATCTATTTTATATCTTCTAATAATACCGCTGCAACGTGGCCGCCATCTTGCCGAGCTATACATAGATATTTAGGTCAAGCTAATAATTAGAAAGAAAAGAAAGAAGGTAGAAATGTTTATTGCATTAATAGATTAACACTGAAAAGTTACACAAAAACCTTTATGCAACAGAAGAAAAATTTAAATAGTATTTCTACTATATAAGTTAGTAGTAGTAGGTAGTAGTAGTAAGTAGAATATAAGTTAGTTTCTATACAATGTACAAAATATAGTTTTAAGGGTGTTTAATGTTTATAGTAATAAAAATAATAAATTTGAAAGTGTATTTGTTTTTATTTCTTTCTTATCACAGCGGATTGATACATACTAGAATCACAGAACATATAATCAAAGAATAGTAGAAGGCTAAAAAGTGATAAGTATAGGATATCTTTGACCGCCTCCTTGGTACAGTGGTTGACGCGTGAGCGTAGAACCGAGGGATCCTGGGTTCGACTCCCGGTTGAGACGAAGAAAAAAAATGTCTCGGTCTGGCAGGACACAGAAGGCTGATCACCTACTTGTCCCTAAAGAAAATCGATCAGTGAAACAGATGTATAATGCATCTGTCCCTTACCCCACTAGGGCACATGGGCTTCACTTTTATCTTTTACCGCGTTGAAATATCTCATGGTAATTTCCTTTAAAATAGTAGAAGTTACTTAATAAAGTTGGCATTAATCACTCTACCACTGCTTTCTGAAACTGGCACTTTAATACAAATCTCTAAATATTCTTAAAAACTGAATTATCTTAATCAACTCCTCTACCAGTAAGACAAATATTTGTGAAGAGCAATTAAGATTTCTGAACAGACTCACAGCTTTTGTTTCTAGAAGATAAGGCTCGAAATAACAAAGTTTATGCAAATTACCCTGACAGAAAAATTAAGAAAGTTTTCTTGAGTCGGTGCTGAGATTTCTTTTCAGGTTTCAAACATATTTAGTGTAAGAAGAACCATTTTGCGGTCCGCTTTTGTTTTTGCATTTATAAACATAGAATTAAGAATACACTATTTATTTCTTAAACAAATTATTTTTATACTCATTATTTATTTTATAAATAAAAATCTATCTATCTGATAATGAAACAAGATTTTAATCATCACTACATAGTATTACAAGTCGCTTTTTCTGTCCCTATGTCCCTATGTATGTATGCTTAAATCTTTAAAACTACGCAACGGATTTGATGCGGTTTTTTTTAATAGATAGAGAGATTCAAGAGAAAGGTTTTCGTACATAATTTATTATGTTTTAGACAAAGCGGGCAAATTTTGTTAGTTTGTTAGTTAGTTAATATAATATCATTTTATAATGTTCACATTCGTCATTCTTAATTAGTACCAAATATCACACTTAAATCAAACATTAATAAACAGGTAAAGCTTGCGAAAATGATATCAATTAATTCAGCCTCTATAGAAATATAATTTTCGCGACTGAAGGCCATCAGTCGACCTTAAATTTGACATTACAATATACACAGAGTGTCTACCAACCCCACCCTAGTATTACGTACAAAGTACACATAACTACTGAGTAGGTACACAAACAAAATATCAAACGCGCTATTTTGATGATTTATTATACCACTAGCGGTCCGCCACGGCTTCGCCCGTGGTACATATTTCGCAATAAAAGGTAGCCTATGTTCATTCTCAGGGTCTAAAGATTATCTGTGCCAAATTTCATCAAAATCGGTCCAGTAGTTTATGCGTGAAAACCACACATACATACATACAAACCTTTCCTCTTTATAATATTAGTATAGACTAGCTTTCCTCCCGCGGCTTCGCCTGCTTTGTCTTAAACCTAATAAATTATAATATACTACAACCTTCCTCTTGAATCACTCTATCTAATAAAAAAAACCGCATCAAAATCGGTTGCGTAGTTTTAAAGATTTAAGCATACCTACATTGGGACAGAGTAATCGACTTTATGCAGTGATTTAGTTTGTAATCCATTATGATACTGTATTTGCAAATTAATGTATAAAAATATAAATTTCAATAAGGTTTTGTTTCACAACTTATGCATATATATTCTTAAGCATATCTATCAGTTAAAACAACAAAGGAAGTATTATTATAGGCTGCCAGTATCAGAAAGTAGTTAAGATCTCTTATATACGAATTAACTTCGTTACGTTGTTTTTTTATGAATTTCAATATTTTCCACTCAGTTAGATAATAATATTTCCGCTTGTTTGGTGAAGATCAAAGAAAACTTGGTTTTGAGAGTGAATTTTGGAAATTTTAATGTATCTATAGATATCTATAAAATTGCTTGTCACATCGTTGGTTAGTTTGGTCTGAGAGCAAGTCCAAAATACATATAATAATATGATCATACAACATTTGTCGGACCAGTACTTATATTTAGATATATTTTATGGATCAGCTAGTAACATACCTAAGTATGTATATTACCTAATTCATATGTTTATAACATCTTTACAGTATATACTTACTAAAGGTAAATATAAAAACGCCCATCTCTTTAGATCAACTCTATAATCCTCATTCAATTGAATTCAGAGTATCAATCCATCTGAACATAAAGTGTAATTGAGAAAGAAAAACATTCGACTAGGTACATAAGCATATTTTATGTATGTCTTGGTGCAGATTAATATTTTGTTGAAAGGTTCCATCAAAAGGTTATACACAATGGTCATAAGAAATTCCTTTGATGTTGAATTGAAGATAATTTACTTTAATATTTATAAAGGAGCTGTGTTTAACATACCAGAGTAAAGGATGACAATAGAACGGTATTTATGATTCAAAGAAAGCAAAGTTTTAAGAAAAACTGACCATTTGTTCAACACTATTTGTCTTAGAGAATAAAGCTTGTGTTGGAGTTCCCTTGTGGGGATTTTTAAACGTTTGAGAATGTGGGTCGTTTTATGTGTTATATCTTTCTTTCTAGGCTATATAAGTTGGTAATCAGCCTTTTATTATTTTAGTTTCCGTAAGAGATAGAAATCTTCACTTATTGTTTGAGTAAATGAAGAAGACAGAATATTCAAAGTAACAATTTTCTGCAGCTCAAAGAAAAATTATTTATCGACGTAGGTATTTAATAATATTATATTTTTTTCTTCGTCTCCACCGGAAATCGAATCCAGGTTCTACGCTCATGCGTCATCCACTGTACCAAGAAGGCGATGAAAAAAAATATAAATAATAATATAATAATAATTACTGCTGATTTACTTTGACGCGATTGAAGCCACGGGTGGAAAGGAGAGCTTTATAGGTATATTCTCTTCACGAGAACTAAAGGCTAGCAGTTCGATTCAGCAAAAACAGCTGAACCAAATAATCAATACAATGTGTTATCAGAGATAAGATAATGTATTTTCATTAGTTAAGTGGTTCGTTCGCGTGTTCTGAACGCATTTTTGTACTGATGTTTGGTAAATTCCATATGAAAGAGGGTTGAATGTGTGAAATAAATGTGAGGATATAAAAGGATAGGAATTAAAAACATTTAAAATAAATAAAAAAATGTGTACAGTTAGTTAGATAGTTATTATACTTAATTGTTTTTAACAAAAATTCATATTGTCAGAACACAACCATAAAGTTCTGAGGTAACAAACCCAAAAAAATACAGTCGAATTGATTACCATTACCATTTTTTGAAGTCGTTTGAAAACATAAGAACATAAATATATCATACATATAACAATTACATATTATACTGTTGTTTTTTTTAGTAGGTACCTAAATTAAATTAAAATATATTAGGTACCCTCCTGACAAAATCGAGTAAATACATTCATACTGAGATATTAACAATCATTAATTATACTGTTCTAATACCTATAATATAAATAAAATCAATAAAGAACATAACCCACCTCCTGAAGCATTCGAGTAAATACATTCACTAAGATATTTTCAACCTATAGATAATAACTTCAGATAAACCGTAAAAATCGATATTTACTACTCAAAAGAATATACGGGTCACTTGTGTATTTTCAACACTAAAATACAATACTTGAAAAGTTATTTGTATTCTCTTTTGAAACCTATCCTACTAATATTATAAATGCGAAAGTTTGTGAGGATGTGCGTGTGTTTGTTACTCTTTCACGCAAATACTACTGAACCGATAACAATGAAATTAAGCACACATATAGAGGGTAACTTGGATTAACACATAGGATAGGTTTTATCCCGGAAATCCCATGGTAACGGGAATGCGGGTTTTTCTTTGAAAACGCAGGCGAAGCCGCGGGCGGAAAGCTAGTATTCTATAGATACGTACATAAGAAAATCGCTTACAACTCAAGTTTATCTCAACGGATTTTAATGATATTTGGATCGTTATATTTGTCTCCATTTGAATAACTGTAAAAATAAAATCGAACAAATAAATGTTTACCCAGGGCGAGCTTGGGCAAGCAACTAGTCTATACTGATAATATAGAGCTGAATATTTCAATTTTTTTTCATCGTTGTACCACGGGCGAAGCCGGGGCATACGCTAGTATAGGTATAATATATAAATACTAGCTTTAAACTAAACTGAAACTTAACTAAATTATATACTTAAGCCTTCCTCGAAAACTCTTCTATCTATTAAAAAAAAATATCTTGAGTAGTATTAAAAAGTTAAGCATAGGTACAAAGAGACGGACAGACAGCGACAGCGACTTCGTTTTATACTATGTATTGATGATAATGCGTGACCTAATCAAAAACATCAAAATTCTACACGAATACCTACTTTGGATAAACTAACTTAGTAATGCTAATCCTTTACCAATTATGCAAATACTTTGGGCCCCGACCTTGTTTAGATATCCGTATTAAAAGTAACGTATATATGTTTTTCCACTGGTGGTTTTTCCATTAAGGGCTGATTTTTCAATCCTTGGTTAAAACTTATTCATCGAATAACGTATTAAACTACCATTTCAAAAATGTATTGTAATTGTCCGTATTTGACAGTTTACAGGTGACATATTAATGTGTTCGTGTAATAGGTACTTTATTGGGCGGATAAATTTTAACCAAGGATTGAAAAATGGGCTCTAAGCCAGAATTATTAATCTGCGTACAAAATTGTATTAGTAATTTTTGTCCGAAAGACCTAAATCACAAATATTTAGAAATTATACATATTATATTTACAAGAAGTAGTTAGGTTTCTTATTATTATTTATGCATTTATTTTTATACTTTTGGTTTATAATATTCTTGTAAATAGTTAAATATATCTTTATTAATTTTCTTAAAATAATAAAACACAGTACTTTAAACAAAGTTGCTATTTACAAAACTAAAATAATAAATTAAAATAGTTTCACAATTCACTTAAATTCTAGTGAAATAAAACCTTGTTATTTAACTTTCTTAAACCGTAAAACCACTCATTAAAAAGCGTATTTTCAGCCCGTTTGATATTATATGCAAAGTTATTCCTAACTATCGTGTTACCCTACTTAAAAAATCCTCTTTAACCCTGTTAACTTGTAGCTACAATTTTCTAGAAAAGCTGTTATTTTTTAGGGTTCCGTACCCAAAGGATACGGGACCTTATTACTAAGCCTCTGCTGTCTGTCTGTCTCCAGGCTGTAATAAACTGTGATAGCTAGAAAGCTGAAATTTTCACAAAGGATATATTTCTGTTGCTGCTATAACAACAAATACTAAAAAAAAATATTAATTTGGGTTCCCAATACAATAAACGTGTTTTTTTCTTCATAGTACGGAACCCTTCGTGCGCGAGTCTGACTCGCACTTGGCTGGTTTTCCCATATTTATGCAGAAGGCGCGCGATGATTTGTAAACATTCTCTCGACAAAATACGCAGTGTTGCCTGTAATAAAATCGTAAGAAATATACGAACCCTTTGTTCGGTTTTTGTTTTTATAGATAAAGTAAAGGGAGTTTCGTGTGATTTTATTATATCAAGTGCTGTGTACATATTCAGGCGTACAATAAGGTTGAAGATTTTATGATATAGTCTTGGGAGGTTATATTTGACGTGATAGGTTACGTATACCTACTGTATAGTTTAAACAAAAGTGAAGTCCCGTGTTCCTTAATGGGATAAGGGGCAGATGCATTATGCATACATCTGTTTCACTAATCGATTTTCCTAAGGGAAAATTAGGTGACCAGCCTTCTGTGTCCTGCCAGACCGAGGAGTTTTTTCTTCGTCTCTACCGGGAATTGAACGCAAGATCCCCGGTTCTACGGTCACTCGTTAACTGTAAGAAGGCAGACAGTTTAAATAAGTACATAATATGCTTATTTTTACCAGCCTTGTACCTACCTTAAAATATAAATACCAGCCAGCTACCTTAAAATGATGAAGAGACATCCTAAAATTTTCAGAACTAAAAAAGTCTAGTATCTATTAAAAGAACTTGATAATTGGGTACCTATATACTTAGCTATAAGTATAAAGTAGGTATATAATACGTAAGGAATAATACAAAAACAAGAACAAACCTTGAAATGAATGTATTAAAATGTTTTTTTTTACAGGTTAATGTAGTAGAGAAATTAATGAATTAAATGACTTCTTTTGACGTAAAAGAACATCTATTTCATGCAAAACACGTTAATGACTCACTGTTTTGATAAAAAGTCGATTATTTTTTTAATCCTACTATTATAAATGCGAAAGTTTGTGAGCATGGATGTATGTGTATGTATGTTTGTTACTCTTTCACGCAAATACGACTGAACCGATTACAATGAAACTTAGCACACATATACCTAGAGGGTTACTTGAATTAACACATAGGATAGGTTTTATCCCGGAAATCTCACGGGAACGGGAACTATACAGGTTTATAATAGCTATAGATAGTATTATATTATTTGTGGTATGGTACTTTTATGTTAGTCTGTAAGGTACATATTATATGGGTCTGTAATTTATTGTCTGTTACGTTTGAGTTATTATTTTGAATTGTGATCCAATTTGAAACAAATTCAACAAAAAAAAATATAATTTATACATTTGTATAATTTATACATATATGTATTCGCTAAAGATTTTTTAATTATAGCTTATGTAAGTTGTAACTACACCATTTAATAAAAACATTTGATATATGAAAACTAGCTGACCCGACGTTATTTTGCCCTTACACCCTAACCCTAGTTGAAACCCCAGTATGATATATTTTTTACGACGTATTCCCAAAAATACAGAGTATGTATATCTAGAAAAAAAACATTCGTCAAGCCAATTCGCAGAAGTTTGGTTACAAAGATAGATAAAGAGCCCATTTATAGAGGAAGGCTATATTATATCATCACGCTAAGACCAACAAGAGCTCGAGCGGAGCACTGTGGATAAAACCACGGGGCACAGCTAGTTTAAGTAATAACATCAAAACAAGCGAAAATGTTTCACAATCAAAATCCCTCTTCATTGCTAATGATTGAAAATGGCGGCAAATGATTAGCGGGAAAAATGAAAAAAAAAAGATGGCGTCGGTAATTACGGCATTGTTACGAAACACAGATTAATAAGGAATATTCAGTCTTTTTACGGAATTCGGAGAAATACAATTGGTAGGAATGAGGAGGATTCTTGTTTACTGAAAAAATATACGGTATTGCGTGGTATTATGATGTTATGGCTATTCTTAGATTTTTCAATGCTTGGATAAAACTTATCCGTCCAATAAAGTATTACACGATAATATTAAAATGTCACGTAATCTGTCAAATACGGGCAATTAGAATTGATTAGAATACGTTTTTAAAATGGTAGTTTTATACATACATTATTCGACGAATAAGTTTTATCCAAGCATGGAAAAATCGGCATAGTCTCTAAATTGAGTATCCATGATGAAGATACTTTTTTATGAAATAAATAATCTTATATATAAAATTCTCGTGTCACAATGTTACTCTGCATACTCCTCCGAAACGGGTGGACCGATTCTCATGAAATTTTCTGTGCATATCGGGTAAGTCTGAGAATCGGCCAACATCTATTTTTCATATGTACCACGGGCGAAGCCGGGGCGGGCCGCTAGTAATATATAAATTTTTATAATAAGCAGTGGCTCAGTGGTCGGACTTCAAATCGATAAGTCGCGGTTCGAGACTAGGCGAGCGTGCAGAAAATAAATTGATTATTCAATTTATCTGTACATGTTTATAACATCGAACGGTGAAGGAAAGCATGCGGTGAGGAAACCGACATGTCGAAGGATCAAAAGTTCGACGACATGTGACATCTGCCAACCCGCACTTGGCCAGCGTGGTGGCCTGATCCCATTTAAGGGGGGCCCGTGTCCCAGCAGTGGGAACATCATGGGCTGATGATGATGATGATGATTATCCAACCACACGTGATCCTATCATATCACTTAACTCATCAAATCATTTTCAATTTTCTCTAAATTAGCAGCAGATGTAACACGAAAATTTTAATAGGATTTATGTTTTTATTTTTATTTATTCTCTTTTTATTCGGCTTATGATACACCCTTGAATGTTTGTAATATTTAAAACGGAACCGTGTGGGCGAACTTTATTTACAGTTAAAGCTGTGTTTGTGTGTGTTCTGAAAAACCTTTTTATTCGCGAATTTAAAAACAGATTTCATTTCGATAGAGATTAAAAATTTTATACCTTTTTTAAAGGTTTAGAAATATTTCATTAGAATAACTACCTATTGATAACGATGCTTTCTATATTATATTTATTTTTAAAGTATTATCTATAGTTCAGAGACCTTCATTGCATTTATTTTATTGAAATAACTAAGAGCGAGCGCGCACGAGCAACTTTGTCTCCGCAACTATTTTGTCTCTCCCATCAATTTGTATGGGGAGTTGCGTTGCTACGTGCGCGCACTTTCATACTAGCCCATGGGTGGAGAGACAAAATAGTTGCGGAGACAAAATAGTTGCGGAGACAAAGTTGCTCGTGCGCGCACTGTCTAAATTGGTTAGTAAAAAACAAAATGTATACAATGTGGATAAATATTTTTTACATTTTAAATATTTCATCGCGAAATCTCAAATGGCATTGGTTTTCTGATGAATCTTTTCAATTTATCTTTATAATAAACTTTTGAAACTCTGTCAATATTATAGAAAGCGAACATTTTTTTTCGATATACTTTGAGAGGTTATAAAAATTAATTAATGTTTACCTACTTACCCATATTATAAAGACATAAATATGAAATAGTCGCGTCTTTTTGTTGTTTTTTCGCTTCAAGTATGTAATTGAATTGAAGTGAGAAAAGTCATTTATAAAATATCAATTTTATATGCAGATAGATACATATCTACTTATATAATTCTACCAGTATTTCCTGGCTTCACCAGTGGTAGACATAATAAGGTAGAGATAAACTACGATAACATGGCGCGCCCCTCCAAATTACTGTTTCAATGTGTGTAGTGACATCCTTACGAAGGAGTTTGTATGTAGTTGTACGTATTCGTCTTTAGTACTTTACGTCCAGATTTGTTGGTCAACTAATCATAAGTTGCCGAGCGCCCAAGACAACGCACGTATCGTTTTCATAGAATACGTCAGTGCAGCGCCATTACTAATAATAATGAGCGATTAGAGCGTGACTAGTCGAACAACAAATCCGTGGATTTGTTTTTGTTTGACGGCCGTCTCATAACGCACACATGCGTTGTGAATCTTGGTGGTGCATTGTAAATACTTTCACAAATACTTTCAAACGTTTTGAATTTTGGAGGGGCGCGCCATGTTATCGTAGTTTATCTCTATAGCTTTCCGCCAGCTTTGCCTAAACCTAATAAATTATATTATACTAAAACTTTCCTCGAGAATCATTTCATCTATGGAGAAAACCGTATCAAAATCCGTTGCGTAGTTTTAAAGATGTAAAGCAAACGCAGATGGTGGAAAGCGACTTTGTTTTATACTATGTAGTGTGATGTAGTGAAAGCACTCAGGTATCACGTACATATTCAACGGTGAAAGAAAATTTGAAATCGTTTCTCCAAACATCCTAGACACACTTCAGTACCCAGGCTGGCAGTATTAGGTTGCGATATTCATTATTATATTGCAGATTATCAGATATATCTATACAATAATATTATAATACTGAAGAGTTTGTTTGTTTGAACGCGCTAATCTCAGGAACTACTGGTCCGATTTGAAAAATTCTTTCCGTGTTAGATAGCCCATTTATCGAGGAAGGCTATAATAGGCTATATATTATCATCACGCTAAATCTATCAGAAGCTAATCCAACAGAAGCGGAGTCACGCGGGTGAAACCGCGGAGCGCAGCTAGTCAGTTTACATAAGTGAAAACGTAATTCGATTATTCTAGAAACTTTTAAATTCATAACAACAGATATTTACTTACGAGCCACTTTACAAGTGCGTCCGTTTATTCTGTTTATCGAATCCTGTCGGACAATAGATAATGTAAATAAACCTCAATCATTTTTGGTCAACAAAGTTACGTGAATTGATAAAATGGAATATTTTTACTGAATAAAAACTTATCTATAAGTATCTATAGTAATATTATGAATAGGAAAAGTTTCATTGTTTGTACCTAATGATTAAACTCCAAATTATTTATAAGTATGGCAATACAATTTCCGCCCGCGTTTTTTTAGAAAAATAGTTCTCGATCCTGTGGTATTTCCTGAATAAAAGCATATGTCTTATTCTGGGTCTTTAGCTACCTACACACCAAATTTCATTGTAATCGGTTCTGTAGTATTTGGGTGCACAGTAACAAACATACATCAATCCTCACAAATTTATGCATTTATAATATTAGTAGGATATAGTAGGATATATAAACAGAAAAGATATATTAATTTGTAACTGTTTAACTGAAAAACTTTTCAACTAATTTCAAAATTATTGAAAAGCAGAAAACTACATTATTTCTGAGTGTAGAGGCAATATTTTTTATCCCGGGTCACAGGCGGAGCCAGAACGAACGGCTAGTATTAAAATAAATATTAAAATATTGACTCTTACGAGTTTAGGGTTGAAAAGTTTCGTATCGATTGTGCCCCAATTTTAACTCGTTTCAGTTTATCTATTTTTAACACGCTTTTGCTTCACCTGTGTTTTCGATGTTGCCGACTCCTAGAGTCGATTTTGACCTACTGTAAACGGACAGGATCGATGACAATACTAATATTCATGAGTTTATCAATAATAGCACGCTATAATAAAAATAAAAAAATAATTTATTGAACGGAAAACACATTACCTAGGTACACAAAACATGGACTGACTCCTAATATAGCTTTCGTTGTTTCAGGAGCCTTTAAATAATAACTTAAAGTTTACGATTTTTTTTTTCATATTCATAGTATTAGGTCTTATTCTATTGTATGGAACAAGCGTAAATTGCGATAGTAAAAATACATATACTATATCTACAATACTAAATATTGCGAAATTACGAATTTATTTATTATATTTACAATTACGAAATAATGTAATACTGTGACTATGTAAAACGGAGCGGCGTTAAGTATATTAAAAGAAATAAGAATACAAAGCAAAATATATACTTTAATAATCATGTTTCAAACAATGAATAACAACAAAGGCTTTTATTAAACTTCGTTTAAAACTTTTCTGTCACCTATTTCTATAAAGCAGAGTTTAAGCTGTAATAATAATAGGTATAACTATATTTTTCTTAGCATTTTTATGTTTTAATCTTGTTTTAATTATTTATTGATAGAGCTCCGATAGGCGAAGATTCCGTATCAGATCTTATTTGTACAAAATATTCTAAAATTATTATGAAAATCCTGCATTTTCTTTTCGGTAGAATATAGTAAGAAGAAATAACAGGTAATAAATCGCATTTTAAATTCTTCTTAAATAATTAATAATACTTCCGTAGATTCAAACAATACCTCCTACATAGATACTACTCAAAGTTATTAAGCCGTAAGATATTAGAACCAACGCAAACAAACAACACAAATATTGACGTAACCTGAAAGTTACAGTGATAAAGTGGACTTTCATTATAAAAATTAATCCCAAAGCAATTAGAATATTGGGGCCATTTCATTTTAAATTCATCATAACGTAGCCGCGTAGTTTTAATGATAGTTTTGTACATTTACCTATATTTGTGTGGTTTTAAGGTTATCTATATAAACAAAAGTGTTAAAAAAAATTACTAAATTATTCGATAGTAAGTATTATTTTTAATAATATTAATAAATACAATAACTTCACTGCCGTATATAATAATTTAGGTTATATGAACACAAAATTTCAAATAATAGTGTAGATCTTAACTTATTCGTATTTTTTCTCGTAATATACTTTTAGTCAGTCTCCATAATAAAAATAAAAAAGAATAATTTACATTTAGGACTTCAGAAATAATTTATTTTTTTCGTTATATTCTGTCAAAGCATTATATTGATCTAAAGTTTGATACTGATCAAGGTCAGGTTAAATAATATCATAAAAAACCGTTAATTTCTTAACGCACTCGTTATTATATCACCAAAAGAAATTACAATAACATTAATACATGTAATGGATGCGATAAAAACGTAATAACAACTATATTATCTTGTATCCATTTACTAATAGAATAACATGAATAAATAAACAATTCAAATATAGGGCTTAGATATAGGGTATGAAGCGTATAGACAGAACACTTAAATAAATGTGTGGTTTTATGAAACCACGGTAAAAGTGAAACTTAGGCACAAAATAATCGTATTTGTACGATAATTATCGTACGGTTCGACAGTCACGCGACATGCGCTACACAGACCAAAAAGTTTGAGACGATGTAATAAAAGTTTCACTTTAATAAGCGACTGCTTATACAGTTATGCAAGCATGACATGCGTTTACGTGAATTGTCATGCTTCATGAGTGAACAAAAATATCAATGCAATCATGCATTATTATACAGTTCGCATCCAGCCTGAGTATTATGCAACACTAAGCTTGTACCACACTTTTACATGACTGTAACCGATCTAATCGATCATGTATGAAACAGTAAGCTTTTGCATGACAGCCACCAATCTAAACTGTGCTATGTAAATGCTATTAAACTTGCAGGATAGAAAATAGAAAGCTTAAACGATCAGCTGCCAACACGCAGTTTTCATGTCATTGCAATCATGTATACGATTATCCATGCATGACACCACGTAACGCATGTCATGCTGCGTTACCGTCTAGGGACTACATTATTTAATTAGCCAGACTAACGTATGTATTGCATAAGGAGAGGTGTTTTTACGACTATTAAATTAATGTAATCTAATCGTGATGTAACTGTAATGCCGTAGAACAAACGGTGACATCTCCAACCCGCATTTGCGACAATGTAGCAGATCTTTCTTCTTATATATAAAATTCTCGTGTCACAATGTTAGTCTGCATACTCCTCCGAAACGGGTGGACCGATTCTCATGAAATTTTCTGTGCATATCGGGTAAGTCTGAGAATCGGCCAACATCTATTTTTCATATGTACCACGGGCGAAGCCGGGGCGGACCGCTAGTAATATTATAACAAAACCCTCATACACATGTATCTTTAGCAGTTTCTTAAATTGTCTGATAATTATTAAACAGTGAATACTTTTTGAAGTATTGTCCTGTTAATTGATATCCCAACAAAAACACTCATGTAAAATGTTGCCAAGACGCAACTGTAGAGCTTGTACCTACTCTGAAAAATTTGATCTAATGTAGAGACAATAAGTGTCGAACTCTATCCGTCTTAACTCTACAAGTCCTAACTTAGGAAGGGTAACCTATTAAAAACTCGAATTTCTATTACCCGAATCTTAAAACCCCGAAAACGGTTGTTAGAACTTTTAAAAGACAGATGTAATGAATGACAAATTTTTAAAATTCCTTTTTTAATTTCCCAGATGAATCAATTTCCAGATGCACCAAAACCAGATTTTTAAAAAGTATTTTTTTGTTTCCCGTATTCTCATAATACAGATCTGATTATACCAGATTCTCAGAATACTTTTTTTTGTTTCCCATCGTACCATTTTCCAAATAAACTATTGCCAAATTTTCATAATCTTTTTATTTGGTTCCCTTAAAATCGTATAACAGATAAACTATTGCCAGATTTTCATAATCTCTTTATTTGATTTCCATACAATCGTGATTATACCTTTACTATCGACTGAAAATAAACATTGTCAGTAAGTAAATTTATTGTTTTACTTGTCCATTACAGACCGGTTTTAGTGTCAAAGTCGACTCAGTAGGTTAGGTTTGAACTACGACCCCCACGCTAGAACTGACTCGCTATTGTTTTACTTGCCCATTACAGAAAGGTTTAAGTGTCAAATTCGACTCAGTAGGTTAGGTTAGGTTTGAACTGTGAACCCCCATGCACGAGCCGAGCGAGCGAAGCGAGCGTGCCGCGGCAGCGGCCGGCGAGTGCTAGAACCGACTCGCTATTGTTTTACTTGCCCATTACAGAAAGGTTTAAGTGTCAAATTCGACTCAGTAGGTTAGGTTAGGTTTGAACTGTGAACCCCCATGCACGAGCCGAGCGAGCGAAGCGAGCGTGCCGCGGCAGCGGCCGGCGAGTGCCAGAACCGGCTCGCTATTGTTTTACTTGCCCATTACAGAAAGGTTAAAGTGTTAAAATCTATTTAGTAGGTTAGGATAGGTTCGTGCTGCGACCCCCTGGAAGGATTTCGTTTTGCTGGATATCGTTTATTTGAATTTCAAAAATCTGGACATTGTTTGTCTGGATATCAATTAACTGTATTTAAAAAATTTGTGTTTTAAAAATCTGGCTTTCGTGCATATGGATTACGGTCATCTGGATTTTGTGCATTTAGATTTCGTATGTCTGGAACTCATTCGTCTGGATTGTAAAACGTCGTACAAATAAAGAAATGGGCAAATGAAATTCGGAGTTGCGATTATATGGCAAACAAAACTTCGAAATTTTAAAATTCGGGGTTATGAAAAAATGTCCAAACGTTTTCTGGATTATGATATTCGGAATATTAAAATTCGAGATTAAGATAGGAAGCTCTACGACTACAGCATAGTCAAATACGTGGCGTGGCCGTTTTGCGACCTATTTTATATTTAAAGATGTAGATAAAGATATTCTACCATACAGGGCACAAAAAATATAGGTAGTCTTCCTTACAAGAAAAAAACATCAATGCGATGACAAACATCGTAACTGAATTTTTTTTATTGAAATCATACGAATAGGAAGTATCGAATAATCTTATTAGTAACTAGCTTTCCGCCCGCGGCATCGCCCGCGCAGTCAAAGAAAAATCCGCATAGTTCCCGTTCCCATGGGATTTTCGGGATAAAACCTATCCCATGTCCTTTCTCGGGTATCAAAATATCTCTATACCAAATTTCATGCAAATTGGTTCAGTAGTTAAGGCGTGATTGAGTAACAGACAGACAGACAGAGTTACTTTGGCATTTATAATATTAGTATGGATTATTATTAACAGTGTGAGTCTACACTATACACTAAAGGTACCTTAATTGTTAATCATGAGTACATTTACAAATTTAAACATCATTTTTACCCTGGAAAACAACTGAAAATTTATTTTTATCTATCAGAAAACAGAGAAATTTAAACAGAGTCTATATAAAACTGTGTTAATTGTGTGTTAATACTGTGGTGTCAAATAAATCTTCTTTCTTTCTTTCCAAAACCAAATGAGAAGTATCATTAACTGACTCAAATGCGAAGTCCTTTCAATTGATTTGAGCATAACTTTGTCTTACAATAGGCAGAGCTTCCGTTCTTCAAAGGGACAGTATTATCCGTAAAGTATTATCTTTCGGATATTCTTTATGAAGATGGCTTGATAAGCAATTATCGATATCAGACTTATCAATACTTACAAAAAAATGATAAGTTCATTTCTACGCTTTAATAAAAAGCTCTATCTTGATTGTTTTTAAATATTAACACGATATTTCGCTTTTAAAATATGTTTTTATCCACATTTATCTATTTAATTAATGGTCAAACCAATAAATAATGCGTAAAAAATTGAATTTGTTAAATCTAGATACCTATATTTAAATGTTAAGGATGTATCTACCAATAACAGGTAGGTAAGTTAAATTCGTCTTGTACCTTAAATTAATGCTAGTAGTAGTACTAATCTACTAAATCGTTCTTAACGTTTTCTATTCCCTTTTCCCATATACGCAAACCTTAATCCATACTAATATTATAAATGCGAAAGTAACTCTGTCTGTCTGTCTGTGACTCAATCACGCCTTAACTACTGAACCAATTTGCATGAAATTTGGTATGGAGATATTTTGATACCCGAGAAAGGACATAGGCTACCTTTTATTGCGAAATAATAATATGTACCACGGGCGAAGCCGGGGCGGACCTCTAGTATGCTATATGGAAACATGACAGGATATAAGTTATAACCTTAACCAATCATATATTTATAGAACAGTGTACGGTATATACATTTTGGTGGCATATCCCGAACATTCCTAAATATTTTATTGAGTCATTTGTGACTCATAAAACATTTATTTAAACCACGAATGTAGAGCACTACGGCAACCTGAAAAACATCATTAAAGGTACAGTATTTTAGGCAGAGCAGTATTGACTTGCTGTAACGACGCATATATTTTAACGCATCTGTGGTACATAAAAAACAATAAATATTAAACCATTTAGTTAATAATAAACCAAGTAATATTAAGTCGTTTATACCGTTAAAAATAATACTTCCATCGAATTACAATATAAAACCCGGTAAAGGAACATTTTATAGACCCTAAAACATCTTCACCATTTATAAACCACATCGCAACCGAGAATAAAAAGGAAATTCATAAACCATAATATCTATCTACGATATAAAAATTGCAACTATACCAAAAAAAAATTCACCAACCCTTAAAAATATTCCTACCTTTCAATGAATTCCCATTTCAAAGCACAACACTAATACACTGCACTGAAACTTTACGTAATTCGACCGTTATCGAGCAAGAAATACGTGCTATCCTGACGAAGGCTTCCGCGATACTAAATAGAGCTTTCAGGACAATAATTAAGCTGCGTTCACACTAAATCAATTTCTGACGCGTTGCCCGCATAGCTCTTGTTCGTGTGGTCTAGTATGCTTTATTATTCTTATTTTTCAGTGTACGAAACTTTGATTTAATTTAATATAGCTGCTAGTTGCTCTCCCAACTCTGACTAGGTAGAGATTTTTGTAGCTTTTCGAATTAATAAAAGTTATTGTCCTAATCTGAAAGGAACACGAAAACACACGAAAACCAAAATTCATGAAATACAAAGAAAATTAAGTAAAATAAATCAGTTACACTTATAAGTGTTGTAACTAATTTTCTTCTTCTTTCATACATTTCTACAGTAATATAATAAAGAGATATCTTTGGATATGTTTGTTCATAAAAGCGAAGCTCTACAGCAACAGCAAGCTACAGTGCGAGTGTGGCGGAAAAACGCAGGTTTTTGAACCGACTCATGATCAATATTCTTCCTTTTTTAATATTAAGTAATAAATATAGTTCAAAATACTTAAAACAAGCTTAAAATAAAGTCATGTAATTATTGTATTGTCTTCTATTGCACGCCTCATAAGCGAAGCGTTGAGGTGGGTACTACTGTCACTTCGCGCAAAACATCTGATTTTTCAAACTTAAAATGTCTTTATGTATCATACATTGCACTTGTAAGATAATACATACACACACATATTAAGAAAAAACACTATTTTTAACGTTCATGATATTTTTGATGTCATTTTTGTTATTTAAACTAGTTAAAAAACAGTTTAAAAAAGTTCTGTCTTGGACGTCCGTGTGTCTGTATGTGCGGATCCTTTTTCTTGTTAACACGATAGCGACCGAAATACTTTACTAATCGAGTCTTTTTTTTCTCTTACGCTTGAGTATGCTCAGGAATAGAACCCTTTCATTTTTCAGGGTCTGATTCGATGTGGTTTAATTGTTATTAAATAAACAAAAATAATAATTAATAAATATTTATTAAAAAAAAATTATGAGGCGTGCACTTTTGGATTTTCCAAATTATTTTTCTCTATTGCACACTAAAAAGTTAAATCCATAAGAATTAAATCCGTCTGTTATAGACGGTCTAATTCGAGTCTCAAGGATTCGGTTACATACAAACATACAAACTAAAAAGCTACACTATCAAGAAGTCACAAGCTATTTTTTACTAGATCAACACGGGTAAAGCCGGGGCAAGCTAGTATAATAAATAATTAAAGCTCTATTTCAGAATGTTGAGGACAAAAGAATTAATTTGTAACAACGTTCGGTAAAGGTATTATTAATCATATGACTTCCGTCCGCCTTCACTTGGCTTTATAAAATATAAATTAAAGGCCGAATTAACTATAATGAAGGTATAAAGAACCTAGTTTTACAATAATTATAGGCAACATTTAGTATATAGGTATTTGTAATCATGTAATGTTATGTTTCAGTAACTGCAGTTTAGACTACCAGATTTCAAAAAGACGTAAGTACGAACTTCACATAACTACATAATAGGTATTTTTATATTTTTTTAAAATTAACACTAAAATAACGTTTGGTTTCGTATCATCATCATCAGGTATATATATAATTAGGCAAGATAATGTTCAGAAACTATAGATTACATCTAATGTAACATCTAATGTCCTAACACATTATAATCTTATATATAAAATTCTCGTCTTATATATAAAATCTTATATATAAAATTCTCGTGTCACAATGTTAGTCTGCATACTCCTCCGAAACGGGTGGACCGATTCTCATGAAATTTTCTGTGCATATCGGGTAAGTCTGAGAATCGGCCAACATCTATTTTTCATATGTACCACGGGCGAAGCCGGGGCGGACCGCTAGTCTTATATATAAAATTCTCGTGTCACAATGTTAGTCTGCATACTCCTCCGAAACGGGTGGACCGATTCTCATGAAATTTTCTGTGCATATCGGGTAAGTCTTAGAATCAGCCAACATCTATTTTTCATATGTACCACGGGCGAAGCCGGGGCGGACCGCTAGTAGTATCTAATACTATTATAATGTGTTAGGATCTCCGATCTGTACACCACATGCTGATAAGTTCCTGATAGCCTAATTAGCACTGCGACGTATATTTCCATACATTATTTGTTATTTTAACTGATGGATATGCTAAGCAGAAGTTGTGAAACCGGCCATTAATCTATTATCCCAAAAGTTTTTGAGGATGGACTCATGCATATTTGTTAGAAAATCGACTGAGTGGAATTGATCAAAATCTGGGTCAGAGTTTATATTCTACATATAACACGAAAAATAAGCTTTTTATAGCTTCACGATAATTATTATTATTCTTGAAAATTTAGTTATAAGTAAGTTTATTCTATCCTTTTCTCATATTTAACACATACATAAATTGCGTATAATATTTAGTTTTCTTTAAAGCGTGATTTATTCATAAAAATAGAATTAATCGCGTCTTGTAAATCTGTCTGATGATTGAACTAATGTATGAAATATGACGTAGTTTTGTCCACACGGCAATAAATTGCGTAAACCACAAGAAAAGGGTGACAAATACATTTAAAACATTTTTATTACTATTCATCGTTTTCCCGAAGAATTTGGCAAATTAAAAAAAAGTTTAAATGTAATTTATTTCATTAATCGTAAATATTTCTGAAACTAATAAGTTTCGGCTCGGTAATGCTTGTTTTTTTACTCGAAATGAGCTATGCCTTTACCCCTTTGAAACTATTAAACCTGTATGTCATCCTGTATAATATATGTAATGTTTTATACTAGACAATCGTAAGTCATGGCCGTAAGGCGTAAACACGTTAAACAAACCGTACCACGGAGTACCCATTTCACATAACTGATCTAGTTCAAAGCAAATTCACAAAATCTCATTAGGCCGCGTAATTGAATGACGGACAAACAGATTTATCCCTTTACTGCGAAATACGCGGCAAATTGAGTTACGTTTCATACTGAATGTGTAATTCTTTATCTGTATTCTTATATGTACATTATTTTCATATTTATAGCGTGTATTCTTCTATTTATTAATATCTTCTATCAATTACTAGCAAACCGGGCGAACTCCGTTTCGCCACCAGAGACACCTTTTCTTTGCTATAAACCTCACGGAGCCCGAGACCTTTCCAACCAATGCAAAACCGTGGAAATCGGTTCGTGCATTCTGGAGTTATAGCGTCAATAAGGTATTAAGGGTCTAGATAGGTTACCAACATAACATTCGATCTTCAACGGCACACTAACGCACTCACGATTGGACGTCAAAGTAAGATGGCATGATTCAAGTAGGTATCGTGAGCGAAAAAGAGATACCTAACTGAAAATGTGGCTATTAAGCCACATTTCATGTCAAACCTGAGCGCTTATAAGCTATCTACAACTTTTTCCTTGTAATATCATTGACTCCAATCAATATATTATGATTCTGAACTTGTCTTTATTAATATAAATTATATTGTTTATGTTGGTATGATTTAAAAATCATTTCAAGTTAAATTCTTATTTCTTCTTTTTTTGTCTATATTCAATATGGCGTCCTCTGAAGCGATTACTTGTTATTTCAGGAATATATCGTCAAAGTTTCTTTGTTTGTTTATTCAAAATATAGAGTTACAAAATATTTAGACCGGGAGATACTGACACAAAATTTCGAGTCATTTGTAACAGGATGGCGGTTCTACAGGGTTCTTAGTACGCAATGACAAAAAGAAAAATGATGGTGTGAACGCTGGTACCGGCGGCTTAGTCGCGTGGGCGTTAGTCGAACTCGTCGGAAAATAGCGAAAGTCAAACGATTTGTAACAGTATGGCACTTATTTTTCCTGTAAGTTTGAGGATCAACGAATATAAATACAAAATTTCAAAGATCTAGGTGTTGGAAATCTCCACTTATATAAATTAATAATAAATTTATTTTTCAAGTATGACAGCACTTTTTCCCCCTACTAGAAGTATGGCAAATATAATAATGGTCACATTTTATCAAATACTCTCCAAAAAGCCAAATGCAATACTGGTACAAAAAGACAGGCGAAATAAAAAAAATTTGCAGATTTTCGGCGGTATGGCGACCATTTGGAATCGTCCGAAAAGTATGGCATGGCGATTTTCGTAAATGGCTGCACGACGATGGTTACCTGTGCAAAAGTTAGCTTGGTACAAATGGTTGAATAATTGTTTTTTTTAAATCAACACATTCGCGTCGGTATGGCGGGCTGTAAGTCATACCGGAAAAGTATGGCATGACACTACCGCCTACTTCTTTTTTATGGGCTATCGGTAAATTCTAAAATTTTTGTGTTACAAATCGTTTGACTTTCGCTATTTTTCCGACGAGTTCGACTAACGCCCACGCGACTAACCCACCGGTACCAACTACCAGCGTTCACACCATCATTTTTCTTTTTGTCATTGCGTACTAAGACCCCTGTAGAACCGCCATCCTGTTACAAATGACTCGAAATTTTGTGTCAGTATCTCCCGGTCTAATTTTTTCAGTTATAAACATTTGAATTTATTTTAATAATGCTAGGTTACGTTTAAAACTTTGGAATACACACAGAAAAATATTCAAAACGTTGCAATTTCCATCAAGGAAATACAAAGGCAATTGAACGCTACAAGGTACCTACATAGAGTAAAATATTACTTATGTCAAATTGACATATGAGCTGTAATAGAAACACGATGGAAGGGAAAAAATTTACTTTCCCTACGAGCCCAGTAAATATAAGTATGTACTACTATCTCATCTATAGTTCCAGTTATCATTTTTATTTTGAAAACATTACAAAATTAGTTTGTATGTTTGTTACTTCTTCACGCAATAACTGCTCAACCGATTTTCATGAATGTGGCTTACACATAGAGGGTAGGACACGAACTTTTTACAAAATATAAACCTAGAGACATAGTATACCTAACTTTATTTTATCATTTCTTTTTACACATGAAAAGAGCACACGTGTCAGAAGTGAAACTTCTTTGGCAAGATTCAAAGATTCCAAAATCGTCGCCTTACTCCATGATGTGACGGTATTGCCATGACGCGACCTTTAAATTTTTTATCTCTTGCGCTTTAAGAAGTTTCACTTCAAAAATAGTCACGTCAATCGATTGAAATTCCACGGAAAATTGCAGTCGAATTGAGAATTTTCTTCAGTCGAACATCGTCTGTTAATATATTGCCTAAAATAAATTGAATTATTTTATCACTTATAATACCACAAGAGCTTCAAAATTATCGGGTATTTTCCGATAGGTTCGTTGCAAACAAATGAAGGAGTCAAGGTTAAAAAATCACGAGCGCGAAGCGCGAGTGATTTTTCCTGAAAAACTTGACGACTTTATTTGTTTGCAGGGAACCTTGAGGGAAATGCCAGATAATTTTGAAGCTCGTGTGGTATTCGGGGGATTATTTTTCCGTCCCAAATGTCGGCCGCCAATAATTTCACAATTAAATTCAACCTGTCAGTTTGACGTCAACGACCAGAGAAAATTTTCAAAAAATTATCAGTATAATACCATGTAGGTTGTACCACGTGACGTCGAATGGTGCAATTCTATTGGTCGATATTTGGGCGGAAAAATAATCCTTATTCTTTATCAATTATCACCAACATCGTCAATGTTTATATATTTCACGTACAATTTCATTAAGACGGAATGTTATTACGCTCTTGGCGTTATTAAAATAGATGTTCAGTCATGTTTATACAGGGAATGAGAGATAACACGAAATTCAGGTATCAATGGAATAAAATACAGGCATAAATTAATAATTTATTCACTGAGAGTACTTTTGTACATTTTTCTTTGGCTGGATCAATCCGACCCTTAAGGTGGGTATCGACTTCGCGCTCCAAGAGGTCGAACATTGGCGCGCGCTCCAGCCGCGTGAAATGGATACCAGTTTGGAACGCGCGCCAAAATGTTCGTTGGAGCGGTCGAACGCGGAGCGGTCCGTTCCGTCGGGTGTCGGTTTTTTACCGCGCATCAAACGTGGCGCGCGCGCCAATGGAGACGGGTTTGTCGTATTTTTTGTGTTTGTTGCGCTCCGAGTAATAATTATTATGGATAACCAAAGTTGCCGTAAATTAATTCAGCTATATGGTACGAAAGAAGTTTTGTGGAACAGTAAAATTTCTTCGTATCATAATAAATCGCTTAGAGATCTTCTCTGAGCGATTTATTGGTTGGAGAGAAATCTGTAGTGAAATGGGAGTCCCTGTGCCGGAGTTAAAGAAAAAAATGCTGCTACTGCTCGTACACGACTAGCTTCCATGATGAACGGTCAAACACTGGAACAGTTGCCACGCGCGCCAGGCGCGCTTAGTTGATATACTTCAATTATTTGGAACGCGCTCCGCGGAACGCACTCTCGGCGCGGTCATTCATGGCGCGCGCGCCAGGAGCGCGAAGTCGATACCCAGCTTTTTCATACTTATTTATAGTCTATTGAAATTAACTGAATATATTTTATTGACGTGTACCTTCTATATTGTTGAGAGTAAATTTTCAAGGTCCCGTCCAGGCAATGCCGTCACGTCATGGAGTAAAGCGACGATTTTGTTATCTTTGAATCTTGCCAAATAAGTTTCACTCCTGACTCATGCGCTCGAGAAATAAATAATAAATTAATTCGATTATATTTCTTACTAACTACATAGGTACTTCTTAAGAAGCGCTTGTGAATCATCATAACACAGACTAATAATAATATATTACTACGTATACAAATCATAATGTTGAATAGCAACGAGCCAATGGTTCTAAAAATGTTGCACTTATTTAAAATAAATACACTAATTATCATTTACATATATATTTTAATTTCCTATCTAAAATAAACTGTAGACGATAATGCAAGCAGTGACATGTGTACATTTTTATACAGTTCGCGTAAAGCCTCAATTTTGGATAGGTACTATTATTGAATGAAACAGTTTAGTCTGGGTTGCGTGTTACTTGAGCATAACAAACATGTAAAGTAATATTATATAATCGGCGATACAATAATTTCATGAGTTTTTAGAGTTCCGTACCGAAACGGTAAAAGGGGACCCTATTATCAGTAATAGGGTTCGTATGAAACATAGATTACGAACTTAATACATATTTGATAAAAAAACTTCAATAGTGCCTTTTAGAAACGCATTTTCGATACTAACACTAATCTTGTGGATTCAACAACAAAATAAACTTCTGAAATTCATCTGTCTCTCACAACTTCGAAGTTTATAAAATGTGTGATATGATCCTATGAATTTCAGTTGACTGTAGACGCGTTTGTGAAAGCTTACTAGTTCTCAAACCGACCACCAGGTGTCTCTCTTACAAAATTAAGTAAAACTTAGTGCAAATAAAGTTAAAATGATTGTGAAAATAAAGTTAGAATTATATATTAGTACAATTTCCAATTAAAAGAGCGTGTGTGCCGAGCACTCGTGTCAGAAGTGAAACTTCTTTGAAGATTCAAAGATACCAAAATCGTCGCCTTACTGCATGACATGAAATGCATGCTCTCAACGCGCCTAAAGAAGTTTCACTTCAAAAAACACTAAGACATCAATCTGCAATTGTTTTGTTGTTTAGTCATATCAGTTTCTTGAATACTTATTAATAATAATAATAATAAGTAATATATAAGAAAACTTACCAATACACAAAGCCTTAATTTACAAGTATAATATAAGTATTATTGATAAGTACAACTAATGTTTAGAAGTGAACATCTCTAATTAGGTAATTTCTCTTCTCTAGTTTCGAAAAGAGAGCAAATGTATGATTTATGAAGTAATATAAGTTCCGAAGTTATCACTAATCAGTAATCACTTTTCTGTTTTCACTTTTCCGCGCTTTTTGAATTGAAAATTCTTTATTCATAATGTTAAATGTCATTATGTCAATTGTCATGATGACAGTTGCTGTTTGACATATACAGAATTTATTACAGATAACAAACATTATTAATTAATAACGTCCAAACAAAAGTTTATTGTTATTAAATAGGCAGGAAAAAACAAGAATTTTTTAATAAATCCAATTATTTATATACTTTTTAAATGTTTTTGTAAGTGTCATTTCTTCCAGATATCAATACCATGTCCCAGACGTCATTGTTTATTAAAAACATAATCGCTTGTATTGATTTTTCGCTTTTCGAAGTAATTCGCACAGCTCAAAGCTTCTCTCATCTAAAATCAACTAGTTTCGTTTTAAAACACTACAATTGCAATTGTAAGTGCTTGTATTGTGTCTAAACCAGATTTTCCTTTTCATTTAAACGTAAATAAGTTCTTATTCTCTTTGTTTATCGACCCGTAACGCATTCTATAGTTCCTTGGTTTATTTCTAACATTTACAATAGAATTTACATTGTTTTAGATAAAAATGAGTGCGATAGCGCAGCAGGAAAGTTTCATTAAGGAGAGTTTATTTCATTTTATTGAGAAAAACGTACCATCAGCCAATCTAACTGTTATTGACGAGATAGTCCTGTCCTATGTTACTTCGATTTTAGAACTAGCGTCGCAGGACTCCTGTTTTGATGTTGAAGGTAAGATGCTTCGCATTTATATGTTAACAAAAAATTTATCCCATTTTTACCTCTTTTTTAAGTGCAAATTAAATTTTTATACACCGCTTGGTACCCCAGCAGATGTTGTTTTGCCCTATTGCCCCTTTTCATGTTCTCATCATGTCAATAAGAACCTTCATTAAACTTTAACAAGAACATTTTAAAAATAAATTATCATAATTGGTTGAGCCATTTTTGAGTTTTACGCTTGGCAACACATTTGGCAATTCATTTTTTATTATATGGACTAGCTGTCCTGGCAAACATTGTACTGCCTTACTCTTATCACTTAGGGGTATGAAAATTGATGTAGTCCAATTCTCACAGCTACCTAATATGCACACAAAATCTGATGAGGTCAAGCCGTTCCGTAGGTAATTTGTTAAGCGGGAAAGCGTAACAGACAGACAGACAGACAGAGTTACTTTCGCATTTATAATATTAGTAGGGATAGTCTTCAATAAATGGGCTATCTAATGTAAAAATTTTAAAATTTTCTAATTGGACCAGTAGTTCCTGAGATTAGCGCGTTCAAACAAACAAACTCTTCAGCTTTATAATATTAGTATAGATTTAAAATATTGGTATAGATTTAAAATTTAAATATTGTATAGAACTGAAGCAAAGCGATTTGTTTTTGACACAGAATTTAGTCAGATTTATATAAGATTTAAATAACATCGGTTACGCAAGAAGATTATGGTCTATAGTACTATATAGGCTTCTTTTGCCAAAGCTAATTTAGATCTATTTAATGAAATTTGTCTAGACTAAATAATAATTATTATTTGAAACGAAAATAAACTTAAACACCACAAAATGTGCAGTGAAAGCGAAAAATAAATTAAGATATTTTAGAACTAAATATAATTTTTTTGAAGTGAAACTTCTTTATCGGGGTTGGAAAAAATTTAGTGTAACATTTTTTCGTTACGCGTGACATTTTTCCGTTACGCGCCATCTTTTTCTTATCCCTACCACGCGTGATTCGACGTATTTCTGTAAAGTTTCATATAGTAAATTATTTTTTGAAAAATAAGGTCATAAAGAAGTTTCACTTCTTACGTGTGTACACTATTGGTTCACAATTTCACAAAAATACAGATGTACATACATAAAAAATAAACAGATGAACATAGCATCTACACCTAATTTTTTGTAAAAACAAGAAAGGTGATATTTTTTTAAAAATAAGGTCGTAAAGAAGTTTCACTTCTTACGTGTGTACACTATTGGTTCACAATTTCACAAAAATACAGATGTACATACATAAAAAATAAACAGATGAACGCCATCTACACCTAATTTTTTGTTTCTAAAAACAAGAAAGGTGTTAGTGCATTTTATTGTAATAAATAAACTCGTAAACTAAAACTACTGGAATATTTCAAAAATTCTTTCATCAGCAGCTTTTAGCATTAGTCCTCAGTGATAAAGCCAGATAGCTATCAGCTTACTCCATATTCTCTCAAAAGGAATATTTTTTTGCATACTTTTTCATTACTGCTATGCTCCTATGGGTTGAAATTATAATAAAGCCTTGATAAAGCCTTGCTTGGTAAATAGACTGACAGACCAAATAAAAATTATGTTACAATTGAATCTATTTGGTCTTAAGATTAGCACAATCAAATAAACAAATTCTTCAGCCTAATAAAAAGCTTATAATACCAATCGAACTACTTACCAAACTGTTATTTAATATCTATGTATTATGACCTTTTAAAGTGTTTCTAAAAAGAACTAAAAATAATCATATGAAATCGATTTCATTACAACAATTTCGTTGTCTGGACAAAATGGTTTTATACCTATAACACATTGTTATGATAATCAATTCAATACTGGCTAATTGGCCACATTACCAGTTACCTACCCACATTTTCATCAACACAAACTTATAATAACTTTCCCTTAACATAAACAAATCTTAATATATATAAATCCCGTGTCACAATGTTTGTCCTCAATGGACTCCTAAACCACTTAACCGATTATAATAAAATTCGCACACCATGTGCAGTTCGATCCAACTTGAGAGATAGGATATGTTTTATCCCGGAAATCCCACGGGAAAGGGAACTATGCGGGGTTTTCTCTGAAAACGCGGGCGAAGCCGCGGGCAGAAAGTTAGTGTTAATATAAAAATAAAATTGACAGGTTTCATGGAGTTCATGGCGGGATACATACCCGGCTTCGAGAACATCAACACGGAAATGGTGTACGAATGGTTGGTCCAGGTGGAAGCGGATATATCTAGACGCGATGAGAGTGATAGTAACTCTAATCAAGGTATGTCTGAAACACTATCGAAGTTTTGTATTGAGCTATATTTATTTTATACTGAACATTTTATTTCATGCTCTTTCTATAACTATGCTCAGGGCTCACTAAAAATCGTATTAAGCTAATGCATAGCTTCTATCGTGGACCGAATCCAGAAATTCCGTAACGAAAACAAACCTCACGCTCCCCCCCCCCCCCCCCACGGGGACGGGCACGGGCGCGGAGGTGTGGCTTGAAGGCATAGCATGCAATAGCTTTACCGCGGCAGTCGAATCGGCAATTGAATCATTTCGTCGAAAGAAATGATTACATTTTTTTCTTATGCTCTAAGTTTCGCACATTATGTAAGGCCGCCATTTATTCAAAATATTAGTCACTTACAACTTTATTATTTTTATTAGTATTTTTGTAAAAAAAAGCATTATTAACAAAGAAATCTTAAAAGTAAGAATGCGCGGGTTGATAAGGTGGGCGCGTTGCTAGCGTGTAGGTAGCTCTCAGCTCTCTGTTTAGACATCGAAAATCGATATACGTTGGGCGCCACTTTTAACAGTAAAAGTGGCTAAACGAGTCTATGTACTGTAATGTTAAATGGTGTGGTACAATAATAAATAGTTAAATAAATAAATATATGAACATAGATGTTTGCTCTATGTCTGGGTGTTAATTATCTATACAGGGTGTCCAACTATTGGTATACTAAGCGCGAAGGGACTTGTAGTTTTGCATACACTGATCACGTAAAAAATACTTAAACAACAAAATTACATCAAAAATTTTTTTGCTACATTTTTAATTTTTCCTGAAAATCCATGTTTTCTTCTCTAGCTTCGCTAATGTGACCATTTTGCCTATGAAAACATAATCTTGCGATAGGTCACGTGCTGGTAACAAAGTTGGGCGGGTTGCTTGTTATGTGTGTACACATAGAGTTTTAAGAATTCATCTATTTGAAAAAAAACTGCATCTGGAATTTTAAAAGTAATTTTTACGTTCTCAGCGTATAAACTATAACCTCGTTTGAGCTTAGTATACCAACAGTGGGACACCCTGTATAAGTATTTATTTAAAACTATATAATATGTATGTCGGCGCAACGACGATAAACGACTACCCTCAAACTACTAAATAATTATAACTAGCTAAAGTTTACTTTGATCTTTTTAAATAAGTGGTTGATTCATTAATCAACCACTAATGAAACAATTAAATTAACGAAATAATTAATGTTTGTTAAAACTGATGAAAATTCATTGTAAAAATTCGAGTGGCAACACTCAAACTAATTCTTGTGAGTCATGGTTTGCTTTAAATGCGATCGCCCGATGGCACAGAGCACATTCACTCGCCGGCCGTCGGAGCGTTCGGAGCTCTCTCTATAATTTCCACGTAGATTAAAAAGGCAGTAAATTACCAACGGGCGTTCTACTTCGAGTATGAGCGCCTGCTCTGATGATGGTGACGTCAGAATTGCTGACGTCACTCTTTTTAAAAATAGCCTTTGGGCCCTTCTCCCGTCATCAGAAGTGGGATAGAATTCAAGCTCACTCTTTTTAAATGTTAAACGTTTACGTAGTTTTGTAACGGCATACTGGCGTTTGTGTTTTTTCGTGCGTTGTGTAAAGTAAAAGTTTGTTACGTGGATTATTGTAACGGGAGTGTAGTTCATCGAAGGAATTGTGTGTGTTATCTGAGCTGCGCCTCTCTTTGTGATAAGCATAAATCTACGAGAACCTCCGAGAAATCTACGAGAACCTTCGAGAATCCGCCTATATCACAAATGAGTAGGTGTTGATCACATGATACGCGAACGGACTGTCTCTGTCATGTGGAGTGTTCAGTATTCTGAAAGGTCAGTGTGGCCGAGGCAGTGTGTTTTTGAAATCCCGAGATGAACTACCGTAGTGTTGTAATACGAGAAAAGGCGTACGAGGACGTACGATTGTCAGTATGGCCGTGTTAGACTTAAAATCTACGAGAACCTTCGAGAACCTCCGAGAAATCTACGAGAACCTTCGAGACTCTCCGAGAACCTGTTACTAGACTGTCTGGTGCAGTCTGATACACAAATTCCTATAGCAGATTTCACTTGGTCGGTCCAGCGCATTGGTGACCTGCTTGGCATTGTTACAGACATTTACTACGAGGCTGGTGCAGAGCGCGCACCGCCTGTCAGTATGGCCGTGTCGGCGCAACGACGATAAACGACTACCCTCAAACTACTAAATAATTATAACTAGCTAAAGTTTACTTTGATCTTTTTAAATAAGTGGTTGATTCATTAATCAACCACTAATGAAACAATTAAATTAACGAAATAATTAATGTTTGTTAAAACTGATGAAAATTCATTGTAAAAATTCGAGTGGCAACACTCAAACTAATTCTTGTGAGTCATGGTTTGCTTTAAATGCGATCGCCCGATGGCACAGAGCACATTCACTCGCCGGCCGTCGGAGCGTTCGGAGCTCTCTCTATTATTTCCACGTAGATTAAAAAGGCAGTAAATTACCAACGGGCGTTCTACTTCGAGTATGAGCGCCTGCTCTGATGATGGTGACGTCAGAATTGCTGACGTCACTCTTTTTAAAAATAGCCTTTGGGCCCTTCTCCCGTCATGTATGTTTATCAGCCATCTGGTTTCCATAACACGAGAAAAAGCTTAGTATGGGATCAGATCGTGCCTTGTGTGAAAGTTGTCCTGAAATATTTATTATTATTACCATTATGATGCTTTGAGTTAACAATCATAATAATTTTAAATGTATTTTATTATAATTTACAGACGATTCAGCCGGCAGTGGCAAGATCAGCCTGAATCTACTGAATCTGAACGGCATGTTACCGACAAGCACTAAGAACAATCGGTAAGTTATATTTAAAGTTATAAGTTACCTTTTGAACAAGTTTCTTTTTTTGACGTGACAACGTCTTATAATTCGATATAGCCGGCTGCACGCACGAAAAAACAAGACTCATGCGGCGTTACCTCGCTCTGAGGCGTTCCATGTAAGGCTCGAAGTGCGAGCGAGAGCGCGGAACGAGCGACAAAGAAGCACAATCGGACGTTGTCACGTTCAACTATCGTCAGTAAACCGACTTTACAGACAACCAATTTTTTTTAAATATTTGTGAACAATTGAGCTTTTATGTCAATTTATTCTTAACTACCTTTCCGTCCGCTACTTCACCCGCTTTGTCTAAAACCTAATAAAGTATATACCTATATAGGTATAACAATTTAAGAAGGTTTTTCCTCGAGAATCACCATAAGCATCAAAATCAGTTACGTAGTATTACAGTGACAGCAGCTTTGTTTTATACTATGTAGAGATAGAGTGTTATTTATATTGAGGATGATTTTATTAGTCTTTTTAAAATTAAAATATTATTTGATTCTAGTTTTTGCTCTATTTGGTATAAGTACATTATTTCCAAAACTAAACTATAGTCCTTAGTTTTACGTGCTTAAATATTTGCATAAAAAATATTTTTCTTTCATCAGCTCTCACTCCAATTCCGAAAGTTCTGAATCGGAGCGTCGTCCGATCATAGATACGGAAGAATATGCCGAGCAGTGCAGGGCCTTAACTGAGATGTTCCCGAATACTTGCGCTATGGAGGTAATGAACGAACAATGTGAATGAAATAAATGAATGAACGAAATGATTGGTTAGAATAAAATTACATGAATAAATGAATGAATCAACAAAATTATAATATGAATGAGAAAAGTGAAGGTAGTTTGGATTTAAAGATTTAATAGGATACTGTTAGTCGTAACTTTTGATTTAATATTTTAGTGATTGAATAAATTAATAGTTGTCACTGTTTCCTGTCAAAACATGCTAGCTGTCGAATACTGTAAATTGCCGCTTTCCTTTGACTCGTGGCGCATTCGTACGAATCGTGCCTGGGGGGGGGGGGGGGCTCGGACGTTGTTTATACGACGTTCGACCCAACTTTGCTAAAACACTTTGCTAATAGTCGTTGACTTGCTGCGATTTGTTATCAACTACCTACATCAATTAGGTAGCTGTGTAGAATCGCAGTACATTCTTATTACATTTCAAACTAATATTTAACCCGGCTTCGCGTGTAATTTCTTATAATACATACAAAATATTATTTGAAATTTGTAACAGATTAAAAATATTCTCTATTTTTCTTTTTTGAAGTGAAACTTCTTTATCGGGGTTGGAAAAAAAATTAGTGTAACATTTTTTCGTTACGCGTGACATTTTTTCGTTACGCGTTCTTTTTCTTATCCCTACCACGCGTGATTCGACGTATTTCTGTAAATAAAGTAAATTATTTTTTGAAAAATAAGGTCATAAAGAAGTTTCACATCTTACGTGTGTACACTAGGTAGTACACGCACACGTTTTTTTTTACCATTAACAGATAAAACACTGCGTTTCCATCGCTTGCGGTGACCCCGAGCGTGCTGCAGCGACTCTATTACACCGTCGCGAGCAAGGACAATCACTATCCGCGGCCGCCATACACACCGTGGCGAAGCAACCGCTGTGTGACGATCACGAGATCAAGAACAGGATCATTGCTCGGTGAGGCTGCTTTTACACCGTTAAATAACATGGGGCTTTTGATATTAGGTTTGCAATTTTGTCTGTTGTGTGGGGCCGCATTTACACCGTTTTGTAACCAGCTGGAATCAGTTATGGAATCATTATTGTTGGTAAGATTTACACATTTGCGAGCAAGGATAGTCAATATCATAATTGATCATTAGCTAATCATAATAATTATTTTACTATTACATTTCATAAAATTTTAATAGACTAAATAAAAAACGATAATTTAAATTTTACATAAATTTTGAGTTCGTTTAACTGTTTATAACTTTCTATAATGTACGACATTTTTAAAATCACTTTTTTACGTCAAAGGCTTCAAAAAAGACTGGTTGCACTCCGGGAGTACCGGCAGAAGTGAAAACTTGATTATTAACGTTGAGCATGTTTGATATCCATCCGTCTTACGCTTTTTCGATCAGGTCACGTGTCCTGACGCGAGTTTAAGATTTTATACCCATTACAGAAAAAGTGCTCAACGCCGCTAAAGAAGTTTTCACTTCAAAAACAAATTATTATTAATCCTAAATATAATTTCAGCTATTCCTACGTGGACAAGGACGCAGAGACAAAAGAGCATAAGCCGTTAGCTCCTAAAATCGAGCCGAAGAAAATGGTCCGCTACAGGGATAATAAGATTGTCTCGCTTAAGGGGGAGCGGTACACTGAGGTATGTGATATTTTTGTAGAATTAATGCGAATTTAAAAAAAAATCGAATATATGTTAGTATTTTTTTTGGGTTAGTTTTAAAATATCGTAATTTTATATTTTTTAAGGAATATTCGTCGAATTTAAGTTATTATTTTTGTAGCATTGAATGCAATTTTTTTAGTTTTTCAAATGGTAAAAATTAAGTTATGCACTGCAATCTAAATAATACGAAACATCTATTTTTTTTTATTTTGATAGTAAAAATTATTGAATACTAGTTATGCCGCGCGGTTTTATTTTGTAGTAATTTGTAAGTACCACAACAACACAACCTAAGATTTTCCCGGGTTTTCGTCGTGAAACTGCGCGGTATAGCTACTTATTTTTATACCTTTCTAAATTTATATATAAAAAGCGAAAATACTTAAGCGGTCGTTTATCGCTTCCTCCCATAGGTGCCCAAGTCCGGTATCGACGAGGAGCATTTAAAGAAACCCAAAAAACAGCATTGCCCTTAACCTTTAAAACCACGTCAGTACGGTGAAAAAGCGGATGCTTGCCGCATTACCGCGATACCCCTGTCCTATTGTCTATTATACCCTCCTCCCCGCCCCAAACGCGTAAATGTGACGCAAACGCATAACGCGCGTAATACGCAACGTTTAACGCACGAAAACGCGAAAAAACCGATCGCGAAACGCACAAATGTGACAAAATTACGTACAAAAGTTTACTTATGCGTCATTTTGACGCAGCTGTGCGTTTTTGCGCTCAAATGGGATGATAAAACTTGCGTATCGCGTTTTAACAGTTTTGGTATTGATTCAGCAAGTGATGAAATAGTTTTGGTTGTTAACAGTTTGGTGCGTTTGTTGCGCGTCACGCGTCGCGTCACGTTTACGCGTTTTCCGTACCTTTACGCGGGGCGTATATGTCGTGTCAGTGTTAGTGTTGTAGTTACCGCGCGTGAGTCGCACTTTTTTTACGCGGCGTTTATTTTATCCGCTTTTTCATGTACTGATTACTTTTCACGTTACGTTCGACGTCGGTATACGCGACGCAGCTCGTGCGTTGCGTTATTTTGTTTAATTCGCGTGTTTAATTTTAAGCTCTCTATAAGGCAGCGTGTATTCAGTATTATTTACACTAGCAATACTATGGCATCCGCTTTTGATATGCGTACATGTGTTCAAGTCGATAGGGGGAATGTGATTAACGAATTTTTGGGATGTCTGTGTAAGAGTGATGCCATAGATAATGAAAAATATTACTTATCTGAAGTCGGGGGAGCGCTCAAATGCCGCAAGAGTTCATGCGCATATTACGCACCGTCTCAGCGGCATTTTAGCGCCGCTCCCGCCAAATTTGTATTCCTCTTAGTTTTAAGCATAGAGATCTGTCTCAAACCTGTGATTTTTAAATATTATTATTTAATTATAAATGTGATTTTTATGATAGTTTTATCGTTTTTACACTCATCTGTGATTCTGATGCCATTGTATATTATAGTCGACCCTTTAAGTGGTTATGTTTTATGTTTTACACGTTATGTCGAATTTGGCAATTTTAGTGCGCCGATTTGGCGCCATTTATGATTGAAATACTATTTAGCTTTAAAATATGTGTTAGTGATTTTTAAATTTCGAATCAATAACCGTTCCATATTCAAATGCGTCGACTGTTTGTTGCCATCGTTAAAAATAGATGCGTTTCGCTTGATGGTTATTAAAAGATAGTAAAATTTATGCTTTCGTATTTATAAACAAAAATTTTAAGAATATTTGGTATGAAATGAAATTTTGTAGTATTTAAGGGCAGTTAGCATCAAGGGGAACGCAGACAAAATTTTAAATAGACTTTTAACACAGGGTTGTAATAATGCGGTCCAAATTAATCCTGTACGACATAGATAGATAAATAATTCTGGTTTTAGATAGGTTTCAATTGATTTCTATATTAAATGTGTAGAAAAATATGTTTTTCCACTAAATCACTAACACATATCGTAACAAATTTGACGATGGATAGACTGACGTCGCTTACTCATCCAATGAGTAAAATATGTTTGTTTTTATGCTTTAATTGTATTTTTAATTGTTTAAGAAAAAAGCACAAAAGACAAAAAAATATACCGGCCGAATTGAGAACTCCTCAGCCTGCCTCCATTTTTTTTGAAGTCGGTAAATAATTTGATTTTTCGTATAAAAA
The DNA here is from genome assembly GCF_061535455.1 of Colias philodice. Classification (NCBI taxonomy): domain Eukaryota; kingdom Metazoa; phylum Arthropoda; class Insecta; order Lepidoptera; family Pieridae; genus Colias; species Colias philodice. The sequence goes on from NC_143115.1 coordinate 2,423,321, forward strand.
TACCTTCAGTTTTTAGAGTTCATATCCTATTTTTTAAACAAAAGAGATCTCATTTGCTATTTATTTATTTTAAAAAGTTTAAAAAGACGCTAAAATTAAGTTGTATTTCCTTACATAAGTATATTATTTACTTGATAACAAACTTATATCATTTGTTTCAATTATAAGTAAAAACTAAATTAAAAATACAATTAAAGCTATTTATCGCTCAGCCTAGCTGAGTGCCTTTTTTATTGTTTATTTTGAACTCTTTTAAAATACCTCTGTCTATCTATTTTTAATTTTTAATATCAATTTTAATACAATATAACTTTATTTTTATTGTCAATTTCTACCACTGTATCTCTGCAGTAAAACAGGAGACAAAAAAAAATATTTTTCTTATTTATTTATTTAGGGATACAATTAACTCAAAAATACAATTATTATTTGTAGTGAAATAATAAATGAACTAAGTAGATGCAATATAAAATGAAGATTGTTGTAAGTAAGATAATAATAATATTATTATAATATTTATTTTGATTCAAAAATTTGTTTTTTTTTTTTTTTCAATTTGCCGCCCTTTTTGTGCAAAGATATAATGGTCAAACTCTATGACTACAGATTTTCATAGCGAATAGACAGAGGTCCATATGATTTGAGCTCGAATTATTATTATTAATTTATTGAAATGTAATTTAGCCAAAATTGGTGCTAAATAAATGTTTGGAAATTGCCAAAATGTCGTATAGGTAAAATTTTAAAAAATTTCGATTGTTCTAATCGATAAGATGCATTTATTTCTTGCCAAGTATTTTTTATTTTATTTATTGACAATTATTTATTTAGAGATTTTTTTTTCATTTATGTTATTGGTGGTTTTGTGAAGGAGTTTAAGGAATATAACGTACGTTATAATATCATGCCCTCGATGATTGAAAAACGATGGTAATTAAAACCATAAAGACATTTTAAATTATTTTAATTTTGATCTGGTTTTGTGCCTCATCTGTCATGGAATATTCATTTTACAATTTGTCGAAAATACAAAATAAAATAAACCCAAAAAAATATTTTGGGGAAGTTACATCCTAAGCAAACATGCAATCAATCATTTTTGTATTTTATTGGCAAATTGTAATGCTGGCAACACTGATTTTCTATCTCATTTATAAGAGCATTTATTAAAAAAGAAACATTATTTAAACGTTTACATATTATTTATAAGAGAACAATTCTATCTCAATTCTTTTTTTATTTATTGACACAAGTTTTTAGCCTTTATTTAGTTATAAGTTCTAAAAACTTTTTATATATTTATGTTTTAAACGGAGTATGACTCTTCATGGCAAATAATTGAGACGAACGATTATTGAATCTGATAAAACAATCAAATGCTAGTCATTATCAATTTAACAGTTATTTATAAGTATAAATATGAATTCGCATCTATTTTTTAAGACATAAAAAGTGACAGCGGATTTTTTTTATTCTTATCTGTCAATGTCATTTAAACGTCAGTGTTGCCAGGAATGGCGTCAAAATCACAGATGAAATTGAAAACGTTGTAATCGCCGCATTTAATTTGTATCGTTTTGTATTAAATTATTATTATTATTTGTATTTAATTGTATGTAAGTAGTGTAGTTTGCGATGAGCGCGCACTTGATGTCATATCTCCCTTGTGGAAATACAATGTATGAATATATCTTAAACCCTTTGGTGTGTTTTATTTATTTCCTCATTCCGATTCCTTTGATCCTTTATTTAATTGCTTGTTTTAATGAAACATCATAGGTACTAGAAAAAAATACGAGCGATTCGCTTAATCGCTCTAGGTGGTTTTCTTTTCTTTCTTTCCAAAAAAGGGACTTAGTTAATATTAACGATTTTTTTAACTAAAATTATTTTTTCTCAGTATACCAAAAAACAATTCTTACGTAGTTACAACACAAAATATTATTGAATATTTATTACGCTACCTACATTTTAAAAGACTCGCCACAACTGAATTTTAATAAATAAATCAATTTCCATGATAAACAAGTCCTTGAACACATATTTTCCAATGAAGGGTACTATGTGATGCGGGAAGGGGTCCACCCTCGTAAGGTAAATCCGGTCACTCACATTCGCACGAACTCAATAGTTCAAGCATCGTCCATTCATTTTCCATACACGAGCACAAATATTCGTACATTTAACGAACGTTTGCAAGTTAGTGCTAGGTTCACACGAACTCTAATAATAGAGACTAGTATAGGAAATTTGCAAATTTATTTCCATACACAAGCATTCGTATAATATTCGTAAGTGAGTGACCCGAAACTAAAACCCCGCATCCATACATAGTACCTGGAGGGAACGGGGGTGAGGCCATGGAGCCGCCAAAGACCCAGAGCTGCGTATTGCCTCAACACGACCCGACCCAGCGTGCTGAGGGATGTCTAACCGTGCTCCGAACGGATGACTTAGAGCAAGGAGAACATGATACTCATGTTGGTCAAACAAATACTAAAAAAGTAATATCTTATAACGTTGGTTTAACCGTACAAATAAATACTTCGCAAGCCGAGAATGTTGGTCAAAAGAATACATCAGAAGCTAAGAAAATAATGGCAGGTGACGATACTGAACAAGAGCATAACGCTTGTCAAGCCAAGAAGCCTCTAATAGCAAATAACAACAATGCAACTGAACAAACAAATAAAAATCGTCGTACAAAGAAAACACCTATACTAGAAAACGAATTGGCTTCAATTGAAGACACTAATAACAAATCTCGACCTGAGAAAGCAATACTCAATGACGACGCTTCAACGGCACAAGCATATGAAACGTGTCGAGCCAAGAAAACAATATCCGATAACGACACTTCAACTGAACAAAGAAATGCCTTTCTAGCTAAGAAAACTTTACCAGCAACTAACGATGCTTCAATCGAACAAAGTAATACTTCGCAAGCTTCGAAAACAATAGCACATAACGCTTGTCCAGCCAAGAAAACTTTACTAGCACATAACGAATTAGCTTCAACTGAACGAATAGATATTACTTCTCAAGCTAATAAAACGTTATTAACAAATAATAGCACTTCAACCGTACAAAGAAATAAAACTCGTCAAGCTAAGAAAACAAGAAATATTTCTCGTGACAAGAAAACATCTTTAATAACAGAAAACAAATTAGTTTCAACCGAACAGATAAATACTAATCAAGCTATGAAAACTTTACTAGCAGATAACGAATTGGATACTACCGTAAAAATAAATATTTCCCAAGCTAAGAAAACCTTAGCGACAAAAACCGAATTGGATAAAGCTTTACTAGTAGATAACGATACTACAATCGAAAAAAGAAATACATCAAAAGACAAAAGCACTTCACTAATTATTGATAACGACGCTATGACCGAAGAATTAAATTCTTCACAAACTAATACTTCAACTGAACAAAGAAATACTTCTCAAGTTAAAAAATCTTTACCTTCAGAAAACTACACTTCAACCGAACAGAGAAATAATTCGTCTGAAGCTAAGAAAACAATAACAGAAAACGTTTCAACCGCGTTAACCAGACTAGATGCATTTAATCTTCTGGTAGCAGAAAGCAAGAAAATCAACGGACGATCAGCAAAACCGTCGGATCTTAATAAAGAAGAACGACTTTCCGTGATTAAATCAGCACTTGGTGATACATTACAACCACAATTTACTGAAGATCAACAAATACAATTAGATGAGGCTATTAGTAATTTTATTTCTAAAATTGAGAAGAAATATAAAGATTGTCGCAGTTTCATGCCAAATTTTACAAGGAAGAATAGAAATTGGCTGAACAAAATGTTTATTTCTGATGTGCCACAAGATTTAATAAAGTGTGATGTTGAGAACGTAGATATCGCAACGGAATTAAAAGATCTACAACCTAGCTGTAGTAATGAATCTCATCAAAAAGATCTCAGCACCTAGTTGTCAATCAATCTCAGAAAATAATTTAAAGCGAACAAGCCATATATATAAGGAAAATAGGGAAATTTCGTTTTTCCTAAGACTTATCATCATTTACTATTAGAACAATGAGCTTAGGGATCTTAAATAAAAATAAAATTGTAATTCATAAATATAATTTATGCTTTTATTATATACTGTACATTTTCTGTATGACAATATTAATAAATAACATTTTGTAATAGTGATTATACCTGTATATTGTATTGATTATAATTGTAATTAAGAAAATAAATAACTATGATATAGCAACAAAATAATTTATTTTACACAACCTCTAAAAACCTTCTATTCATGGGTAAAGTTTTGAACATAGACAATTTACAATTTTTAAATATTGATTTATCTTCAGACGACAACAACAGGTTCTGTCAAGGCCATTTTTCCTACATTATCTGTAAAATAAAAACAAGAAAATCTATTTAAAAAATACAAAAAACAATTAAATCATTTCTATTTCGTCTCCTCTCCATTTTTTTTTCTTACTGAATTGATTCAAAAGGTTTACTTATTTTTAATATTAAATGAAGAATAGTTTATTATACTAGTTTTAGAGATTCATCAATTAAAAAATTATCATCAACCTCTTGTAAATTATTAGATTTATAACATGTCAACACAAGTGAACTATGCAGCTTAAACATTGTAGAAAACAAGAGCTTTACCTCCTACTTTCCTTAAACTTGTAGAATAGCTTTAATCTATACTAATATTATTAAGCTGAAGAGATTGTTTGTTTGAACGCGCTAATCTCGGGAACTTCTGGTCCGATTTGAAAAATTCTTTCGGTGTTAGACAGCTCATTTATCGAGGTAGGCTATAATATATCATTATGCTACGACCAACAGGAGTGGAGCCACGGGGGTGAAACCGCGCGGAGCAGCTAGTATTAAATAAATCTAATCTAAGTTGAACAACATTACTTTATAAGCAATACCTACAACAATACTCACAGGATGACAAATACAAATTATACAACGGATAGATATTTTTTCAAGCAAACCATAGTGTTTGATGCAAAATAGCATAGGTACTTACCATCTATACTGAAATAGGACCGACTCAAACTCACTTTTATTTATTTAACTAGACTTTGAAGTGCTTTTCATCGTAGTTACGTATATATTTTTACCAACAAATCAACAATTCTGAAAGCAGTTTTTACAGAGGAAATCTGGCAAGCTAATATCAGCACGATTTTCATGTATAATTATTATTCCAGAGACCCAGAGTCCAGACAAGTATATTACTTAAGTACTCTGTGATGCCAGAGGACTGTCAAAGCTTTTTTAAATAAATACTTAGGTATTTATATTTTTATTAAGTAGTTATAAATAATAAATATTAAATATTTTATCGATAATATTTTGTAGAAAAGAAGAGTGTAAGACCTATTTTGAACATTGTTTGTTTGGATTGGTTCGATTCCCGGGCATGGTAAGTGAATATTCAAAAATCTTGAAATGCAGTTCTCTTTCTTTTTAAACATAAAGAAATGTTTCCTTTCAGCATTCAAAATGGCTATTTCCAATATTTCAAGTACTTCCCCTCCAGAGCCCATTGAAATTATCCATTCTTTGTATAAAATTCTCGGGTCTTAAAATATCTAGAGACAGCAATAGAGGTAACAGATTTTATTAAAAACAGATAAAATAAAACTACATTATCTACGCATTAGCTATTTATTCACATTTTTTACAAACTAAAATAAATACATTACACAGGTAGGTAATACTTACGGGGTAACTTTATTACAGCCTAATTTATTACAGATTATCTAAACATGAATGCAAGTACAATTCAAATTTACTTAGCTTATCTATGCCAAATGTCAATGTCAAATTCTGGCGGGAAATTCTACAAATCTGACGCGAAAAAGAAAACAATACATATAAATTCAACAAATACTTTTTCATAGTAAATATTAAAAATCAATTTTAATTTGTATTAATTCATATTTGTTGAAAATATAAAAGTAAATGAAAATAGCAAGCGGACTGTAAAATTGCTAAAATAACAACATAAAATTCGTAGCTATTCGATTTATGAGTTTATAAAAAAATGATTTGGTTACACAAACATACATAAAGGTTGTTACACACGCTAAATTATATTTTAATTCGCATTTGATGTGACCTTATTTACGTTTTATATTAAATATTAATAAATATAGCAATTATTCTATGTTTAGATAAATGTTAAAGACCATTTACTATAAAAATTGGAAAAAACGAGAAGTTTTAAAAAAAAATGTTGTGTGGTTTTATGAAACCACGGTAAAAGTGAAACTGTTCGAACGGTTCCGAACACTGCTTTGTGTAGCGCATGTCGCGTGTCGGTCGGATACCTACTCGGCAGCCGCGATACACGCGACATGCGCTACACAGACCAAAAAGTTTGAGACGATGTAATAAAAGTTTCACTTTAAAATGTATCATTTGACATTTATAAAGTATCAAGTGTCAGAATGACAATAAAAAACCGCCATTTTATTGTCAAATTTTGATCCATTGAATAATGAGATTACAAAGAAAATATTTTAAAACTACCCTTTTTTGGGTATTTACTCTTTTCTAATATAATAAAATTTCTATGAAATTCGTTTATTACCTAAGAAAATTGAAAATACACTCGAAAATCACAAAGTCACGTCTTAGATGTATTGACCCATAGATGTTTTATTTATCTATTTATAGATAAGATACACGCTCTAGAATGAAAAGAGTAAACAAAAATCAGGTAATTGCCCGACCCGTGAGAATGAATACAATATTATTTATCTGACTCCTTTCAATACGTTATTTATTTGAACTATTATTATTTATTTTTAAATTTCAATTTATTATTAATGTATGCATTCGTAAGACCTTTTTTAATACAATAATATATTTTAGTTACCTTTCTCCTTTCAATACGACAATATTTTGAATTATTATTAAGTAAGGAAGTATTTTTATTTATTTTTTACTTCAATATTAACGTGTGCAACCCCCCATACACTTAGCACCTGCCGATATTACCTATAATCGAATCCACGACCTCCGACGATGAGTTGTTCCCACCTACGTCGGGTGTTAGAATTCTATCGACGTTTATCGTCTTGTTCACAGCCCTACGCAACAGATCGCCGTGGAAGTGATGTCCCAAGTGTTCCAGCATATCGATAGATGCGTTTATCATTGCTATGGGGTTCGCGACGTTCTTACCCGCAATTGCCGTACCTGAAATATTTATTAATATTTAAATAATGATATCTGTTTGTATGCTTATAAATTAATGAAGTATGTACTATAAAAAAAATTAAAACAAGAACGATTTTTCTATTCTTTAAAAATTCTCATTTACAAAGCATTTGAATGCTATAACACTAAATATAAAATACTATAAGGAATCCTAAAATTATTATAATTGCGAAAGTTTGTATTTCCGTTATTCTAATGTAAAAATAACTGAACGGATTTGTGTGAAACTTTACAGTAATATTGATTATAACATAAGAGTTATAAGAACAACACCTTGAATTGCTAAACAATCTAATATTATAATATCTAATATTCTAATATATATTATAAAGACGAAAGTTTGTAAGGATGTATGGATGTATGTTACTCTTTCACGTAAAAACTACTGAACCGATTACAATGAAATTTAGCACACATATAGACCCTCTATAACTACTTGGATTCTAACTTGGATTAACACTTAGGATAGTTTTTATCCCGGAAATCCCACGGGAACCGGAACTATGCGGGTTTTCCTTTGCAAACGCGGGCGAAGCCGCGGGCGGGAACCTAGTTTTCAATAAAACTTTTAAACAAAAACCCACCAGTATTCCTGGTACCAGGCTCAAACACAGCATAATGATCTCCGTAATTCCTACCAGAGAGTAGACCGGCGCCACCGATTATACCACAGACAACGTTAGAGACGATAGAGCCATAGAGATTGGTCATTAACATCACGTCGAATTGGTGCGGTCTGGAACGAAAATATAGTAATTAGAGATGTTTGAAAAAAATACTTAGTTATTAAAAATAGTTTTAAAACTCTAAGGGCCGATTTTTCAATGCTTGGATAAAACTTATCCGTCCAATAAAGTATTACACGATAATATTAAAATGTCACGTAAACTGTCAAATACGGGCAATTAGAATACGTTTTTCAAATGGTAGTTTTATACATTATTCGACGAATAAGTTTTATCCAAGCATTGAAAAATCGGCCCTAAATCAGCAGTAGAAAGGTACTTAAATATTTAAAGTTCTACTGTAAGTTACAAAATAAAATTAAATAGTAATATTGACACGATTTTAAAAGAGCAACTATGGAGTTTCTTGCCGGTTCTTCTCCATAGATACTGCTTTTCGAACAGTGGTAAATGTTAAAAAATGTTATGACGATTCAAAAGTGCTTTTAAAAGAAGTCTAATTGAATAAATAAATGTTTCCGTTTGAGTTTAAAAGAGCACATAAGTAGTAATAAAGATAACGGCCTGATACATTTTTAAAACAGTCTACTTTTTGGCAACATATAAATCAATCTTAAAACTAGCTGTTCAGTGTTCACCCGGATTCTACTTGGGTCGTAATTCACTTTTTTTCGTCATATTTTTATTTATTATTTAATATTTTTATACTTTTACCAGTGGAGACATATCCACCCAATCAGCATTAAAATATTATGTTCTTCCGATCTTTAGTTATTGGGTTTACTTGTTGTGTGTGTATGCATGTCCGGGTTAAACTCAAAAAGTACTGCATGGATTTATTTCAAATTTGCTACAGAGATAGCGTGAGACCTGAGGAAGGACATAGGATAAGTTTTATCCCGGAAATACCATGGGAACAATGTAGATTTTTCTTTGAAAACACGGGCGAAGCCGCGGGCGGAAAGCTAGTATAATATACTTACCTAGCAACCAGTTGCATACAGCAGTTATCAATGATCATATCGTTATGCTCAATATCTGGGTACTCTTTGGCCATGCGTCTCGATGTCTCGAGGAATAAGCCATCGGATATCTTCATTATGTTCGCTTTGTGGACTGTTGTCACCTGGAATTGAAATATAATATGTCTTATTAAATTAATCTACACTAATATTATAAAGCTGAAGAGTTAGTTTGTTTGAACGCGCTAATCTCGGTAACTACTGGTCCGATTTGAAAATTTCTTTCGGTATTAGATAGCCCATTTATCGAGGAAGGCTATAGGCTATATTATATCATCACGCTAAGACCAACAGGAGCGGAGCCACGCGAGTGAAACAGCGCGGCACAGCTAGTTTAATATATTTGGAAAATTGTTATGTTAGAATATAAGAAAAAGACGAAAATTGTTTGTTAGATAACATCTTAAATAGCGAATGATAGACTATTGTCTTTTCTACAATAATTGTAACAGTATGAAAGGAAATAAATTTTCTATTGGTTAAAAATAGGATGATTTAGAGAAAAAATATACTTAATTTTTTTTTCATCATCATTCATCCACAAAAATATTATTAGTTTGGAAGTTACATCATACAATATTATGTATGAAGTCGTCGGCCGCGTCTGTTTGTCTGTCGCGATAAACCTCAAATCAATTATCATTCAACAGGTATGAGAATATTATTTAAATTTAAGACAATAGAGGGAAGCCGCAGTCATTTATAATTTAAAACAACTTGCAACATGTAAATTATAACCTAACAAATAGCACACACGCTTTTTATTTTAATAACCTAAATTAAAATGCAATTCCATCAGGTAACAATACAAAGTTTTAATAATAACTAGCGGTCCGCCCCGGCTTCGCCCGTGGTACATGTTTACGTTTTCTCTACATAAAAACCATCCTCGTACTTCAAGGAATATAATAAAAAAAGAATTATCGAAATCGGTTCAGCCGTTCTCAAGTTGTGCGCTTACCAACACATTTTGGGATTCATTTTTATATTATAGATAGATATAGATTACCTTCTTCCTGCCATTCCTCTTAGCAAACTCAAACGCGAACCTGGCAACCCTCTCCGAGTTGCTAGCGGTCACAACTTTCATCGATTCGATCACACCGCGCACGGATTCGTGCTCCAACATCGCGTATTCGCCTTCTGTGTTTTGTCTGAAAATAGATAGACATAAATTTTGAATTTAAATCAATTTTATGATTTCAATTTTATTACTTTCATGAATATCTATCGCCTAATAATAAGAGTGATGATATTATTTTAGCTTATGACTTGTCTTAATAAAATTTACAATGCCTTTAAACTGCAACATGTGAGCATTTTGTATAAACAAGTACAATTTGTACCTTTTAAGAAACAAAAAAATTTGAACCAGCACCATGGTCATTTACATACATAAACTCACAATCACGCTTGAAAATTGTCCGAAGCAAAAATCTGCCTATGCATATACTGGGCAGAGTTTTCTAATGAACAATACAAAAACCCTTATTCATTTTTATACAACATTGCTTACATATTTCTTGACCTTTTAACAGGCGCTTCAATCAAAATGTATGAAAAAATTTAGTCTGGGGTCGGTGTTTCGTTTGCGGCGACCCTAAGGTATTACAGTCTCACCTTATAATAACAATATCGATGTCCTTATGTCTCGTGGGCACACCCGCAAATGATTTGCAGTTCAACACATAAGCGTACATGTCCAATTCATTACGCAGCGCTACATTACGCGATGTTACATACGCGGCTTCGCTTTTTGTTTCTATATTACCCTGTAAGTGAAATATTAATGGGATAAAAAATAGTGATTGACTATGAAATCTTGATAAACTTGATAAACTAGGCTTCAGAAGTCTAATTGAATAATAAATGATAAGTGTCTGAAATGCATCTAAATACACACATGTATTTGAAATCTTTGCAGTAATAGCTTTCCTTATCTTGACCATCGAGGTAGTAAAAAAAAATTTCATTCAAAGGCAGAACGAAATCTCTTTGACAAGAGTTATTAGTTTGAACGTTTGAACACTTCACAACCTTCTAGGGCTGTACAGCTAGGAAGCCGATTCTCGCGCAATCGCACCGGCTCCTAATGCAACATGCTCGAACAGTCGACACAAACATTTCCATTCAGAGGGGAATTCAACAAATAAATTTTAATCACAGCTCAAACAGCTTACGTCATCTCAAGTAAGAAGAAGTATAGCATATTACATGTATGTAGGTATATAGATACATATAATATATTGGTACAGCAAGTAGATATTTTTTTTGTTTATTCGTATGTATGGTGCTCAATCAAGTAAGTATTATATAACATATATTTTTACATCATTTTCACTCAGGGAATCATTCCCCATTCCTATATAAAGAATAATGTATTGAAAAAACTATTTTTTTATGGCCATACCTTCAATCCAACACCGTTCCTCTTAATCGTAGTAATAGCGTATTGCACATCATCATCATTGTCTACTGTAGGATCAATGTCAACGACTTCAAAGTCTACGGGAGCACCAATGTACCTGAAGACAGAAATAATTAAATAAAAATAATTTGGTTATTTTCCGATAAAGAAATCAAACTGAAAACTGTGTGGTTTTATGAAACCACGGTAAACGTGAAACTTAGGCACAAAATTATCGTATTTGTACGATAATTATTGTATGGTTCCGAACACTGCTTTATACCTACTCGGCAGCCGACCGTCACGCGACATGCGCTACACAGACCAAAAAGTTTGAAACGATGTAATAAAAATTTCACTTTAATAATAAATATATTAAATTATACACTACAGTCTACACTATAAAATGTCTCGGCTTATGGCAAAGGCAAATCAAATTTTTGCAAGTAAATTTAATTGTGATTGACAGAAAAATGTGTGTTTAAACACAAAAGTGGACCAAATAAGTTATTTTTTCACAACAGTGCTACTTGATGTTAACCCTCATGGAAACTATTTTATTTAAAAGGTCTAAACATTTGAACCTATATATAATGTTAAGTTTGTTGGTATTCCAGCTTTATGTTATACTTATAACATAGTTTTTAAGTTGGTTTTCATATTACATATTTTAAAACTTAGCGGGTAACACTAACCAGCTGTTATATTATGCATGTATACATTTATGTATATGGTTATAACTATTATACCTATCTAATCGGTCTATACAAGTAAAATATAAGTACAGCTATGTCGGAATCAACAATTGTGTGTTATAAAATTGTAATTCGATATCATTATTCTTATATTTCTCACGTGATGCGAAATTGCGACGGAGACGAATTTACTCGCCGTAAACTTACTTGAAAATATCTCTGACGTAACCCATACACTCGGGCCCGATTCCTCCTCCTGGAAGCATGGTAACGGCATGACGACCTCCGTACTGAGCCTTGGGGATCAGTTTTTGTTTCCTGATCACTGGTGTCTTATGCTGCATATCAAAATCCGAGAGTTCAGCTGGCGCAGCTGCGGAGCTGGCGAAAGCAGCATTTCGCAGCTCTGGGATCACTTTAACTTTAGACAGTAAACGTAGCGCCATTCTGTTTTAAATAAATAAAATATTCAGCGAAATCCCAGACTACTTGTTAAATAATCGCAGGAAGCACAGAGCAAGTAATATAGTAAGAGACGGCACTCAGTACTTTGATTTCGAGCTCACGCACACATATGCATGTATTGGCTAAGGGCGAATATTATATACCAACATAAGCTCACTTACGTCAAAAATGACACACATTGCTGCCAACATTTAAAAGTTGACGTGCTAGTGATGTCTTTATGAGTGCATATTATCGATAAAACTTCATATCGATATCGATAAAATTTTCGATGCTGGGTAACATCACTACTAGTTCTCATCCTTATTCAAATTTATAGGAAATTAAAAATAAAACACCAACAATGTAGATCAATAAGTTAATTATAATATAATATTTATAATTATATAATAACATTTTTATATAATACTAGCGGTCCGCCCCGGCTTCGCCCGTGGTACATGTTTACGTTTTCTCTACATAAAAACCATCCTCGTACTTCAAGGAATATAATAAAAAAAGAATTATCGAAATCGGTTCAGCCGTTCTCGAGTTATGCGCTTACCAACACATTTTGCGATTCATTTTTATATATAAGATTAAAACTCACTATAATAGGCAAAAATGGTTAATTCCATTTGAATTTTGCTGAATATCTTTATTTAGGCATGTAGGACTTAATTCGGTTAACGGCTTAAATATTATGTGAATACAGTTGATTCACATTTTTTTTCCTTGAAACATTTTGCGGGATTTCTATTTTAAAATCTCGTTCTAAATTTCGATACCAATAATATATCGTTGCCGTTCGGATCGCCATATTGGAATTGTATATGAAGAAGCCGTTGTTTTCTTTGGACATAATAATATCTCTCCAATTGATTCTACAGCCAGAACATGACGTAATAGAGAAGTTTTCTCATAAATTGTTATGTAATTATTATGTTTTATCTTCCTTATAGAACAGTCATTGGGAACATATTGCAAATATAAAGTCATAAATCAAATAATTATTAAGTACACACAAAGATTTTAACATTGTTTACACATAACACTTTTTCTTCTTTTTTCACTTTTGGCAGAAATACTACAAATTAACAAATTCAATGTACACTTTGATTAACTGAGTAAATAACAAAATCTACGATTTATGAAGAACAAATTTTGTTTAACTTCCACCAAAACAAAATAAAACGCCATTTTGAATTCAAATTAACAAACAACGAATCAACATCAAGACGTTGTCTATGCTTAAGTCTTAACCATTGACAAGAAATCGAAGAAAGAAAGAAATAATTCATAAATGTACTAGCTTAAAATTAAAATGTACAAAAATAAGGTTTAAAAAAAAAGAAGAAATAATAATAAATAATTAAAACTAAAATATTAAATCTTATAATATATGATTACATCGGAGAGGCCAACATTAGAAATATTTTTATTTTTTCTAAATGTTGGCATGCCAGACTCGCCCTTAGGTCTTGGAAAAGTACAAAATAATTTGAACTCTATGTCAATTGAATGAAGTTTAAAATTGCTTGATAATGGAATCCTAACCAAAACGATGTTCTAAGTGTCGACCCACTGGCAGGAAGAGGAAGACGAAATGTCATCTTTGTAGGGCATGTGCACATGATATTTCTGACAATTATTATAAATTCTAAATATGGATCTAGATATTAACAAAAAGAAGAAAAACTACGATTTAACAAGTAATTTAAATAAAATTGACAATATAATCTGTACAATCATTACACAAAATATATCTGCGATGATTACATGCTGTTTTTATTATAATTAATATTTTATAAAATAAGACGAGGTACAGTGTGCATTATGTTTTATGAAGAAAATAATAATTTTACTTTAGGCAATTTTATTATATCTTATGTCATGTTGACAAGTTAAGTATAAATTTTATGAAAACTCTTGTAATTTTCATCAATTTATTTTCACTTTTGCTTACCTAACGTGTTTCAGTAAGAAAGCTTTAAACCAAAATAATTCTATTGACGAAAGTATTCTTGAAAAAAAAATCCTCCCAAGAATTTGAATATTTTATGGCAACACTGTCAATTAATTATTTTTTCTTTGATTCCCCATGATTGTGGCTGCTTTTCTTCTCATTGGCAGCGGTACGAGCGGGCGTCCATTTTGTTTCGCCATATTGAATTTGGTCGGACATCTTTGGACGCCATGTTTAGTCGGACATATTTTATAAACATTTTCGCGTAAATTTCAAATATTTTTAAGGGCTAAATATTGAACTTTTTTTCACTGAAGTGTATAACGTAGATTGCAGTGAAAATTATCCGAAAAAATTCCGTGCCTACGCAGCAGTCCATATTGGTGTCCAGGGGGCCGTTCAGCTTTTGTTATATGCTAAATAAAGGTAAACTACTTCTACCGAAAACAATCTTACTTTTTGACATATCATAACAAGTGTTTCTTATTTTCTATGTAATTACGTGTTGAGATGGGATGTAGAGGTGACAAAATGAAGGTCATAGAACGGGAGCTATGTCTCACGAAGTATTGGCGTGGTCGTTTTATATAATTAATCAGGAAAACCATTCATTGACCCGGCCGGTCGCGAGCGGAGGCACACCTGCCCAGAACAATTGCTGTTTTTACCAATTAATGTTGTGTTTTATACAATATTAGGTGCTTATAATTATGTAGAAATAATCAATGAATATACGGCATCAATAAATTACGCATGAATGTGAATTTGTAATGCGATATCTACAAGTTAAAATCGTAAAGTGCGTTACGCCCATAGTTGTTATCTACAAAAACAAACTGTTTATGCTAAGCTCTATAAATAAAAATAGTTTGGAAAATCCAAAAGTGCACGCCTCATAATTTTTTTTAAATAATTATTTATTAATTATTATTTTTGTTTATTTAATAACAATTAAACCACATAGAATCAGACCCTGAAAAATGAAAGGGTTCTATTCCTGAGCATACTCAAGCGTAAGAGAAAAAAAAAGACTCGATTAGTAAAGTATTTCGGTCGCTATCGTGTTAACAAGAAAAAGGATCCGCACATACAGACACACGGACGTCCAAGACAGAACTTTTTTAAACTGTTTTTTAACTAGTTTAAATAACAAAAATGACATCAAAAATATCATGAACGTTAAAAATAGTGTTTTTTCTTAATATGTGTGTGTATGTATTATCTTACAAGTGCAATGTATGATACATAAAGACATTTTAAGTTTGAAAAATCAGATGTTTTGCGCGAAGCGACAGTAGTACCCACCTCAACGCTTCGCTTATGAGGCGTGCAATAAGGAATGCTTATAGCAGTTGACAACAATAATAATACATAAGAACAAATTTCCTGATGTATTAATTATAAGGTAATTTGAAAAATATTTACGAAAGTTCAAAACCTTGCCGTACTTTTTCATACTTTACTTGTCCCGTGTCCGATAAATAAACATTTGTACATTAATAAATCAACAAAATATCAATTATTCACAATAGTGAAATACAAAAAATCAATTGTAAGTAAGTATAGAAACAGGAAAAAAACTTTTAAAAATGTAACAATAATTAATTATGTATGAGGTAATTAAAATAACATTTCTAAGTGTTGTCGATGTCCATTACAAATCACTAACTAGAATTAATATAAAAAAAAACTTCATTTCTGTATTTAAAAAAAATGTAATGTTGAGTTAGGTACTTTGTATTTAATAAAATAAAATAATTATCAAGTTACAGTTTATCCTTCATGATTTTACAATGTATAATTTAATATTATTGTGTAAGTTATTCCTTAAATTTATTTCCTAAATAGAAAATACAACATAGTTTCATAATATACTTACATCAAGCAAAGTTATTAATTTTACTTTATCCCAAGTTGTAATATTTTATGAATTTGGAATATTAAATCTTCAACAAGGATCTTTAAAAGTTGAAAATGTATGCAAATAAATTAACTGTTAAAAAAAAATGATAATATGTTGCTATATAATGAGAATTTTACAAGTTAAAATACTGGAAAAAAATGATTTCAATTTAATTGCATATTCAAGTAATAGATAAAGTTATCTGATAATTTCAGTTTGCGACTTCCATGTTGTAAAGATTGGCATACATATGTATGAACTTAGTTTGTTGGCCATATGAGTAGGCACGGACTACACTACAGTACAAAAAATATGACTACTCATTGTTAAATTATTTTCGGTGTTAATTTTGCAAATAGTGTAATGTAAAAGAAAGTGAAATTTATTGTAGAAGTGGCTTTTTTAATGATTCAACATATTTTACCTTTATTCATATATAATCTTTTCAATTTCTTATATAATATGTCCGAAAATTTTCCTAAAATACATACTTAGACATCGTAACTGTATTATTTTAAACAGTTCAGTATATAATTTATTTCCTTAAGATAACATTTATTATAGCTACATTCGAAACCTGTTTATGTTATTCAAGCAATTTAATAACAGATATCATTTTTAACACATTTTTATTAGCTCGCCTGTATGTTAGTATGTGTGTAATTGTAACTCATAAATGGACAAATAAATTTATTATAAAAAGAAAAACAGACTCCACAAGACTCGATTTTGACCCTTTATAAATGGACAGATGTAATTAAAATTCTTACACTTACCATATATAATAATAACACACGCTTATCTTATTTTAGCATATTTTATAGAATTGTACTATATTTCATGTTTTTTTTTAATTCCAAATTATCATAATTAATAAAAATTGAGTGTACTTAGTCGTAAACGAAAATAATTTTCCGACCTTGATATTTATTTAAATGTACAATAAAAACAAACAATTTGTATGATACATACTATCATCAACACACAATTCAAGCAATGTTTTCATTCCTATTTGGTAATTAACCATTTTTTTACCTTTACAGAATCTTACAGTTTTGTTGACAAACAGAAAATTAACCCTTCACTTTTCTCTTAATATCTTGGTAATTTCAATCTAAGATCCTATTGTTGTATATTACATACTTTTCTGATTTGGAACCTAATTATTATTTTTTTTTGAAGACTTACGGTGCATTTATAATTTATATCAAACGAACATAAAACTAGAGTTAAAGCAAGAGTATTCTTTCGTGATGTTTTAGTGTAAACGAAAACTCATATTCAGTGTTGTTCAGTATTAGAACATTGTATAGAATATTTTCGAACACACTAAGATATATTTTCATTGCAGATAGCCAGCCAAGATGATGAACCAAGAGATAATGTGCGAGGTTGAAATAAACACGCACGGTTCAATGGTGGAGATAGATAATGATGATCAGGTTGGCGTTAAGGTGAGTTGAAACATGAAGTGAGAACCTTCTGGAAGCTTTTAGAATAAATAAATAAATAAATATTTCAGGACAATTTTCATACATATATATACATTGGCTGATAAACATACATATATAATTTTTAAATAAATACTTATATAGATAATTAACAGAATGTTGGTTAATAGATTGCCTTGGATAACAATAATTAACTAGCTGTGCTCCGCGGTTTCACCCGCATTGTTCCGCTCCTGTTGGTCATAGCGTGATGATAAATAGCCTATAGCCTTCCTCGATAAATGGGCTATCTAACACCGAAAGAATTTTTCAAATTGGACCAGTAGTTCCTGAGATTAGCATGTTCAAACAAACTCTTCAGCTTTATATTATTAGTATAGATAATTAATAACAAGTTTCAAAGTTTTCAATTATTACTAGGCCAGTGTTAGATTAACGTTTGCCATTTAATTTGCCTTTAGCTTTATGTTCTTAGCAGTTATTTACATATTTTTTTATTCAAATTGTGGCCTGGTTTTATAATTAATATTTTATGTTCTTAACATCAGATTTATCTTTGTTATTTGCTGAATATTTCAAATTAAATGATGAAGTATTTATATATCAAAAAAATTTGTTGTTTGTAAAGTAGGTTTACGATCGAGATGTTTACGTGATAACGTCTTATTGGTGGCAGCGCTCGAGATGAGACGGGAGATCGGTCCGTCTCTCTCTCGTTATAACTGCGATCGCGCTCGTGAGGTTTTGGTGTGACACAAGTTTCTGAACATGTCACCCGACTAAAACGATTTTAAAAACGTTATCACGTTAAAAAAATACACTTAATGATTAAATATGTATTTTATTCTTTCAGTATGAAGAAATAGAAACCGGACAATATGAGGAATACATAACAGATGATCAATATGAAGAGGTAGAGGAACAGGTTATTGGAATGCAGCATTTGGAAGAGGGTTAGTATAATGTTTATTTTCATCAGCTTATACAGGGTGTCCCACTGTTGGTATAATAAGCTCAAAGGAGGTTATAGTTTTGCATACGCTAAGTACGTAAAAAATACTTATAAAATTCCAGACACATTTTTTTTTTTTTCAAATACATAGATGAATTCTTAAAACTCTATGTGTACACCCATAACAAGCAACCCGCCCAACTTTGACATCACCACGTGAGCTGCCGGCTACGCGAAGCTAGAGAAGAAAACATGGATTTTCAGGAAAAAATTTTTGACGTAATTTTGTTGTTTATGTATTTATTAGGGTCAGCTCACACCGAGACGCGACGCGGCGCGACGCTGCGCGCACATTTTTCATAGAGCGACTCAGAATATACTTTATTAGTGAATAAAGTATATTCTGAGATTCACGAAAAGATACACATTGCTACGCCGCGAGGCACCTCGAGGCGCAGCGCTGCGTGGTGCAACGTAATCTGAATTCTCACAATGTAATGTGTATCTTTTCGTGTAGTGAATAAAGTATATTCTGAGTCGCTCTATGAAAAAAGTGCGCGCAGCGTCGCGCCGCGTCGCGTCTCGGTGTGAGCTGACCCTTACGTGATCAGTGTATGCAAAACTACAAGTCCATTCGCGCTTAGTATACCAATAGTGGGACACCGTGTACATTTTGTTAGCGCCTGTAGAGATACAATAATATATTAACATAGATTTCATATTTGTAACATTAGTTGGATGCAAGAGGAGTTGTAGGATATTTATAAGATTTAATTATCATACATTTACTTTGTAACTTCATATTATGTTATCTACTAGCTTACCGCCCGCGGCTTCGCCCGCTTTGTCTAAAACATAATAAATTTTATACTAAAACCTTCCTCTTGAATCACTCTATCTATTAAAAAAAAAACCGCATCAAAATCCGTTGCGTAGTTTTAAAGATTTAAGCATACAAAGGGACATAGGGACAGAGAAAGCGACTTTGTTTAATACTATGTAGTGATTTTTCTTATCATTTTATCATTCATGCAGTTGTTGCCAATGTTGATACACATCATAATCATGCATAAAACTCGTCCATACATTTGTCAGCAACACTGACAGACTATAAAATTTCTATCCATTAATATATTCCTAAGATACCATCATAACTAGTAAAATCATCCAAATTAAGTGTAATCTTTAGTTAATTTTTCTGTAGAAATATGTTTAAATCATAAATATGTCATGTTATCATCCATCAAAACTCATACATTTGTGGGCATCGCTGACAGTCGATAAAATTTCTGTTAATATTATGTTCCTAACATACAATTATAACTAGTAAAATCTTCAGTAATGTTAATTTTTCTCTATAAATGTCTTTTACATACACATAACTCATTATCATCCATCAAAACTCATACATTTGTCGGCATCGCTGACAGCCTATAAAATTTATGTTAATATGTTCTTAACATACCATTATAACTAGTAAAATCTTCAGTAATATTAATTTTTTCTATATAAATGTCTTTTACATACATATAACTCATTATCATCCATCAAAACTCATCCATACATATGTCCGCAACGCTGACAGTCTATAAAGTTTCTGTTTATATGTTCTTAATTAACATACCATCATAATAGTAATATCTACTAAAATAAGTGTAATCTATAGTTCATTTTTCTGTATATGTACTTGTCTTTTACATACACATAACTCATTATCATCCATCAAAACTCATACATTTGTCGGCATCGCTGACAGACTATAAAATTTCAGTGGGCAGCGAGGAGGTTATACTACCAGGCATGCCCGGGGAGGAGGTATTGCATAATACTAGCGAAGTTAGCTACGATTCTGTTTATACGCCTGCGTCTACTAGTAATAGGTGAGATTTTTTAATTTATGGTGTTAGGTTTCTATGTAAATGCTGGATTTTTTTTAAACTTGTAAAAAAAATTGTAGGTGAGATTTATGTTATTACTAGCGGTCCGCCCCGGCTTCGCCCGTGGTACCTACATGTTTAAACTATCCTATCTCTCAAGTTGGATCGAACTGCACATGGTGTGCGAATTTTATTATAATCGGTTAAGTGGTTTAGGAGTCCATTGAGGACAAACATTTTGACACGAGATTTATATACATATACTAGCGGTCCGCCCCGGCTTCGCCCGTGGTACATATGAAAAATAGATGTTGGCCGATTCTCAGACTTACCCGATATGCACAGAAAATTTCATGAGAATCGGTCCACCCGTTTCGGAGGAGTATGCAGACTAACATTGTGACACGAGAATTTTATAATATATAAGATTGTGTGTTAGGTTTTAATGTAAATGCTATTTTTTTTTGTAAACATAAATTTTTTTGAGATTCTGTGAGACCATTATTCAAATGTATTTTTTTAATTGAAATGTTTTTTTCACAGCAGAGGTCGCGGCAGGCCTCGAGTTAATACAAATAGCAATATTCAACATTTGATGCCGATTGGTAAGTTTATAATCTTAATACTATTATAAAGGCGAAAGTTTGTATGGATGTATGGATGTTTGTTACTCTTTCACGTAAAAACTACTGAACCGATTACAATGAAATTTAGCACACATATTGAGGGTAACTTGGATTAACACATAGGATAGGTTTTATCCCGGAAATCCCACGGGAACGGGAACTATGCGGGTTTTCCTTTGAAAACGCGGGCGAAGCCGCGGGCGGAAATCTAGTATAATTTATTTCATTTACTATATAAATATTAAAATTAAAAACATAAAATGTAATTTCAATCGGTGAACAATAAAATTTACAAAAATATATGTGTACTAGCTTTCCGCCCGCGGCTTCGCCCGCTTTGTCTAAAATCTATTATATACTAAAACCTTGCTCTTGTATCACTATCTATTAAAAAAAAAGACGGGTTGCACTGGGGGAGTGCCGGCAAATGTGAAAACTTGATTATTAACGTTGAGCATGTTTGATATTTTGGAATGGTATCAAACTCAAAACTCAAACTCAAACATTCATTTATTCAATTAGACTACTATTTAGTAGCACTTTCGAATCGTCATTACATAGTATTTTTAACATTTACCACCGATTCGGGAAGCAGTACCTATGGAGAAGAATCGGCAAGAAACTCCATAGTTGCTCTTTTAAAATAATGTCAATAAATTTACAAAATATGTAACTTATATCTAACTACATAATATGCCAAAGAACTGTCCTGTGGTTTTTACGCGACAACCCTCCATGGGTCTTTATCGTCCATATATTCCTGAATACTGTAGTACGCTCTCTGAACTAGTACATTTTTTATGTAAGTTTTAAATTTAGAACTACTAAACTCTTTAATATTGTGAGGAATTCTATTGTATAAGCGTATACCTTGACCCATAAATGAATTTTTAACTTTAGCTAATCGGAAAAATGGCATTTCAATTCTATTCCTGTTCCTTGTGCCATAATCGTGTCTATCTCCTACTCTTGTGTGTAAGTCAGAGCTTTTGTGTACATGCAAAATATTATTAAATATATACTGTTATCCGTCCGTCCGTCCTATCATATCATTCTTACGCATGGAATATAAGGGCTAAAAACAAAATCCGTGTTACGTTTTTCGATCAGGCTACGTGTCCACGCGAGTTTAAGATTTTATACCCAACGCCGCTAAAGAAGTTTTCACTTCAAAAACCGCATCAAAATCCGTTGCGTAGTTTTAAAGATTTAAGCATATAAAGGGACATAGGGGCAGAGAAAGTGACTTTGTTTTATACTATGTAGTGATGAATATATTTTTTTCTTATTTTTTAACCTTTTTATTTAATTTACAGGCGAAGTATCAATGGGTTTGATGGAAAACAACACGAATCGCGGTACGGCGAGACGATGGGAACAAAAACAGGTGCAAATAAAGACTATGGAAGGCGAGTTTTCTGTCACTATGTGGGCTACCGGGGAGGATGATGGTAAGAAAGATAGATAGATACGAATGGCTATCTGTTTTATTTAATTTTGGGTCAAGCTTGGTACTTTTTAGAAAAATATATATTTTTTTCTTTACTTTAAAACGATTATATTTATAAAGCATTTGAATACCATAAAACCAAAATATCAAATTCAATTAGAAAAAAGACGGGTTGCACTCCTGAGGTGCCGGCAGAAGTGAAAACTTGATTAATAACGTTCAGCATGTTTGATATTTTGGAATAGTATCCGTCTTACGCATGGAATATAAGAGCTAAAAAAAAATTAAAATCCGTCTTACGCTTTTTCGATCAGGCCACGTGTCCTGACGCGAGTTTAAGATTTTATACCCAACGCCGCTAAAGAAGTTTTCACTTCAAAAGCAATATTATACTGTCAATCATTTCAACAAGTAAATACAATATGTATTCCTTTATAAGAACGAACTCAAAATTGCGCTCAAATGTGTTTGTTAACATTCTAGTCAAGAAACATAGTTACAGATGAATTAAAGTCGAATTTACTAAACCGATGACGTTCTTGTCGCTTTTGTGTATCTGGTTGTTATAAATAATAATCGAAGTATACATTTTCATAATTTTTAATATGTACGATAGAATATAATTACGCTTATGTGCTGTATAAAAACTCCATAATTTCCAAAATCAACCGTGGTTTGGAATTTATAGTATTCAAGAAATAATTAATTATTTTAATGCCTTATTTTCAGATGACGGATCGAACCCTGAACTGGACCCCGATTATACGGAATATATGACAGGCAAAAAGACGGTACTCGGCAATGACACAATGCCAGGTAAGTAGGGTATCTGTTCTGATAACTTACAACTTAAATGTAAGGGTGCTTTTCTACCAATAATGTGTGGAATAATATGTTTGTAAGTAACCTATAGTATCGCTTCAAACAAAATGTTCTTAACTTCTTAAGGGCCCTTAGTAGGTGAAAACGGAAAAATGGACTTTTTTCTATGAGCTATAACTGGAAATATTGAAGTTTTTTATATGTATTACAGAACGTATGTGTGATGGGATTACTGTTTCCAAAACACGATTGGAAAAATTTTGCTGGATAAAAAAAAATCCTGAAGTTACCTCTAAAATATCATATAAATGCTCATTACAACCGTATTTTACGATAATAATTTGTATAAAATCACAAATACATAGGTATTTACCTTCTCGATTTCGTGACTGTTTTAGATTTTAGAAAAAACTAGATATTTTCATTCACTTTTTGATGAAAATGTGAATGGCGCTTACGATTTTTAGTTTCGAGCACGTTGATTCCATACTAAACGCGGACCTCCTCACCCCTTACCTCAGGCCCGAATAGCTAAATTTTCGCTGACCCCCTAACACCCCGTAAATGAAGCAATATGATTGTTGAGATTCAAAATTTACCTATGATAATATTATGATGATCACGTCATACAAAAATGTATTTATAAGAAAGTTATTTATTTCAGGCTTAGATCTATCGGACCCAAAGCAACTGGCGGAATTCGCGAGGCCGGGACACAAGATTAGATTGAAGAAACCATCGCCGGAATCTTCCGATCGGACTATAGGTGAGAAATATCCTATTTCAATGGGAAATAATGATTTTATAGTTTCTAGTGTTGTAAGAACATATACAACAGTAAATAATTAAAATGAAAGAAAAAAGTCCTCTTTAAACTCGAAACTAGTAAATAAAACATTAGATATTGTTGGTTTAAATGCGCTCTTGAATTGTCAAAGTATAGAGGAAATTCTTGTACAATTAATTTGAAAAAAAGAAAAGAATTAATTTTCTTTCGTTTTGTGTTTATGATAAAAAGTTTTTGTTCAAGGTACGTCTATACCTGTATTCATTGAATTATTATTGTTATTTTTTTTTTTACTTTGAACCTTGCAATATGAAAGTTTAAAAGAAATACATGTTTTAAAAGTTCAAACAAATTACTTAAATCTATATACCCAGTAATCTTATGAATGAAGGAGTGCTAATATTTGTTGAAAATGTATTTCGAATAATATTTATTATTAACTAGCGGTCCGCCCCGGCTTAGCCCGTGGTACCTACATGTTTAAACTATCCTATCTCTCAAGTTGGATCGAACTGCACATGGTGTGCGAATTTTATTATAATCGGTTAAGTGGTTTAGGAGTCCATTGAGGACAAACATTGTGACACGAGATTTATATATATTAAGATGTATTTTTTATTTGCAGCCTGTCCGCACAAGGGGTGTGCAAAAATGTTCAGAGACAACTCGGCAATGAGGAAACATTTACACACACATGGCCCGAGAGTGCATGTGTGTGCGGAGTGTGGTATGTTTATATTTTATATTAAATATCTATACTAATATTATAAAGCTGAAGAGTTTGTTTGTTTGAACGCGCTAATCTCGGGAACTACTGGTCCTATTTGAAATATTCTATCGGTGTTAGATTGCCCATTTATCGAGGAAGCTTATAGGCTTTATCTCATCACGCTAAGACCAACGAGCGGAGCACTGCGGGTAAAACCGCGGGGCACAGCTGGTTTATAATATAATTATTATGCTAATGCAAGTTAAATCCAAATTGTTGTTGAAGAATTGATAATGCATGTTGAAGTGTTAGGAGGAGCGATAACATTTTAACAAGTCATTAATATCCGTTCTTTAATTATGAGTTGTGGATAACATGACTTTCTTACTTACAATAACATAACTTTCTTTCTTACTTCGTATATAATATTAACTTATTAACAGTTTAAAAATAGTTTGCACTTTTAGCAAGTAATCATGTTAAAGTTATATATATCAGTGAAAAGTGCTTGCAATGATGAAATGAATCATGATTTTTTCGTATTATCTATCTAGATTTTTAATATCTAAGTATTTCATGGTTTTATTCAATTTTCAGGCAAAGCGTTTGTAGAAAGTTCAAAGTTAAAACGGCATCAACTAGTACACACGGGCGAGAAACCTTTTCAGTGCACTTTTGAAGGCTGCGGCAAGAGGTTTTCGTTAGATTTTAATTTAAGGTATGTTCTTTTTAATTATATTAGTAATTAGATTGTGTGTGAGAGATTTTTGTATCAAAATTATTTCCATTTTTTATTAAAAGATAAAAAATTGGATTCTACTACAGAGATTTACGTTATATTTTAAGGTGATTGCTACGATCTGTTCCCAGCCAATATCCCGCTAGATGGCGCTGAATTCTACATTTCTAGTTTATTTGAGTTTTTGCGTAATTGGAATAGTCATCAAACCTAGGAATAGTCATGGCGGTTACTGAATATTATATTTTATTGAAATATGTTATATCATTGCCTTAAAATCCACCCAATTCGGTAAAATTATGCGTTTTAACATCTGTCATTGCATACAGGGTCGTTTACACACACAGACGTATACAAAAATGATAAAGATTTAACTCTAGATGGCGTGAATGTAAAGCGCGTCACACACGGTGAAGATACTACCTATAATATTTTATCTAATCTAGTAATATTTTATATTACAGTATCTTAAGGTATCCGGTATCAGCGTTCTGACCATCATTTTTCTTTTTTCGCTGTAGAACCGCCATCCTGTTACAAATGACCCACAAAGGAGAATGACCACGGGTGGTATCGGTAAAATTTTAGTTGTGCCACGTATTCGTTATATTGTTAATTCCTATTTGTATTTATAATGATCATATGTATCAATATTAAGTCTTAATTAAACCGGATAAATTGAAATAATAGTAAAAGTAAAAGTTTTTCTTTTGAAACATGTATGACTACGTATGGAATCGGTAAAATACTAGTTGTGTCACGTGTTCGTGATATTGTTAATTCCTATTTGTATTTATAATGATCATATTTATCACTATTAAGTTGTAATTATACCGAATAAATAGAAATAAAAGTAAAAGTTTTGTTTTGACACATACCTATATCTATCTCTCTTGCAAACGTCATATGTCATAGTTTCTATTTGAAATGTCAAATGAATGTTTTTTTTTTTTCTTTTTTGTGTGGTGTCTCTCAATGTTAGCCAGAAGGGCTTCTACATTTTAACGCGGACGCGGGGGTGAACTGAAGGTTCACCCTGGTAGCGACATGCACAAGGGCGTCCCCCCGCCACGGGGACCACGAACCTCGGCTTGAGCTGTCGCTTGAGTGGAGGAGGCCAGAAGGGCCCTAATCGGACGGGGTCAAATGAATGTGTTCGACGCATTGTTCGATGTTATTTTGAAATAATGTTTAAATTACGATTTACTTTTCACATTTGTCTTGTAAATTAAAATATTACCTATGTAATAAATGTAAAACTTAACGTTCATCGTTAGTTTAAACTCGATTAAGTAGTTTTTTGAAGTGTTGAATAAAACTATTGTTTTATTTTTATTGTCGCGAACTGCGGCTTATTTACATAAAAACTTTAATCATATCTAAAAGTACTAACATCAAGCTTTAAATTGAGCTATATTTCATCTTGACACAATAAGTTTGATTGCGATACCAAGTGCCATAGTCACTTGGGCAATCTCCTGTGGTTTTCATTTTTCTGTATGGGTAGACAAAACTTCAAAACGCCACCTGCTACGGTTTATATTATTATGAACGATTAGCTTTCCGCCCGCATTTTCAAAAAAAAACCCGTATAGTTCCCGTTCCCGTGGGGTTTCCGGGATAAAACCTATTCAATGTGTCCAAGTTACGTTCTATATGTGTGCTAAATTTCATTGTAATCGGTTCAGTAGTATTTGCGTGAAACACACACATACACATCCTCACAAACTTTCGCATTAGTAGGAAGTAGGATTGTTATAAAAATAAAAGTTATATTTGTTGGCGTAAACTATTTTATTGTAATTTTGGGAAATAAATAATGTCAAAATTGATTACCTACAATAAAACGCAGTTTTATTTTATTACCTACATTACACTATTGTTTTTTTTTTATCAAAACATGTATTTGAAGTAGCAAATATGATATTATGCTGATCCAAGCATTTTCACTCAAAACTAATATCACTAATGATTTGTAAAAGTAAATTATTTCAATATACATTTCATAACCAACAAGTAAGAATAATTATTCATACAACAACAAATCAAAAACACTATTTACTATGGAAAAAAAACCAGGAAGGTGAAAAACATATTTACGATTTCGATGCACTCGACTTTTAGTAAAATAATAGGTAAAAATATTATTATGGTTTTGATCACAGACATATCTGTGGTTTTGATTTTAGCTACTAGTATCAGAAAGCTGCGTGTTCAATGCACGTCGGGGTCCCACAACTGTGGAGGAAGGAAGGTAGAATACCTCCATCGAATAAGTGAAATTTTTCGACATACTCGATTTGCCGGCCGGCCTCAATGAAGATTGTCCGAAAGTTGTATATGTGCTCTGTAACGAAAAAATTTCGCTAGCGCGATTCAGAGTGAGGTGTCGTACAATATACCTAATGAAGTTTTTCATCTTTTTATTTTACTGCAAATACAAAATAAAAATTAAACAATGGTAATGTAAATTCTAAACAAACTACTACCAAAATACAATTAGAACAAAAATCATTTGACTGGTTGATTTCACCCAGAGGCCAGAGGCGGCTCGTGACAAAATTGTATGGGTGTTCACTTGAAATAAAACAACGAAAATACAATAGCGTAGCAGGATAATTTATTACAAAAAAAAATGAGCACCACATTTTATAAATGTCTATAACACTAAAAATTACAAAGTACAGGCTATTTCAAAACGAATTCAATGACTAGGTATCAATAATTAGTAAATCACCGAATTTGCATTCGCGAGCGTAGGTATCCATAGTGTTTGTCACTGACGGTCACTGACCTCTATAACTTATAAGAGGTCAGTGGTGTTTGTTGTGTAAACATGTATGTATTTGAGTAGTTAGTAGCATATTATATTCTGAATTTCTGATCCATGCCTATTCACTCAAAACTAATAACACTAATGATTTGTAACAGTAAATTATTTCAATAGGTAGGTATTTGAACATTTCCCAACAAGACGTAAGAATAATTATTCGTAGGTATACAAGATACAATAACAAATCTAATACACTATTTATTATTTTATTATTTACTAGCGGTCCGCCCCGGCTTCGCCCGTGGTACATGTTTACGTTTTCTCTCCATAAGAAGTAATAGCTAGAGAGCTAGCGCAAAGCTACCTGTATGTATTTGACCAGACCTGGATTTTTGTGTGTTGATTCCCCTATACCTACTATACATGAGATGAGGAGTCACTAAGCCCAGAGTGGTGGACGGGGCGCGCGCTTAGGTAAGACAGGTGGAAATTTTTGGCGAACTTTGAAACCATTTGACCACGTCTGCCATTTTGATATTTGAAAATAGATTATTATTACTATCGGAAAATAACAATGGCAGACCATTATCACGCGGATAACATTCTGGCAGACACTTATGAAAGTGCTGAAAAAAATACAATTTTGAAAGTATTTGACCAGATCTGCCATTCATATATTTTATTTATTAGGGTCTTAAAAACTTATTTTCGAAACGGCAGACATTTTCATTGCGTACAGACTTCAGCAGACAACAAAACTTTACAGACTTCAGCAGTCAACAAGACTTAGCTTCTACATGGTCAGATGTATATATGTATTACGTTCCCTGACCTTACATCAATGATTTACTTTATTAATGTTTTTATGGTCATTTACATTTAATTTTGAAAACTATGGAATAAAATTTATAAATTTGATGATACAAAACTAAATATACATTTGTAAAGAATCTCAAATATAAAGTTGTGTTGCAAATAACAAATCATCATTTAAATATTTAGTTTATTTCTTTATTTAAGAAACAATTAACAATTACAAAACAACATAAAAAAACACGCATGCATTTATTGAAATGTTCATTCATCATCACTATCGTATGGCGTTGTGTGACTCGTCTTCATAATCCATTGAATCGGATTCTGTAAAAGTAAAACGTAAATTATATAATAAAAGAAATGAGTCATTATAAACTTACCTAGTAAGGCAATGCCTTTGATGTCGCACGATGCCGCCGCGCCGCCAGTGTAGGTACTTCTGCTGCTACATGAAAATATGCTAGGGTTGCAACAAATGGGAAATAAAACAATTGTGATTATTACTATTATGATGTAATCATTTATTCATATTATGTACATTCAAAACAATTGCTATTATTAAATCTGATGTAATTATTTTTTCATAAATATATAATTATTATTAATTACATAATATATTGCACTGTGAAATATTTACGTATCACTTTATTTTTGATGTTCTTAATTGTCTTTTATAAAATTTAAGTGACGCATTCGCATTGGGATCAACAATCCGATAAGAAAAGAATGGAGACAACTTATACATAGCTTTGATTTCAATTCTACAGATACAAAATATACAATCTATCTAAAATGATACAACGGATGTTTCCTGCGTTTTCTCGTCAAAATACCGAAACAACGTAATTATTGTATAGTAGTTGGGCGTGAAAGTAAAAAAACAAATGAAAAGTGTTTTCCATATGATTATTTATTAAATTTACGCGATTAAGAATAATTTCAACGATACAATTTAGTAACCGAGAATTCAGAGGATTAAAGAAAATACCTGCCTGATCATTTTATCAAACTCTAAAAGAATTATGGTTATTTCGCATCACTCGGTTTATTAGTTTGGTAATAATTATTAAAGGTAGTTACAACCCTAGCCATTGAGTCGAACGGTAGGCAACACAATATCGACTTTGTGCGGGTACATATGGTACATTTCTTCTTGCTGTGAAGCGTAATTATTATTATTAAGATTTTTTAGGCTATTTTGAATCAGCTGTTCTAATTTAATTCTAGAAATTTATTAAAACGTGATTTTTTTAAAAGTATATTATGAGTTTATAAATACCTCAACCAATAGTTATTGTGTCCTATCCTCATTTCTTTATATCTTGGTAGTTAACTAAAGTGTTAAATTTACATAACCTCAACAACAACATTTACACTGCCACTGCACTAAAACTAAACTAACTAGCTCTCTAGCTATAAGAACCATCCTCGTACTTCAAGGGATATAATAAAAAAAGAATTATCGAAATCGGTTCAGCCGTTCTCGAGTTATGCGCTTACCAACACATTTTGCGATTCATTTTTATATTAGACTAGCGGTCCGCCCCGGCTTCGCCCGTGGTACATGTTTACGTTTTCTCTACATAAGAACCATCCTCGTACTTCAAGGAATATAATAAAAAAAGAATTATCGAAATCGGTTCAGCCGTTCTCGAGTTATGCGCTTACCAACACATTTTGCGATTCATTTTTATATATAAGACTAGCGGTCCGCCCCGGCTTCGCCCGTGGTACATGTTTACGTTTTCTCTACATAAGAACCATCCTCGTACTTCAAGGAATATAATAAAAAAAGAATTATCGAAATCGGTTCAGCCGTTCTCGAGTTATGCGCTTACCAACACTGCACATTTTGCGATTCATTTATATATATATACTAGCGGTCCGCCCCGGCTTCGCCCGTGGTACATAATATTTACGTTTTCTCTACATAAAAACCATCCTCGTACTTCAAGGAATATAATAAAAAAAGAATTATCGAAATAGGTTCAGCCGTTCTCGAGTTATGCGCTTACCAACACATTTTGCGATTCATTTTTATATATAAGATAAGATTATGTGAAAATAACCAGGAAGGTGAAAAACATATTTACGAAAACATAGTAACATAATATGGCTGTCGCTACAATAATTATATTTCAATTTTATCTTTTTATACCTAGTAGAACTGGCCGACGAATAAAAAAAATCGTATTAGAATAAATACAATAAATTACGGAACAAAAAAAGGATTGTAACTGAATTAGGTATGTTTGTTTCTGGGCGCACCGTTTTCGACGACGCGACGCGCGACGTAAGCGTATAGGTATAGGTACCTACTTTGCTAAAACAAACTAATAAAATTGTGTGTCTGTCTGAAAATTCGGAAAAGCATATTTTGCAAGTTTGTAATTACTTTGATAGTTTACCGATTTATAATAATTGTAATTGTAATTGTATAATATATAATTTGCAATGTGGTGAAATTTCATAAAAATCACGGGCCAATTTTTTGTTTTGAATCCCACCGAAAATATAATTGCGTTATTAGAATAATTAATTACTATACCTACCCACGATCAATTATTACAATATAGTCTCAAATGCATACTAGAGAAATATTGCAATTTGATTCAATTAAAATGCATAGCATACAAAAATAAATTCACAACACAAGAAATTCCGCGCGCAAATCATAGCGCGTGTCAATGAAATCAAGAATGTAATTTTATATCAAGCCGACGAGCGACGACGCCGAACTAAAGTACCTACAGTACCATTTACCTTCAGTGTACAAACAGTTTACAGACCTACGACGGACGAACAATAATGAGTAATAAATAAAAAAAAACATAGTTTCTAAGGTCATTAGTTTTATTTTATTGTTATTTTCTTTGAACGTTTGGAAATGAAATTACTCAATTTTTACACATAACTTTGATTTATTAGAATTATGCTCATTATGCATAAGATAACGAACGCGAATGCACGACATCTAGCGCGTCAATGTCTAAACATCGCCTTTCGTTTAGACATTGACGCGCTAGATCTGTAATAAGTATATAGTCTATGCGCTAGATGTCGTGCTTTATGTCGTGTTTCGCTTGGCAAAAGTCACGCACACTACTGTAGAAGTGTCAAATTTTTCCGGTATTTTACTGTTGTTTTTCTAAGTAAATATTGTAAATTATTGATTAAAAAGGTCGAACGCGCACACATTTCATTATAGAGAAGTGATAAAATGATTAGTTTTAAAGAAATAGTGTCTGTGTTAAGTGTTTAGAGGTAATCAAAAATGTATGGAGGGACGGTCGGAACATCAACCTTAAATTAAACTCAATCGAGGTTACTAAGATGTTTATTACCTATGTATATCAAAATGTATATGTTGTGGCCATATCTAGATTTGCTCGCTTCATGAAATGAATTTCATCAATCATTTCACGAAATGGTCGCATTTCATGAAATGGTTGAATGTCTATTGGCCACATCATGATGTAGTTTGAGCATATCAATGATAAGAAATCGTTTCTCGATATGGGCAACTAAACGCGCGGTTTTTTCATTTTACGAAATGATCAACAAATTTTGACCATTTCGAGCGTAAACATGTTTTTTTTTACTCTATAGTCTATACATATTGATTTCCTATTATATAATAAGCTATATATCCCTTTCAGAACTCACGTACGCATACATACAGGCGACCGGCCGTACGTTTGTCCGTTCGACGGTTGCAACAAGAAATTTGCGCAAAGCACCAATTTGAAATCGCACATACTAACACATGCGAAGGCGAAGTAAGTTATAGTATTATTTATTTAAATAAATGAGAGAACAATATTTTTTTTTCATTAATTTTTTTTGTGTTAATTTTTGTATGAATTAGTAACAGCTAACAACATAAATCTTATAGTGTATTTTTATATTTAATATTGAAGTAGGAGAAAATAATCCTTTCTATTACTTATAAAACCATTTCTTTTTCAGATCAAGAAACTCGCTATCACGAAATGGTGGTGCGAATTACGAGTCAGCGCGAACAACCCCACAATATGTCCAATTAGAAATGTCCCCGGACGATTCTAACCCGCAACTCATTTTCTACACTCATGAATGAGCCTCGGCCTTGTGTGTGTATGTGTGTAGTGACACACGGACTGTGTAAAGTGTAAAGTGAAAGTAAAGTGACTAAAAAGGTGTAAAGTGAAAGTAAAGTGACTAAAAAAGGTGTAAAGTGAAAGTGAAGTGACTAAAAATAGTGATAAAGTGAAAGTAAAGTTGTTGTAAGGAGTTAAAAAAGTTGGTAAACCAACTTAATAACGGTAAAGTGAACGGCAAGTGGTGTAACATTACAGCGAACTTGAAAATGACAAAAGGAAAGTGTAAAGTGATGGAAAAGTTTGTGTAAAGTGACTGTTAAGTTGGTAATAACTGTAAAGTACGACCAAAAGTGGTGTAAAGTAACAGAACTTAGTGTAAACTAAATATGGAAGGACCGATATAGTAGTGTGTGTACGAAATGTGGATTTTAAACTATTAGTAATTGAAAACATTTTGCAATAACTATCATAGTTTGTGATGCAGGATTTTAACTTTTTACCTGGGTGCGTAGGGGCCAGAATTGATTGTATGGCGTTTTTATGGAATTATTCAATTTGCATGTAACTTTTTGTAAACAAGGTTCAGTAACTTTGTTCAAACCTTGGTATTAGACAACCTATAACAGGGAAAAGAACTAAATTGTTAGAAAATTCCTTATGATCACACAAGTAATATACATTTTTAATTGGATAAGTTTGAAATGAAGTGTCTAAATTATTAAAAAAGTTTGTTTCTATATGTGATACTCTTACAAGCAAATACTTATTGGATATTCTATTTCCATACACACCTTAGTTTTATTTCAGTTATTGAAGTCATATAGGTAACGATTTAATTCAATATTTTCCTTTATTTTTTTCAAGTTTTATTGTACTATATCTAACGAGTCCCAAAAATTAAAACCTGAAACATTATGTATACAAGGAACATGCAAATTGAATAATAGATTTTCAATATAACTGTGGTATCAAATAATATGTGTCAATAAAGAATAAAATTAAAAATAATACAATTTATAATTACATACATTATTGACACACATTATGATGTGATAGTTATGAATACAGGATGTACTTGTAAAAAGTTATTTGTACGTAACAATGGTAAATTGAAAATAATATTATATATAGTAATGTATGATTTGTTTTATTATAGAAGACCACAGTTTTTTAGATCATGCAAGATTTTATCATTTGACTTCTTTTGTGGTTCATATTTATTATATTTGCAAACTTTTTGGCTGTTAAAAATAGCAAATTTATAGAAAAATTGAAGAAACACTATCTTGGCCTAGTTCAGAATAGCAAAATTATCAAATACCTTGGTTTTAGCACAGACTATACATTATTAACTAAAGGTTTACAGCATTTTTTAACCGACTTCAAAAAAAGGAGGAGGTTATCAATTCGGCCGGTATGTTTTTTTTTTACAATTTTAACAACCAAATTTATTATACTAAAGTTATTATTTTCACTCAAAAATCATAATTTAAATTTCTCTAAAAAATAATGTCATTTGGGTTGTGTATTTTATGTAGTCAGTGGCTAATATCTTGGTAAGAGCGAGCGCGCACGAGCAACTTTGTCTCCGCAACTATTTTGTCTCTCCCATCAATTTGTATGGGGAGTTGCGTCGCTACGTGCTCGCACTTTCATACTAGCACATGGGTGGGAGAGACAAAATAATTGCGGAGACAAAATAGTTGCGGAGACAAAGTTGCTCGTGCGCGCTAGCTCTTATAAAATATATTTTATAGATAAAAGAACCTAAAAGAAACTATTTTATTTCTAAAGAGATCTTATTATAAGTTATGATAATGATGTCACATCACAATTTTGTCACATATTCTCTTAAAAAACTGTACATTGTTGTAGAATACATAAATATGCCAAAAATAAGTTTGTTTAATATTACATGTATTAGTAATATATTTTAAGCACAGAAATTTATCAACAGTCATTGAATATGCGGCCAAAATTAAATAAATAGATATTATATGTAAAAATCAAGGTTTTAAGCATTTAATTATTTTGAAAATATAATACCTACGTTTTCTTTTTAATTATTTTAAAGTAAACAGAAATATCTTTTTTGTTAGTAAGGAACTGCTTTGGAAGGGAATGTTATAAAAAATGAACTTGTCAATTTTGTACCATTTATATAATATATTTTATATGGAGAGTTAAAAATATTCGGAGGCCAAATTTCAATGTTTGAACTATAATTATTAAGTTACCCATTTTGTCTGAGTTTTAAAACTAAATTACTTACCCAAAACCGTTAAAAATTATGTTTTATTTCTAAATGTATTACGAAATAGGATTATTAATAACAGCATAAGGTCTGTATTAATTACAAAATTAAGTATGCGTACATTAACTTTAAGAAATATATAACAAAGTAATGAATATTCATGTTCCGATAAATATAATACACAATGTATTTAAGCTGTTATTAATAATTATTTTCTTCATAATGTACATATTTCATCCAAGTGCATTGATTTTAACATTTTGATTGAATTGAATCTAAAATATAAACGTATGGTCTTACTAATAAAATGTTACCCATTCGCTTTGCAATGGATTAGTTATTGCAATAACCTGTCTCGTTTTTATGATTGACGTTTCATGTGAGCAAGAGCAGGACACAGCTATGGTAGAAAATGGTAGAAATTTATCCATTGTTTAACTTTTTATTAGAAAGGCCGTTAAAGTTTGATTTTCAATGCCCAACTTATTTTTAAGATCAAAATGTATAAAGAAAAATTGATAGAGCTTATGAATTAATAATTAAGTTGTATAACAAACAATCCTATGTAAAATTAACATTACCAGTTCTTATATAAATTTAATTTTTCATGCTTCTGTCCTAATTTGTAATACTTTAACTTTTAATAACTTAAATACCATGTGCATAATGAGGTAATAATAATATTAACAAATAATTTAGTATTCTGTTCCTAGATTTTTCTAATAAATCAATGCACCTGTGTGAACTATGCACAAAATAACAATTTTCTAATAAAACCTTAATATGTAAAATATGCAACACAAGGTAACTAAAATTTTGAAATAGTCATTATATAGGAGAATACTTATGTATTGAAAAATTATTTTTAAGTCTTAATTTTTAAAGCCATGTCTTTCACGAATATTATTTTTATCGACTGATGTAAATATCTTTATATTTGGCAGTGTTGCAATGTTT
This sequence comes from Colias philodice, assembly GCF_061535455.1. Lineage (NCBI taxonomy): Eukaryota > Metazoa > Arthropoda > Insecta > Lepidoptera > Pieridae > Colias > Colias philodice. Next base: position 2,459,973 of record NC_143115.1, read on the forward strand.
AAAAATTGTTTTGGTAAAGATTATGGTTTTGTTTTGTTTCGTTTTTACATATTGCAACACTAGCCGAGTGATTGTGAAAACAATCGGAAAACATAAAGTGTAAATATTTATATATATTTGTGGTTTTATTTTCCTTTTTGCATTCAATAGAATTATAACAGAATTCGTAACTTACCAAATATATAAGTAAATGGAATATTTAACATATAGATTGTCAGATTACTCCCTGCCTCTTATATTTTGCACAAAATACTGACACAAAAAGGTACAATAAAATGCAAATGATGGTAAGTACCTAATATAATTAATTCATGGTCTAGGTACACGTCTTATTTACACGATGGATTTCGAGAAATAGTAATAAAAAAGGTAGCAAAACTACAATGAAAATTAGTTTTGGTACACCTACCCCCAGTTTTCTAATGACTTGTATTTTGAAAAACATGGAATGAATAATTTTGTTCACAGATTTTGTTGATACATGGCAGTGATGTAGTTCAATGTATCACAATTGGAAATACATAAAAATAAGCTTTTCGCTTATGACCATGTAGTAACTACCATAATATACATAGTACACAATATTATATTGGCTTATGACCATCTCGAGTCTTGAAATACTCGCTTTTGCCCTAAGTTTTGCCCACCGCTTCGTTCACGGATGAAACTGCACGGCATAGCTAGTACATAAAAAATACAAAATATTTCATTTGTATATTTCCATAAATTTCAGTCTGCTAATGTTTAGTTTGTCTGATTATGTTATCTGTAATTCTTTGACACTGCAATTTACAACATAGCAATACAGAATTGCCAACTTTTTTGGATTTTACCATATTTAGGGAGAAATTATTACAAATTAATACTATTTCGTATCAATACAATACTTACTCATATTACTTATATTCTGAAATTGTCTATACAGAATTTTTGTGAATACAGATTAGATTTATTTATATTATTCAAAGAACAAAAAGAATAAAACATTATACTTATTAACGCAAAATGACATATTGCTCGAATGAATTGTGGCGAAATAAATAGCTATTTTGAGGGAATTTCAAATAAAGTCTAGCAGCACCAATTCTGACAGAAGTGACGTGTATTAAGCTGTATTCGTCGGCACCAAATAATTTCGTGTTAAAATCAAAGAAAAAGCTCAAAATGAGCTCTTTTAAGCGTGACAAGAAGGAAGAGGAGGATACAGGTGGAAATCCTTACCAGAACCTTGATAAAACAATCGTTTTACAGGAAGCTAGATACTTCAACGAGACGCCCGTTAACCCGAGAAAATGTTCTCATATTTTATCGAAGATCTTGTATTTACTGAATCAAGGGGAGAAGTTAACAACCCAAGAGGCTACAGATGCGTTCTTCGCGACCACAAAGCTGTTCCAGTCCAAAGATGTGATGTTACGTAGGATGGTGTATTTATGTATCAAAGAATTGAGTAAGTTGGCTCAAGATGTCATCATAGTAACTTCATCATTGACGAAGGACATGACTGGGAAGGAGGATTTGTACCGCGCTGCAGCGATTAGAGCGTTATGTAGTATTACAGACAGTACAATGTTGCAAGCGATTGAAAGATACATGAAGCAGGCAATAGTTGATAAGAACCCAGCTGTCAGCTCTGCAGCGCTGGTTTCCGCGTTGCATTTGTCGTCTACTGCTCCAGACCTGGTTAAACGATGGGCTAATGAAGCGCAGGTAAATAGTTTTATAGCTATATACAGTTTTTAATAAGAATTGTAATCATTAAGAAAATGATTCTGCGTGAAAATTTTTTTGTATGATCATGGAGGTAGATGTTATAATAAAACACAGATACTTTTTTTTCTTAATATCTATTCTTTGTTAAAAGTTACTTTTATAATCTATAGGAAATAGATGTTATAACTAAAAGAGATCTAATTGGAACATAACTAGTAAAATTTATGAGAAGAAGCTATTTAGTATTTTCTATCTAATGTTAACATCACGGCATATGATACCAATCTTACAAATTTTATAAACTAGCTGTGCCGCGCGGTTTCACCCGCATTACTCAGCTCCTGTTGGTCTTAGCATGATGATATATAGCTTATATTACTAGTGGATAATGTAGCTTTCGAATGGTGAAAGAATTTTTAAAATCAGTCCTGTAGTTTATGAGCCTATTCATTACAATCAAACAAACAAACAAAATTTTCCTCTTTATAATATTAGTGTAGACAAATTTTTTTATGAATGTATAGATGTATGTTTTTATGGGTTTTGATGAAGTAATGTTGCTTACGGAACAACACATACACTGTAGAATTTACTTTCTTATGCCTGTGGTTGTCTGCAGGTTAATATGTGCAGTACTGCTAGTGTGATGAAAGTTACAATTTATTTCAAAACGTTGATTGCATGTGTTTCTATTCACAGTCATAACTAATAAACCCTAATCAAATGAAATACCTTTGTGGATTTTATTAAAAACTATCTAAAACAACAGGTATAAAAGTGGCACAAGTGGCAAAATGAATTGTTTGTTAAAATAAATTTAATATGTAATAACAAACTTGATAACTAGTTACTTAATTTGTATAGTATAAATAATATTCCATTTGAAAATAGATGTAATAAAATATCCCAAAAAGTAATTAATTTATTTTATTTTCATTACAGGAAGGAATCAACTCCGACAATGCCATGGTCTCCTACCACGCGCTCGGCCTCGTCGCAGCCACACGAAAGAACGACAAACTATCTACCGTCAAACTAGTGACGCGTCTAGCAAAGTCACCTATAAAATCCCCATATGCGTTATGCCTACTTATTCGTTTGGCTGCACAATTAGTGGAAGAAGACGATTCAGATGCTTCCCAACCCTACATCGAGTTTATTGAATGCTGTTTACGTCACAAATCAGAAATGGTCATATATGAAGCGGCCCACGCGATTGTGAACTTGCGAAAAACGGCCAGAGATCTCGCACCAGCAGTTTCTGTATTGCAATTGTTTTGTGGATCGTCAAAAGCGTCTCTACGTTTGGCCGGAGCTCGGACTTTAGCAAGATTGACAGCAAAACATCCTACTGCAGTCGCCGCGTGTGCTGTTGACTTGGAAAATCTAATTTCCGACCCCAATCGCTCTGTAGCCACATTGGCTGTGACTACACTCTTAGCCACCGGTGCAGAGAGCTCCATAGACAGACTGATGAAACAAATATCGTCGTTTGTGTCGGAAATTTCGGATGAATTCAAAATTGTCGTTGTTAAAGCCATACGTCGTCTCTGCACTAAGTTCCCGCGTAAACATCAGTCGTTGGCTTTGTTTTTGGCTGGTATGTTGAGAGATGAAGGTGGTCTGGAGTATAAAGCGGCAATCGCTGATGCTATAATTGCTCTGGTTGAAGAAAACCCAGATGCAAAGGAAACTGGATTGGCTCATCTGTGTGAATTTATCGAGGATTGTGAGCACACGACTCTAGCTGTTCGAATCTTGCATTTGCTAGGACGTGAAGGACCAAAATCGCGTCAACCGTCCCGCTACATTCGATTCATTTATAATAGAGTCATTCTGGAATCTGGGCCAGTTAGAGCTGCAGCTGTATCTGCTGTGGCTCAATTTGGAGCGCAAAGACCAGAACTCTTGCCAAATATAAAGGTTTTGCTATCAAGATGCGAATTAGATGACGAAGACGAAGTTCGCGATAGAGCTATCTTCTACAACGCTATATTGGAAACTGGTGATGCCCAATTGATAAACGATTATATTGTGAACGTTCAAAAACCGAACCCAGTGATGCTAGAGCGCGCTCTACGTGATCACATCGAAGCACGTCCTGAAGAAGATTTCGATATCATGGCAATACCGACGGAAGACGAGAAAGTCGCAAAGGAAGATATCGTGGAAGTTGAAGTTCGTAAGCCGGTACAAGTTTCGATTGAAGAGATTTATTCGGAGCAACTGGCGAAGATACCGGGCATTGAGAGGCTTGGACCGCTATTTAAAACGGTGCCGCATATTGAGTTAACAGAAGCCGAAACTGAATACAGAGTGCGTTTATTGAAGCATATTTACGCACGCCACGTGGTTCTGCAATTTGAGTGCATTAACACACTGAATGATCAGATTCTGGAGCAAGTGCATGTCCGTTTGGAACCTCCACAGGATTATGACTTGAAAACTGTCATACCTTGCCAGAGACTCGTCTACGACAAACCAGATAGTGTTTTCGTAGTATTGGAGTATCCTTCCGCGTATTTTGACAGTCTTGGAACATTTGGTGCAACTTTAGAATTCGTTGTTCGCGATTGCGATCCAAATACCGGTGTTCCGGACCCTGGAGAGGGTTACGCTGATTCTTATCCATTGGAAGAGTTCGATATGGGTTGTTCAGACCAACTCCGTGCGAAAGCCGGTACAGATGACTGGGAACAAGCCTGGGAAAGAGCAGAAAGAGCTCCCGAAGCAACAGATACCTTTGTTTTACCACAAAACGATATTAATGATGCTGCTAAAGCAGTTTGTGAACATTTGGGATTGCCCAAGAATGCTATAAGTGGAGATGCTGTTAAGGAAATTCGTGGTGGTGGTATTTTCAGAGGTGGTGCTCCAGTTTTGGTAAGAGCCAGGATAGCGTCTAGCAGCTCTGGAGTCACTATGAAATTAGTGGCCAGGTCACCTAGAGAAGATTTGGCGCAGTTATTATTGGCCGCTGTTGGTTAAATTATATTTTTACGTGAAATTATATCTTTGTTTTATCGTAATAATGGCAATAAGAATAATATAGTTACATTCCTGTATTTGAACAATGTGTAATTTGAATCATGCCATAATTTCTATAAAAATGTATTCTATTCTATTTTTTGTTCGAAAATTTGATACTGGAAAAATATTATTGCCTGTAATATCTAAATAATATTGTATTAGTTATATATTTAACAATAAACGTATTAGACAAATTTGTGTTTTATTTTCTATCCATTCAAAATCCCGTATATCTTCTTTATTTTTTTCTTTATAAATAAAAAGTACCTACGTGACACTTTGTCCGCAATGGAATCCAAAACTATTGTACTGATTTTAAATTTGGTTTGCACCCCGTGTGCAGTTTGATCTAACTTGAAAGATAGGATAGATTACATATCAGTTTATAGTCGCAAAATTATTTTATTACATAATATTATTATTGGACAGTCACAATTTTCTGTGAGCTCTAGAGTAAGATCCCAAGGCCGCCAGACCTCGCATATTTTCTGACGGATGAAATGTGGACGATTGGGTGGTGTGGTGTTAGTATGTGCTACCATGGTACGCCTACCCGCTACCTTGGTCTGAGTTTTTAGTTACTCAAAATCCGTCCTTTGCGGATATCTGCAAAAAACGTATTTTGCTAATTTATTATTTTTGAAGTAGCTTACATAAATTACTTGCTCTGTGGAGTAGCTGTCTTAAATTTACTTCACCTAATTTTTTATAGGAGAAGGGTACTAAGAGACTGACAGACTGTGATACAATTTTGGGTATTTTTGTGTATGAAATTAAAAAGATAGATTTAAGACGTATTTTGTCTTTGATTTTGTTCGTTAGCTTCATAGGAAATTAATAAATTTATTTATGTCATGCTATGTGCCTACTCATATCCACGCAGTCGCTACTCGCTAGTCGCGGGCAACCGCTAGTTATAATATTTGGTTAATATAGGTTACATAGTTAGCAACATTGAGTTACATGTACTACGTACTAGAGAGGACATCGCTACTACACTTTTTTTAACACGAGTTAGAGTCAATCGTCTCAAACTCAATTTTTTTTTGTTACATTGATTGGTTTTAGTTAATTGATAAGTTTATTCATATGTTTTTAATAAGATAAACAATATTTATTTGTTACATTGATTGGTTTAAATTTATAAGTAATAAGAGGCAGAATATCTACAAAGTGTATGCAGTATGACTCACTAGCCGCCCCGCGCTGCCGCGCTTGTCGCACATATTTTGTTCGTGGTGCCCTCTCAAGTAATAATACCTCAATGGTTAGCAAGGATAGCAATATAACATATATAGCATAGGTAGGTAGGTACATTTTTCAATCAAACACACATTCAATATAAAATATCATTTATTTTAATAATAAAATTGTTTTACAAGTAAAAAATGAGCAATTTCGTTATAATAATATCAGGAACAATCACAGCTAAAATTAATCTTAAAACTAGTTTCATTTCGCGCCATTTAAAATCCATAAACTAAAAGCCGCTTTAGGCATTATAAAAAAAAATAAGTTTAAAAACACCATGAATCATGGTCCATGATCGTATCAGAGATATTTATGTATTTTAATTGCGTATTTTAAATGGCGCGAATTTAATATTAGGTAAATCCTTATAATCTTGTAGAATAAAATGTTTTATTTATTTTAATATTATATTTAAACTATTTCCTTCAGCCAACTAGCCATAAATTTGTACAAGTAGGTCATGTTCAATTCATAAATTAATATAAAACATAACAATCTAAAATGAAAAAAATCTTTACTAACTTTATTTATATATTTAACTCGACGTAAAAAGGGGTTTGGGTAAAGTTGGGGTCGTGATGAACTTTCGCGGCCAGTGATGATACATACTTGGATATTTTAAAAGAGAAATATATTGTGAGCAATAGTTAATATGGACATAAATCTCGAAACGTATTAGGAACAGAGATATTTGATTTATTAATTTACCTAGAAACTTGATGATAATTATTGCTCTTTTAAAATATCCAAGTTTCATAACTGGCCGCGAAATGTCATGACGACACCACTAGCCCATATAAAAGTACCCAAACCCCTTTTACAAAACATATGGACATCATACCTTTACACTATAATATGATTAATATCACATACACCTTACAATAAGGCTATTGAGGTATTAAATCTAAGAAGTTTCATTCGTTCAATAATAAATCATAGGGCAAGACTGTTATTTAAATTATTACAGTTATAGTGCATCTCACTTTAACACAGTAAAAAATTATGTTCCACTATTAAAAAATGTTACTTATATTATAATTAAGTATATGAATTAAAAAATTCTTTAAAACTACAACGGTAGAAAAGGTCATATTTTCAATTGAGACAACATTTTTAATTAATATTTATTAAAAGAAGCGCGAGCATGAAAACTATCATCAAAGAGAAAATTTGAAAAGCGCCCCTGCGGCCTGCCGGGCGTAAAATGAACTAATTTAAAAATTAGTTCCTTTATAGAATTCTGGTCAATTTATTGAACCTTATTATTAAACTATAATAATAACGTATAGAATAGCATAATATAAAAATTTATTTAGCTAAATACGAAACATTATACAAAATGAACCCAAAAACTAAAAAAAATGCACATAACATGTACCCTTATGAACAACATTCTTCAGTCTTATTTAAAAAAATCCCCATTATTTTAAAAGCAATATAGTTTTGTACGAACAAAAATCAATTCAGTCACATTTTGACAGTTATTAATTATTATTTTGATAGCTGTCAAATAATTCGATTCTGGGGTCGTAATAAGACTTCTTATTTCCAGACAGTTTACGCCGTCAATTGAACTGACTGGCAAATTCATATTATACCATAATCATTATTAACCATGGCTGGTTATTGCGATCATAATATGAATTTGCCAGTCAGTTCAATTCATGGCGTAAACTGTCTGGAAATAAGAGATCATAATACGGCCACAGAGCGCTAATATTATCCGACCAAATTAAGTTTGTACAAAACATTAATTTACGGTTATTTTCAAAAATGTTAACTAGGTACTTTAATGAATGTTTCTGTTTCAAATGATAGTACTTTATTATTTGTCAATCTGTCGATTTTACGGTTAAATAAATCTTTTTTTACGCGATATATTTGTTTTATTATTAAACAAAATCCTACTAATAGTGTGGTACAAATAAAAACAGTTGATAACGGTGGTAGGATTACGACCATGAAGTAAATTGTGTTCTTTATGATTGGTGGTAGCCCTTCTTGACTCTGAAAAAAAATAATTTGATTATGTACCTAGGAATTTATTTGTGAAAAGTTGCAATATTTATTGAATGAATATGTTAATATTTTTTTTTTATTTTGCTATTTTTCAAAATGATAATGTTTTTCGAATATTGTATCCTTATGAGTACGTATAGGTACGTATATATTTCTTAAGTACAAAAAGTATTTTAAAAGATGACGCTGATAATACTATCACAGTCATGTTTAAGATTTTTATTTCAATATTTTTTGTTTATTGTTTTTTACAATATTTTCTGGAATTATTCCGATTTAGGGCCGATTTTTCAATACCTGGTTAAAATTTATCCGTCCAATAAAGTATTACACGAACATTTTAAAATGTCACCTTTACAGGTGAATGAGTGAATGAACTGTCAAATACGGACAATTATTAGAATAAATTTTTGAAATGGCAGTTTAATACGTTATTCGATGAATAAGTTTTAACCAACGATTGAATAATCAGCCCCTAATGAAATAAATACTCGTTTAGTAACTTCTTTTGTTTTCTTATTCTATACCTACTTACATATTCGATCCATCCAACAGGTATAACAAGGTTTGAGAAGCGATCATACGGTTTTATATTGAAGTCGGATAGATTTGACACTTTCATGTTACACTGCATTCGAGCGACAGCCCTGAATGGTGTTCCACTTAACTGAAAAAGATATTTGAAAATTAATAATAGTCTAAGATCCGGCTGCATGATTAGTGCGTTCATCGATTTTTTGTGAAAACCGAAAATTTTATATATACCTATTTATAATTAGGAGAATATACAGGGTGTAATCGTTAAGTGTGCACAGGCGATTATACCGTAACTATTAATTGCAGACATCAAAAAACGTATGGGCGTGTTTGATGTAAATTTTTTGGATATTTCTCGTTTTATTTTTAAAAGTTATTATTGTCATTTTACTCATTAGGTAAAGGGCTTTCGATATCAGTTTAAAGTTTTTTGATATCTGCAATAGTTACGGAATAATCGTCTGTGCACACTTAACGATTACACCCTGTATATCGACTAGGTTGCCAGTCAAAATTTAGCAGCAAGCTTTTTTAATTGAATTATTTCTAATTGATTTATCTGAAAACTCGTTCGTTCACTTGTTATTTATATTAAAATGTAATCTACATCACGGCAGATTATATAAACATTCTAAAAAATCACGGTTGCCAATTTTTCACCTGGCCGCAACCTCTTCGCAGCCTGGTGCAAACAGGTATGATTTCGATCCATTTATACGTTCATATCGCACATTTATGAATCATATTATATTAAATTAAAGCTAATATAATCTATCTATATATAGATATAGATAGATTTTTTATATATTATATGTATAGATCACTACATAGTATAAAACAAAGTCGCTTTCTCTGTCCCTATGTATCTTTAAAACTACGCAACGGATTTTGATGCGGTTTTTTTTAATAGATAGAGTGATTCAAGAAGAAGGTTTTATTATATAATTTATTAGGTTTTAGACAAAGCGGGCGAAGCCGCGGGCGGTAAGCTAGTATATAATATGTATATAAAAATGAAACCCGTTTCGCGTTGTTACGGCATCACGTGTGAACGGGTGGACCGATTTCGATAATTATTTTTTTATTATTTTCAGTAAATACATACCGGTTCAACAACAACAAATGAATTGTGTTTCTCTCTACTTGGCTCCAAGCCGGTCACATATTCTTCCGGTTTGGTGCTTGTGTAGAAATGTGGATATGACGCTACTAAGGGTAAACCTAAAAACATCATCATTATTATTTTCTAGAAAGAAAGAAAGATCATTTATTTGACTCCACAATAATAACAAACACAATTGACACAGAATACAATACTTAATTAAAATTAAAGCAACACAACATGAAACAAAACAATACAAGTAGGTACAATAAATGAAAGAGTAAAATAAAATAAAATGAAGTGTTTTATTTTACGCGAGTAGGTATTATACATTTGTAAAGTCTTTGTTATCAACAACATTTTTAAACTTCGATAACTCTATTTTTTGATATTTAGTGTTTTATGGCATTCAATTAATTATCTATAGGTACATAATATTATAAAGCTGAAGAGTTTGTTTGTTTGAACGCACTAATCTCAGGAACTACTGGTCCGATTTGAAAAATTATTTCGGTGTTAGATAGCCCATTTATCGAGGAAGGTTATAGGCTATATATCATTCATTCATTATAAAAAACTAAAGCGCCTTCAAATTATCAGAAACTAGTTGCGCTTCGCGGTTTCACCCGCATTGCTCCACTCCTGTTGGTCTTAGCGGGATGATATATATAGCTTATTATAGCCTTTCTCGATGGCTATCTAACACTGAAAGAATTTTTCAAATCGGACCAGTAGTTCCCAAGATTAGCGTGTTCAAACAAACAAACAAATTCTTCAGCTTTATAATATTAAAGTATAGATTAAACAAATCTATATGAGAGACGTGAGGCACCAGTTTTCGAATAAAAAAAAACATCAAAATCGGTTCATCCTATCGAAAGTTCTGAGGAAACAAATCTAGAAAAAGAAATCGAATTAAGAAAACGGTTGAAGAATTAAATAAAATATATTTACCATCATAACATTTAGAAGTGTCACTCAGTCCGTCTGGTAGCGAAGGGTCCATATCATAACAGTCCGTATCGTTTTTGATGCGATCGAATGCTTTTTCTGATAAATTATAACGATATGCTGGTACATCGTCTATGGTTAGTTCCTCTGAAAGTAAAAATAATAGTTGTTATATGATTTTGAAAATCTATAGCAAAACACATAAAGAAAAATGATTGAATTAAAACAACACATATTATAAATAAAAATAATTTGGAAAATCCAAAAGTGCACGCCTCATAATTTTTTTTTAATAAATATTTATTAATTATTATTTTTGTTTATTTAATAACAATTAAACCACATCGAATCAGACCCTGAAAAATGAAAGGGTTCTATTCCTGAGCATACTCAAGCGTAAGAGAAAAAAAAAGACTCGATTAGTAAAGTATTTCGGTCGCTATCGTGTTAACAAGAAAAAGGATCCGCACATACAGACACACGGACGTCCAAGACAGAACTTTTTTAAACTGTTTTTTAACTAGTTTAAATAACAAAAATGACATCTAAAATATCATGAACGTTAAAAATAGTGTTTTTTCTTAATATGTGTGTGTATGTATTATCTTACAAGTGCAATGTATGATACATAAAGACATTTTAAGTTTGAAAAATCAGATGTTTTGCGCGAAGTGACAGTAGTACCCACCTCAACGCTTCGCTTATGAGGCGTGCAATAATTGAATTCAAAAAACTAATCAACTGAATTCAAAAAAATATTCTTACTACATCGACACAAGAAAGTTAGGTATCTGTAAAATAATTCATATATTTTTGAGGGCAGGTACGGCTTCATCATATTTATTATGTTTCTAAAGCTAATATCTATACTAATATTATAAAGCTGAAGAGTTTGTTTGTTTGTATGTTTGTTTGTTTGTTTGTTTGAACGCGCTAATCTCGGGAACTACTGGTCCGATTTGAAAAATTCTTTCGGTGTTAGATAGCCCATTTATCGAGGAAGGCTATATATCATCACGCTACGACCAACAGGAGTGGAGCCACGGGGGTGAAACCGCGCGGAGCAGCTAGTTAAAATTATAACCGGATAAACTTTCTACAGTGAATATAGAATAAAGCAAATTTTTGGCCATTTGTCTTTTTCCTGTACGCGATTAACGCATGAACGAAAACAACTTTTCTTAGAACTTTTAAACACATTCTTACCACAAAAAAAATTAAACACAGTCTATCTTTAAACCCGGGATCTGTCACTTTAATAGTTGTCTATGTGAAATACGACAAAACCAGATTAAAGAGAACCCGCGCTTAAAGTTAAACCCTGTCTAAAGTTTTATGTGGTAAGACAGATATTGTTTTAGTATTATTTCCTTTATATCCCTAATCCCATAAATACCAATACTTACGATCAAAATACAAAGGCATAGTTCGACAAATAGTTTTCCTCAAATAGTATAGAACATCATCTTTTTTCAAATGTTGGTGATAAAGGACGCCCTCTGTTGATCCGGTCAGGCGTTCATTACAAGTCTACAAAATATATAAAATACTAGCATTACTAATATTATAAAGCTGAAGAATTTGTTTGTTTGTTTGTTTGAACGCGCTCATCTCGGGAACTACCTACTGGTCCGATTTGAAAAATTATTTCGGTGTTATAATAGCTAGAGTCTGTCAAGCGAGTCTAGTCCCATGAAAAAGGCGGCAAGTTCAAAAATCTTTTAGGTGTCAACACTGATATAGCACGCTGAAAACTTATTGATACTTGAATTTTTGATAAAAAAAAACATATTTGAAATAAATAAAAAAAAGCATTTCAATGTAAGTATTTATTTGTCACAATTAGAACTAAAATCAGAATCAAGAAATTCAATGCCTTCATATGAAAAATCACTGTCAGTATCATCATTACGCACAGAAATGATGAAAGTAACCTGTCATAGCAGCAATTTTTGTCAGATAGTCTGTTTCAGATTTCATTTTTTTATTGTCTTCTATGGCTATGACTTGCTTAACTAAATTATGAATTGTGCTTTTTATTAATTCATCTTCCAAGGTGGCTGAAAAAAAACACAACAATTTTTATAGTAGTTTTCACTTAAAGATGCCCCAGTACGTTTCAAGGTCATGAACACGACGTCTGAAACTAAACCAAAACGGAAATCGTGATCACATCACAGTAAAATAAAAAAAGTTAGACAATAGGCATGACGAAAGATTTTCAAAACCTCTTCCATAATGTGTGTATACGTTTATTAAACAAGAAAAACCCTATATTTCGCTAATATACTTAAATTTAACGAAGATAAAAGGCATTTTTCAAAAAATATTTATTAACTGTGCTAAAACAGCTCACAGGTGTCATGGCGTAGGCGTGACGTCACTCTTACGTAAATACGTAATTATCTGTATGCATAGCGAAGTAAAATTAAACAAATATTTAATTATAAAGTGATAAAGAATCTAATTTCAAAGTTTATAAGTGGTGTGCAGTATTGCAATGTGAATCTACATAAAAATAATACCCAAAAAAAAGTGTTAGTAATTGTTTAAAGTGAGAAAATAATATGAAATGAGAAACCCGAACCACATATTCGTGAATTCGCAATTATATTTCTGTTCTGAGTCGATAAAGCATACGTGAAAAAATAGAAAATAAATAAAAATGCGTATTCTCAGCATATTCATAACAACAAAATACACCTGCCGCGAAGTTGTTGTGAGTTGTTTACGTAGACGTGACGTCACGCGTGTTTCAGTCAAAATGGCCGACTGCAGAATTTCAATGTTTTATTTTATTGATAATCTCATTAATCTTAATGTTTTTAATATTTCTAAGTCACTATTTTTAATTTATATATTATACATTTTCCCTTAAAAACACTAATTCGAACATTTATGGATACTGTCGTCAGTGCTAAAAGTATCAACACGTTGTTGCCAACCTACCTGATGTTGAAACGATTTCATCCAAAAGTCGTCGTTTTTGCGATAACACGTCGTCAGATTCACTCTGTACATGATTATATTTATTAATCATTGTAAACAACAAGCTCCTGACACTACTTTTAATAGGTTTCGGCATTATAACATTAAAAAACTCAACAAAAACCGGATTATTACGAGGTTACAACAGAATTTGTGACAATCTGTTTGACAGATCATAGTATTGCCATTAAAAGAAATCAGTAAAAGGGTTGTGGACTCGACTCGCTTGACAGACTCTATATATCATCTCGCTAAGACCTACAGGAGCGGAGCACTGCGGGTAAAACCGCGGAGCACGGCTAGTAAATAAATAAAAAATTGGCAGTAAACAAACGTGTCAGAAGGGAAACTTCTTTGGCAAGATTCAAAGATACCAAAATCGTCGCCTTACTCCATGACGTGACGGTATTGCCATGACACCTTGAAATTTTACTCTGAACGCGCCTAAAGTTTCGCTTCAACAGTAGAAAATTGACGTAGATAGTATAAAAAACTACTCACAATCGTCTCTTAAAAGGTCGTCAAAAATGTCCGAGCGCTGTTGTATAAAACATTCATTGAAATTAACACCTTATTACCTGGCAGTAATGTTCAAAGTCTATTGTATCGCTAACTAGAAAACTCTGCCAAATACGAGTAAGCAGAGTTTTGCTTTGGACAATTTTTGAGCGTGATTGTAAGTGTAGTTGTTGTAGGTCAATGTAGAAAATAAAATGTTTGCTTTGTTACAGGTATGTTGATTGTTTGATAATTCTTTACCAAAATTACAAATGTTACGTAAAAAGTAATTATTACATACACATTACATTAAAACTTTAATTAGCAATATTAGATAATTTTATCCCACCAAAAACATTTTCATGTAAAATGTTGCCAAGACGAGCCCATATGACTCGCACTGTCAAAAAGTTATCAGATCTCATGTAGAGCCAAGCTTCTAACACTACACGCCCTAACTCTACAAGGCCTAACTTCACAAACTCTACACCTTAGTCAAAATATGTGGCTTGGCCATTTCGCTACATTCACATCGGCGTAAGGTGAAAAATTAATTCACTGTTCATTACTTTTGTGATATACAATAGTTCTTGTAGTAACGAACGGCCAAGCCACATATTTTGACTAAGGTGTAGAGTTTGTGAAGTTAGGCCTTGTAGAGTTAGGGCGTGTAGTGTTAGAAGCTTGGCTCTACATGAGATCTGATAACTTTTTGACAGTGCGAGTCATATGGGCTCGTCTTGGCAACATTTTACATGAAAATGTTTTTGGTGGGATTTCATTTCTTTTTGTAAGTTGTTTGTAACAATTTTTTTTTTATTTTTAGCTACTGTGTGGACGTAAGAGGCAGGAGACGTTCGCAACACTTCTATTCATTCTTATTTATATGATCTGATCTGAAGTATATGTCTCAATATATTATGTCGATTAAATTTTTAGTTTTTTTTTAACAAGGAGTACCTATACATATATATATCTAGGGGAACCAAGTTTTAGATTATTAGATTAGACCTCTAAATCAAATCATAATTTAATTCAAAATCAAAATTTAATTTAAAATTACAGGTCTCATACAAACTCCCATCCCCTAGTTTAAGGGGTTGGGGGATGAAAGTTACAAGTTTTATAATTTTTTTGTTGTTTGTGTGCTAATACTAGCTTACATACAAAATTTCAGCTTTCTAGGACATTAGGAAATACCTTAAGAATTTTGATGATCATCAGTGAGTCAGTGACGAAATTAGCGTTTTTTAGATATAAATAAAATCTGAAGTATAAAAGCTAATGTAATTAAAACTTAATATGTTCAATAAGTCCGCTATTGACAATATATCCCGAAAATTTTGTTGATCTAGCATAATCCAAACCCAAGTTATGAGGGTTCAAAAAAACGTCGAAGCGCTTCGAGAAAAGGTAGGTAGTGCCCGTGCGCCTCGCTTGGCTTGTCTTGGCGGGGGCACTACCGTGCCCCCAGATTATGTAAAATTAAGCAAAAGTAGAATTTTTCAAAATTAAAAATAAAAGCGTGATGATTATTATCTTCAAATACATAAATTGCATAGTTATTTCTAAATTACTATTTAACTTTAAAAAATATTTTTTTTGTGATCAATTTCTATGTCACAGGGAAATGAGAATATCAGAGATTTCACGAAATTCCTAGGAATTCCACTAAAACACGATAGATGTCGAAAATTCATGATTATTACGACTTTTTAACACGCTTTTATTAGCTTCATTTGTATGTTTGTATGTAACCGACAATTTTGGACACGATTTTGACCCACTTTAAACAGACAGATTTCATTCAAACTTTGTAGGTACACTTATCAAGGATCGGTGACAATATAATATTATAAATTTTGTGAGTTTTTCTTATTAAAGGCTAAGAATAATTTTTAGTTTTTTTTAACTATATAATATATTTATAAATAAAAATGTTAATAAATTTATAAATCCATAATCGATAGAGGGCGCTATATTAAAAACGTGACATGTATGATAATTACAGTTGAACCTCGATAACTTAAACCTCGGTAACATAAAAACCTCTGTAACTTCAAAAAATAATATGTTCCCTTCCCATCAGAGCCCAAAACCTCTTTAACTTAAAATACGCAACCTCTATAACTTAAATAAATAATCTCTGTATTGGCCCTCAGTAACTTAAAGAAATGTTTCAACAACCTCTATAACATAAATTTTTTTGTCAAATGAGTCATTTTGAGAGTGTCAAAACAAAAGGTTTCGGTATTTATTGCTTGCATGTGTTTACTATGTATTGTTAACGTAAACAATACATTACCTATTGTTTGCTTTATCGAAATTCTTCAAAGCTTTGCGGCGGTTAGCTTTATGACAACAACTTACTTGCATCATAAGTTTTTGATTGTTGTCCTGGAAACATCACTTTACTTACTGTGTGATAAAACTGGCTTAAAATGAGTCTAAAAAGAAAACTAACAACCCTCACCTACGCTGATAAATTAAAAGCTATAGAAGCAGTGAAAAATGGATAGACCCTTGATAACTTAAAACCTCTATAACTTAAAATATTTTGTGTTTCCCTTGGAATTTAACTTATCGAGGTTCTACTGTAGTATATTATTATTAGTCTGTGATAATATTTACTGTTAATTTCTTTGAACCAGCGAGCGAAGCCACGGTGAAAAATTAGTTTATTATAATTCAAGAATAACATACCTCTATATCGTAGCCTTTTAACTGTTCCCTTCCTCCATATTTATCTATTTTAAAGAAGTTTTCGTGACCCCATTCAGGGCCTATTTTAACTGTCACATTATCCACGAAGTCTTTGTATATCTGATGAAATAAGATAAATATTAATTAAGTAAATTTGCAAAGTTATTAGTAAAAATTATATCTCATGAAATGTGGCCGGAAAACAATAAATTAAACAAATGGATGAAAAATTGGAATTAATTCCTAAAAATACTGTTTTATTCAGCATTTTAGCTACAACTCATTCTGTAGCAGTTCAAAATTCTAATTAAACTTCCATTTTACTATCATTCATTAAAAATTAATTATTATATTGTAAATTGTTACAACTTCTCAATTAATTGTCTCTAAAATTATTTTACAATAGGTACAATATTTGTCTTTAAAAGGTTTTTGTTACATTTGGTACGTTATTTTGCATTGAAATCAAGCTAATATCAACATACAATAAAAAGTTATTCAGTTTGACTTTAAGTTCAAGCTTTTACAAAATCAAAAAATGCCAAATTGAATAAAAAAAACTTACACTATGCAACATGCCCATATTAGTAGTAGGCACCATTTGAGGCGCTAAATTCTTCGTTGTCTCCAAAATACCTTCTCTATAGTCCCATAAGTATTGATATACACTTCTTTTGACGAACCATTGTGAATTATGTGAATTTACTAATATGTTGAAACCCGTACGCATGAAATAGTTTGCATCGTGGAGGCGGGATGCTATACCCTGAAAGAAACAAATAATTAAATAAAAAAAGCATTTGTGCCGAGCACACGTATCAGAAGTGAAACTTCTTTGGCAAGATTCAGAGATACCAAAATCGTCGCCTTACTCCATGTCGTGACGGTATTGCCCTGACGCGACCTTGAAATTTTACTCTCAACGCGCCTAAAGAAGTTTCACTTCAAAAACATTACATATTATTATTATATAATTATGTACTATCTCTTTAAACACAAGTAGCGTTCAAGCCAGAATTTAAAATTTAGAAAGAGAAAGATATATTTAAGAAATTCTTTTTTGTGTTGATTCGATGTTTTTTACTCTTAACTGACGAAGAAAAAACTAATGGACGGATTTGGATGAAACTTTGCTGTTACATAATATGGGTTATAACCTCTTTTAATTCTTGGACATGCCTTAGATCCGATATTGTAAAACCCATCCACTCAGAGATATGAGAATTTAGGCACATTGAAGACTTAGCAGCATTCACGAAAAAAAAACTACATACTATAATATTATAATACTATAAAACAATACATACCTACACCAGAAATAAGAATACGTTTAATTGTATGTTATTTATATTATGACTAGCGGTCCGCCCCGGCTTCGCCCGTGGTACATATGAAAAATAGATGTTGGCCGATTCTCAGACTTACCCGATATGCACAGAAAATTTCATGAGAATCGGTCCACCCGTTTCGAAGGAGTATGCAGACTAACATTGTGACACGAGAATTTTATATATAAGATAACGCGGCTAGACATAATAAACACAGATAAGTATTTTTGTTTACAAAATAAACATAGGTAATACTAGCTGCGCTCCGCGGTTTCACCCGCGTGACTCCGCTATAAATGGGCTATCTAACACCGAAAGAATTTTTCAAATCGGACCAGTAGTTCCTGAGATTAGCGCGTTCAAACAAACAAACTCTTCAGCTTTATAATATTAGTATAGATAGGAAACGTTACAAATAGATTAATAATAGTCATCAGTAAAAACAAAGACATAAACAGTCATGTTACCGTAAAGAAAAAAAATACAATACGTAATATTATTCTCTTTAGGTGTTATAAATAAATAGGTAATAAAAATTATGTTAGAATTTCAGACAACCGCATAAGATTAATTTTTAAGTCAATATTTATATTGAAGTAGGTCCTGATTCACAAATCAGACCCTTAAGTACTATTAACTATTCTGTGCCCTAATTCAGACAAACACACAACAACTACTTATTTAGGTAGTTAATTGCTGAACAACATTATAATTTATAATAAATACATACATACATACATATACATCTACAGGCCCTAGACTATTCATGAAATGTCTGATTTAGCTAGTTGACTGCGACTATACCTATATGTTCAAACTTCAAATGTAGAGTATTAATTATTAAAAAATTACTGTTTAATCTATGACAAGTGAATGGTCAAAGCACTGGTCAATAAATTTAATAAATTCAATGCAACAACGCCGAAATAAATAATAATAAACACATTTGAAACTCGTAAAGCCATTACGAAATCAAAACACATTAGGAAGGTTAAGGTTTCCGTTAAATAAATAAGGATCCACAAATTATTATAATTCTTATTTCTTACTGCAGTAATTTAGCTAAGTACCAATAATATACAAAAATCGGTCAAGTGCGTGTTGGACTCGCGACACTGGGTTCCGCAGAAATAAAATAAAGAGCAACTGCAAAAATATTGGTCACTCAT
Organism: Colias philodice; assembly: GCF_061535455.1. Classification (NCBI taxonomy): domain Eukaryota; kingdom Metazoa; phylum Arthropoda; class Insecta; order Lepidoptera; family Pieridae; genus Colias; species Colias philodice. The sequence goes on from NC_143115.1 coordinate 2,479,262, forward strand.
CCAATTTATGACCTTGTCAACTGTTGCTTAATCATTATTTTTATTATTTGTTATTATAGAAGAAACAGAAATACATGCATCATCTTTGAAAATTTCATTTTGTATTCATTGAGTTACTATGTACTACGTACTAGAGAGGCCATCGCTACTACACTTTTTCTAACACGAGTTAGAGTCAATCGTCTCAAACCATTTTTTTTTGTCACATTGATTGGTTTTAATTGATAAGTTTATTCATATTTTTTTAATAAGATAAACAATATTTATTTGTTACATTGATTGGTTTTAATTTATAAGTAATAATAGGCAGAATATTTGCAAATTGTATGACTCACTAGCCGCCACGCGCCGCCGCGGCCGCGCTTGTCGCACAGATTGTGTTCGTGGTGGCCTCTCTATAATAATACCCCAATGTTTGTATCTAACTATTCATGAGATACAGCCTGGTGACAGATGTACGGACAGACAAACATATAGCCTAGTGACATAACTAAACCCAAACATTTATTTATTCAATAAGACTTCTTCGAAGCACTTTTGAATCGTCGTAACATAGTTTTACCGTTTACCAATTACGAACAGACAAAGAAACATAGATATAGTTAAAATATAACTCATGAAATGTGGCCGGAAAAAAATAAAAAAAAAATATGACGAAATTTAGAATCAATTCAGAAAAATACTGTTTAATTCAGAATTCTAGCTGCAGTACTCTGAATTAAACAGTATTTTTCTGAATTCTAGTTTACATACTCGTACTCAGCAATAGGGTCCCATTTTACCCTTTTTATACGGAACCCTAAAAATGTTTAAAAATTACGTAAAAACACAATCTTTCACCTTGACATCGTAATTTTGACAGATTATTAAAATAATTCTTGCATAGAATTCAATATTCATGAGGTTGTGTTGTGAAAGGACGTGAACTTGAAAGTTTTAGTATTATTTTTATGGGAAAGTGATAAAATATTTTAATTTATTACAAGTATATACCTAATAATTGTTAAACTTCAAGTCCGAAAAATATTTGAAAAATAACTAATAAGGTACATGTTTCTTACAGTACAAGAACAACCTATTACCTATATTATATTTTATAACAGAAAACGACGCGACGGTTTTTACAAACGCATATTTACAAAACAAATTGACTTTATTTCAAAAACAAGAAAGTAAACTTTGTGTTTAAAAATGAAATAGTTACTAGGTAAATAGTTTTAACTTTTTGCTACATAGTAGGTACATAGTATAAAACAAAGTCTCTTTCTCTGTCCCTATATGTCCCTTTGTATGCTTAAATATTTAAAACTACGCAACGGATTTGGATGCGGTTTTTTTAATAGATAGAGTGATTCAAGAGGAAGGTTTTAGACTTTAGTATATAATTTATTAGGTTTTAGACAAAGCGGGCGAAGCCGCGGGCGGTAAGCTAGTAACATATCTAGCTAAAAATCTATTACTATCTATTAGAGATATTAATTTAAACAAAAGTAATTACAAATGAAATATGTATAATATGGATTATAAACTTTTACGCGTTTAAAGACAAAGTCATCGACAAGTCAGTATAAATTAATATTTATTTTTTCTTTAATAATATAATAAAATACATACCAACAAAGCCAAGTTAGGAACAATAATTGTTGTGTTCATATTGATGGTGTTTTCGTCTGGAAGATAGATCAAAAACCTCCTCGCTTCGTATGTCATGGTTCCGTTTTCGTTAAAACGTATTTTGGAATGTAATAATTTCTCTCTGTAATAAAAAAGGATGATATTAGCACAGATAATATCTACTATTATACAGGGTGTCCCACCGTCGGTATTAAGCTCAATGGAGGTTATAATTTTGCATACGCTGAGTATGTAAAAAATTCTTAAAAAATTCCAAATACATTTTTATTTCAAATAGATGAATAATTCTTAAAACTCTATGTGTAGGTACACCCATAACAAGCAACCCGCAAAACTTTGCCACCCGCACGTGAGCTATCGTTTAAGATTATGTATTCATAGACAAAATGCTACATTAGCGAAGCGTTATATGCCGGCTGCGCGAAGCTAGAGAAGAAAACATAAAATTTAAGGAAAAATTTAGCAAAAAAATTTTGGCGTAATCTTGTCGTTTAAGTATTTTTTACGTGATCAGTGTATGCAGGACTACAAGTTCGTTCGCGCTTAGTATACCATAATAGTGCGGGACACCCTGTATATACATATACTATACTAGTCTTTTGGGAAAAAGATATTTATATATGGTTAGTTATACTTAAAGATACATAAATAGTAAGAAATTAATAAGATATAACTACTTTTTCACTAAATTTGGTATGCATATAAAAATGTAAAATACAATACAGGCGCAATAATTCTTGAGAGTTGAGATATCCACAGACAAACAAAAACTTTACGTAACATTAATCTATTTTTATTCATTATTTATGTATTATATACGAAAAGGCGGCCTTATTGCTCAAAGGCAATATCTTCCAGGCAACCCTACATTATTGCTAGCTGCACCCGCATTGCTCCGCTCATATTGGTCTTAATGTGATGTTATATAACCTAGCCTACCTCAATAATTGGTCTATCTAACACTAAAATAATTTTTCAAATCCGACCAGTACTTCCTGAGATTAGCGCGTTCAAGCAAACATACAAACTCTTCTGCTTAGTATTGATGAGTTACTTAACAATGCAATAATTATTGAAACGAGAAAATTTTTGGAAATAGTTTCGAAAACTCTCAATTTAAATAACGCGTAGGTATAATAAAACCATTAATTAAATCAGAACACTGATAAGAAAGTTTTAAATAAAGATATTTGGAAATGTAACGGTCGTAAAATGTGTCGTTAAGTATGTCGTAATTAAAAAAGATTAAGCAATATTCAAATACACATATACATATAGATATATGTAAATATAATCTAATCTTGTAAAATAATTTAGAGGAAAACAATGAGTTTTACATTATAACTAGCGGTCCGCCCCGGCTTCGCCCGTGGTACATATTTCGCAATAAAAGGTAGCCTATGTTCTTTCTCAGGGTCTAAAGATTATCTGTGCCAAATTTCATCAAAATCGGTCCAGTAGTTTATGCGTGAAAACCATACATACATACATACAAACCTTTCCTCTTTATAATATTAGTATAGACTAGCTGCTCCGCGCGGTTTCACACCCGTGGCTCCACTCCTGTAGGTCGTGGCGTGATGATAATATATAGCCTATAGCCTCTTGATGATATATAGCCTCTATTCCTCTATAAATGAGCTATCTAACACCGAAAGAATTTTTCAAATCGGACCAGTAGTTCCCGAGATTAGCGCGTTCAAACAAACAAACAAACTCTTCAGCTTTATAATATTAGTACAGTAGAACCTCGATAAGTTAAAGTCCAAGGGAAACGCAAAATATTTTAAGTTATAGAGGTTTTAAGTTATCAAGGGTCTATCCATTTTTCACTGCTTCTGTAGCTTTTAATTTATCAGCGTAGGTGAGGTTTGTTAGTTTTCTTTTTGGACTAATTTAAGCCAGTTTTATCACACAGTAAGTAAAGTGATGTTTCCAGGACAACGATCAAAAACTTATGATGCAAGTAAGTCGTTGTCATAAAGCTAACCGCCGCAAAGCTTTGAAGAATTTCGATAAAGCAAACAATAGGTAATGTATTGTTTACGTTAACAATACATAGTAAACACGTGCAAGCAATAAATACCGAAACCTTTTGTTTTGACACTCTTTCAAAATGACTCATTGACAAAAAAATTTATGTAATAGAGGTTGTGGAAACATTTCTTTAAGTTATTGAGGGCCAATACAGAGATTATTCATTTAAGTTATAGAGGTTGCGTATTTTAAGTTAAAGAGGTTTTGGGCTCTGATGGGAAGGGAACATATTATTTTGTGAAGTTACAGAGGTTTTTATGTTATCGAGGTTTAAGTTATCGAGGTTCAACTGTATAGATAAATTAAAACAAAGAAAGCAACAACAAACACTCATATTGCATTAAAACAACCAAAAAATGATAATCATACAGTCGTTAATTAGGTAGGTAGCTAATAGCTATGTAGCTTTCTTTTTATAGTTTTTTTATATTCATAATTTCGAAAAACTTATAAAAAAATTAATTGTCTGTAAAGTCGGTTTACTGACGATAGTTGAACGTGACAACGTCCGATTGTGCTTCTTTGTCGCTCGTTCCGCGCTCTCGCTCGCACTTCAAGCCTTACATGGAACGCCTCAGAGCGAGGTAACGCCGCATGAGTCATGTTTTTTCGTGCGTGCAGCCGGCTTTATCGAATCATAAGACGTTGTCACGTTAAAAATAAAATATTTTCTTTCACATACTTAACTACAAATATAAACTAAACAAAAAATATTAACAGACGAGTTTAATAACGTTATACTTACAAATACGTAATTGGTCCTATTTCTTTTACATTGATTTTATCATCCAGACCCGCCAGAAATCGATCATGGTTCGTTATATTGAAAACGTACACCCTCATACGCACTTGGTCTGGTGGATCAGACCACCACTCGTACGGCGGGAGACCTGTCAGAACATAAACAGATTAAAAAGTGTCACGTATAAGAAAATACAGATTATCACCATCTGTTATATTTTTAAGAAAACATAACCGGCCAGTTAAGAAAACAGACTCAAATATTTTTTTTACATTATTGATGAAGTAGATTTTACAACTGCTAATTAAATTTGGATCATTTTTAATTTGAAACACATGAGAAGCGAAGTTTTTTGAGAACAGCAATGAAGTTATGAAGTAGGTAGACATGTACTATGATGCTTAAAATATAATAGGTACAGTCGAATTGAAGATCAAACTATATTAAGTCTGAATATATCCATAGAAATCTAAATAACAAGACACTAGAAGTCGTAAGCGCGCGTGACATTGTCGCCGCTCAGGTGGTTACCATTCCACAAGTCTGTTCGTCGCTTGGTGGTCGCTTGTTCAGTTGTTTCTGACACGTGCGTGAGTAAACATGGTGTGTTGCAGCATTTCCCAGTGCGGAAATTCTTCCATAAATTGTAATTATACTAATAAAGGAATAACATTTCACCGGCAAGTATTTTTGTTTATAAATATTGCCGTTTTTCCTTAAAATTAAACAATATTTACAAACAATACGAATGTGATACGAATGACACAGTCAACCGTTCCTCTCATCACGTTTAAAGGCTTATTAGACCACCCAATTTTTAGGGACCCTAACCCTAACTAAGAGTGGTGTAATAAGACTTAGGGAGTTAGTGTCCCGATTTAGGGCGATCGGGTCTGCCCGATCTGCCTAGCTCCCTAAGCGCCCTGCAGATTGGGTGATGTAATAACGTTTAGGGCGGTTAGGGAGCTCAGTTGCCGCGCGACTGTTGCGTGGAGTGGCTGCTTTTGTATGTAAGGTGTCACCAAACTTCCCTACTACAGGTTTATATAACTTAAAAGGGAAGTTCCAAATGTTTGTGATCACACCGCCATGTTAACAAATAAATAAATTGTTTATATCAATTGTTTATTTAATTGTTTTAAAACTCAACAAGTGTTCAAATTGTTCTGCACCTACTCTAATTAATTCATTAAAACTCCCGGTTCAAGCACGCTTAGTATTTGCATATTTGAAAGCTTTTCACGTAACCGCAAATACTCTTTCACCCAGATCTTTCTCTTCTTTTTTAATATTTGTTATTGCGTCAACGGTTGCCACTGCTACAGCAACTTTTTGAAGTTTCGATACTGACGGCGGCATAATGTAAAATGCAACAATACGTTTATCTCTCTAGACATTCGCGTATAAACTGAGTTAGGGCCCAAGTCGCAGAGAAGTGTAATAAGCGCCGCACTAACTAGGGTACACGCCCACCCTAGATGCAGGGCCCTTGATATCGGGTAGTGTAATAAGGGTATTAGCCTTTTACTATTGTCAACAGGTGACAGGTCGGTTGTTATAACTGCCAGATGTTATCAAATGACAATTACAAGAAGCAATGTACTCACAGAATGTACTGCATTGTTAACGATAAAGAGTAAATAGTCGCAAGCTAGTGATGTGATGTGTTAAAATTTTTCGATATCGTAATACGATGTTTTTTTGCGTAATATGACGACTGATGGAATAATTGGATTATATTTTAATTTGAATTCTATTTTATTTTTATAACTGATATATAACTTTTTAAACTAAGTACATCGATACAATCATTTTCGGACAATTTTACTGTCGATACAGAATCACATTAATTAAATATACAATAATGCCATAATGTAAAGGACATTCTTCGCTTAGGTTGACAAAACTATTTTATGTTAAATATATTCTTTGTAGATTTCCACAACGCCGTCCTGACATTAAGGACGAATGGATATCCGCGACTGGGAAAAGAAATTGGTTCCCTACAGGCTATAGTAGGATATGTTCAAAACATTTCAAAGAAGATAATTTCAATGTCACAACAAAAAGACGTACATTAAGTAATTGTTATAACTCTTATAATTTTTGGTGGTCTGGCGCGGTTCTGCATCAGGTGTTCGAGATTTTCAAATTTAAACTCTCAGTTTCTAAACCCCCTCCATTTTTTTAAATATATAATGTACAGACACTGTTTTATTATTTGTATATACAGGGTGTCCCACTGTTGGTATACTAAGCCCAAAGGAGGTTATAGATTTGCATACGCTAAGTACGTAAAAAATACTTAAAAAATTCCAGACGCATTTTTTTTTCAAGTAGATGAATTCTTAAAACTCTATGTGTACACCCATAACAAGCAACCCGCCCAACTTTGTCACCAGCACATGAGCTATCGTTTAATATTATGTTTTCATAGACAAAATGCTCACATTAGAGAAGCGGTATATGCCGGCTGCGCGAAGCTAGAGAAGAAAACATGGATTTTCAGGAAAAATTTAGCAAAAAATTTTTGACGTAATTTTGTTGTTTAAGTATTTTTTACGTGATCAGTGTATGCAAAACTACAAGTCTCTTCGCGCTTAGTATACCAATAGTGGGACACCCTGTATAGATAAATAAATATTTAAGTACATAACATGTTTTTATTTCTTATACCTATATGTACAGTCTGCCGTGGGCCCACGAGATGAGCCTACCACTGTATTAAAATCAACAACTATATATTTCTTATTTGTTAACTATCGATAACAAGGCTGATGAAGTCTTACATCACTAAAGCGTTGAATGAACGTTAATGAAATTTCAACCTTATTTCTATGCGTTGAGGTTAAAAGTTATATCTATCAAAAATTAACGCCCTCTGTTGTCGAGTAGCCGAACTTTTTCGTATTTGAAGTTTCTAAGCAAAAGGAAACAAAACATCTTACGTACCTAGGGATGTTATACTAAAATAAACCGTAAAGTCGTGAGTTAGGGTACATATTAAAATGCGAAATTTATTATTTATGTTAGTTTTCATTAAAATGAAGCTGTCCAATAAAAGGCATAGTTTACTTGTGTGAACTGTCTAGATATCGTTTTAAATGTGTGGATTTTGGCGACAGTGGTTTTCATACTAATTATGACATTATAGCACTTCTATGTGTCTTGTTATTTAGATTTCTATGGATTATATCTAATGAAAAATCACCTTTTCAAAATCGCTTATAAACGCAGTGTGAATCTATACATAAAGCTGAAGAGTTTGTTTGTTTGTTTGAACGCGCTAATCTCAGGAACTACTGGTCCGATTTGTCCGATAGCCCATTCATCGAGGAAGGCTATATGAACAAACAAACAAACAAACTCTTCAGCTTTATAATATTAGTTATATAAAATATAAAGTTGCCATTGCTCATAATAGCAATGAAAAATAAAAAAAACTTACCAGGTCTCATATTCAGTTTTTCCCATAACATGATGTCGGTGGGATTAAAATAAATAAAGCCACTAATTGACATTATCATTAGAATTACGCCCCATACGGATTGGCCCATGGAACCTGTAAATAAAATAATATTGTATTATGTTTAAAATACATCGCCGTCCCCGGAGAATAAAATGATAACAGCCATTACCATAGTTCTATTCTTATGCCATATTTGAAGCCTACGTAGCCTAATACATCTATACAATTTTTTTTTTAAATTTTTCTCCTGTAATCCACAAAGTTATAAGATATTACAATAGTATTCACTGCTTTTTCCCAGAACATATTCGTACTAGAAAAAAAAAGATAGTATAGTGATAGTGAAAAAGTTTATTTACGCTTTATGTGATAATAAATTTTACAATAATATTCTCGGAAAAAAGAATCGGCGAAATAATAACGAACGCCTATCATATAAATTATTATCATTTTATTCTCGTAAATATGTTTTGGCGCCATTCGTTTGAGCATGTAAGTACACATTATGATCACGATGGTCGATGATAGTAAGGAAGACTGATTTTTATTACTTTTTATTGTGTTCATTTTTAATATAATAATAGTTGATTACTCTAATATTGTTTTATGAGAAAACCCCAGAATAAAAGTTCATTATTATCCATTAATGCATATGTCCAATATGAACGTGAATAAAATGATAATTGTTTATTATAATATTTTCAGTCAGTTTCAGAAAAATTATGTCGGTGTTAGATGGCCCATTTATCGAGAAAGGCCGTAATAATGTATACGAAATATATGTATATCATCACGATAAGACCCAGGAGCGGAGCACTGCGGGGCTCTAGATATCTAGTGTGTTAAAAATGGAGTAAAATAAATATTGTACAAGTAACGTTAACTTAACGTTGTAATTATAATTTAAAACATAATGTTATACCTACGTCACATTTCCCATGGAAATAAAGTCACAGATAGAAAGATTATTATTATAATAGTGAGAAATACATTCTTGTAAGAGAAATACATTATACTTAATAAGAGTTACCTATCTTGTTTTAAAACATTAATTATATATAGTTTCTGTTACACAAAGAAACTTAATGAAAATAGTTATCATACAATAACTTGAACTTCTTGAACTATGTAGAAGACTTAAAAATATTTAAATATTAATTAGTTTAATTGTTGACAGCTATTTATGAATAATTATAATGATGTGATACCTAATTATTATTTTAACTAGATCATGGACCAATACTTGAGTACATATATTGGTCCATGACTAGATTTACGCCCGCTGCCACGTTCTTTGAAAACGCGGGCGAAGCCGCGGGAGGAATGCTTGTACCTATTTGAATATTTCTTTTCTCACGATCAATGTATAAATATGGTCAGTCATTATTTCAATACAATTGGTTTTATTACAGATATTATGACAACAGTCACACGTTCATAGGCATCGTGATGTTAGGTAATTAGGTCGAATAAAGAGATAATTTTCAGAGGTAATAGATCAAACTAATAATATTATCAAAGCAAATAAGTATGGATGGATGAACGTATGGATGTTTGACGCTTTAAAAATAAACTACCAAACCGATCTGGATGAAATTTGTTACAGAGATAGCTTGAGACCTGAACGTAGGATAGGTTTTATCCCGGAAATCCGAATGCGAATTATGCCGGTTTGTCTTGGAAAACGCGGAGGAAGCCGCGGGCGGAAAGCTAGCACATATTATAAACGCAAAAAAGGCTTTTGTGATTTGTTAAAAAGTAAGTACTAAAATAGTTGAAGTACCTTAAACGTTTTTAGAAATTAGCCTTTATACATCAATCAAAATCAATCGTCAATTTAGTAAGTAGTTAGTAGTGTATCTAGTCACTACATAGTATAAAACAAAGTCGCTTTCTCTGTCCCTATGTCCCGATGTTCTTATGTATGCTTAAATCTTTAAAACTACGCAACGGATTTTGATGCGTTTTTTTTTTAATAGAACGAGTGATTCAAGAGGAAGGTGTTAGCATATAATTTATTAGGTTTTAGACAAAGCGGGCGAAGCCGCGGGCGGTAAGCTAGTTTTACATAAAATTATATTCTAGTAAAGTACCTACTAAGTAGTATAGTATGTACGTTGATAATTAATAGTCACTCCATTAATTTAATCAAATGACATGTCCCATCAGGTATTACCATACCTAATTAAAAACTAGGTTAGTGCATACAATCGATAGCCTTACTATTATGACGTCACAAATACGTCATTTTGATGTATTTGGTTCGATTCTGATGTTAATCTAAGCGCAACTTTCATGCTAAGTAATATAATATGAATCACTATGTCTGTTTGTGCGTGAAAACTTTAATGAAATTTGTATTATTTTGACCTGGATAAGGATTACTAAAAAAACTAAGAGAAAGCAAAAGATTTGAAGAAATATTCTTTAATAATGTTATAGACTGCTTAATTTGGATAAATTTTAGAATCTACCCGTGGGGCGTGGGCCATAAATTTATCAAAATGCAGTAAAGTCAATTCAACTTACATGAATGAGTCAAATTTCGTCTATCCTTATTAATTAATATGTGCCATAATATAATATAACCTATAGCCTTCCTCGATAAATGGGCTATCTAACACCGAAAGAATTTTTCAAATCAGACCAGTAGTTACTGAGATTAGCGCGTTCAAAGAAACAAACACTTCAGCTAATTTTTTATACATTATTTTTTATCGTTCAATGACACTACTAAGCACGTGTTAATATTATAATTATTATTCAAATCTCGTAAGCAATTAATTCAGAATTTCAATGTCATCATTGTTCATAAAGAAACAGTAAAACATTTAAATTTTATTGCACTAGCTTTCGTAACTCCATGCATTGAAAATAACGTTTGTTCGTGTTTGCAAGGCTTGTCTAAACATACTTACATACTAATATTATAAAGAGAAAAACTTTGTTTGTTTGTTTGATTGTAATAAATAGGCTCATAAACTTCTGGACCGATTTTAAAAATACTTTCACCATTCGAAAGCTACATTATCCACGAGTAATATAGGCTATATTATTATATCATCATGTTAAGATTAACAGCCACCCTAGACAAGTGGCTTTCTATTAGCGTAAAGTTCAATAGAATAGATTATGAATGTATGAGATTGACGTTTGATTACGACGACGACGACGATTGATTACGTCAATCTCATACATTCATAATCTATTCTATCGAACTTTACGCTAATAGAAAGCCACTTGTCTAGGGGGGCAGGAGCGGAGCAATGCGGGTGAAAGCGCGGGGCAGAGCTAGTAATGCATAAAAACTAATAGAATGCACAAGAATTAATTATATTATGCTGCTCTTAAGTAAGCATCCGTTGGATCCTAATATTGTATCATGATAAAAACAAATCCTTAATTTTATTTCATCCAGAAATTCAGAAACGCCATTGTATATACATTTTTATGCAGTTTATATTCAGCTTACAACAAAAAAATACGTGTGGCACTCGAGGACTGCCGCGGTATAGCTAATGCATAGCATCGCATCGCTGTGCACCGGTTGGAGTGGGGGGTGTTAGGTTTTTTCGTTACGGAATTTTGACATTCAATCGACGCGCTCAAAGTGTCAGATAAAAGCTATGCAATAGCTTAGAGCGTTTTCACATTATCCGATCCGATATCGGATATCGGAAGCCGATAGCCGATATCCGATATCGGAGGGAAGTAAAATGTATGAATTAAGTACCTGTCTTTCACATTGTCCGGTCCGATATCGGATATCGGAGCCGACACCGATATTCCCAGTGGCTATCGGACGATAATGTTCAGTGTTGCCAACTCAATTTTCGAAAAGGCAGTATACCAACAGCAAAAAAGCACTAGTTTGTGTATTTTCAGTCTTATAGGGCGCTCAATCTTTAAAAAAATTCTTTGCTTTTAACCTAAAACCCTTTCTATTACAAGAAACCTTTTTTTATTAAGAAAACACACATTTAAGTATTTATAGGCATTTAAAATACGATTTATACGGCAGGTATTTTTATTTGCCGTATTAAAATATACGGCAATTAGCTGAACTGAAGTAAACAAAAATATATTGCGTTCTTAAATTCAAATAT